>NW_027361675.1:48427500-49627500 GCF_039654945.1 Dendrobates tinctorius
ATTGTGTGAGGCCCAGTGAATATCACACCGCTATGTCACAGGCTCAATGTCGCAGGTGTGAAAAATGTCACTATAAGACAGGGGAGATGTAGAATTTCTGAACACACTTGTGGACACTGTTGGATTGTGTGAGGCCCAGTGAATATCACACCGCCATGTCACAGGCTCAATGTCGCAGGTGTGAAAAATGTCACTATAGGACAGGGGAGATGTAGAATTTCTGAACACACTTGTGGACACTGTTGGATTGTGTGAGGCCCAGTGAATATCACACCGCTATGTCACAGGCTCAATGTCGCAGGTGTGAAAAATGTCACTATAGGACAGGGGAGATGTAGAATTTCTGAACACACTTGTGGACACTGTTGGATTGTGTGAGGCCCAGTGAATATCACACCGCTATGTCACAGGCTCAATGTCGCAGGTGTGAAAAATGTCACTATAGGACAGGGGAGATGTAGAATTTCTGAACACACTTGTGGACACTGTTGGATTGTGTGAGGCCCAGTGAATATCACACCGCTATGTCACAGGCTCAATGTCGCAGGTGTGAAAAATGTCACTATAGGACAGGGGAGATGTAGAATTTCTGAACACACTTGTGGACACTGTTGGATTGTGTGAGGCCCAGTGAATATCACACCGCTATGTCACAGGCTCAATGTCGCAGGTGTGAAAAATGTCACTATAGGACAGGGGAGATGTAGAATTTCTGAACACACTTGTGGACACTAGAGTTGAGCGACTTTTGGTTTTTTATGGTCGAGTTTCGTTTCGTGAAACCCGACTTTTCCAAAAGTCGGGTCGAGCAAGATCGGCCGATTATAGGGAAAAGTCGGGGTCGTCCCGAAACACGAAACCCAATGTAAGTCAATGGGGAATAAAAGTCGGCAGTGAGAGGAGGACAGGAAACACACCTACAGTGCTCATTTGAATGCCAAAAGCATCAATTCTTCTTACTTAAGCTGGTCAACCTTAATTAACTTCATAAAACAAGTTACGCACTGAAAAATGGGGGTTATTTTGCTAAAGTTGTGGGGGGGTAGGGCTGGCTCCAGGTTTTCATGTGCCCTGGGCGAAAGAGAGCCCCTTTAACACATAATACCACAACTCATCATGCTCCGATACGGCAGAGAAATAGCGGTATAGTACAATGAAAAATACTTCACTTTTTACATCTCATGACGAGGCCCATCTATTTCTCCATACAGAATCATTGGTCCCATATAATGTTTGAAACAGTATATGATGAGCTCCATATAATGCTACAGTATATGTTGGTCCCCATGGATGAAGCTCCACTGTCTTATGGGCCCAAATAATGCTCCAAACATAATGGGCCCCATTTCTAATGCTCTAGTGTATAATGGGCCCTGTAAATGCTGCTCCAGTGTCTGATGTCCACCTTTGGAATGTTCCAGTGTATGGTGGGCCCCATCTATCATTCTCCAGAGTATAGTGCTCCCCAAAAATTGCTGTCCCAACATTGAAAACAATGAAATAAGTCTCCTCGCTAGGGAATCCCTGTACTAGTCTGGACTCCTCGTCATCCCCATCTTCCATCTCACTGCACAGTATTTCAACCTTGCAAGTGCTGTGATCCTGAGCAAGCAGGGGGGGCCCACTCGTTGGCGACGGCACTGGCACAGGGCCCCTGATAGTACGGTGGTGTGTCTGATGGCGGGTGGGCCGAACCTGCACTTTCATCTGCAGCTTCCTCTTTGTCACCGTGTAAGATGGAACTGTATATGGGAAGGGTAACCTGAGTTTCATCAGGGTCAGATTCAGGCCGGGTAGCGTGCGAGGGGAATGTAGTGGTCTGGGTCAATGTACCAGCAGATTCATCGAGCAGTGGCTGGGCATCAGTGCACTTGTGTCGCCCCCAGGAGTACGGTCGCCACAGTGGCATTACCTTCCTCCTAGGGAGTGTGATGTCATGCTTGGGAGCAACGAAGGATCTCTCTAGCAGGTTAACTGATTGGGCGGCGTTATTCCCACGAGTCATGACCCTCCAAACAGCGTTCATGAAGGCAAAGTGTTTGTTTTACGTGGGCAGTATGGTTGCAAAGCTGAACCTTAAAGGAATGTCCAGAAGGGCACCACCAGGAGTGGAGCCTACGGCGTAATTTGACTCAACACGGGCAACCTCAACCATGCCAGCTACAGAACAGATGCACACATTGCAAGCTTAATTCCGTTAACGAACGAGACTCCGTCATGCCCCGCGGTCCGAGTCCGGCTTACTAGAGGGACACGTGAGGCTCTGGCACATGAGATTGGCCAATAACTGGTGTGTCATGCCCTTACATGTCCGTGGCTGCATGTGCGCTACACTGAAAAGGCCAGCGTTTGTCGCTTACAGGTGCAGATAACCCGCTGAACAACGTTAGTGATGGGGATCACTGATTACAATTATTACTCGCGAACAACGATTTCCCAGTAAGTGCAGGTCAACCGCAGTTCCGGAATTAGGCCTAACCGTCATTCCTGAAAAAAATGAAAAACTTACGTGTGCAAACCCCAGGTGCTGTAGCTTTCTTAACAGCTCGCCAGCCGTTCTCACGCCCAGTATGGGTTACACGTGATTGCACAAAGGTGAGAAAGGGTACCGTATCCCCGGATAACATGTATGGATAGCGTACACATTCAAAAGATATGTCTATACATTAGGAGGCAGGCTCAAACGGTGTTAGGCCCAGTATGGCTTGCACGTGATTGCACAAAGGTGAGAAAGGGTACCGTATCCCCGGATAACATGTATGGATAGCGTACACATTCAAAAGATATGTCTATACATCAGGAGGCAGGCTCAGACGGTGTAAGGCCCAGTATGGCTTGCAAGTGATTGCACAAAGGTGAGAAAGGGTACCGTATTCCCGGATAACATGTATGGATAGCGTACACATTCAAAAGATATGTCTATACATCAGGAGGCAGGCTCAGATCGTGTAAGGCCCAGTATGGCTTGCAAGTGATTGCACAAAGGTGAGAAAGGGTACCGTATCCCCGGATAACATGTATGGATAGCGTACACATTCAAAAGATATGTCTATACATCAGGAGGCAGGCTCAGACGGTGTTAGGCCAGTATGGCTTGCACGTGATTGCACAAAGGTGAGAAAGGGTACCGTATCCCCGGATAACATGTATGGATAGCGTACACATTCAAAAGATATGTCTATACATCAGGAGGCAGGCTCAGACGGTGTAAGGCCCAGTATGGCTTGCAAGTGATTGCACAAAGGTGAGAAAGGGTACCGTATCCCCGGATAACATGTATGGATAGCGTACACATTCAAAAGATATGTCTATACATCAGGAGGCAGGCTCAGATGGTGTAAGGCCCAGTATGGCTTGCAAGTGATTGCACAAAGGTGAGAAAGGGTACCGTATCCCCGGATAACATGTATGGATAGCGTACACATTCAAAAGATATGTCTATACATCAGGAGGCAGGCTCAGACGGTGTAAGGCCCAGTATGGTTTGCAAGTGATTGCACAAAGGTGAGAAAGGGTACCGTATCCCAGGATAACATGTATGGATAGCGTACACATTCAAAAGATATGTCTATACATCAGGAGGCAGGCTCAGACGGTGTCAGGCACAGTATGGATTTGACGGCCCAGACTACACAGCGGAGGAGCAGGGAGAGGTAAAGATTGCAAATGCTGGGGCCCTGCCCAAGCAAGGGGGGCCCACTCGTGGGCGTCGGTACTGGCACTGGGCCCCTCATAGTACGGCGGTGTGTCTGACGGCGGGTGTGCACCACCACCGTCAGAGACACTTGATTGCACTATGAGGGACCCTGTGCCAGTGCCCGCGCCCAAGAGTCGGCCTACCCACCTGTCCAGGGCAACGGCACTCGTACGGTGTCGTGCGCTAGATGGTGACCCCGGCCATGGGGGGGAGGCAGCACAGTTAGGGAGTTTTAGAAAGTGGCATATGTTGATGTTGGACATTCAGCTGATACAAACGGCAAAATAGGTCAAGTCCCAGGAAGAGGTGGACCAAGGCAAGCCATTTTTCTGTCACCCTATGTGTCATCAGGGGAAGGTGGGACAAAATCCTTGGAAACCCATGCATGGTTCATTTTAATGAAGGTTAGATCATCCACATTTTGGGTTGACAGACGGGTCCTTTTTTCTGTCAGGATTGATCCAGCTGCACTGAAGACTCTTTCCGCTAGCACACTTGCAGCTGGGCAAGCGAGCTCCTGTAAGGCATATTGGGCCAATTCAGGCCAGGTGTCTAGTTTAGCAGCCCAATAGTCAAAGGGGAATGACCTGTGTGGGAGAACATCGATATGGGAGGAAAAGTAGTTTGTAACCATAGTTGACAACTGCTGTCTCCTGTCACTTTCCATCGATGAGGTATTACCAGTTGTGTGAGCGGTACTTGAAAAATCAGTCCACAGCATTGTCATGAAACCCCTGTCTCCAACGCCACTTCTGCTGTGTGCACCATGAACACCTCTGCAAAGCTGCCCCCGGCCCGTACGGCTCGTGTGAGAACCATCACCGCTGCTGTGTGCTGGGAATGCCTTAAGCAACCGATTTACCAGAGTTGCTTGTTTATTAGCCAATATTAGGTCAAAGTTCTCCTGTGGCATGATGATTTGTAATTTGCCTTTATAGCGTGGATCCAGGATGCTGGCCAACCAGTAGTCGTCATCGTTCATCATTTTGGCAATGCGGGGGACCCTTTTTAGGATCCACAAGGCATAGTCTGACATGTGGGCCAATGTTCCCGGTGTCAATGATGCACTGCGAGAGCTGGTTGGAGGAGCACTTTCTGGCAAATCCACATCCCTCCAGTCACGCACAAACCCTGTACCAGACCTTGCCACGCCAACATTTTCACTTGCCCCATGAGATGCATCCTCCTCCCCTAAGTAATCATCCCCATCATCATCCTCCTCCTCCTCTTCTTCCTCCAACTCGTCCAGGAGAGGTCCCTGAGCAGACAATGGCTGAATGTCATCAAGGATTCCCTCCACCTCTTCCTCCTCGTCAACATTGGCTGCAGACGCCTGCTCCTTAAAGCGCGTTAAAGTTTGCATGAGCAGACGCATAAGTGGGATGCTCATGCTTAGGATGGCGTCGTCTGCGCTTACCAGCCGTGTGCATTCCTCAAAACACTGAAGGGCTTTACAGAGGTCTTTCAGCTTCAACCACTGCACACCTGTCAACTCCATGTCTGATGCTCTGGCGTTAAAAGCGGTTTGCCAACTCCTAGAAAACTAAGCCTTTGAAGCCTTATGGAGCCAGACGATGACGCAGGCTCAACACCTCCTGCATTCGGTCCTATTTTGCTTTTGCCACTACCATCAGATCCACCACCAACACCATCATTACCAGCTGCCAACCCCCGCCCAATTCCATGGCCTCTTCCACCAGCCTTCCTCATTTTTGGTAGAAATGTAGACAAAATCCTACAAACTATATAGTAATGTAAAACAAGGTACAAGGTGTCTATAGGACAGGGGAGATTTAGATTTTCTGCAGACACTTGTGGACACTGGACACTTGGATTGTGTGAGGCCCACTGAATATCACAGCGCTATGTCACAGGCTCGATGGCACAGGTGTGAAAAAAGTGACTACAGGATAAGGGAGATTTTGAATTTCTGGGAGATTTTGAATTTCTGCAGACACTTGTGGACACTGGACACTTGGATTGTGTGAGGCCCACTGAATATCACAGCGCTATGTCACAGGCTCGATGGCACAGGTGTGAAAAAAGTGACTACAGGATAAGGGAGATTTTGAATTTCTGGGAGATTTTGAATTTCTGCAGACACTTGTGGACACTGGACACTTGGATTGTGTGAGGCCCACTGAATATCACAGCGCTATGTCACAGGCTCGATGGCACAGGTGTGAAAAAAGTGACTACAGGATAAGGGAGATTTAGATTTTCTGCAGACACTTGTGGACACTGGACACTTGGATTGTGTGAGGCCCACTGTATATCACAGCGCTATGTCACAGGCTCGATGCAGCAGGTGTGAAAAAAGTGACTACAGGATAAGGGAGATTTTGAATTTCTGCAGACACTTGTGGACACTGGACACTTGGATTGTGTGAGGCCCACTGAATATCACAGTGCTATGTTACAGGCTCGATGGCACAGGTGTGAAAAAAGTGACTACAGGATAAGGGAGATTTTGAATTTCTGGGAGATTTTGAATTTCTGCAGACACTTGTGGACACTGGACACTTGGATTGTGTGAGGCCCACTGAATATCACAGCGCTATGTCACAGGCTCGATGGCACAGGTGTGAAAAAAGTGACTACAGGATAAGGGAGATTTTAAATTTCTGCAGACACTTGTGGACACTGGACACTTGGATTATGTGAGGCCCACTGAATATCACAGCGCTATGTCACAGGCTCGATGGCACAGGTGTGAAAAAAGTGACTACAGGATAAGGGAGATTTAGATTTTCTGCAGACACTTGTGAACACTGGACACTTGGATTGTGTGAGGCCCACTGAATATCACAGCGCTATGTCACAGGCTCGATGGCACAGGTGTGAAAAAAGTGACTACAGGATAAGGGAGATTTTGAATTTCTGCAG
The DNA here is from genome assembly GCF_039654945.1 of Dendrobates tinctorius. NCBI lineage: Eukaryota > Metazoa > Chordata > Amphibia > Anura > Dendrobatidae > Dendrobates > Dendrobates tinctorius. The sequence continues at coordinate 48,434,084 of NW_027361675.1, forward strand.
ACACTTGTGGACACTGGACACTTGGATTGTGTGAGGCCCACCGAATATCACAGTGCTATGTCACAGGCTCGATGGCACAGGTGTGAAAAAAGTGACTACAGGATAAGGGAGATTTTGAATTTCTGGGAGATTTTGAATTTCTGCAGACACTTGTGGACACTGGACCTTGGATTGTGTGAGGCCCACTGAATATCACAGCGCTATGTCACAGGCTCGATGGCACAGGTGTGAAAAAAGTGACTACAGGATAAGGGAGATTTAGATTTTCTGCAGACATTTGTGGACACTGGACACTTGGATTGTGTGAGGCCCAATGTATATCACAGCGCTATGTCACAGGCTCGATGCAGCAGGTGTGAAAAAAGTGACTACAGGATAAGGGAGATTTTGAATTTCTGCAGACACTTGTGGACACTGGACACTTGGATTGTGTGAGGCCCACTGAATATCACAGTGCTATGTCACAGGCTCGATGGCACAGGTGTGAAAAAAGTGACTACAAGATAAGGGAGATTTTGAATTTCTGCAGACACTTGTGGACACTGGACACTTGGATTGTGTGAGGCCCACTTTATATCACAGCGCTATGTCACAGGCTCGATGGCACAGGTGTGAAAAAAGTGACTACAGGATAAGGGAGATTTTGAATTTCTGCAGACACTTGTGGACACTGGACACTTGGATTGTGTGAGGCCCACTGAATATCACAGTGCTATGTCACAGGCTCGATGGCACAGGTATGAAAAAAGTGACTACAGGATAAGGGAGATTTTAAATTTCTGCAGACACTTGTGGACACTGGACACTAGGATTGTGTGAGGCCCACTGAATATCACAGTGCTATGTTACAGGCTCGATGGCACAGGTGTGAAAAAAGTGACTACAGGATAAGGGAGATTTTGAATTTCTGGGAGATTTTGAATTTCTGCAGACACTTGTGGACACTGGACACTTGGATTGTGTGAGGCCCACTGAATATCACAGCGTTATGTCACAGGCTCGATGGCACAGGTGTGAAAAAAGTGACTATAAGGATAAGGGAGATTTTAAATTTCTGCAGACACTTGTGGACACTGGACACTTGGATTGTGTGAGGCCCACTGAATATCACAGCGCTATGTCACAGGCTCAATGGCACAGGTGTGAAAAAAGTGACTACAGGATAAGGGAGATTTAGATTTTCTGCAGACACTTGTGAACACTGGACACTTGGATTGTGTGAGGCCCACTGAATATCACAGCGCTATGTCACAGGCTCGATGGCACAGGTGTGAAAAAAGTGACTACAGGATAAGGGAGATTTTGAATTTCTGCAGACACTTGTGGACACTGGACACTTGGATTGTGTGAGGCCCACTGAATATCACAGCGCTATGTCACAGGCTCGATGGCACAGGTGTGAAAAAAGTGACTACAGGATAAGGGAGATTTTGAATTTCTGGGAGATTTTGAATTTCTGCAGACACTTGTGGACACTGGACACTTGGATTGTGTGAGGCCCACTGAATATCACAGCGCTATGTCACAGGCTCGATGGCACAGGTGTGAAAAAAGTGACTACAGGATAAGGGAGATTTTGAATTTCTGGGAGATTTTGAATTTCTGCAGACACTTGTGGACACTGGACACTTGGATTGTGTGAGGCCCACTGAATATCACAGCGCTATGTCACAGGCTCGATGGCACAGGTGTGAAAAAAGTGACTACAGGATAAGGGAGATTTTAAATTTCTGCAGACACTTGTGGACACTGGACACTTGGATTATGTGAGGCCCACTGAATATCACAGCGCTATGTCACAGGCTCGATGGCACAGGTGTGAAAAAAGTGACTACAGGATAAGGGAGATTTAGATTTTCTGCAGACACTTGTGAACACTGGACACTTGGATTGTGTGAGGCCCACTGAATATCACAGCGCTATGTCACAGGCTCGATGGCACAGGTGTGAAAAAAGTGACTACAGGATAAGGGAGATTTTGAATTTCTGCAGACACTTGTGGACACTGGACACTTGGATTGTGTGAGGCCCACCGAATATCACAGTGCTATGTCACAGGCTCGATGGCACAGGTGTGAAAAAAGTGACTACAGGATAAGGGAGATTTTGAATTTCTGGGAGATTTTGAATTTCTGCAGACACTTGTGGACACTGGACCTTGGATTGTGTGAGGCCCACTGAATATCACAGCGCTATGTCACAGGCTCGATGGCACAGGTGTGAAAAAAGTGACTACAGGATAAGGGAGATTTAGATTTTCTGCAGACATTTGTGGACACTGGACACTTGGATTGTGTGAGGCCCAATGTATATCACAGCGCTATGTCACAGGCTCGATGCAGCAGGTGTGAAAAAAGTGACTACAGGATAAGGGAGATTTTGAATTTCTGCAGACACTTGTGGACACTGGACACTTGGATTGTGTGAGGCCCACTGAATATCACAGTGCTATGTCACAGGCTCGATGGCACAGGTGTGAAAAAAGTGACTACAAGATAAGGGAGATTTTGAATTTCTGCAGACACTTGTGGACACTGGACACTTGGATTGTGTGAGGCCCACTTTATATCACAGCGCTATGTCACAGGCTCGATGGCACAGGTGTGAAAAAAGTGACTACAGGATAAGGGAGATTTTGAATTTCTGCAGACACTTGTGGACACTGGACACTTGGATTGTGTGAGGCCCACTGAATATCACAGTGCTATGTCACAGGCTCGATGGCACAGGTATGAAAAAAGTGACTACAGGATAAGGGAGATTTTAAATTTCTGCAGACACTTGTGGACACTGGACACTAGGATTGTGTGAGGCCCACTGAATATCACAGTGCTATGTTACAGGCTCGATGGCACAGGTGTGAAAAAAGTGACTACAGGATAAGGGAGATTTTGAATTTCTGGGAGATTTTGAATTTCTGCAGACACTTGTGGACACTGGACACTTGGATTGTGTGAGGCCCACTGAATATCACAGCGTTATGTCACAGGCTCGATGGCACAGGTGTGAAAAAAGTGACTATAAGGATAAGGGAGATTTTAAATTTCTGCAGACACTTGTGGACACTGGACACTTGGATTGTGTGAGGCCCACTGAATATCACAGCGCTATGTCACAGGCTCAATGGCACAGGTGTGAAAAAAGTGACTACAGGATAAGGGAGATTTAGATTTTCTGCAGACACTTGTGAACACTGGACACTTGGATTGTGTGAGGCCCACTGAATATCACAGCGCTATGTCACAGGCTCGATGGCACAGGTGTGAAAAAAGTGACTACAGGATAAGGGAGATTTTGAATTTCTGCAGACACTTGTGGACACTGGACACTTGGATTGTGTGAGGCCCACTGAATATCACAGCGCTATGTCACAGGCTCGATGGCACAGGTGTGAAAAAAGTGACTACAGGATAAGGGAGATTTTGAATTTCTTGGAGATTTTGAATTTCTGCAGACACTTGTGGACACTGGACACTTGGATTGTGTGAGGCCCACTGAATATCACAGCGCTATGTCACAGGCTCGATGGCACAGGTGTGAAAAAAGTGACTACAGGATAAGGGAGATTTTGAATTTCTGCAGACACTTGTGGACACTGGACACTTGGATTGTGTGAGGCCCACTGAATATCACAGCGCTATGTCACAGGCTCGATGGCACAGGTGTGAAAAAAGTGACTACAGGATAAGGGAGATTTTGAATTTCTGGGAGATTTTGAATTTCTGCAGACACTTGTGGACACTGGACACTTGGATTGTGTGAGGCCCACTGAATATCACAGCGCTATGTCACAGGCTCGATGGCACAGGTGTGAAAAAAGTGACTACAGGATAAGGGAGATTTTGAATTTCTGCAGACACTTGTGGACACTGGGATTGTGTGAGGCCCACTGAATATCACAGTGCTATGTCACAGGCTCGATGGCAAAGGTGTGAAAAAAGTGACTACAGGATAAGGGAGATTTTGAATTTCTGGGAGATTTTGAATTTCTGCAGACACTTGTGGACACTGGACACTTGGATTGTGTGAGGCCCACTGAATATCACAGCGCTATGTCACAGGCTCGATGACACAGGTGTGAAAAAAGTGACTACAGGATAAGGGAGATTTTGAATTTCTGCAGACACTTGTGGACACTGGACACTTTTGGATTGTGTGAGCCCCAATGAATATCAGAGCGCTATGTCACAGGCTCGATGCAGCAGGTGTGAAAAAAGTGACTACAGTATAAGGGAGATTTTGAATTTCTGCAGATAGTTGTGGACACTGGACACTTTTGGATTGTGTGAGGCTCACTGAATATCAGAACGCTATGTCACAGGCTCGATGGCACAGGTGTGAAAAAAGTGAATTGTAGAATTGGGCAGAATAGGAATCTCCCTAGAGTGTAGGTCTGTAAGAACGGAACAAGTCCTCCACTTATCCTTCCACAGTGACACACAGATAGCTTCACTGTGGCTGTGATAACTGCCGTTACATGGTACTGTGTGACGAGCGTACACCGCTGTATGGTGTGAATAAATGCACGCTCAGTACCTTAGCAGGACAAAAAAAAAATTGGGATTGCTTTTAAAAAAGCAGTTTGCAGAGCAGTGGGGAAACAGCAATGCAGCTGTCAGGAAGCCTTAGAAGGCAGCCTAACAACCAACACCGCTGATCCACCACAATATAGCCTCCCCTTGCACTGCACACACAGTGACTGGTGTGTTGCACAGGCAAAATCGCTAGCAGCAGAAGCAGATTTTTTGTCTTCTTCCCTGCCTAACGCTCTCCCTACAGAATCAGCAACCTCTCCCTATGCTAAGATCGGCAGAAGTAAGATGGCGGTCGGCGTGCACGCCCTTTTATAACCCCTGTGACGCCCACCAAAGCAAGCCAATCACTTGCATGCCCTTCTGAAAGATGGTGGCGACCCCTGCCTATGTCATCACGTTGCCCACAGTGTCCATGGATCCTGATTGGCTGAAAAAGAGCGCTAAACAAACTTTTGAAACGCGACTTTGGCGCGTAAGTCGCCGACCTCGTGGCCGACCTCATCCTAGGGTCGGATTCCGTTTCATGAAACCCAACTTTGCCAAAAGTCGGCGACTTTTGAAATTGTTCGACCCCTTTCGCTCAACTCTAGTGGACACTGTTGGATTGTGTGAGGCCCAGTGAATATCACACCGCTATGTCACAGGCTCAATGTCGCAGGTGTGAAAAATGTCACTATAGGACAGGGGAGATGTAGAATTTCTGAACACACTTGTGGACACTGTTGGATTGTGTGAGGCCCAGTGAATATCACACCGCTATGTCACAGGCTCAATGTCACAGGTGTGAAAAATGTCACTATAGGACAGGGGGGATGTAGAATTTATGAACACACTTGTGGACACTGTTGGATTGTGTGAGGCCCAGTGAATATCACACCGCTATGTCACAGGCAGAAATTGGCTAGTGTATGACAAACTACAAGGTGTATATAGAAGTGGGCAGAATAGGAATCTCCCTAGAGTGTAGGTCTGTAAGAATGGAACATGTCCTCGACTTATTCTTACAGAGTCACACACAGATAGCGTCACTGTGGCCGTGATAACAGCCATTACACGGTACTGAGAGAGGAGCGTGCACGTACACCGCTGTCCGGTGTCCATAAAATTGTCAAGCTCCGTGTATTTTAAGTATACGGACAGACACACGCTGTCTCTCTATAGTTTTGAATGTGATCAAACAGCAAATATACTTAACTGTTTGAAAAACAGACAAAACTAGAAGGTGGAGGTCTGTAAGAACGGAACATGTCCTCAACTTATTCTTACAGAGTCACACACAGATAGCTTCACTGTGGCCGTGATAACAGCCGTTACACGGTACTGAGAGAGGAGCGTGCACGTACACCGCTGTCCAGTGTTATGATTGAGTCACCGTAGGAGGCAAAAACAGAAATGCTAGCTAAGTCCAGAAAACCAGAGAGGTTGGCAGCTATCGGATTGCAGACCCCTGATCTTATCCACAACAACTAACAGTAGCCGTGGGGGGTTCCTACGATGCCCTAGACTCCTCGATCACAGCCGGAGAATTAAATAGGCCTAAAGAAAGAAAGGGGAAATCTAAACTGCCCCAGAGCAGACCCCAAAGCAATAGGCAGCCCCCAACATATAATGACGGTGAAGCAAGATGAAAACACTAACACAGACAGAAAGATAGACTGAGCAAAGACGGGGCCCAAGCTAACTAGATAGGAAAGGACTGGAAGGCTGCTGTCTGCAATCCATGAAAAACCCTATGAAAATAAGAGCCAACAGTCTGACAGTGAAAAAGGCCCTGAAGATGCTAGGCTTCAAAAAAGCTATGTCAGTACTCAGGAATATTCTGAAGACAGAGCAACCGGCAAAAGGAGATTCAGCTCACCCCAGCAGGGAATGGCAGAATCCAGAAAAGCCAGGAAAACAAAAACAAAACACAAATGCTAACAGGCAAAGCAGAAAACTTAGCTTTAGAGGAGCAGGAATCAGACTAGTGTCCTAGAAGTCCACAGAGAAATCACCCGCAGGGCAGAAGGGCGTCGGCAGCCTTATATCCAGTCCGTGACTCCACTCAGCCAGTCATCATCATTAGGCTCAGGTGCCTGATAATCAGGCTCATTACCTTCCTTTACCAGAATAGGGAGTTCACCAGACCTCAGTGACGAAGGGGAAAATGAACTCACAACAGTACCTCCCCCTTGAGGAGGGGTCACCGAACCCTCAACCACGCCACCAGGGCGATCAGGGTGAGCCCGATGAAAGGCACGCACCAATCTTTTGGCATGAATATCAGAGGCAGAGACCCAGGAATTATCCTCCTGACCATAACCCTTCCACTTAACCAAATACTGGAGTCTCCGTCTAGCCAGACGGGAATCCAGTATTTTCTCTACCTCATATTCCATGTTACCTTCAACCAATACAGGGTCTGGAGGTGCCACCCCAGGAACAACTGGTTCAACAAACCTCTTCAACAAGGACTTATGGAACACATTATGAATTTTAAATGTGACAGGAAGAGCCAAACGAAAAGAGACCGGATTAATAATCTCCAAAATCTTGTAAGGTCCAATAAATCTAGGCTTAAACTTAGGAGAAGCCACCTTCATAGCAATATTTTTTGATGATAACCACACCATATCACCAATCTTAAACTGGGGACCAATGGTCCTATGTCGATTGGAAAACCGCTGGGCCTTTTCCTGGGAGAGAGATAACTTATCCACCACTTGGTCCCAGATCTGGTGCATTCTCTCCACCACAGTGTCAACACCTGGGCAGGCAGAAGGCTCCACCTGCCCTGAAGAAAATCGAGGATGAAACCCAAAGTTACAAAAAAAAGGTGACATCAAAGTGGCAGAACTAGCTCTATTATTTAAAGCAAATTCGGCCAAGGGCAAAAATGAAACCCAAACATCCTGATCAGCGGAAATAAAACATCTCAATTATGACTCCAAGGTCTGGTTTGTTCTCTCTGTCTGCCCATTGGTCTGAGGGTGAAAAGCAGAGGAGAAGGACAACTGAATTCCCAGCTTGGAACAGAAAGTCCTCCAAAATCTAGACACAAACTGAACTCCTCTGTCAGATACAATGTTCTCAGGAATCCCGTGCAAGCGAACCACCTGTTGCAAAAACAGGGGCACCAACTCAGAGGAAGATGGTAACTTAGGGAGTGGTACAAGATGAACCATCTTAGAGAACCTATCACAAATCACCCAAATAACAGTCATTCTTTGAGAGACCGGCATATCAGAGATGAAATCCATTGAAATATGGGTCCATGGCCTCCTGGGGACCGGCAAAGGCATCAACAACCCACTAGAGCGAGAACAAGATTTAGACCGGGAGCAAGTCCCACAGGACTGCACAAAATTCCTGACATCATGAGACAAGGTGGGCCACCAAAAAGAGCGACTCACCAGATCTCTAGTACCAAAAATACCTGGATGACCAGCCAATGTAGAGCAATGAACTTCAGACATCACTCTCTTCTTCCACTGGTCAGGAACATACAACTTTCCACTGGGACAACGCTCAGGTTTGTCCTCCTGGAACTCTTGCAGAGCAAGTCTCAAATCGGGCGAGATGGCAGAAAGAACTACCCCTTCGCCTAAGATGGTAGCAGGCTTGGTCACCACAGGAGAATCAGCAAAGAAACTCCTAGAGAGGGCGTCTGCCTTGACATTCTTAGTTCCAGGAAGAAAAGAGACCACAAAATCAAAACGTGTAAAAAACAAGGCCCACCTAGCCTGTCTAGGGTTCAAGCGTTTAGCCGACTCTAGGTAAATCAAATGCTTGTGGTCAGTGAGGACCACAACTTGATGTTTAGCTCCCTCCAACCAATGTCTCCACTCCTCAAATGCCCATTTCATGGCCAACAGTTCCCGATTCCCCACATCATAGTTACGTTCAGATGGAGAGAACTTTCAGGAAAAGAAAGCACAGGGATGCATTTTAGATGTTACAGGATCCTTTTGGGACAAAACAGCTCCTGCACCAATCTCAGAAGCATCCACCTCTACCTGGAACGGGAGTGAGACATCAGGTTGCTGCAAAACCGGGGCGGAGGTAAATCTTCGCTTCAGCTCCTGAAAGGAAGCAACAGCCTCCGGAGACCAATTCAACACATCAGCACCCTTCTTAGTCAGATCAGTCAATGGCTTGGCAATACTAGAAAATTTTGCTATAAATTTCCGATAAAAATTAGCAAAACCCAAAAACTTCTGGAGGGCCTTCAAAGAAGTGGGCTGAACCCAATCATAAATGGCCTGTACCTTGGCCGGGTCCATTTCAATAGTTGACGGAGACAAAATAAATCCCAAAAATGAAATCCTCTCTACTCCAAAAAGGCATTTCGATCCTTTGACATACAGGGAATTCTCCCTCAAGATCCGGAACACAGTCCGAATATGTTCCACATGAGAATCCCAATCCTTGGAGAAGATCAAAATATCATCCAGATAGATAATCAAAAATTTATCGACAAAGTCTCGGAAAATATCGTTCATGAAGCACTGGAAGACAGAAGGGGCATTAGTGAGCCCAAAAGGCATCACCAGGTACTCAAAATGTCCCTCCGGAGTATTAAACGCCGTCTTCCATTCATCCCCCTGCTTAATGCGGATAAGATTATACGCCCCCCTGAGGTCAAGCTTGGTAAACCAGCAAGCACCTCTAACTCTAGAGAATAGATCCGAAATCAGGGGTAATGGATACTGATATTTAATAGTAATTTTATTGAGGGCACGATAATCAATACAAGGCCTTAAAGAACCATCCTTTTTGGCCACAAAAAAAAAACCGGCACCTAAGGGTGAAGAGGATGGTCTAATATGACCCTTCTCCAACGCCTCCTTAATATAGGACCGCATAGCCTCGTGCTCGGGTACAGATAAATTGAAGAGCCGACCCTTGGGAAATTTACACCCCGGGCTTAGTTCAATTGCACAGTCATAACTCCTATGAGGAGGCAAGGACGCAGACTCATTCTCACTAAATACATCATAAAAGTCCGCCAAATAGGAACATCATGCGACTGAGGAGAGGTGGAAAAAACCGGAGCCTCACTAAAGGCACACCGACAACCCCAACTCACCACAGACACAGATTTTCAATCCAAAACTGGATTATGAATTTGCAACCAGGGAAACCCCAGAACAACGGCATCATGCAGACCATGCAACACCAAAAATCTGCAATTTTCTTGATGGTCTGGGGCGACCCGCATGACCACCTGGGTCCAAAACTGAGGTTTATTTTTAGCCAAAGGAGTAGCATCAATCCCCCTCAAAGGGATAGGCGTCTGCAGAGGTGTCATCGGAAATCCACAACGTTTAGCAAAATCCAAGTCCATTAGGTTTAGCGCTGCTCCCGAATCCACAAAAGCCTTGGCGGAAAATGTGGACAGGGAGCAGATCAGAGTAATTGCCAGAAGAAACTTAGGTTGAACACCACCAACAGAAAACGTGTGTGCAAAGCGTTTCTCTCGTTTAGGACAAACAGAAATAATATGCGAGGCTTCTCCACAGAAAAAACACAGCTTATTACGCCTTCTGAACTCCTGACGTTGCTCCTTAGACAAAACTCTATCACATTGCATAGGTTCAGACGTCTGTTCAACCGGTGGCAACACCTCTCGTGCAATCCTGCGTTCACATAAACGCCGATCCACCTGAATGGCTAATGACATAGAATCGTCCAGACCAGAGGGAACAGGAAATCCCACCATAGTATCTTTTACGGCTTCTGACAAACCCTTCCGAAAGAGAGCAGCCAAGGCATTATCATTCCAGGTAGTAAGGACCGCCCACTTTTGGAACTTTTGACAGTACAACTCTGCAGAATCTCGACCCTGGTTCAATGCCAACAGGGTCTTTTCAGCCTGATCAATAGCATTAGGTTCGTCATACAACAACCCCAAAGCTTGAAAGAATGCGTTCACATTAGTCAGAATAGGATCATCTGGTTTCAAAGAAAATGCCCAATCCTGGGGATCGCCACGCAGCAAAGAGATGACAATTTTAACCTGCTGCGCGGAGCTCCCTGACGAGTTAGGCTTCAAGGCAAAAAATAATTTACAATTATTTTTGAAACTCAAAAATTTAGATCGATCCCCAAAAATACATCAGGTGTAGGGATCTTTGGTTCAACAGCATGCGAACGAGCAAGGTAGGCGGAAATTCACCGCACTACCGCAGCGAGCTGCTCCACACGATCAGACAATTGCTTTATCTCCATTGAGAGAAAAAAAAAATTCCCCCTACGGCCTCAGAGATATAGAGGAAAGAATATACACGCACTCTATTTTTTTTTTTTTAAACACAATTCTTTCCTGCAATTGAGTACCCTAGGATCTGCGGTATGGCGGGTGATTCTGTTATGATTGAGTCACCGTAGGAGGCAAAAACAGAAATGCTAGCTAAGTCCAGAAAACCAGAGAGGTTGGCAGCTATCGGATTGCAGACCCCTGATCCTATCCACAACAACTAACAGTAGCCGTGGGGGGTTCCTACGATGCCCTAGACCCCTCGATCACAGCCGGAGAATTAAATAGGCCTAAAGAAAGAAAGGGGAAATCTAAACTGCCCCAGAGCAGACCCCAAAGCAATAGGCAGCCCCCAACATATAATGACGGTGAAGCAAGATGAAAACATTAACACAGACAGAAAGATAGACTGAGCAAAGACGGGGCCCAAGCTAACTAGATAGGAAAGGACAGGAAGGCTGCTGTCTGCAATCCGTGAAAAACCCTATGAAAATAAGAGCCAACAGCCTGACAGTGAAAAAGGCCCTGAAGACGCTAGGCTTCAAAAAAGCTATGTCAGTACTCAGGAATATTCTGAAGACAGAGCAACCAGCAAATGGAGATTCAGCTCACCCCAGCAGGGGATGGCAGAATCCAGAAAAGCAAGGAGAACAAAAACAAAACACAAATGCTAACAGGCAAAGCAGAAAACTTAGCTTTAGAGGAGCAGGAATCAGACTGGTGTCCTAGAAGTCCACAGAGAAATCACCCGCAGGGCAGAAGGGCATCGGCAGCCTTATATCCAGTCCGTGACTCCACTCAGCCAGTCATCCTCATTAGGCTCAGGTGCCTGATAATCAGGCTCATTACCTTCCTTTACCAGAATAGGGAGTTCACCAGACCTTAGTGACGAAGGGGAAAATGAACTCACAGCAGTCCAGTGTCCGTAAAATTGTCAAGCTCCGTGTTTTTTAAGTATACGGACTGACACACGCTGTCTCTCTATAGTTTTGAATGTGATCAAACAGCAAATATACTTAACTGTTTGAAAAACAGACAAAACTAGAAGGTGGAGGTCTGTAAGACTGGAACATGTCCTCGACTTATTCTTACAGAGTCACACACAGATAGCTTCACTGTGGCCGTGATAACAGCCGTTACACGGTACTGTGTGAGGAGCGTACACCGCTGTATGGTGTGAAAAAATGCACGCTCAGTACCTCACCAGGACAAAAAAAAAATTTGGATTGCTTTTAAAAAAGCAGTTTTCAGAGCAGTGGGAAAACAGCAATGCAGCTATCAGGAAGCCTTAGAAGGCAGCCTAACAACCAACACAGCTGATCCAGCAAAATATAGCCTCCACTTGCAGTGCACACACAGTGACTGGTGTGTTGTACAGGCAAAATCGCTGGCAGCAGAAGCAGTTTTTGGTGTCTTCTTCCCTGCTTAACGCTCTCCCTACAGAATCAGCAGCAGCAGCAGCTCTCCCTATTCTGAGATCAGCATGAGTAACAAGGCGGTCGGCGTGCACGCCCTTTTATACCCCCTGTGACGCCCCCCAAAGCAAGCCAATCACTTGCATGCCCTTCTCAAAGATGGTGGTGACCCCTGCCTATGTCATCACATTGCCCACAGTGTCCGTGGATCCTGATTGGCTGAAAAAGGGCGGAAAACAAACTTTTGAAACGCGACTTTGGCGCTAAAGTCGCCGAGCTCGTGGCCGACCTCACCCTAGGGTTGGGTTTCGTTTCATGAAACCCGACTTTACTAAAAGTCGGCGACTTTTGAAATTTTTCGACCCATTTCGCTTAACTCTAGTTACAAGCCTTTGCGATCTTGGCCAGTGTTATAGGGGAGAGAGCACCAGAAAACTCCTCACACTTGTTCTGTTACATGGACTCTATTGGGGTAGCTTACGGGGCGTGTGGGGGCCAAGAGTGGTTGTGATATGATGAGCAATTTCATCAACATAAAGCCATTCACCCTTCTATTAGGTGTGATCAGAAGGATATTGGTCTTTGGCTGAGGATTATGGCCCCTAATAAAAGATATGGGAATCCCTTTCATGGGTGGGCCGGTAATTCTGGCCAAGCAGAGTACAGTTCAGGTAAACAGGCGTCTGGAAACTTTCAAGGCCGGGTTGTCATGCAGATGTCCAGTTTGTGTTGGCTGTTTAATGAAAACCAGTGCAAGTTCGGACTCGGTTGCAGATTCAAACACTTGTGTTCAATATGCAATGGATCCACACATGGGGCCATTAGATGTTTCAGAAGGAACAGTGGAAGGGCAGGCTGAACCGGCTACACCAAAGGGCAAACACCAATCAAGCTACACGCGATGCTCCCCTATCTAAATAGGTACACTGATAGACTCAAGGCAGATTTGTTAACCAAAGGCTTCAGAGATAGTTTAATGATTCCCTCCCCAACATTCCAAATGCAAAGAAAGCTAAAAAAAATCTATGTTCGGCCTATCAGTACTCTGAAACTGTGACAGAAAAACATAAGAAAATAAGTGCTGCTGGGCCAGATGGCTGGTCCTTTTAAGTCCCCCCTTCCGGACCTGATGGTTTCTCCTTTGGGTATTGTACCAAAGAAGGAGCCAAATAAGTACCTGATGATTGATCACCTATCATATCCATGTGGCAAGTCCGTCAATGATGGCATTGATCTGGAATTATGTTCGGTCATATACACGTTGTTCAATGAGTCAGTGCATTAGGTGAGGAAATGCGGTAAGGGTGTGCTAATGGCAAAAAAAACCGACATGGAATCAGCTTGTAGGTTGTTGTCAGTACATTCGGTTAGTCAGCATCTGCTCAGTTGCTTTTGGGATGGGAAGTACTTTGTGGAAAGGTGTTTAACCATGGGCAGCTCATTGTCTTGTTCATTGTTTGAGGCTTTTAGCACCTTTTTGGAGTGGGTGGTAAGAGATGTTTCAGGTTTGGGCTTGTTGATTCATTATTTGTATGATTTTTTGTGTGTAGTCCAACCCAAATTGCATGTGTGTGATACCATTTTGAAGAGCCTGGAGTGGATAGAAAAGAAATTCGGGATCCCTTTAGCTCCTGAAAAAACGGTTCATCCAGCGTCATGCATTTCCTTTCTGCATATTGTCATTGACACATTTAATTGGGAATGTCACCTTCCGGAGGATAAGGTGCCTGAACTGAAGGCAGGAATAGCTAGGGCCTTGATAGTTAAAAAATTGTAGCTACAGGAGGTTCAGTCATTGTTGGGCAGTTTAAACTTTACATGTCTAGTTATGCCTATGAACAGAGTTTTCTGTTGTGAATTCTCTCTCTGGCTTCCTTCTGGTGATTACTGAAGGTAGTGGAGCTGGTCAGATTGACAGAGGGGTTGCGAGTTCTCTTTCTGGACTCCCTCTGGTGGTTACTGGAGGTAGTAGAGCTGATCTGATTGACAGAGGCTTGCCACCTGATAATGAGGAAGATGATTGGAGATCTGGGGTTTCTGATTGGGATTTTAGACAGCTGACTACCTCTATCCCTGCTGGTGATTTTCTTCCTGGTCCTGCTGAGGTCTGATGTCTCCTACTCTTTCCCTGCAAGTTCAGCTAAGTGGTTCATTTGTTATTCTGTTTGCATTTGATCTGGTTTTGTTTATCTCTGCTTTGTGCGGGTCAGCCAGCTCTGGCTGTGGCTGTGCTGAATCACCGCCCATATGTTACTGCATGTGAAAGTTTGTTTTGTCCCTTGTTATATTGGTCTCTTTTTGCTTTGCTTTCAGAATATACCAGAGTGCTGATATAGTGGGGGCGAAGTCGTGCGACTGCAGTGTTTTTGTGCATCAGACGTGTTGGACTTTTTGCAGGGTTTTTTGCGTGATTGCAGACAGTGTCTTTCCTTTCCTGTCCTGTCTAGGCACTGTGGGCCCCATCATTTGCTCAGTCTATTTTTCTGCCTGCATTTGTGTTTTCATCTTGTCTCATCGACAATATATGTTTGGGGGCTATCTATTCCTTTGGGGTCTGCTCTGGGGCAGTTTAGATTTCTCCTTTCTTGCTTTAGGCTTAGTTACCTCTTTGGCTGTGCCGAGGCATCTAGGATCATCGTAGGCACACTCCACAGCTACTGCTAGTTGTGTGGACAGGATCAGGGGTCTGCATCCGCTTAGTTACCAACCTCTCTGGTTTTCTGTGGCTTAGCTTGGGCCTGCTATCCTCCTCGGTGCCCATTCATAACAGAATCACCAGCCTAACCGCAGACTCTAGGGTACTCTAAAGAAGGAAAGAATTAAAAAAAAAAGTGTCAGAATTTTTTTAAATATTTTTTTTACTCTTTTTTTTCTGGGGCTGTAGGAGGATATTTTTTGTCTAAATGGAGACTAAGCAATTGTCTGATCGTGTTGAGCAGCTCGCTGCTGAAGTGTGGGGAATTTCTGCCTATCTCGCTCAATCATCTGCTGTTGAACCAAAAATCCCTACACCTGATGTGTTTTCCGGGGATCGGTCTAAATTTTTGAAATTTAAGAATAATTGTAAATTATTTTTTGCTTTGAAACCTAACTCATCGGGGAGCTCTGTGCAGCAGGTTAAAATTGTCATCTCCCTGCTACGCGGCGATCCCCAGGATTGGGCCTTTTCTTTGACACCCGGAGATCCTATTCTGGCTAATGTGGACATGTTTTTTCAAGCCTTGGGGTTGTTGTATGATGAACCTAATGCTATTGATCAAGCTGAGAAAACTTTATTGGCATTGAATCAGGGTCAGGATTCTGCAGAGTTATATTGTCAAAAATTCTAAAAGTGGGCAGTCCTTACTAAATGGAATGACGATGCCCTAGCAGCTCTCTTTCGGAAGGGTTTGGTAGAAAACGTAAAAGATGTTATGGTGGGATTTCCTGTTCCCTCTGGTCTTGACGACTCTATGTCATTGGCCATTCAAATTGATCGGCGTTTGCGTGAATGTAAAACTACACGAGAGGCGTTGCCACCTTTCGAATGAACTTCTGAACCCATGCAATGTGATAGGGTTTTGTATAGGGCGCAACGTCAGGAGTTTAGAAGGCATAATAAGCTGTCTTTTTTCTGCGGGGACACGTCTCATACTATTGCTGTCTGCCCTAAATGAGAAAAGTGTTTTGCTCACACATTTGTGGTGGGCAGTGTACAGCCTAAGTTCCTTTTGGTGATTACCCTGATCTGCTCCTTGTCTACATTTTCCGCTAAGGCTTTTGTTGATTCAGGAGCAGCTTTGAATCTGATGGATTTGGACTTTGCTAAACGTTGTAGTTTCCCCATGATACCCCTGCGGACTCCTATCCCTTTGAGGGGTATTGATGCTATTCCTTTGGCGGAGAATAAACCCCAGTTTTGGACCCAGGTGACAATGCGAGTTGCCCCAGACCACCAAGAAAATTGTAAATTTTTGGTGTTGCACAATTTGCATGATACTATTGTTCTGGGTTTCCCTTGGTTGCAAACTCAATCCTGTTTTAGGCTGGTTTCACATTCGCGTTATTTTGTGCTGCATTTTTGCGCAAACATGTGCATGCGTTTTTTTCCCCTATATTTAACATGGGTGCGCATATGTGCGCTTTGGCATGCGCACGTATGCGTTTTCAGTGCCCTACATTTTTATGGTGTGCGTCCTTAATTTCCAGAAGCTACATGTTACATTTTTTGGTCCGCCCAACCGCTTAAAAAAACACATGCGCACGTATGTGCACGTTTTGCGCAAAAAATTACCATTATGGTCTATGGGTGCGCATACGTGCGCATTGGCATGCGCATGTATGCGTTTTTTAGCGCATGCGTTTTTTTGGTGTCCATTGGTTAGACTAGTTATAAAAATCCCCACCTAAAAAAACTTCATGTCTATATAAAAGGAGGTGTCTGCCAGCACTGTACCATAACTATAGAGACACCCTGGAGAGCAGAAAGACTGCAAAAGAAGACCCCATTTTCAATTCCAGCTTCAGCGGCAAGAATGTGAGTATTATTACATCTAAAAAATGTATGCCTGTCCTTTTATATTGTATATGTACTAATGCTTTGTATTATTTTTACATGCAGTATGTCTTCGGAATCAGAATATTCACCATCCCGGCAGGAACTGGCGCAAGCAGACCGTGAGGTGATTATTTTCCTGCGTTTGGTAAGTATATGTGCTGCTTCTCAAAATCTCTAACGCTTGTTGGTTTTTTTTCAGACATCGTCATCTTCAGCGGACGCGACTAGTGAGGGCGAACAGCATGCGCAGCCAAGCCAATTCCCGGTGGTGATACGGAATGTAAGTATCAAATGATTTGTAATGTTCTTTATTTTTTATCTTCTATATTTCCTATTTTCTGGATCTTTTTTGTATCTTTTTATTCACACAAAATTCGAATATTCTAATGAATGTGTTTTGTCTAGGTTCCACAACGGGATGAAGACGTCTACATGGATAATGAGCACCTTATCCGCCAGGTCCAGGAGCGTGCCCCATTGTGGGACAGCCGTGACCGGCTGTACAAGGACAATGTGGTGACCCAGCGGCTATGGAAAGAGGTGGCCGCAGCGTTGATGGATGGCTGGGACAGCGCCACTGCATCCTCCAAAAAGGCGTTTAGTAAGTATTTCCCTGCTCTGTCATGCCACAGTGACTCCTGTCCTTGATGGCACTGTTGGGTTTCGTGCTAGATATATTCTAACAGGAAACCAAACAGTGTCATCTGGCTCAACAGTGACTGCTTTGGGTATTGCATTGCTGTATTGTGCCGCTTTGACTCTTGTCCTTGATGGCACTGCTGGGTTTCGTGCTAGATATATTCTAGCAGGAAACCCAACAGTGTCATCTGGCTCAACAGTGACTGCTTTGGGTATTGTATTGCTGTATTGTGCCGCATTGACTCTTGTTCGTGATGGCACTGTTGGGTTTAGTGATAGCATATGTCGTGCATCAAACACAATTGTTAAATGTTGTTTGTTTTTTTTTCCAACAGTGGACATAGTCCGAACACGCTGGCGCTCGATCAAGGACCGCTCCAACAGTGATGTTCTCGCTGAGGGCCAGGTTCGCAGTGGTTCAGCGTCAAGGACAAGAACAAGATACTGGTACTATCAAGCGTTGCAGTTCCTATGACCGGTCCTTGCCACCTGATCGTATTATAATTTTTTGGTTTTTATTTTTATTAATCTGTGTTTTTCTAATCCACAGATGATGCTTCTTGTAAAGGCAAGATAGTAACGATTTTCCTTTCTTCCACAGCACCTGGAGCAGCACCCTGCAACCTGGCCCTGGAGCGGTCCTTCATCGGACGTCCTCTGACCCATCCCAACCATCCGACAGCCAGGAAGCACCTTGCAGGTCAGCCACGCAGACAGCTGGTGACCAGGAAGCTGGTCCATCAGGTGTTCCCCTGTCCCAGGTCTCTGCCCATGGTTATGCGGGCACTACCCGCCAGCGGCAGAGGGCCTTGGACAGGAATGTCTTGCCCGAGTTTATGCACTTGAGCGAGGCCTTTAATGCCAGCCTCAAGTCGCTGTCAGACAGAGTGGAAAGCGGTTTTTCACTCATGGAATGTGATTTTAACCACATGGAACACCGCTTCCATTCTGTCGAACAGCGCCTTGACCATCTGGAGGCCGACCTCAACAGACCAGCGCACCATTTTTTTTTAGTAAGATTGAAAAGGGCATGGCGGAACACCTTAGTCCTGAGCAACAGCCAGCTGAGTGTGCTGCAGGCCTGCAACAATGCTTTCTTGCAGGCTATGCAGCATAATCGGTATGGACAGCAGTCAGTGGTGTCATTTCCAACTGCCATTGACTCACTTCACCTCACTACCGATTGTGCTGCATACCACTGCATGGACACCTCTATTCAAAGCCAGGACACCCACCATTACACCACCACAAGTCTGAGTGCTGCTGGTCACTTCACTGACACCACCATGGCAAGCACTGCTCCTGTCAGGAGCACCACCGCCACCCCCATGCATGCTTGGAGCACAGCCACAGTAACCACTCCTCAAATGTGGAACAGCCCTGCCGCAAACACTACAGCATGTAGTAGCCCTGCCACCACCACTCCGTAAACCTGGACCATCACTGCCACCACCAGTCCTCCTGCAAGGATGAGCACTGCCACCGCCAACTCAGAGCATCAGCAGCAGCCACAGCAGCAGACGGGGAACCCACATTCCTTATTTTCCCCAAGTTCCAGGCGGCGCTAAAAATCAAGATGGGCATTGGGCCCAAGTGGGTCCAGGCAGGCCAGTTTAAGGAGACAAACAGTTAGGACCACTGTAGCTGAACCTCTGTCCTCTCCTTCTAGTGTGTCTAGTTCCATTCCCATAACTGGACACCCTTCCCCCACAAGTTTTGTTGCCCCTTCCCCTAGAACACCTTCATCGACTATAAGCTGTTCATCTTCACTGCACACCCCCAACTTGCAACCATCTGCCCCCAAACGCAGAAAAAAATAAAGTTTTGTATAATTTTTTGTGTTAAAAATAAATTTAAATTTCTGGTTCACATAACAAAGTTTGATTAATGCTTTTGGCGCCGCCTACACACACTGTGCCGTACACACAATGCACCTTAAATTTAGCAAGATGTCATAAAAAGTGTTTTGAGGATTGGCTGTTTTTACCATCCTCATTTCACTTATTGTGATACTAGGCAAGGGGGTTTATTGATATACCTTGTAATTAACAACATACTCTTATTACGTGTGTGTTGAATCTACTGATGGGTAAAATACATGTCATATGTGAAATACCAAGGCCTAGTATAATAACTAGAGTTGACCGACTAGGATCTGGTTTCATGAAACACAAACTGGTGAAACTCGGGAAAAAAAGTCGAGTTTCGTTCGAAACCCTACCACAATGTTAGTTAATGGGAAATAAAAGTCGGCAGCGGATTACCTTCATCCACTCAATGCAGACTTTTATTCCCCATTGACTTGCATTGGGGTCGGGTTTTGAACAGAACTCCGACTTTTTTTCCACTAGTCGGACCCGTTTCATTTGAAACGAATTTGGTTTCATGAAAACCAACCCTACCAAAGTCACTCAACTCTAATCATAACTATTTATCAATCATGGCCTGGTTAATACACATATCATATTTAACCTGCAGCATTGCTTACGTACCAATATATTTCACGCAGACTAGCGATGCTGTAGTTTAACTCATATGTATGTATTTACCTGCCCAGGTGTGAGAACATCATGAATTCACAGGTATACATGGGAAGTTTTTTATTTTTTTGGAGTGTAAAAAACATAGTGCACTCGGTACTGGTATCAAAACAGTTTTTTTATTAACATACACACACGAAAACATTTTTACACCACTTCATCTTGCCAGTGCACCCGTCC
Organism: Dendrobates tinctorius; assembly: GCF_039654945.1. Taxonomy (NCBI): domain Eukaryota; kingdom Metazoa; phylum Chordata; class Amphibia; order Anura; family Dendrobatidae; genus Dendrobates; species Dendrobates tinctorius. The sequence goes on from NW_027361675.1 coordinate 48,454,168, forward strand.
TACATCAGAGTTAAAGTAGGCCGCAAATTGGTCGCTCATTTGGCCAACTTCAACGGATGACCTGAGAGGGTGCTGAGTGAATTCAGGCAATGGGTTAGGAGCAGCATCATCAAGTTCAAAGATCGGGTGCTCTTTAGCCATCACAAAATTATGTAGAACCACACATGCCTTCACCACCTCATCCACTGTTTCAAGTTTAAGATTAATGGCTGTGCCGAGAATTCACCATCTGGAGACAAGAATCCCAAAAGCACACTCTACAGTTCTTCTGGCCCTGGTCAGCCTGTAACTAAAGATTTTTTTGGTGTGGTCCAAGTTACGGCTGGAGTAGGGTTTCAGTAGGCTTGCGCACATTGGAAAAGCCTCATCCCCAACCATTACAAAGGGCAGTGGCGGAGCTTCGGTGTGGGGAAGAGGCCGTGGCATAGGGAAATTAAATTGGTTGCCATACAACCTCCGGCCCATGTCTGAGTTTTTAAAAGCCTGGGAGTCATTACCACGACCAAATGCTCCAATGTCCACTGCTACAAACAAACATCCAGCATCCGCCATGGCCATGAGAACTATTGAAAAGTACTTTTGTAATTATAGTACTCAGATCCAGTTCTTTTGGGTTTGATGATCCGTATGTGTTTACCATCAACAGCTCCCAAACAGTTGGGGAAATTGCAGCCTGTCCAGAATTTGTCAGCAATTTCCATCCACTTTTCAGCGGTGAGCAGGGGCATAAATTCTGGGCAAAGAACGTTCCAGAGAGCCCGGCAGGTGTCCGCAACAATTCCAGACAAGGTAGAGATTCCAATACGGTAGGTCTCTCCAGTCACCAGGAATCTGCGAAACAGTGAAAGAAGTAAAATTAATATTTCTGTATATGGTTTTTAAAACTATAAAATAAAAAATTAGTACATTCACGAAAAATAATTAGCCCAGGTTTTGAATAGTACATGTAAAAAAAAAACCCATCAGACCCCACCCCTTGGTTTTTAAATATTACGTACCGTAATGTCACCAGGAGCCGTTCCTCAGGAGGAATTGCATGATGGAGCTGTGTGTCCTGTCTCCGGATGGATTCTTGGACACGAGCAAGCAAATCCCTGAAGCTTTCTTGGGACATCCGGACATAATCTGTAAATTTCTCAGGGTTTGCCTGTAGCTCACTGTAGAGGGTGTGGTACGCCCCACGGCTCTCCCAGAGTTCAACAATCGGATGTATCCACATACGCCGCCGCTGCAGTCTTCGCTGTCTCTTTCTCTTCCTTTGTTCATGGCAAGCAACTGCATATGCCCTAGCCATTGCGATGTCCAAATCCAAGTTGAAGTACAATCTCTTCCAGCGCAGATCCATGTTGACACGAGAAAAATCAAGCAAATGTGAAGAATACTGTAGACAGGGTCTATATATTAACATACCACACCGCCACTGACGTCCCATTGGTTGTGTGTGTTGCAAGATTGTTATCTAGATTTTTTTTGGGTGAGGACAAACAATGTGCAAAAAAGCAAACGCACTAAAAACGCATACAAACGCTGCATTTCTTTCCTGCATGCGCATAAAATTGCTTGAAAAAAACGCAGTCTTTGTATGCGTTTTTTTCATGCGTTTGCATGCGCAAAAAACGCACCACAAAAAAATGCAAGTGTGAAAGTAGCCTTAGGCTGGAAATCTGTGTCTGTGGTGAGTTGGGGTTGTCAATGTGTTCTTAGTGACACTCCTGTTTTCTCCACCTCTCCCCAGTCTCATGATATTCCTGACTATTTGGCTGATTTTTCTGATGTATTCAGTGAGAGTCAGTCTGCGTCTTTGCCTCCTCATAGGAGTTATGATTGTGCAATTGAGTTAATGCCCGAGTGTAAATTTCCCAAGGGTCGGCTTTTCAACTTATCGGTACCCGAACATGATGCTATACGATCTTATATCAAGGAGTCAATGGAGAAAGGTCATATCAGACCATCCTCTTCACCTGTAGGTGCTGTTTTTTTTGTGGCCAAGAAAGATAATTCATTAAGGCCATGTATTGACTATCGTTCCCTTAACAAAATCACTGTTAAATATCAGTACCCATTACCCCGATTTCTGATTTATTTTCCAGAGTTAAAAGTGGCTGTTGGATTACCAAGCTTGACCTTAGGGTGGCGTATAATCTTATTTACATCAAGCACAGGAATGAATGAAAGACGGCTTTTAATACTCCGGAGGGACATTTTGAGTACCTGGTGATGCCTTTTGGGCTCACTACTGCCCCTTCTATCTTACAGTCTTTTAAGAACGATATTTTCTGAGAATTTGTGGATAAGTTTTTGTTCATTTATCTGGATGATATTTTGATCTTTTCCAGTGATTGGGATTCTCATTTGGAACATGTCCGACTGTGTTCTGGATTTTGAGGGAAAATTTTCTGTATGTTAAGGGATTGAAGTGCCTCTTTGGTGTACAGAGGATTTCATTTTTGGGATTCATTTTGTCCCCGTCTGCTATTGAAATGGACCCGGCCAAGATACAGGCCATTTATGATTGGGTTCAGCCCACTTCTTTGAAGGCTCTCCAGAAGATTTTGGGTTTTGCTAATTTCTACCATAAATTTATAAGTAATTTTTCTGGTATTGTTAAACCACTGACTGATTTGACCAAAAAGGGCGCTGATGTGGTGAATTGGTCTCAAGAGGCAGTTTCGGCATTTCAGTAGCTTAAGAGGAGATTCACTTCTGCTCCGGTTCTACGGCAACCTGATGCCTCACTCCCATTTCAGGTGGAGGTAGATGCTTCTGAGATTGGTGCAGGAGCTGTGCTGTCCCAAAGAGATCCAGTGACTTCTAAGAAGAATCCCTGTGCCTTCTTTTCTTGAATATTCTCCCCATCTGAACATAACTATGACATGGGGAATCTGGAATTGTTGGCCATGAAATGGGCATTTGAAGAGTGGAGACACTGGTTGGAGGGAGCTAGACATCAAGTTGTGGTCCTCACCGACCACAAGAATTTGATTTATCTTGAACCAGCCAAACGCTTGAATCCTAGACAGGCTTAATGGGCCTTGTTTTTCACGCTTTTTAATTTTGTGGTCTCTTTTCTTCAGGGCACTAAGAATATTAAGGCGGATGCCCTTTCTAGGAGTTTCTTTGAGGATTCTCTTGATGTGACCGATTTGAGACGCGCCCTGGAGGAATTTCAGGAGGATAAACCTGAGCATTGCCCTATGGGAAAATTGTATGTTCCTGACCAGTGGAGAAAGAGAGTGATGTCTGAAATTCATTGGCTGGTCATCCAGGTATTTTTGGTACCAGAGATTTGGTGAGTCGGTCCTTTTGGTGGCCTGCCTTATCTCGTGACGTCAGGAATTTTGTACAGTCCTGTGGGACTTGTTCTCGGTCCAAGCCCTGTTCTCATTCTAGTGGGTTGTTGATGCCCCTGTCGGTGCCCAGGAGGCCATGGACTCATATCTCAATGGATTTTATTTCTGATCTTCCTGTCTCTCAGATAATGACTGTTATCTGGGTGATCTGTGATAGATTTTCTAAGATGGTCCATCTTGTACCACTCCCAAAGTTGCCATCTTCCGCTGAGTTGGTGCCCTTGTTTCTACAACAGGTGGTACGGTTGCACGGGATTCCTGAGAACATTGTGTCGGACAGAGGAGTCCTGTTTGTTTCCAGATTTTCGAGAGCTTTTTGTTCCAAACTGGGAATTCCGTTATCTTTCTCCTCTGCATTTCATCCTCAGACCAATGGACCAGACTGAGAGAACAAGCCAGACTTTGGAATCATATTTGAGTTGTTCCATATCTGCTGATCAGTATGACTGGGTCTCATTTTTGCCCTTGGCTGAATTTGCGCTAAACAATAGGGCTAGTTCTGCCACTTTGATGTCGCCCTTTTTCTGTAACTTTGGGTTTCATCCTCGATTTTCTTCAGGGCAGGTGGAATCTTTGGCCTGACCAAGTGTGGATTCTGTGGTAGAGAGAATGCAGCAGATTTGGGACCAAGTGGTGGATAAGTTGTCCCACTCTCAGGAAAAAGGTTTTCCAACCGGCATAGGACCATTGGTCCCCTGTTTAAAGTGGGTTATATGGTTTGGTTGTCTTCAAAGAATATTCCTATGAAGGTTGCATTTCCAAAATTCAAGCCAAGATTCATTGGACCTTATAAGATTTTGGAAATCCTTAATCCCGTTTCTTTCTGTTTGGCTCTTCCAGTTACTTTTAAGATTCATAACGTGTTCCATAAATCCTTGTTGAAGAGGTTTGTAGAGCCAGTAGTTCCCATGGCGATGCCTCCTGACCCTGTATTGGTTAAAGGTAATTTGGAGTATGAGGTAGAGAAAATATTGGATTCTTGTTTGGCTAGATGGAGACTCCAGTACTTGGTCAAATGGAAGGGTTATGGCCAGGAGGATAATTCTTGGGTCTCTGCTTCTGACATTCATGCTGGAAGATTGGTTCATGCTTTTCACTGGGCCCATCCTGACTGGCATGGTGGCGTGGATGAGGGTTCGGGGACCCCATCCTCAATGGGGGGTACTGTTGTGAATTCTCTCTCTGGCTTCCCTCTGTTGATTACTGAAGGTAGTGGAGCTGGTCAGATTGACAGAGGGGTTGCGAGTTCTCTTTCTGGACTCCCTCTGGTGGTTACTGGAGGTAGTGGAGCTGATCTGATTGACAGAGGCTTGTCACCTGATAATGAGGAAGACGATTGGAGATCTGGGGTTTCTGATTGGGATTTAAGACAGCTGACTACCTCTATCCCTGCTGGTGATTTTCTTCCTGTTCCTGCTGAGGTCTGATGTCTCCTGCTCTTCCCTGCATGTTCAGCTAAGTGGTTCATTTGTTATTCTGTTTGCATTTGATCTGGTTTTGTTTATCTCTGCTTTGTGCGGGTCAGCCAGCTCTGGCTGTGGCTGTGCTGAATCACCGCCCATATGTTACTGCATGTGAAAGTTTGTTTTGTCCCTTGTTATATTGGTCTCTTTTTGCTTTGCTTTCAGAATATACCAGAGTGCTGATATAGTGGGGGTGAAGTCGTGCGACTGCAGTGTTTTTGTGCATCAGATGTGTTGGACTTTTTTCAGGGTTTTTTGCGTGATTGCAGACAGTGTCTTTCCTGTCCTGTCTAGGCAGTGTGGGCCCCATCGTTTGCTCTGTCTATTTTTCTGCCTGCATTTGTGTTTTCATCTTGTCTCACTGACAATATATGTTTGGGGCTATCTATTCCTTTGGGGGTCTGCTCCGGGGCAGTTTAGATTTCCTCTTTCTTGCTTTAGGCTTAGTTAGCTCTCCGGTTGTGCTGAGGCATCTAGAATCATCGTAGGCACACTCCACGGCTACTGCTAGTTGTGTGGACAGGATCAGGGGTCTGCATCTACTTAGTTACCAACCTCTCTGGTTTTCTGTGGCTTAGCTTGAGCCTGCTATCCTCCTCGGTGCCCATTCATAACAGTTTTCTCAAGAAGATTAGCAGGGCAACGGCGGGTTTGAAGTTGCCTCATCATTATGTTTTGGTATCGGCGGAGAACAAAGCAGATCTAGCAGTCTGGGCACATTTTTGGAGAAATATAATGGGTGATCTTTGATGATTGATGGTTTATGTTGCAATTCGGATATGGATTTATACATGAACGCAGCTGGTAGTTCCGGTTTTGGGGCTTACTTTCAGGGTCAATGGTGTGCGGCCAAGTGGCCTGATGAATGGGTCCTTTCGGGGCTGGTCAAGGAAGAACATAGCGTTGCTTTAGATTTTCTCTATTTTAGTGGCGTGACATTGAGGAAAGGTAAGAGATTTGTTTCAAATGCGATAACATGGGCGTGGTTATGGCCATAAATAATATATCCGCTTTTTCTCCTCCAGTAATTAGGGTGTTGCATCAGTTGGCTTAGGAATGTTTATCCATCAATGTTATTTCACCGCATCACATGTCCTGGGTGAGTATAACTCAATAGCTGACGCAATTTCTTGTTTTCAGTGGGAGCGGTTCTGGGCATTGGCTCCGGAGGCAGAAGAAGAGGGATTATTGCCCTCCTAGACTCTGGAATGTGGTATCAGGGCTCCCGAGCCATTGAGTAGGTCATCAGTAGCGGGTAGCACTTGGGTGACTTACCAACGGCCTTGGCAGCTTTGGGAGCAAAGGTTAGGACATAGGAAGGAACAATTAACAGAGGAGGATCAGGTAGGGGTGTTATTGATGGGGAAAAGGCAGGCAGCAGATGGTAAGTGGTCATCAGCAATGATAAACCAGTTAATCGCGGGTTAGCATTTGGTTTGAAGCTTTAGAATAGAACTGATTTGACAAATAGTATAGTCAAGCAGGTGCTCAAGGGTTTTTGTAAGGGAAAAAGGCAGATTGATGCAGTATTAGCAGTCGTGTGAGCGGTACTTGAGAAATCATTTCACAACATGGTCATTAAACCGCTGTCTCCAATGCCACTTCGGCTGTGTGCACCACGAACACCTCTTCCATTGTGCCCACAACGGCTCGTGGGAGAACCAGCACCGCTGCTGTGTGCTGGCAAAGCCTCAAACAAACGGTTTACCAGAGTTGCTTGTTTGTTAGCCAATATTATCTCTAGGTTCTCCTGTGGAATGATGTTGTGTAATTTGCCTTTGTAACATGGATCGAGGATGCTGGCCAGCCAGCAGTCATCATCCTTCATCATTTTGGCAATGCGGGGATCCCCTTTTAGGATCTGCAAGGCATGATCGCACATGTGGGCCAATGTTCCAGGTGTCAATAATGCACTGCCACTGCTGGGTGGAGGAGCACTTTCTGGCAAATCCACATCCCTACAGTCACGCACAAACACTGTACCTGACTTTGGAACACCAACATTTTCTCTTGCCCCCTGAGAAGCATCCTCCTGCCCAAAATAATCATCCTCCTCATCCTCCTCCACATCCTCTTCCTCTTCTTCATCCACCTCATCCAGGACAGTTCCCTGACCAGACAATGGCTGACTGTCAGCAAGGCTTCCCTCCTCCTCCTATTCCTCCTCCACTGCAGACGCCAGATCCTTAATGTGTGTCAAACTTTGCATGAGCAGACGCATAGGTGGGATGCTCATGCTTATTATGGTGTCGTCTGCTCTTACCAGTCGTGTGCATTCCTCAAAACACTGAAGGACTTTATAGAGATCTTTCTCCTTTGACCACTGCACACCCAGCTTCTGCATATGAGTGGAGTGGACGTTTGAGCGACGGATGTGCGAGCACAGTCTTCGCACCTTATGGAGCAGGGATGTTAACTCTGGATAATTATTAAGGAAGCACTGGACCACCAGGTTCAAAGTGTGAGCCAGGCAAGGTATGTGTGTGAGTTTTGCATGGGCTATGGCTGCCACAAAATTACGGCCGTTATCACTGACTACCTTGCCTGGCTAAAGATGTAGAGTGCCCAGCCGTGACTCAGTTTGTCACCGCAAGTAGTCGGCCAGTACCACCGCGGTGTGTCTGTTGTCGCCCAAAGACATCATCTGTAACACAGCCTGCTGATGCTTACCACTAGCTGTTCGATAGTGGGACATCTCATGTGCAACACTGCCAGCTGTGGATGGAGTGTTTGTGCGACTGCACTCTGTGGACGAGCTTTCACTTATGTAGGAGGAGGAGGGTCAAAAGCCTACAGCCAACTGTTTCCTATGCCGTGGGCTAGGCAGCAATGTTCCGCCGCCGCTGTCCCCTGTGGAGCCTGCATCCACCACATTAACCAAGTGCGCAGTGATGGACACGTAATGGCCCTGGCTATGCCTACTGGACCATGCATCTGTTGTGAGGTGCACCTTTCCACTCACTGATTGATTGAGTGTATGGACAATGCGGTCTTTCACATGCAGGTGGAGGGCTGGGATGGCTTTTCAAGAAAAGAAGTGCCGACTGGGTAGGTCATAGCGTGGGACTGCGTAGGCCATGAGCTCGCGGAAAGCTTCGCTTTCAACCAAACTGTAGGGCATCATCTCTAATGAATCATAGAATCATAGAATCGTAGAGTTGGAAGGGACCTCCTGGGCCATCTGGTCCAACCTTCTGCTCAAAGCAGGATTGGCTAAATCATCTCAGTCAGATGTCTGTCCAGCCTCTGTTTGAAGACTTCCATTGAAGGAGAACTCACAACTTCTCGTGGCAGCCTGTTCTACTCATTGATCACTCTAACTGTCAAAAAGTTTTCATCCTGTAAAAATCCTATAGCATCTTTGACTTTTCTTTTACTTTTGACATATCCCCAAAATCTTTATTATTGCTTTTGACATCTCTTGCAAGCCTCAATTCATTGTCAGCTTTAGTAATCTGATTTGTGTCCTGCAGGTTCTGCGGACAGCATTATATTCTTCTTTAGATATGCCTCCCTCTTTCCATTTTATAAACATTTTTTTCTTCCTTTTTAGCATGTGCTTAAGTTCTGTGTTCATCTATCCTGGTTTCCTTAAATGCTTCCTATTCTTCCCTCTTTTCGGAATTGTTAACAATTGAGCTTTGAGAATTTCATTTTTCAAGATTTCCCATCCTTCCTGGACATTTTTGTCTTTAAGGATATCCAGCCTTAAACTAATGAGATTAGTTTGGCAATGTAGGCGTTCCAACACAGTGTACGCGGATGAGAGGATGAGTACTTTATTGTCCTTCTCAGAGTGTCTGGTAGGGTGAGCTGGACTGGAAAGCTGCATATGGGAGAAGTAGCGGTGGACCGGACGGAGTGAGAGGGGGTTGGTGATGGTATTGGTGGTGATGGCCTAGATTCAGTGTTGTGTTGCAAAACCATTGTGATTCCCTGAGTGCTTTGGCCTTGCGACGACACCTCATCATTTAGTGCTGGTGGTGTGCTTAACTGTGGCGGTGGTCTTACAGTGTGGGAAGTGATGGAGCATTGCTGGCTACCTTCAGTCGGAGCAGGTGCACATGTGCTACCTGAGATTTTGTAGTCCATCCACGCTTGCAAGTGAATGTTGATTAAATGTCTAAGCATGCAACTGGTATTCAAATTTCTGAGTTGTTTACCTCGGCTAAAGGTCCTTCCTCACTTCTTACAGCTAACCTTTGACTCATCAGTAGGATTTTGGACAAAGAAGTGCTACATTGCACTCTTCCTACTACGGTATACATTTTCTGGCCTTGCACACTGTGTTAAGTTGACCGTCCGGCCAAGCTGTCCTGCAACTCTTTTAGTTTTTGGTCCACGTTTTTGGACAGCTAAGGGCCTGCCAGATAACTGCTGCTGTGATGTCAATGCCTGCTGCGGATCCTTCTCCTTATCTGAACTATTGCCAGTCCACCCTCCTCCCCCAATGGATGCCAATCTGGGTCAAGAACTGGGTCTTCATCACCTCCTCTTCAAAGTCATCTGCACCTTCCTCTTTACCTTCCTCTGTGTCACCGTGTAAGGTGGTATAGTATGCGGGAAGGGGCACCTGAGTTTCATCAGGGTCAGATTCTGGCTCAGTAGACTGCGAGGGCAATGTAGTGCTCTGTGTTGTGAGTTCATTTTTCCCTTCACTATTGAGGTCTGATGAACTCCCTCCTCTGGTGAAGGAAGGTAGTGAGGCTATCAGACACCTGGGCAGCCAGATGATGTCTGGGTGGCTGGCATTGAGGACTGGCTATAAGGCTGCCGACACCCTTCTTCCTGGCTGGTGATTTTCCTGCTGGATTCTTGGAGACCAGTCTGATTCCTGCATCTCAAAGCTAAGTTTTTCTGCTCTGCTTTGTACTCTTCTGTTTTGTTTTTTGTTTTGCCTTGTTTTTTGGGAGCTCTGCCATCCCCGGCCGGGGGTGAGTTGAATTCCATTTTTTTCTCTGATCTGTTGATCTTTTGCTCTGTCTTCAGAATATACCTGAGTGCTGATATAGTCTTTTGAAGCCTAGCGACTTCAGGGCCTGGTTTTCCTATCCGTCGGTTGGCTCATTTTGATAGGGTTTTTGCTGATGGCAGACAGCAGCTTTCCTATCCTGTCCTATGTAGTTAGCTTGGGCCCCATCATTTGCTCAACCTATCTTTCTATCTGTGTTAGTGTTTTCATCTTGCTTCACTGTCATAATATGTTGGGGGCTGTCTATTGCTTTGGGGTCTGCTCTGGGGCAGTTTAGTTTTTCCCCTTTCTGTCTTTAGGCTATCTAGTTCTCCGGCTGTGATCGAGGGGTCTAGGGCACCGTAGGAACCCCCCACGGCTACTGCTAGTTGTTGTGGATAGGTCCAGGGGTCTGCAATCCGATAGCTGCCAACCTCTCTGGTTTTTCTGGACTTAGCTGGTATTTTGTTTTTTCCTCCTTCGGTGACTCATCATAACAGCTCTGGGTCAATGTACCAGCAGAATCATTTAGCAGTGGCTGTGCATCAGTGCACTCCATGTCAGATTCATCTTGGACTGGGGAATTCAGGATTTGACTGGATAACCCAGGCATGGTATGTGAAACGAGCTCCATAGAGTAATCTGAAGTGTGGGCTGCCGCATCCTTAACTTTTGGTGGGGGTGAAGGACACAAGGAAAGGTGTTTTTCCTGACCAGAACCCTGCACTGACGTGCTTGCAGGTTTTTAACGTTCAGAAGAGGAGGCACTAGAGCTGGTGGCTGTTTCGGCAATGTACGCCAAAACCTGTTCCTGATGCTCCGGCTTTAAAAGCTGTTTTCCTACTCCATGAAAAGGGAACCTTACAGGCCTTCTTTGGCCAGAGGATGACGCAGGCTCAAAACCTCCTGTCTTAGCTGCTACTGTGCTTTTGCCAGAGCCAGCCAATGCACCACCACCATCAGTACCAGCCGCGCCCCCCTGCCCATGTCTGCGGCCTCTTCCACCATACTTCCTCATGTTTGCGAAAATGTACAAAAATACCAGCAGAGAGATGGTACTGTATGAGGAGCGTCCAGCTGTGTAAAGTGTATTAAAAAAATTAAATCTACGTATATATTTTGTTAGTCACTGATGCTTTCCCAGTATGTATTTGACCATAATCCAACAAGCAGATATATGGAACTGTAACAGAAGTGTACAGCTGTATACGTTTTATGTGTAGCTAACAATCTCCGTATATGTATTTACGGAGTGTCACACACACACGCTGACTCTGTATAGATGTGACTGTAATGAGAACGGCAGATCTACAATACTGTTTGCGAATCGGACAGCTCTATATGGTGTCTGTATGGAAAATTGTCAATCTCCGTCTATTTTTATACGGAGTGACACACGCTGTCTCTGTATAGTTTTGACTTTAATCAAACAGCAGATATACAAAACTGTTTGAAAAGCGGACAGCTCTAGAAGGTGTAAGTCTGGAAAAATGGAAAATCTCCTCAGTTTGTTTTTCCAGAGTCACACACAGATAGCTTGTATTTGTCCGTGATACCAGTCGGTACACGGTAGTGTGTGAGGAGCGTACACCGCTATACAGTGTCTGTATGGAAAATTGTCAATCTCCGTCTATTTTTATATGGAGTGACACAAGCTGTCTCTGTGTAGTTTTGACCGTGATCAAACAGCAGATATACAAAACTGTTTGAAAAGCGGACAGCTCTAGAAGGTGTAGGCCTGGAAAAATGGAAAATCTCCTCGGTTTGTTTTTCCAGACTCACACACAGATAGCTTGTATTTGTCCGTGATACCAGTCAGTACATGGTAGTGTGTGAGGAGCGTACACCGCTATACGGTGTCTGTATGGAAAATTGCCAATCTCCGTCTATTTTTATACGGAGTGACACACGCTGTCTCTGTATAGTTTTGACCGTGATCAAACAGCAGATATACGAAACTGTTGAAAAGTGGACAGCTCTAGAAGGTGTAGGTCTGGAAAAATGGAAAATCTCCTCGGTTTGTTTTTCCAGAGTCACACACAGATAGCTTGTATTTGTCCGTGATTACAGCCGGTACATGATAGTGTGTGAGGAGCGTACACCACTATACGGTGTCTGTATGGAAAATTGTCAATTTCCGTCTATTTTTATACGGAGTGACACACGCTGTCTCTGTATAGTTTTGACCATGATCAAACAGCAGATATACGAAACTGTTTGAAAAGTGGACAGCTCTAGAAGGTGTAGGTCTGGAAAAATGGAAAATCTCCTCGGTTTGTTTTTCCAGAGTCACACACAGATAGCTTATATTTGTCCGTGATACCAACCGGTACACGGTAGTGTGTGAGGAGCGTACAAAAAAATGAACGCTCGGTAACTCACCAGAACAAAATAATAAAAGTTGGAGTGCTTTGAAAAAAGCAGTTTGAACAGCAACAGCAGTGTGCATACAGCAATGCAGCTATCAGGTAGCCTTAAAAGGCAGTCTAATCACCACCAGCGCTTCTGCACACAGCAAAAATCCTCCCCTGTCACTGCACATTAACTGTACAGTGAAAAGCGCTATCAGCAGAAGCTATTTTTTTCTTCTATCCCTGCCTAACGCTCTCCCTTATTCAGAATCAGCAGCAGCACCTCTCCCTATTCTAAGATCGGCAGAAGTAAGATGGCGGTCGGCGGTCATGGCCTTTTATAGCCACTGTGATGCCATTCAAAGCCAGCCAATCACTTCAATGCCCTTCTCTAAGATGGTGGTGGCTGCTGCCCATGTCATCGCCCTGCCCACAGTGTGCGTCCTCCATCATTGGCTGAGAAAAGGCGCTGGAAGCATTATTTGAAACGCGACTTTGGCGCTCGGCTCGGCGACCTAATGGCTGACCTCACGCTATGGTCGGGTTTCGATCGGCGAAACCCAATTTTAGCTAAAGTCAACGATTTTTAAATTTTACCGACCCGTTTCTCTCAACTCTAGTGTAGAACACTTTGAAAATTTGTGACTTTTAACTTCATGCCGATATCAAGGTGCACTGCCACAATGTATGGAGCAGGGGAGGAGCTGGGGTGAGACATGGCTATGCTCATCCATCCAATTCATCAACATGGAGGTATTTCTTATGCAAGAATTGTTACCCTGTCCAAAACTGGCACACGGCACAGACAATATGGACAAATTCAATAACTGACACACATTTTACCTACATGGACCTTATTAAGACTGACATACACCTGGAGAGGATGAGGGGAAAAAGAGGGAGAACGCTGTTATTTGATCCACTCCTGCCTGGACTACTGTAAAGCTCTATTAATTGGCCTCCCCCTCACTCGACTTTCCCCTCTACAGCCCATCCTTATTGCTGCAGCCAAGGTCATCCATCTGGCTAATTTGTACTCGGACGCGTTCGTTCTTCGCCAGTTATTATACTGGCTGCCCATTTGCTACAGGATCCAATTCAAAGTACTTGTTCTCACCCACAAAGCTCTCCACAGTGCGGCACCCCCTTATATCTCCTCCCTCAGTTCTGTCTATCGGTCTAGCCGATCGCTGCGCTCTGCAATCGACTTTCGACTAACCTCTGCACTAATCCATACCTCCCAAACCCGTCTCCAAGACTTTTCCCGTGTTACGCCAATCCTCTGGAATGCTCTACCCCAAGAAATTAGGACCAGCCACAACTTGCACAGTTTTAGGCGTTCCCTCAAAACACATCTGTTCTGAGCAGCTTATCACGTTCCCTAATCAGTCATTTTATGTGTAACTGCCCCGTGACACACAACGATATCCCAGCGATCCCACCAACGATCCGACATGGATGGAATCGCTGGGAAATCATATGCTAATATGGGTAAAAGGTCACCGCCATTTCATACTTAGTGGAGCTATGTCACTCCACAGATGGAAGCTACATATCTGCATTGAGTAGCATAACCTCGCTGCCCAGAGCAGATACCATGTTAAGTGTTGTGAAGTGATTGTGCGCAATGCTCACTATGGGAACATATTGCTACTTTATTCAAAGATTTATTTATAGCTTCACTGTATATTAATGTCACACTGTTTTGTCCTCTGCTCAGAGTGAAAGCCTTCTGATCAAAGCCAGAGCCATTTTCATAGAAATGGACACGCGAGCTGCAGAGATAAATAGGCCCGCTCACATGAGCGTATACATCGGAAGAGTGCAATGGGAGAAAACATTGCATTGCACTCTGACCAATGCTAGTAAATGAGTTAGTGCTCATCTGCGAGTTTTTCCTCTGCTCTCATCAAACTAAAGAAAAAAATCGCAACATGCTGAGAATGGATGTGAGAATCGGATCGCACTCGCCAATGCAAGTCAATAGGTGCGAGAAAAAAATTGGACGGCACTCGGATCATGCGTGTGCCGTCCGATTTTTAAGCACAAATCTCAAAAGAAACTCGACATTTCATCAGCCACGGACAGTAAATTCACAGCCTGAACTGTCAGAATAGAATAGATTGATATATAGAATAGATATGTAGAATACATAGGATAGATGTCCTGTAGATATTTAATGTCACAAGTCCCCTACATATAATAGACTAGCACACTTTAGTGCCTCTCATGTGGAACTAAAGGGTGTTTTTTTAGGCTTGTTTAACCTATTAAATAAATAATAATAAAAAAATGATGTGGGGTACCCCCTATTTTGATGATGTCAGTAACTACATCGCTCAGCAGATTCGCTGAGTCATGCTGCCCTCTATGAGACTCTGCGACTCTGATAAGCGGTGTAGTTACTGACTTCATGGTTGTTCAGAGCTGGCAGGTCTCACGGGAGCAGGCAACATTAATTCTGTACTGCAACCATAGGTCAATCCCTGTCATGCCTCACAAGTGATGATGCTACTGAGTTACTGACGTGAGACATTACCAGGAGTGACCCATGAAGCGTCGTTCTCAAGAACGATGTTCCATAGGTTGCAGCACAGAATCGATGGTTGTCATGGGAATGCCATCGATTACGTGAATGAGGGAGTTTTTCTTGTCTTTATTTATTTACGGTAATTCTTTCCTATTTCTGCACTACTTCGGAATCCCAGGACTATGTTTTATTTTCATGTGTTTTTGTAAATAAATTGGTGAAACACTGCTAGAGTTTTGGGTGCTTTTTAAAATAAAGTATTTATGTTTTTTTATTTGAACTTAGTGGGTTTATAATGGGGGTGTCTGCTAGATGCCTCTCCATTAGTAATCCCAGGGATTGATGCCAGCAGACATTACACAGCTGACATCAACCTCATAAACCATTAACCAGATTGTCACCGCACCAGGACAATGGGAAATAGCCAGGGAAAGCACCAGATTTGGCGCATCTAATGTGATGCGCCAAGTCTGAGGCAGCTGCAAGCTTCTATTTTTAGACTGGGAATGGCCAAATAACCGTGGACGTTCCCAGCCTGATAATATAAGCCCCCAACTGTCTGCTTTACCTTGGTTGGTTATCAAAAAAAGGGGAGACCCCACATCATTTTTTTAAAATTATTTATTTAATTGGTTAAATAAGCCTAAAAAACACCCTTTAGTGCCTCATGCTAGTTTAGTTTATAGATACAGTATATCCCATATCTAGCTATCCATCCATCTATTCTATTTATCTATATATAGGATTGCTTTATTAGTTATTTGCACACAGACACACACATATAGACACATACACAGACACACACACAGACAGACAAACACAGACACACACACACATATAGACTTATCTATTCACTCTTTTTATTCTAGGTTCATTAGACATGCATATATATAGCAATATACGACTGATAAAATCCAATCTGGAGAAATGTTAGCCCACATCGAATATATTAGTAGAACATATCAGACCAATTAACTGAGATGTGTACAATAAATCACACACAAAACAATCACACATTAATAGACTATGCAAAACATACTACAGTATGTAATTGCCAGCAATTACTGAATTAATACATTAATTATGTTGTGATTATTTCATGTTTCTTTTTTTTGCCCGAGTGCATTCTTTTGTAAATCTCTTTGAAAAGTGAGTAGTTTCTTAGTTTCTTCTATATTATTGTGCTTTTGAAAATAGTATCAAAAATATTGCACAGTACTATACCATAGTGTCTTGCAAACTTGCTGTCCCACATATTGATTACTTTTACAGTGCTACAGAATGTAAAAAAATGTAAGAATAAAAATGGGTATAAGACATGTGTTGTTTCTTCTTCACTTCCGGGGAACGGTAGTTCTATCTTGATTTTTTAGCACTGAATGATTTATTGTTGGAGTGAAGAAGAGATAAAACACAAAATGAACACAATCAATAGTCCATTTCATTAGATTTCATTAGATTAACGGAATATGTCATGTTTCTTTATCATGATAGAACTCCAAGTGATTATTTTGCAACTGATTTTATTTCGCAAAACATAGTTATAGTCTGATATGTTATATTAATATATACTGCTCAGAAAACTAAAGGGAACACTATTCCATTTGCAACAGGCTGTTTGTGTTCCCTTTATTTCTTTGAGAAGTATATTTCAAGAGTGCTTCATAGAATTAAAGAGGTTTTCCCACCAACAAAGTACATTTTAGTTAATAGATCTTTGAATAATAATAATTTCCACAATTGGATGTGATAAGAAAAAATGTTCCTGTGCTGAGGTTATTTTATAAATGTGCCCCTGCTGTGTACTGTGTAATTTCTGTGTCTGACCGTGCAGGAACATGGTCTGATCATACCACAGCTCCTGGGTAGGGGAAGAAGAAAAATAGTATACAGACATTACAGTTTGGGATCACAGCTGATTCTTTTTCCCTGCTTTTTTTAAGCAATGTTTTACCTCACAGAAAGAATCAGCTGTGATACCGTGCTGTCCTGTACTCTTTTGCTTCCTCCCCTGCCCAGGAGCTGTGATATGATCACACCATGTTCCTGTACGGTCAGACACAGCCATTAAACAGTACATAGCAGGGGCACATTTATAAGATTATCTCAGAGGAAGAAAATAATTTTTAAACACATCCAATTGTGGAACTTATCATTATTCCAAGATCTGTTGATGACAATTTTTAGTAAAATTAACTTTAGTTATTTTTTGATCAATAAGGATTTTTTGATCAATTGAGTATTTTATATATATGATAAAGATCATTATCAAAAGTGTTTATTTTTTACCTGTATCTTAAAGTATATGATAATTTATCCAACAAAACAGATTTCACTGAATAAGTTTCTTTTGTTTTCAAGTATGCCCATTGTTGTCTGAGATGCTCATTGCAGATATTGTGAGATGTTCTATCATGTCATGATCACTTGAGCTAATGATATGTGTTACTATCACATTTTGTTACTAAGTATCTGAGCAAATAAACAACGATATCTAACTATATTACAGATGTCTGCTACATGTAAGAGCTTTAGGGAAAATTCATTAATTATATCCAGCAGAAAGCTGTATTTCACAGCCATGCATAATTAACTCTTCTAGCCTCTGGCCAGGAAAGTAGCAGACAGCAGAATTATTAGTTGTTCTGTTTATCACATGAATAATTGTAATAATGAACACATTAACAAGTGTACAGAATAGATTTCACGCACTCACTGCTGCAACTGAAATCAATAAATCATTTTCTGATACACAAATCATTATCCATTATTTAAAAGCAATCATATTAACCAGTAATACCAGGCCGCTAGCACAAAAGCGTCAGTTTTCAATGTTTCTCATAGCTTGAAATCTCATGAAAAAATATAATCACATTAGAGGTAGTAGGTATTTTTATTATTTATTCTCTACATATGAATGTCTATACTATAAATTGGTTATATTAACATTAGTGGAATATCACTGGGATAATCCACCAATTTCAGATCAGCAAGGGCCTGATCACTATAAGGGTAAGTGCACATGCTTATTATTTGCTGTAGATTCTTCTTCTGTCAAACCCAAAGTATTGGCAGGAAAACGGTGTGTAAAATATGTTCAATTTTGCTTTATTTTTCTGTGCACTTTTGTTGTGTTTTTACATTTACAATCGAAAGGATAGGCATGCTGCAGATTTGAAAAAAAAAAACCACGGAAGGTTCTAATCTGCAAGGAAAAAATAAGCAAGATGTGCTTGAGATTTCAGAAATCATTTTGCTGATACTGCAAAACGCAAATTGTGGCAAAAACGCACCAGAAAAAATGAGGCAAAGTCGCAACATGTGAACAAGTTTTAACCCTGGTTATTAATTACTTGAAGAAAGTGATATTGTAGCTAGAAAAAGGTTGAGTCACATTGTCTTTTATACAGTATAAAGTGCTCTCAGTGAGAGAAACAAAATCGGAATCTTGTGGGTGTGATACCTTTTCATGGCTAACAAATAGTAGTGAATGTTGTTACAAAGCAAGCTTTCAGGACTGCTTACGTCCCTTCATCAGGCTGATTGTCTTTTATTTGCTTAAATAACATCATGGATGGTTATTAAAGACGCACTCCCATAAAGATACTTTTTTAAACAAATCTGTGCATATGTGTATATAGTGTAGTGTGAATATGTTTTATACTCAACTACTGCTGCCGTCTCCGGGATCCAGTGCATTTCGTCTTCTTTTCTCAGTGACATCACTATATTTCAGATTATCAAGCTCACCCTTTGCTCCATAATTGACTTTTACAATGTAAACCTACGGATGCTGCATATACTTACACTGTAAAAGCCACTTCAGGGTCGCGCAAAGCGCTGTGTGACCCAGAGAGTCTGCAGAGCAATGACGTCACTGAGAAGAGGAGCAGAGCGGTGCTGGATCCCAGAAAGAGAGTCCGTAGGTGAGTATATTAACACATACACACTGCATTACTTGCATATACACAGATTTAGGTAAAGAAAATAGGATGGCTTCTGTGACTACAAATGCTGCAAGTGCCAAAAATATCTCTGGAGTGCAAGTTGTCATTCATTATCTTTTCAGGCCGACATGCTACACAATTTGTATATAAATCCTAGATGCACTGAAGTTCTTCTGCTGTGTGCAGAACATTAGCTTTCTTTCTTCTGTATCTGTATGATGGACCATCCTAAAGGCCACCCAGAAAAAGAAAAGTAGAGCCAAGGATTTAAGTAACACTGAGCTTCTCTATCGCCATATCTGAGTGACTGGAAAGCTTCACACTGTTCCTTTAAGTGATAGACCAGAAATATCTTTACTGACTCAACCTCTTTATTTTGTGTGCAATTTGCTAAATCACACTTTTCCTTAACAGAAAAGCACAGAAATCATATTACACCCTTTGTATTTTCTGTTCTGATTCAGATAAAAAGATATTTAATTTTAGCAATTTTTCCTAATTTACCCTACTGTACAGACACAATTAGGTTTCAGTCCATTATTACTCATTACTGAGGAGGGTAAGAGAATCAAGGTGAGAAGCAATGAGGAAGAGTTCAGCTTTTGACTACAGCAGACACGTAAGCTAGAGACCATTATATTAATGGCTATATATGACAAAAGGGACAAAAACAATAGTCCCTTTTGCCATATTTATACGTTGGACTTGAATTAATAAAATGCTGTCCCTAACATGAGCAGCATATATAGTGGCATATCTACTTTAAAAGATTTGTCTTTTAAAGGGCCCATCTTTGCATGCTCTATAAGGACATGCTGTATTAATCTAGGCAGCTGATCTCTCAGTTTGGCTTGGACAGACTTTTAGCATCCACCTGAACTAATGGATTTAATTCATATAAAAGTGATACAGTATGTATAAATAGTGATGATAGGCGCATTAATTCATTTATGCAGTGTTGTGTAATTACCTTCCACACTTACATTGCTCTTAGATACACTGTCATCGTAACTTTCTAATAGGTCACTGATAAATTCAAATTCAAAGAAGCTTTATTGGCAGGACTAAATACACATTAGTTTCGCCAAAGCAAGTGTACAAAAGGGAATAGGGATAGGGACTGTCGGGATGTTGGGTAGGGGCTGTAGGAAAGGTGGATGGGGGCAGATCCAGGATGGGGCTATAGAAGTCCATGGCATAGGGAAGGTGGATGGGGGGATGGGGCAGATCCAGGGTGGCGCTATAGAAGTTCATGGCATAGGGAAGGTGAATGGGGGGCATGGGGCAGATCCAGGGTGGGGGCCATAGAAGTCCATGGCATATCATAGTTCTCTTTCTCGCAGTCTATGACATTCGCTCACATATTGCGCTGCTATCTCCACTGCTCTCTCTTCTTCCCCTAGCAGGATATATGTTTTCTCTTCCTCCTTCATGGTGATGAAATCCGGGAAGAGATGTGAGAGTCTCCTGAAGTGAGTGTCCCTCACTGCTGAGTATTTGGGGCAGTGTAGCAGTAAGTGAGTCTCATCCTCCAGGGCCTCCTGGTCACAGTGTTGGCACAGTCTTTCCTCCCTGGGCTTGTAGCTGTGCCTGTGTCGGCCGGATTCAATGGCCAGACTGTGGGCACTGAGTCTATATCATTAACAATTGGCCGATCATTGAAACGTCAGTATTTGCCATAACGATGCAATAATCCAAAAATGAATAAGATTTTACAATGATTCATAAAATCAATTGAGTACTATTTATTTTAAATCTAATGACATTAAAATCTAGTTTATTTGTCTGGTTATACAATATTTTAGAAATACTGGATTCTACAAATTAAATCACACTAAATAGATTTTTAAGTACAAATTCATGAGAGTTTATTGAATCATATTTTAATTATGTCACACAATAATTTATAACAGCACTTGCAGTAGAATAAGAAGATGGCAAAGTGTAAACAAATGCCTTTATTTAGGTTGAGGATTTTGGAATAAACTCTCAAAGGTTACATTACGTGTCAACACAATGTATCTTCATCATAGTTGTAGAGAAGATTAAAAAACTGCACCCCTTTCAAGGATATCTCACAGGAACACAACTACATTTTGAATAGAGCTCTTATTTCTGGACAAACAGTGAGGGCAGGGGATCAGTATTGCAAAGCTAGAAGTAGTGAGAAAGGATGAAAGATGATAGAAGAGTTTGTAATGTGACAGAGTTCATCTCAGCTGTGCTGCCCCTGTTTCCTCATCAACTTTATCTGAAAGGTGAGTCATCTGTGCTCTGTACCCAGCACTGTTTAATCATGCTGGAGGTTAGACCAGGAGATCAAGGATGTGTCATTATTTCTGACACACTGAGAAACCTAACCTACGGTGGGGGACTGTTCTCTCTCTAAGATGTTGCTTTCTGATTATACTTGGGAAAAGCCCTATTTTGGGAATAAGTTCATGCCCCTGGTGAAATCTCACTAACCATATCAACTCTGACTTAAAAAAAGTTAACTCATTAGGTGCAAAATACTTTGTTTGCTAATATCTCTGCAACGGAGAGGCTAAATTCAAAAACAGAACAAAACCATAT
The DNA here is from genome assembly GCF_039654945.1 of Dendrobates tinctorius. Lineage (NCBI taxonomy): Eukaryota > Metazoa > Chordata > Amphibia > Anura > Dendrobatidae > Dendrobates > Dendrobates tinctorius. The sequence continues at coordinate 48,475,334 of NW_027361675.1, forward strand.
TTTATTCCACTCTGCAGAAACAATTACATTGTATCCCTGGCATTGAGCAGTTTTTCCATTGAAAGCTGTTTATAACCAGACATATAACTTGCTTCATTCACTACAGAGGGAATTAAAAATTTCTCGTAGCCAATAAATTGATAGGCCTTCTATGCAAAGCAAACCTTTTTTGGTACATACTTATGTTTAAAAAGATGTTTCATTATATTTTGTAAAGCTTAGCTTATTTCCTACTGACACCTGTCCTAGAGTGCAAACAAAGGTACAAATCAATGTAAGAAGTTTAGATAATATGAATAAGGTTCACGAGCAGTCAATGCATTCTGTGAGATACTGGCAAGGATTGGAGGCAGATGAGTAATTTCAATTGACAATACTGTTCTGCGTGGAGGTTAATTGAGGCCTAGTGCCTCAGGATACATACAATGAATGTTAGATGTAAAGCAGACAGGAACATACCTTGGCTTTATTGATTGTGCAGTGCAGAGCATTGTTTTCCTGATCGTATAGCAAGCTAAAGTCCAGTGTCCCCAAGGTAGCTGGAAGAGATGAGAAAAATAGACTGTTAGCTCTTGCTACAAAATTATTATTTTGTTTTTAGGAATACCAGAATGTACTTGTCAATGACAGGCACCAATTGTATGTAAAATACAGATATGTTTTACTAATATGCAGAAATATAAATGTAGAAATGCATAAAAGAAGTGGATTCAATGTATATTTCACGTTATCAGCATGTACAGAAAACCTAAATGTTGCTTGCAGACAGTTTTTTACCGTATTGTTTTAATAAACTATTTGTAATATTGTTGTATATTTCTATCATCTCAAATCTGATGTTGTTGTGTCAAAACAGATTGAGCTCCAAAGAACCAAACTGAATTTACCAGCGAAAGCCATGACAAGGCAGGCAATTTGCAACAGGGGTACTATAACATTCCATGGAGACCACTCAGATGAATAGCATACCATATACAATTAATGTATAGAGGGCCTAAATCTGCTAGAATGAGAACTGCTCTTAATGATCTCTCTATTTTACGCCATTGAGCAGGGTTCTAAGCGGCGGACCTCTCTGTGATGTCTATTCATCCTATCAGAACATTTGCATTTTGACCCAGAGGTGCTTCACAGAATTTTAATGAAAAATAAATTTTTCATTTTAATAATTAGCACATTTTGTCATGCAATTTCTCCTGAACATGCAACACAACATATTTGGTTGGAAATTGGGGCACTTGGCATGGAAGGATTGTTATTTGTCTTTCAGAGTGCAATTTTGCTTGGAATAGATAGTGGATGCCATGTCGTATTAACAGAACCCCTGAGGTGCCAAAACAGAAGAAACCCCCAACAATGACCCCATTTTATACTACACCTCTATGGGAATTAATCTAGGAGTATAGTGATCATTTGAATACGTAGATGCGTCACTGAATTTTATAAGATTTGGCAATGAGACATTGTGGTTTTTCCAATAAAATGTTGCTTTAGCCACAATTTTTTCATTTATGCAAGGGTAACAGAAGAAGAAAAAATACAATTTGTAAGGCATTTTTTTTCTGAGTACACCAATACTACTTTATGTGGTAAGGAGCTAGTGTTTGGACAACTCAAAAGGAAAGGATCATTATTTTAAAGTGCAGAATTGATGGAATGGTTTGTCAATGTCATCATATTAACAGAAACCTCCCCAACCTTCCCCATTTTACAAATTAAAACCCTCCCTGAATTCACCTAGGGTGCAATGAGCATGTTAATAAAACAGGTCTTTAGCAAAAAAAAGTTATCAGTAGGCTGCGAAAATAGAAAAAGTTACATTTCCACTGAATTGTTTTATCCCCAAAGTTTTAATTCACAAGGGTAAAAAAGAGAAATGCACTTCATAATTTATTTGCTACACAATTTTTCTAGAATGCAGCAATATTGTGTTTAGGCTAGATTCACATTTAACCCCTTCCCGACCCATGACGCCGACATAGGCATCATGGTATAAATCAGCCTCCTGCGGGTCGGGTGACTGGGGTCATTGAAAGGTCACCCGACTCGCACACACAGGACCCTTAACCATACTTAACCACAGGGGGCGTGGCTTAGCCCCCAATTGGCTACGATCTCTCTGATTGGCTGTTGAAAGTGAAACAGCCAATCAGAGCGATAGCAATATTTCATCAATGAAATTTGATGAAATATTACAATTCAGCCATGGCCTATGCTGCAGTAGCATTGGACATGGCTGGAGACACTAATCTGACCCCCCCACACCGGCTGGCGAGGGCAATCGGCCCCTGCCATGGACTGACGGCAGCGATCGGCCGCCACTGTCACAATCTGCTCTTCCTCCCCTCCCCCCACAGTGCAATCACACCCCCTTACCTTCCACGGTGCCTCCGAGTCCCGCTCTGGCTCCTGGTGTCCCGCCATCCCAGCTCATGGGTGCCGCCATCTTGGAAAATGGCGGGCACATGCGCAGTGCGATTGTAATATTTCACCAATAAAATTTGGTGAAATACTACAATCAAGCCATGGCCAATGCTGCAATAGCATTGGCCATGGCTGCAGACACCGATGAGACCCCTCCCACTGACTGACGGCACCGATCGGCCGCCACCACCGACTGACGGTAGTGATCAGTCGCCGCAGTCATCATCAGCTCCCCTCCTCCTTCCCTCTGCTCCCCCCAGCCTTCCGATCCCCCCTCACCCTCCCCGGTACCTCCTGTCCCTCTGGCCTTCCCGGTGTCCCGCATCATGGGCGCCGCCATCTTGGAAAATGGCGGGCGCATGCGGAGTGCGCCCACTGGAATCTGCCAGCTGCAGATTCCATTCATTTATTTTGATCACTGTGATAAACTCTCACAGTGATAAAAATAAAAAAAGTACATAAACCCCCCCATTTATCACCCCCATAGGTAGGGACAAATAATAAAATAAGGAAAATATTTTTATTTTTCCATTAGGGTTAGGGTTGGAGTTAGGATTAGAAATAGGGTTAGGGTTAGAAATAGGGTTAGGGTTAGAATTAAGGATAAGGTTGGAATTAGGGTTAGGGTTGGAATTAGGGTTAGGGTTAGAATTAGGATTAGGGTTGGAATTAGGGTTAGGGTTGGAATTAGGGTTGGGATTAGGGTTAGGGTTGTAATTAGGGTTAGGGTTGGAATTAGGGTTAATATTAGGGTTAGGGGTGGGTTGGGGTTGGTATTAGGGTTATGCTTGTGGTTAGGGTTAGAGTTGGGATTAGGGTTAGGGGTGTGTTGGGGTTAGGGTTGTGGTTAGGGTTATGATTAGGGTTGGGATTAGGATTAGGGGTGTGTTGGGGTTAGGTTTGGAGTTAGAATTGAGGGGTTATCACTGTTTAGGCATATCAGTGGGTCTCCAAACGACACATGGTGCCACCATTTATTCCTGCCAATTTTGCATTCAAAAAGTCAAACAGTGGTCCCTCCATTCCGAGCCCCAACGTGTGCCCAAACAGTTTTACCCCCACATATGTGGTATCAGCGTACTCAAGAAAAATTGCACAACAACTTTTGGGGTCTAATTTCTCCTGTTACCCTTGGGAAAATAAAAAATTGGGGGGCTAAAATAATTATTTTTGTGGAAAAAATGATTTTTTTATTTTCATGGCTCTGCGTTATAAACTTCTGTGAAGCACTTGGGGGTTCAACGTCCTCACCACACATCTAGATAAGTTCCTTGGGTGGTTTAGTTTCCAAAATGGGGTCACTTGTGGGGGGTTTCCACTGTTTAGGTGCATCAGGGGCTCTCCAAACATAACTTGACGCCTGCAGGCCATTCCATCAAGTCGGCATTTCAAAATGTCACTACTTCCCTTCCGAGCCCCAACATGTGCCCAAACAGTGGTTCCCCCCACATATGAGGTACCAGCATACTCAGGACAAACTGGACAACAACTTTTGGGGTCCAATTTCTCTTGTTACCCTCGTGAAAATTAAAAATAGCAGACTAAAAAATCATTTTTGAGGAAAAAAATGATTTTTTATTTTCTCTGCTCTGCGTTATAATCTTCTGTGAAGCACTTGGGGGTTCAAAGTGCTCACCACCCATCTAGATAAGTTCCTTCTGGGGTCTAGTTTTCAAAATGGGGTAACTTGTGCGGGAGCTCCAATGTTTAGGCACACAGGGACTCTTCAAACGCGACATGGTGTCCGCTACCGATTGGAGCTAATTTTCTATTCAAAAAGTCAAATGGCACTCCTTCCCTTCCGGGCCCTGCCGTGTGCCCAAACAGTGGTTTATGACCACATATGAGGTATCGGTGTACTCAGGAGAAATTGCCCAGCAAATGTTAGGATCCATTTTACCCTTATGCCCATGTGAAAATGAAAAAACTGAGGCTAAAAGAAAATTTTTGTGAAAAAAAGTACTTTCTTTTTTTACGGATCAATTTGTGAAGCACCTGGGGATTCAAAGTGATCACTATGCATCTAGATAAGTTCCTTGTAGGGTCTAGTTTCCAAAATGGGGTCAATTGTGGGAGAGCTCCAATGTTTAGGCACACAGGGGCTCTCCAAACGTGACATGGCAACCGCTAAATATTCCAGCATATTTTCCATTCAAAAAGTCAAATGGTGCTCCTTCCCTTCTGAGCCCTGCAGTGTGCCCAAACAGTGGTTTATGACCACATATGAGGTATCTGTGTACTCAGAAGAAATTACCCAACAAATTTTAGGATGCTAAAAGAAAATTTTTGTTGGAAAAATTAAAATGTTCATTCTTTCCTTCCATGTTGCTTCAGTCCTTGTTAAGCACCTGAAGGGTTAATAATCTTCTTGGATGTAGTTTTGAGTAGTTTGAGGGGTGCAGTTTATAGAATGGTGTCACGTTTGAGTTTTTTCTGCCATATAGACCCCTCAAAGTGACTTCAAATGTGAGATCGTCCCTAAAAAAAATGGTTTTGTAAATTTTGTTGTAAAAATGTGAAATCGCTGGTCAACTTTTAACCCTTATAACTTCCTAACAGAAAATATTTTGTTTCCAAAATTGTGCTGATGTAAAGTAGACATGTGGGAAATGTTATTTATTAACTATTTTGTGTCACATAACTCTCTGGTTTAACAGAATAAAAATTGAAAATTTGAAAATTGCAAAATTTTCATAATTTTCGCCAAATTTCCATTTTTTTCACAAATAAACAAAAAAATTATCGACCTAAATTTACCACTAACATGAAGCCCAATTTGTCACGAAAAAACATTCTCAGAATCGCTAGGATGCTTTGAAGCGTTCTTGAGTTATTACCTCATAAAGTGACACTGGTCAGAATTGCAAAAAATGGCCAGGTCATTAAGGTCAAAATAGGCTGAGTCATGAAGGGGTTAACCTGTGTTTTACGCACAGCACTTATGTCAAGTTTTCCATGTAAATCTGCAAAAAACAGCATCAATACAGAACCCCTGATGAAACCTTTCACTGTAATGAAGCAGATTGACTCACTTTGGACTCCGTCTGCCGATTTTCCAGTGGTGCCTGTCTTTTTAGTGGTGCACAAAGCATGACTAAAGGGCCAGTCACACTAAGAGATATCGCTAGCAATATCGCTATAACTAGTGATGTTATAGCGATATTGCTAGCGATATCGCTGTGTCTGATACTTACCTACGACCAGCTCCCCCGCTGGTTATCGCTGATCGCGCGAGAACAGGCTGGACTGTTTCTCGTCGTCAGCTTCCTGCTGGGCTTCCTGCTGTGAAGACGAGCGACGTGTGGAGCCGGGCGGGAGGACGCAGGATCGCCTGGTGTGACAGGTAAGTAGCGACCCCCGTCCCCAGCGATGTCGCTGGTGAGATCTGCCTGTGTGGCAGCTCACTAGCGACCACTTAGCGATGTACCAGCGATCCTGACCGTGTCATATCGCTGGTCGGGATCGCTGGTACATCGCTAAGTGTGACAGTACCTAAAAACACAAGACACCATCAGAACAGATGGAATTATCAGAAGCCATGTGGACTTCACAGAGACTCCATCTGCCTCGCTGAAGTGAATGCTTTGGTCAGAGGGTTCGTTTCAATCCTGTTTTTCAAAGTTTTAGACATAAATTCTAATGTATATGCTCAGCACAGAGAACAGGATAAAGATGAACTGAACCTTATTCCAATTCTTGGGATGAAGAATTAACAAATTAACAGCAAATTTGTCCTTGTTTTAAATTTTTTGCGCTGTTTATCATGTGGTATAAGTGATAAGACAGCTTTATTCTTCGGGTCAGTATGATTACTTCGATACCAGATTTCTATAGGGTTTTTCATGGTTTACTACTTTTATGCACTTAAAACACTTTTCTTTTGCAAAAAATAATAATTTGCTTAGCCATTCATTAAGAGATAAAACAATCTGATTTTTTTTTTTTTGCAGAATGAGTTGAAATTTTAATTGTTACCATTTTGGTGTACACAATGTTCTGGGATCACAATTTATTCCAACTTTTGGGATACAGGATGAACAAATAAACAGCAAATCACAAATTGCATTTTGTATTTTTTATGCTGTTCACCATGCAGTTAAAGGGATAAGAGAATTACCAGATTTACTGTATATATTTTTTTATGATTTTCTATTTTTGCACACTCAAAGTAATTTTTTTTGCAAAAAATAATTTGCTTTTACATCTTCATTTTCTGAAAGGTATAACTTTTATATTTTTCTGCTGACTTAGATGTGAGAGCTTAATTTGTAGAATAACATAAAACTTTTAGTGATACCCTTGTTCATGTGACTTTTTGATCGTGTTTCATTCCATTTTGTGTAATGATGTAACTTTTTGTGTCTGATGAAAAATCATAATTTTTGAGGATTTAAAAAAAAAATTTTTTTTACAGTGCTTGCCAAAGTAGTTAAATAATGTGACAGTTTTATAGATCAGACCATTTCATACTAAAAATGTGTACTTTTTTTAATTTTTATTTATTTTTTTACATAACAAATGCTTCAAAACATTTTTCCAATTATTTTTTGGACTTTATTTTGTGGTGATTTTTTACATATTTGTAATTTTTTAAACTTTAAACCTTATTTATTCCATCTATGAGACTTGCATATTCAGTAGCTCTAATTGCAGTAGGGGTGGTGATGGCAATGACCCTGGTTATTACAGCAGGAGCTTTGCTATTAGCTAAGCTGAGCTCCCAGCGGGACCTGTGTGTCATATGATGTTAAGTAAACACCAAAAACACCAGAGCAAAAGAATCCTTACCGCCAAGACACTTTAGGTACTGACACAGCCTCCTTGTGCTAAGGCAACAGTCAGACTCTACACCTGAAAATCCTTCGGGTGCTCATCCAAGGAAAAAACAGTTTCAAAATCACCATACGTAGAAAAATGAATGGCACTCACCGGTCAAGATTTGAAACTTTATTGAAAAATCTTCAACGGGAGAATGGGAACAGGGGTGCAGGAATGATGTTAAGACCTTTTCCATTATGATGACATACAGATTCGTCATATGTCGGGGAATCTGTCGGTAGAATATACCCTCCTAAGCTTTCTATATGGGCAAGCATGCCATAGGAAGTTGAATAAAATGATACTGTCATATCTGCAATCCTATGTCTTAATTACAGAGAAGTCCTCATTTTTCTTAATTTGTAAGTGAGCTATTATGATCTACTAGATTAAGGCCCGATGCTATCGCATCGAGAGGATAGTGACACACCTCTTGCCATGATAACCCTCAATACACACACACCTCCTCAACATACACTCCTCTCACCTTTCACCATCTCCACTCACATCCACTCACTCTTTCACTCCACATACGACCCTTTCTCTCACTCCGTCTCTCATACTCACACCATCATCGTTGCTGCTCCACGATCCCCGACATCTTCTTCCGCCGGCGCCATCCTGGATCCCGACATTGTCCACGCTGGCGACATGTTCTTGCGGCCATGCCATCTTGAGTATTCTGAAATCCTGCGAGTGGACATTAGTGGAGATAGTGAAAGGTGAGAGGAGTGTGTGTTGAGGAGTGGTGTGTTGAGGGTTAACATGGCAAGAGGTGTGCTGTGACGTCACCAGTTACAACTGGACGGAAGTTGTTACAACCCGAAAGCTGCTTAGCGCATTTATTATAGTAGATTAAGGCCCGATGCTATCGCATCAAGAGGATAGTGACACACCTCTTGCCATGTTAACCCTCAATACACACACACACCTCCTCAACACACCACACCGCCTCAACACACACTCCTCTCACCTTTCACCATCTCCACTCACGTCCACTCACTCTTTCACTCCACATACGACCCTTTCTCTCACTCCGTCTCTCATACTCACACCGTCATCGTCGCTGCTCCACGATCCCCGACATCTTCTTCCGCCGGCGCCATCCTGGATCCCGACATTGTCCACGCCGGCGACATGTTCTTGCGGCCATGCCATCTTGAGTATTCTGAAATCCTGCGAGTGGACATTAGTGGAGATAGTGAAAGGTGAGAGGAGTGTGTGTTGAGGAGTGGTGTGTTGAGGGTTAACATGGCAAGAGGTGTGCTGTGACGTCACCGGTTACAACTGGACGGAAGTTGTTACAACCCGGAAGCTGCTTAGCACATTTATTATAGTAGATTAAGGCCCGATGCTATCGCATCAGGAGGATAGTGACACACCTCTTGCCATGTGAACCCTCAACACACAGTCCTCCTCAACACACCACACCGCCTCAACACACACTCCTCTCACCTTTCACCATCTCCACTCACGTCCACTCACTCTTTCACTCCACATACGACCCTTTCTCTCACTCCGTCTCTCATACTCACACCGTCATCGTCGCTGCTCCATGATCCCCGACATCTTCTTCCGCCGGCGCCATCCTGGATCCCGACATTGTCCACGCTGGCGACATGTTCTTGCGGCCATGCCATCTTGAGTATTCTGAAATCCTGCGTGTGGACATTAGTGGAGATAGTGAAAGGTGAGAGGAGTGTGTGTTGAGGAGTGGTGTGTTGAGGGTTAACATGGCAAGAGGTGTGCTGTGACGTCACCAGTTACAACTGGATGGAATTTGTTACAACCCGGAAGCTGCTTAGCGCATTTATTATAGTAGATTAAGGCCCGATGCTATCGCATCGAGAGGATAGTGACACACCTCTTGCCATGTTAACCCTCAATACACACACACCTCCTCAACACACCACACCGCCTCAACACACACTCCTCTCACCTTTCACCATCTCCACTCACGTCCACTCACTCTTTCACTCCACATACGACCCTTTCTCTCATTCCGTCTCTCATACTCACACCGTCATCGTCGCTGCTCCACGATCCCCGACATCTTCTTCCGCAGGCGCCATCCTGGATCCCGACATTGTCCACGCCGGCGACATGTTCTTGCGGCCATGCCATCTTGAGTATTCTGAAATCCTGCGAGTGGACATTAGTGGAGATAGTGAAAGGTGAGAGGAGTGTGTGTTGAGGAGTGGTGTGTTGAGGGTTAACATGGCAAGAGGTGTGCTGTGACGTCACCAGTTACAACTGGACGGAAGTTGTTACAACCTGGAAGCTGCTTAGCGCATTTATTATAGTAGATTAAGGCCCGATGCTATCGCATCGGGGGGATAGTGACACATCTCTTGCCATGTGAACCCTCAACACACACTCCTCCTGAACACACCACACCGCCTCAACACACACTCCTCTCACCTTTCACCATCTCCACTCACTCCTTCAATCCACATACGACCCTTTCTCTCACTCCGTCTCTCATACTCACACCGTCATCATCGCTGCTCCACGATCCCCGACATCTTCTTCCACCGGCGCCATCCTAAATCCCGACGTTGTCCACGCCGGCGACATGTTCATGCGGCCACGCCATCTTGAGTATTCTAAAATCCTGCGACTGGACGTTAGTGGAGATAGTGAAAGGTGACAGGAGTGTGTGTTGAGGAGGAGTGGTGTGTTGAGGGTTAACATGGCAAGAGGTGTGCTGTGACATCACCAGTTACAACTGGACGGAAGTTGTTACAACCCGGAAGCTGCTTAGCGCATTTATTATTGTAGATAGATGTATCACACCTATGTTTTTATGTGGATAAGATATTTACATAGTGAGCCTCAAGAAAGACAGTATTACTGATGTATGTAAAGTGCTATTGAAATAATAGTACTCTATTAATAAATAAAAAATTAATTATTATTACCTAAGTTATGTAGGTATGTTTTAGCTATGTAGTTGAAATCTACGTATGCTTGCCTAAATTTTTTTTGTTTTTGCCTTTTTTTTTTTAATCTATATATACCTATACCTATGTATATTTTTATGGATTTAAATATGTCTATGACATATATGTGAAAGAGATAATTAGTGTAAGATATATCTATCTGCTTAAAATATTTATATATATATAACATATATCAAGCTATGTATAGAAGTCTTAGAAGTCTATTATCTATATCTATTTAGAATGTAACTATTATTTATATATCTATATATCTATCAATTCCAGGACCAACTTAAATTGTCCATGGGCAAATACAGGTTCGGGCAAAAAAATTCCAACTCGATTGAGGGTCTGTCCTTGGGATTTGTTAATGGTCATAGCAAAAGCAGGTTTTAGAGGAAACTGTCGATGTTTTAATTTAAAAGGTAACCCAGTTTCTGAAGGACACAAATCGATGCGTGGAATAAACACAATGTCTCCTTCAGCTGAGCCAGTAATCACTTTAGCCTGTATGATGTTGCGGAGTAAGGCAATGACAATGAGGCGAGTGCCATTGCAGAGACCTTTCTTGGTGTTTAGGTTTCAATGGTGCCAATTTTAAGTTTTAAGAGATGTGATGGCATTCCTGATGGTGTCAGAGAGTTTAAAAATTCAACTGGGTAGTTTTCACATTCCTCTGCCTCATCAGCATCGACAGAATCATCACTTGTATATACAGTATAATCACCACTAATGCGATCCATTACTTTACAGTTCAGAAAATCGACGTCATCATTTTTCGGACATAGTATAGCATGTGATGCAGCAGTGTCGAGGCTTTGTTGGTCATTAACATCAATGCAAATATGGTCTCCAAAGATCTCGGTTACTATAGAGCCAGTGCAAAGCATGTCTGGAGGAATTTCAATGATATCCTCTCCAAGGTTATGTTCATTAGACAGCTCACCATTTCCAAGTTTAAGCAACCAAGTGCTGTATTCAGGATCAGTGGAGCGCATGTTGTTAATTAGCGGTAGTCTGGTAAAATGTTGCCAATGTTCTGAATATTTAATGCAGGAATCTACAATGTCTATTCTTGTTCCATGAGCGATGACGGGAAGACATTGTCTGAAGTCTCCTCCAAGAACAATAACTTTACCTCCAAATGGTGTTTTATTTTTTTCAGCAACATTTGTTGTCATGATGTCACGTAGAAGTCTATCTATCACATTCAATGCATGTTTTTGGACCATAGTGCACTCATCAATAATAAAAAGTTTTGTACTCTGTAAATGTTTTCCTGCATTTGTATCGTTTTTAATCCTGGAAACAGATGTTTCGTTGATCGGAATAGGTATGCCATATAGAGAGTGGATTGTTCGGCCTCCTTGTATCAAGTTAGATGCTATTCCTGTAGTTGCTGCAGGTGACACAATTTCTCCTTGTCCTCTTAAATGATGTGTAAGTAGATGGTATAGGTAGGTCTTTCAACTGCCACCAGGTCCATCGAGAAAAAAGCACTTTGGTAATAAACTGCTATTTTGTAAAGCTTCAGTAATGACATCATAGGCAAAAAGTTGCTCCTGATTAAGAGTTTCTTTCATCTCTGCAGCTTTTTTTAACTCATAATCCTTATCATATTGTTTAAGGAGTTGTTTAATATTTTTTGCTGGGCGTGGTAAATTATAATCAGCAAAAGTTTTTCCATGGACTATGAGGACATCTTGGACATCTTTCATAGCATATCCTTCACAATCGATACACTCTTCAGTGTTGCTGTGGTATGTATGACAATAGTCTTGTAAAAAATGGTCCTTAAATTCATTCCACAATTCAAGTGGATTACTGGGGGGGCCAAAAATACAGATATAAGCAAACATGTCTCTAAGTTGGGAAGGCATGTTAAGAATGCAAGCATCTGTTAAAGTATGTCTCCAAATGCTATCATCGAATAATAATCCAAGTGCTAACGCAGCATCCTTAAAGGTTTCATGCATAACTCCATTGACGGTTTGAATGCTGTCAAAACTGGTAGCAGCTTTTACATGCAGTAACAACAAACGTAAATAATAGCGTTCTTGGTCTTTCACACTAACAGTATACATTCTTCCAATAACTGTGAGACCCCCTCGTTTTCTTTGTTCCCATGTGCCTTGTTTCCAAACGTAGTGTTCTGGAATTTCGCGGTAGAAATAGTTATGTGCATTGTGGTCGATCTTATTAAGGTTGAAATACGCCATAAGTGTAGAATTGGAATTGAGCTTTTGATGGATGTTGCCTGCAGAGTCATTCTCATGAAAATAGAGTGGTTGAGAATTAGGCAGATGTACGGCTAGGCGAATGATGGCATGAGATTGTTTATGCATAGGAAAAGCAAATATCCGCCATGCAGCTTCAGGTGCACTAACATATCTGGTATCCGTAAATTGGTGTGTTTCATCATGTTGGATGTTATTTTGGGAAATTTCAAGGTTGGCTTTGTCTTGTCCTTTGTAAACGTATTTAAATAAATATTTTACACTTTGAATGGAAGCACATATTTCTACATTAATATGGCACTTGTATTTGGTGAGTAAAAATGGGTTATATGGAACTACCCATGAATTGTCAATCGTCTTAGAATGGTGTTCATATGTTTTGCCAATGGGTCTGCGGTAAGTGGGATAGCCATCCTTTTCTTTGATGGTATATGGTTGGTTTTGTTTTGGGAAACCTTTGCTACACTTTCCAAGATCCATACAGGGAGAATTAGGATTGTGTTCTCCACAGGGACCATGAATCATGTGTTGAAGAACAATGTTATGGAGCTGAGGGTAGATTGTTTCATCAGGTATTTCAGCCCAGACTATATTGTCTATGTCCGCCTCAGTCCGTAATTTAGACAGGCTGTCAAGAATAATTAAAATATGAGCGTGTGGGAGACCACGCTTCTGAAATTCAATGACATGGACCATTGCAGTGACGTTTCCAAATAATCCACTGCTAATGTCTTTTAAGAGGGATTCCAGTTTAATTTTAAAGACACGTGCAACCAAGTCTGGTCTGTGTTCAACACGCTGCCACGGTTCTAAATGTGTAGTAATCTCATTCCACTTAGGATTACATGTCATGGTGATAAATAGATCTGGTCGACCATACTTTGTAACAATAGCCATAGCATCCTGGTAGCGCTGCTGCATGTTTCTTGGACTGCCTTCAAAAGAAGATGGTAAAATGATGGTTTTCCCAATAGGGATGCCCTTTTGAACCGATTTTTTGAGTAGATGTTCTTGAAGGAGGCAGTAATCCTCCACTTTTAAATCTTTTTGGTGTTTGTGGATGTAATGTAGGCGATTAGCTTCGATTTTGACATAAGCATCTACTAAATATTGCTGTGTTAGCTTACCACCATTGAGGAGTGGATTAAAGTAATTTCTGACAGATAACATATAGCAATAGTATTGGAGTTGAGTGATCCTCCTCGAACTTTTGCCTTGTTGTTTGAGTCCATCATGCCATCCTTGGTCTCCATAAGGGAAAAATATTGGATAGAGGAGGGCATCCAAATTGCTATGGAGAATACTAATTTGTTGTGTTTTTGGAGCTAAAGGGTTATGGGGATCAGGTTTTAAATGAATTAATATGTCTCTATTGAAAGGTGGCTCACCATTGTCATTTTGAAACACGACTGCTACTTCACTGACAGTGGGATTATTGTAGCGTCGAGGGTCTTGAGTACGATCTTGTTTAATAGCCATAGTGATGTTTGGCATGACAGTTCTGTTTTGTAGAGATTTAATTTTTTCTTGTTCTTCCACATCACGTAACATTTGATAAGCTTCCACAAAAGGATTAATAGTTTGGATTTGAAGGGCAATAATGTTCATCAATGTAGGATGACATTTTTGATTTTCTTTACATCGTAAGCGTTGTTCGTTTGCGGTAGTGGTATCGAGAATGTAAAGTTGGGCAAATGCGCATTGCTGGTCATCTGTGGGATGTAGTGTTCCAGTTCTATGATAGATCTGGCCATGTATGCGGAAACAGTATGGGCCATATCCAGGAGGTGGTGAAATATTTGCACCCATGGAGGCAAAAGCAAAGGAACTGTTAATACTTCGAATATTATCCATGAAATTTTTGCTAAATTCACTTTGCCCTTTCAGCAAACGTGTAAAGACATCAGGATATTGTAGTATGGGTACATGGACTTTACCCTTCTGACAGCAGAGCGTAAAGTTGTTATCAGAAGGTATCTCTGCTACAAAATGCAAAGCTTCGCAATGCTCACATACATGGGTCATGTCACCACAGCTGTGTTCGGTAATACTATTTTCATCATTAGTGAAAATGTGAGGTTGTAGTAGAAGTGCATGTCCAACCGATGGGGTGTGCCTAGTTTTGAGACCAACGTATATTTGTCTTGGTTGCACTTTCTGCGGGCTAACTGCAGCTTGTATGTGAAGAAACTGTGCGTTGGTATTGAATGGTGGTATTGATAGGGCAGAAACAGATTACTGATTAGTTATGTCAGTGAACGGCATATAGGATGAAGTGTGGTAGTAACTTGTTCCACATGCTGATGTGGAAGCATCCTGTTGTGAGTCTACTAATAATGATGAGGAAGAAGCCGTCTGTTGTTGGCGGTGATGGCGTGTAGAGGCTTCTTCAGCCAATGTAATAGATTTAGAGTTAGGGGATTCGTGTGTGAGACGACGGCGTTTATAAGCCTTAATCTTGTCAAGTCGATGCTGTTTTTCCTCAGGAGTCTCATTAGCACGGCGTTGTTTTTGTCGTAGTGCTAAAGCTGCTTTCCTTTCACTGGCATTGGCATACTGTGCATCGGTATTGAATGGTGGTATTGATAGGGCAGAAACAGATTGCTGATTAGTTATGTCAGTGAACGGCATATGGGATGAAGTGTAGCAGTAAATTGTTCCACATGCTGATGTGGAAGCATCCTGTTGTGAGTCTAATAATAATGATGAGGAAGAGGTTGTCTGTTGTCGGCGGTGACGGCGTGCAGAGGCTTCTTCAGCCAATCTTATGGATTTAGAGTTAGGGGATTCGTGTGTGAGGCGACGGCGTTTATAAGCCTTAATCTTCTCAAGGCGATGGTGTTTTTCCTCAGGAGTCTCATTAGCACGGCGTTGTTTTTGTCGTAGTGCTAAAGCTGCTTTCCTTTCACTGGCATTGGCATACTTTTTGTTATGACTCATGTTGGCACAGGTAAAGGAGTCTATTTGGCAGTTATCTGGCAGTGAAGAAGGCGTCCTGGAGTATTGTAGAGTAAACAGATACTAATTGACCCTGTAATTGCCCAGCAGTAGTTATGAAGTGGTAGTGGCAAATTGGCCCTGTAGTTAGACACCGGCAGAGGAGCAAGGCAGCAGTAGTTATGGCGGTAGAGGCAAATTGGCCCTGTAATTAGACACCGGCAGAGGAGCAAGGCAGCATTAGTTATGGCGGTAGAGGCAAATTGGCCCTGTAATTAGACACCGGCAGAGGAGCAAGGCAGCAGTAGTTATGGCGGTAGAGGCAAATTGGCCCTGTAATTAGACACCGGCAGAGGAGCAAGGCAGCAGTAGTTATGGCGGTAGAGGCAAATTGGCCCTGTAATTAGACACAGGCAGTGAACAGTCAGAGGAGCAAGGCAGCAGTACTTATGGTGGTAGAGGCAAATTGGCCCTGTAACTAGACACCGGCAGAGGAGCAAGGCAGCAGTAGTTATGGCGGTATTGGCAAATTGGCCCTGTAATTAGACACCAGCAGAGGAGCAATGCAGCAGTAGTTATGGCGGTAGAGGCAAATTGGCCCTGTAATTAGACACCGGCAGAGGAGCAAGGCAGCAGTAGTTGTGGCGGTAGAGGCAAATTGGCCCTGTAATTAGACACCGGCAGAGGAGCAAGGTAGTAGAAGTTATGGCGGTAGAGGCAAATTAGCCCTGTAATTAGACACCGGCAGAGGAGCAAGGCAGCAGTAGTTATGGCGGTAGAGGCAAATTAGCCCTGTAATTAGACACCGGCAGAGGAGCAAGGCAGCAGTAGTTATGGCGGTAGAGGCAAATTGGCCTTGTAATTAGACACCGGCAGTAAACAGGCAGATGACCAAAGCAGCAGTAGTTATGGCGATAGAGGCAAATTGGCCCTGTAATTAGACACTGGCAGAGGACAAAGGCAGCAGTAGTTATGGCAGTATAGGCAAATTGGCCCTGTAATTAGACACCGGCAGAGGACAAAGGCAGTAGTTATGGCGGTATAGGCAAATTGGTCCTGTAATTAGACACCGGCAGAGGAGCAAGGCAGCAGTAGTTATGGCGGTACAGGCAAATTGGTCCAGTAATTAGACACCGGCAGTAAACAGGCGTAGGACCAAGGCAGCAGTAGTTATGGTGGTACAGGCAATGCCAAGCGTCCGCACAGCAAGTCGGCATGAGGTAAATGACGCAATTTCACGAATGCAAGATGGCGTCGGCGAAATCTCGCGAGATTTCGCCGACGTCGTTAACACCTCTTGCCATGTTAACCCTCAACACACCACACCGCCTCAACACACACTCCTCTCACCTTTCACCTCCACTCATGTCCACTCACTCTTTCACTCCACATACGTTCCTTTCTCTCACTCCGTTTCTCATACTCACACCGTCATCGTCGCTGCCCCGACATCTTCCTCCGCCGCCGCGATCCAGGATCCAGACGTTCTCCAGGCCGCCGACATGTTCTTGCGGGACGCCATCTTGGATTTCGTGAAATCCCGCGATATTCAAGATAGCGTCGCCGCAACAACATGTCGCTGGCGTGGACGACATCGGGATCCAAAAAGATGGCGTCGGCGAAATCTCGCGAGATTACGCCGACGCCATTTTGGATCCCGATGTCGCCCACGCCAGCGACATATTCTTGCGGGACGCCATCTTGGATGTCGTGAAGTCCCGCGATATTCAAGATGGTGTCGCCGCAACAACATGTCGCTGGCATGGGCGACATCGGGATCCAAAATGGCGTCGGCGTAATCGCGCGAGATTTCGCCGACGCCATCTTTTTGGATCCCGATGTTGTCCACGCCAGCGACATATTGTTGCGGCGACGCCATCTTGAATCTCGCGGGACTTCACGACATCCAAGATGGCGTCCCGCAAGAACATGTCGGCGGCCTGGAGAACGTCTGGATCCTGGATCGCGGCAGCGGAGGAAGATGTCAGGGCAGCGACGATGACGGTGTGAGTATGAGAAACGGAGTGAGAGAAAGGAACGTATGTGGAGTGAAAGAGTGAGTGGACATGAGTGGAGGTGAAAGGTGAGAGGAGTGTGTGTTGAGGCGGTGTGGTGTGTTGAGGGTTAACATGTGCGTGTGTGTGTGGTGACGTCACCGGTTACAACTGGACGGAAGTTGTTACAACCGGAAGCTGGTTAGGGCGTTTATTATTATAGATGGGCTGGACATAGATCTCCTTGAAAATTTGTAACTATTTTAAATGAAAGGGTGCATTAGCAGTGCGAAACATAGAATAACTGATGGTCTCTTCTCATGATGTACATGTCTCACACAGGTAATGCCCTCTTTCATTTCAAGAAACCCTGGAAACAGATTCTCATGCAACTCTGAGTCCGTTCCATAGATCTTAACAGCTTATTTATTTATTAAGAAGAAAGTGGATTTTTTTTTGTAGTAAGACATTGGATCATAGAAATCAAGGTATCATATTATTCAACTTTCTAGGCCTTACATGCCCATATAGAAGGCTTAGAAGGGTTGATCCTACTGGCAGATTCCCTTTAAGGTTTTTAAAAAATGTAAGTATCATTATTGGTAGCATATGTCAGAGTGCTGTATAAAGAATGCATTCATATACTATAAGTCCCTGTTGCCTAGGGATGGTCACAAACTTTTTATTGATTATATACTTCATTTATTCTGGGCCTTTACTAGATGGGCATCTCACAGACAAATTTAGATGCACCTCCCATGGTTTCTTTAGAGCCAAAGAGAACATTGTAGAACCCAACGCAAAAGTTTTATTTTATAGACTAAAATAAAATTACACTTTTATAAAAAGTATCTGTTATACTATGGTTAGTTAGCTAAACATTAAATAGTACCCCTGTGTAATATGCATTAAATAATGGGATCATGAGACGGAAGGAAAAGTAATTGTACCGTTTAATAATAAAATAGGAACTCTTCTTTATCAATGGGCTCTTGCACAAAGCATGCTTAGACCCCATCTGGCTGCATGCTTAAGCCACAGTGGTGCCCCCATAAAATTAAATACCTGTGTAATAAATTATACATTGCAGCATACAATAATTTTATTCTCATTGATTTAATAGAAAATGTGAGGCAATCAGATGTTCAATAAATCTATCATGGAACAACACTGAATTAGTAATAAGCCTCTAAAGTGCTAAAAGTGCTACGGGTTCTTTATGGTGCTACAGAATGACCGGTTTGTGCACATAGATTTGCTGTAGGAACAAAGAATTTTTAGTATTTAACTTAATCTACTGTATGCGTCCATATAGAGGCAAAATTCACATTAAGATTGGATGAAAGCATTTTACCAAGCTTAGCAGTAACAACAGAGGGATATTCTAGAAAGAGCAGCAGCATGGCTTAAAATGAATTTGCACCTCTTGAAAATAATTTTCTAATATGGTCAAAGCTTAATTTTCTAAATGAGAGCTCATAAATCCCCAGCACAGACATAGATTTCAATGGAAAAACAATCTGGCTGCCATCCGTCACCTGGCTGCAGCCACCTATGTATAAATCAGAAGAGGCTGCAGGCAAATTAGATTTGAAACTATGGGGGAAGTTATTAATCAGCTTGTGACAGTTTTTAGTGCACGCTTCAAATACATTTTTTCAAACGAAACTGCATAAAACTAAAATGTTTGCACTAAAAAGTGGGTATAGTCAATTTAATCAAAGTCTATATGTTACGGGCAAAATCATAAGTTAATGGACAGAAAATAGTGCAAAACTATGAATATTCATTTAATTTTTTTGTCTATATGACAGCATGATTTATTATGTTTCTTAACAAATTTGGCACATTTTCATTCAATGAACTGTGGTTAAAGACTAGAGATGAGTGAACGTGTTCGGAAAACGTTTGTCAATCTCAAATTAGGCACAAATGTAGCACATTCGGATTTCTGTTTGCTTTGACTAGCATTTTTATGCAAAGTCGGCAAAATTCGGTCACAGTTCAGTAACTCATCATGTTTCCATTAATGCTTTTGTTATTACTTTGGCTAGGATAGTGGTGCTGTATGATGTGTGTGGGGATGGGGAATGAATTTGATGATGTATATTTATGGGTTGGTTGTTATATGTTATACATAGCCTGCATCTGCCTGAAACAGCAGAGAGCTCACCTCAGTTTCAGATGTTTTAGTGGCTATATGGGACTTTGTTAAAAAAGAAAGAAAAATTATGCCCAAGCAATAACCTACCTGCCAGTTGTGCGGCACAGAGTGGTCACAGACGGCTCATGCCTGCGATTCACAGGCTTCTGTCACATCAACAGAGCGGCATCTTCATTTCTTCTCTGCCTTGTTGAACTTGCGGGATTGCCATTGTCATTCTGATTGACAACACTCCGCTGCATAACTGGAGGAGACGACTGTCAATCAGCATGATATCAGCAGTCCCTCACTGTCAACAGTGCAGTGAGGAAAAGCCTATGAACCGCAGGCAGGAACCATCTGTGAATGCTTTGTGTTGCACGACAGGCAGGTAGAAAACCAAAGGGAAGACCATAAATAATAAATGTCAACTTCCAAAAAGGAAATGATATACCCAAAGAAAAGGGAAGTGCTAGACAAAAATAAAATGTAAATAATTTATTGTCAAAATTATTAAAAGTACATCAAAGAAACATAAATGTGCAGAACAAGGCAGAGTGTACTCCAAGAGACTATTAAATAAAATCAAGTGAACCAGGTAAGTATAACCAGCCAGTTAGGAACCAGAGACAAGAAAACCACTAATTATGAGCAAAATATAATTACCAAGTGGAAGTAAAAACAGTGGGATGAGACTGGATCATAAAATAAATAAGTAGCAATAGAAAGTTCATAAATTGCTATGTAAAGGTGCGCTGTGCTAAAGTGTTAAATGCCACAATGCAACAAGCCTATGAGCCCTGAAATGATTCTCTAAAGTGCCAAAATGCTGCAGAGTGCAAACAGGAGACAATATTAATAGTCTTAACAAGAGGCTACCAAAGTGTAAATAATACCTGGTGATAGTGGCGAGGAGAAGAGGACCCCGATACGCGTTTCGCTGATATAGCTTCTTCCAAGGGGATGTCAGTCAATTGATTTTATTTGGGAACGGTGACATCACTGAGGCTGCGTTCCCAGATGGGCTGAACTGCGGTGCATAGGCGAGTTCACTGCAGTTGGAAATTCACCGTAGTGAAATTCTCATGGAGAACTCACCTCTGCACAGTGAGACTTTCTCACAGTACCAGCGGGGATCTCACCGAGGTCACCGCAGTTAAAAACACACCAGACCCAACAATGCAGATGAGCTAAAGGTTGCTATCAAAGCAACTGGGGCTTCCATGACACCTTAGCAGTGCCACAGGCTGATAGCCTCCATGCCACGCTGCACTGATGCAGTAATTGATGCAAAAGGAGCCCCGACCAAGTATTGAGTGCATTTACTGAGCATACATTTCAGAACGCCAACATTTCAGATTTTAAAATAATTTTTCAAGCTTCAACACTTGAAACAGATCACTCTGTTTGTAATGACTCAATATAATATATGAGTTTCACTTTTTGCATTGAAGAACTGAAATAAATTAACTTTTTGACAATATTCTAATTTAGTGAGAAGCACTTGTACATATAAAACAAATAAGAAAAATAGAGCCCACACACTTTAAGTATTAGATTAATGTACAGGTGCAAATACACACAAATATGTGGCCAATACATATAATAACACAATTAATAAGCATACTCTGAGTAATGACTGTAGGTACTCCAAAATTGCTGTAAACATTAAAAGTTTAAATTACTTATCATCTTTGGATTAAAGAGTGCAAATTCCATTTAAATATGATTCAAGAAGTTAGGCCTAGAAAGATGGCACTTCCCAATAAGCATATAAACCAAACAGATCAAGGAAGCATATAGCCATAAAATAGCATAGCTTTATTGAAATACATACCAAAAAAGACATAGACAATCATTGAAAAGAGATAAATATCCAATAAGATACCAAAAGTACATATGCGTAGCAACTGTGTAATATTGTGCCTAGCGCTACACCAAGGGGTACACTCATGAATGTCCAAAAAGTACTCAAAAAGTCATAGTATAGTACAATCGGTGTTCAAAAAATATAAGATGCCAATAGAAACATGACATACATGATATGTATACTGCATAAAACACCACTGATATATATGTCATGGGAGTGCAGTTTCTCTGCAAGCTATGTAGATGCTATGGTTAACTTACAAATATGCGGGTAAGTACCCATCTGAGAGCATTAGTATAAGAATATAGTAAGCCCCATAGTTCAGACTACAAGCAGAAATCGCACTATAAGGTGCATAGCAATAATGTCATGATATAAAAAATCAAATAGCAACAGAATGACAATATATAGCAATATATAGCAGAGGTTTTGATTAAAACTATACCGGGATGGTTAGCACATAAGATACCAGCATAAATGCCTAATTAAATGACCATAGGGCTCCTACAGTGCACTAATCCTATTCCCTAAGTGTGCTGCAGCGGCCCCAAAGAAACATAGTAACAAGCATATGACCTTGTGGTATCGTGGTCCCCGACACACAGTTCGCTTTACTCAGGACACGCGCACTGGCTCAGTGAGCAAGCTCAGTGCGGTGTTCCTGACATTATAACTGACCTTGAATTTTTTTTCTCTCCTCACTTCTGCAGCATGGACCCAATGTGTGCTTTATCTGAGCAGGTCAAATGCTTGACTCAGTCGCTGCAGAAGCTTAGTTTGGAACACCAAGCTCTGGCCCAGTCCCAACGGCGGGTTCAGGGGTGCTTTCCGCAGGCTTTCAGCAGGTGGGGAATAGAGATGTCATTTTAGTCCCACCCGAATCCCCGGTTAAATTGCCATGGAGGATGCCATGACCCAAACGGTTCGCATGGATCGCAGACTACAGGCTAGAGGTGTTATGCAATGGGAAACACCATTATTCTTCAGTGGAGATGAGACCCGGGCTCTTCCTGTGGCTATGGAGGTGAGCGTTGTCACCTGTGAGGAAAAGGAAAGAAGACACTGCTGGGAGAAGCAGTTGAGCTTCTATTGTGGGGAATCTGGACACTGGAAGAAGGACTACCCCTCCTGTCTGTCATCATCCAAGACGGCGGGAAATGACTAGGTCTGGGTAGTAGTCGAGGAGGCAACCCAGACCTTCAGGTACAATTTTCCTCACGTGTAAAAATGGTGCTGCAGGTGGAACTGGAACTTGGTACTGGTCCGGTTCAGACTACTGCTTTTGTTGACTGTGGTTCTGCTGTGAACCTGATTGATACCAAAATTATGACACTTAATAAGATAGGGACAGTCAGGCTTCAGGATCCTGTTAAACTTGTGGCAATTGACTCGTCCCCTCTTACCCAGGACGGTATCTGTTGCAGGTCTTAACTTTTTTCTCTAAGGTTCCACTCATGTGGAAAAACTAAGTTGTCTTGTGCTAGATAACTTGCCTGCAGGACTGGTACTGGGGATGCCTTGGCTTCAACGCCATAATCCTACCATTGATTGGGTTACAGGGGAGATCACTCAATGGGGATGCAAGGATAAATGTGGTAACCTGGGACACCTTGTTAACGCTGTTAAATCCGTATCTGTGTCGTCTGTCGGTCTGGAAGGCATTCCGGAGTACCTGAAGGATTTCGAAGATGTTTCTTCCGAAAGTGAGGCTGAGGCGCTGCCACCACATAGACCCTACAATTGTGCCATTGATTTAGTACCTGGAGCCAAGTTACCTAAGGCTCGATTGTTCAATTTTTCTGGGCCTGAGCGCCAAGCCATGAAGGAGTACATAGCTGAGAGTCTCCGCAAAGGGCATATCAGGCCTTCTGTGTCACCTGTGGCAGCAGGATTCTTCTTTGTGAAGAAGAAAGATGGTGGTTTGCGGCCGTGCCTCGACTTTCAGGAACTGAACAAGATAACGGTTAGGAACACTTACCCGCTTTCCCTCATCCCAGACTTATGTAACCAGTTAGCTGGGGCCCAATGGTTCTCCAAGTTAGATCTCCGGGAGGCCTATAATCTGATAAGGGTTCGGGAAGGGGACGAGGGGAAAACTGCGTTCCTCACATCAGAAGGACTCTTTGAAAACCTGGTAATGCCGTTTGGGTTAACTAATGCTCCCGCTATTTCCCAGAATTTCATCAATGTGGTGTTTTCTGACCTGATAGGCAGTTTTGTTATTATTTGTTTGGATGACATTTTGGTGTATTCCCCGGACAGCCAAACTCACTTGCAACATCTACAGACAGTTCTCCAGAGACTCAGGGAGAACCAATTGTTTGCTAAATTGGAAAAATGTTCATTTTTTGTACAGGAACTGTCTTTTTTGGGGTTGATTGTGTCCTGTGAGGGGTTTCGTATGGATCCCAAGAAGGTGCTGGCGATCGCTGACTGGGTTCAGCCTCGAGATCTCAAGGGGCTCCAGCGCTTCTTAGGATTTGCGAACTATTATTGGAGATTCATTAAAGGTTTCTCACAAGTGGTTAAACCACTCACGGATCTTACCTGGAAGGGCGCTGATGTAAAAAATTGGTCTGTACTCGCTAAGGAGTCCTTCTCAGCTATTAATAAATGTTTCCTGTCCGCCCCGGTGTTGGTCCAACCAGACCCATCCAAACTATTCATTGTGGAGGTGGATGCTTCTGAAGTAGGGGTGGGGGCAGTGCTGTCCCAGGGTCCGGCCACCCTTACCAATCTCAGACCCTGTGCCTTCTTCTCCAAGAAGTTCTCTTCAGCCGAGAGAAACTATGATGTAGGCAATAGAGAACTTCTTGCGGTCAAGCTGGCGTTTGAGGAATGGAGGCACTTTTTGGAAGGGGCGGCTCACCCTATCACGGTTGTCACGGATCACAAAAATTTGGCACACCTTGAATCTTCTAAGAGGCTTACTCCTAGACAAGCCCGTTGGTCACTTTTTTTTTTACACGATTTCAGTTCTCCATTACTTTTCGGTCCAAAAATGTTAAAGTGGATGCCCTGTCCAGAAGTTTTGACCCGGTGTCTCCCCCCGAGCAGCCATCCTCCATTCTTCCCCCAGGGGTGGTAGTGGCGAGGGTCTCATCTGAGTTGGAACAAGAAATTCTAAGGGCTCAGGCCCTAGCTTCGGCAACCAGGCCAGGGGATAAATTGTTTGTTCCAGATTTATTGCGGCCTAGACTTCTGCAGGAGTTTCATGAGTCTAGGCTGAGTGATCATCCAGGTATCACGGCCACTAGAGAGGCAGTAGCCAGGGGTTTTTGGTGGCCTTCACTATGGTCCGACGACAAGAAACTTGTTTCTGCTTGTGGTGTGTGTGCCCGTTCCAAAAGCTCGCAGAACCGGCCGGCTGGGGAACTCATACCTTTACCGGTTCCTGATAGACCATGGACTCATCTTTCCATGGATTTTATTATCGGCCTTCCACCTTCCAGGGCAATACCGTGATCTGGGTGGTGGTGGATAGGTTTTCTAAACAGGCCCATTTCATTCCCTTGGCAGCAATACCCTCAGCAGAAACATTGTCAAGGTTGTTTATGCAGCATGTGGTCCGATTGCATGGGGTACCCCTGAATGTGGTGTCTGACAGAGGTGTGCAGTTTGTGGCCAAATTTTGGAGGGCGTTCTGTATGAAATTGAGCATCTCACTCTCCTTCTCGTCGGCATATCACCCGGAGAGTAATGGTCAGACAGAACGCACCAATCAATCCCTGGAACAAATTCTCAGGTGCCTGACCTCCGCCAGACAGGAGGATTGGTGTGATGCGTTACCGTTGGCGGAATTCGCTTTTAACAACCAGGTGAGTCAGTCCACCAACATGTCCCCCATTCCTGATTAACTATGGGTTTAATCCGCATTTTGGGGAGTTTTCACGGGTGGATTCTGGTTGTCCAGGCGTAGAGGGGTTCCGTTCAATGGTTAAAAAACCTCTGGGCTGAAGTCCAGCGTAATATCTCTCGGGCCCAGGGGAGGTACAAATATTTTGCTGACAAAAAGAGAGCCTCGGGAGACATGTTTCAGGTGGGAGAGAAAGTTTGGCTTTCCACATGTAACATAAATTTAAAGGTACCATTAGCTAAGTTGGGACCAAAGTTCATTGGTCCGTACGAGATTATGGAGATCGTCAACACAATGGCATGTAGGTTGCGTCTCCCCGCCTCCTTAAAAATATCCAATGTGTTCCATAAATCTCTGTTGAAATCCGTAGGTTCTGTCAAAGAGGACTCTGAGCCTGTTGTTCCTCCAGTGCTGGTGGAGGGTCAATTGGAGTATGAGGTCGGACATATTGTGGACTCTCGGCGGGTGCGCCGCTCTTTGCAGTATCTGGTCCACTTGAAGGGATATGGACCAGAGGAGGGCTCATGGGTCCCTGCTCACTCTGTACATGCAGATCGCCTCATTCGGGATTTCCATGCCAAGTACCCGGGGAAGCCTTGGGGTCCAGAGGCCCCCCCATTGAGAGGGGAGTACTGTCATGATCCCAGTGCAGGTTTTTGAGCTGCACAACAGGGGTTAATGTCTGGAGCTCAGTGCAGGTTTTGACCTGCACTCCTCGGGTTAATGATTGTGGCCTCTTTTTGGTTCTGGGAGAGCTTCTTAAACCCCTGGGAAGCTCCAATCCCTGTCAGTTATACTTTTGCCTTTGGCCGAGTGTGGTGACCTCCGTGTGCCTGTGCCTGTTCGTTGTTATAGCTTGATAATATGGTTCTGACCCGGTTCTGTTCTCCGTTGTGAGTTTGCCTGTTGATTCTGTACTGCACTACCCTCTCTGTGTATGACTCGTTGCCTGTTATCTGACTACTCTCTGCTCACCCCTCTTGTACTTTGCAGCTATCTCTGTGTATGACTCATTGGCTACGTCCTGACTATCCTCCCTGTCTATGCCTCTTGGTAACTTTGTCTCGCAGTTACCCTGCTAGGAGTTCTCTTGCAGCTCCTAGCTCTCTGGAGTTTAGGCCACGCCCCCAGCAGTCACGTGCTTCAGGTCCTGCTGTTCTTAAGTACGCACCTATTCGGCTGCTGCCTGCTCCACAGTTATCTTTGAACACAGTTCGCTTTACTCAGGACATGCGCACTGGCTCAGTGAGCAAGCTCAGTGCGGTGTTCCTGACAAATACCTTTTGTTTGTATATTGAACAACTACAGAACCATTGTGATGCCTGTGGTCACGTGGCAGCTCTAAGGATGGCTAACATGAACAGGCTTGGCACTAGATACTCTGCTTTTCAGATCCCAGGGGTTGCCCTGGTCTTCATCCTTTATTATTTATACAAGAATCTGGACTTACACAGAGACCGATAGACTGGGGCCATGGAGTCAGCTGCTGATCAATGGTGCAAGCTGGCAAGAAGAATAGTCAGGTAGCTGGGTCACAACAAGGAGATATAGGTGGTACAGAATCATGAGGCAGGAAAAACTTCAGTTAAAATCAGGACTATCCATGAAGACACAGAATCTGTATACACAACATCACAGCTATTCAAGCTACAACTGGCATTGAGAAAACCATGTCCAAGAAGCAAAACCGTGCTACTGAATAGTCATCCTGTATCGGGAAATGATTAAAGCACGAATAGAAGAGACAGGCACCAGCACAGATTTCACATATATACACCATCTAGTTGTTGCTACATAGCTAAAGGGATTGTCCTACAAAATGTTTATGCATATTAATAGGCTATGCAATAAATGTCCAATAATTGTGGGTCCCAGCACAAGGACCCACATATATCTCTAGAATAGGTCCCATCTTATACACTGTCAGGAATGGAAAGATAGCGATGCATGCAAGCCTCTTTCTATTGATTTCCATCAGACCTCTGAAAATTGCAGAGCGTCCTTGCTTTACAGGTTTCAGAGCTAACATATACAAGTGAAAAGAGCAACCAAGTTTCTATTTTTGCTGCATGTGATGGGATTCCTATCTGGAGAAAGATAAGCTATGAATGTCCCAGATGGAACAATCCCTGTAATACGGAATGTAATATACTTTTGATTAATTTTATTAAGGTTTTACCATGAGAAGGTATTACCAACTCAGGGTAATTCTCGTTTTCTAAAAGAGAAACTTGAAACTTGAATGATATGAAATTACTGGTATTGAAAGGTAACTTCAATTCTCAGAGAGAGAGACGAGTTTGGGAGTACAAATTTATGACGAACTTTGACACTCTCAGTGCTGGAATGAATGTGTCGCATGGATTTATGTCTTTTTACATCAATTAAGGAATTTCCTTTTAAAACCGTGTGGGGGCATCACAACACAGAACTAGACCCCAATCAGAGGACCATAAAACATCCGGACTCCTTATCTATGAACTGGTCCAATGTTTATATTTATGTTTCTCCCTCTCCCATATTGATAGTTCTGCTTCACGTCACTTGTCTTATCTATTGCATTTTTTCTAGGCTGCATTGTGCATAAATATGTGACTCTTCAGATTTTGTATTAGTCTAGCCTGATGAAGAGACCTGAGTAGTCTCGAAAGCTTGCAATGTGTTACCATCTTTTCAGTTAGCCATTAAAAGGTATCAACTACTGAGGACTCTCAATCCTGAATATTTTACTATCTACTGGCTAACACGGTACAAAGATATACATCTTCCCTGTATCTGAATGCTACCATGTCATTCTGCCAGTAGTACATAAGTGTACTCCAGCTAGTTACAAGAAGAAATGCAAACGTTTGATTTTTTTTTAATCAAGTCTGCAAAAACAGAATGACATGATAGTCTTTCTGTGTTTACTTTGGGTACAAAAAGCCATGAAAGTGTACTGTAGGTCATAAAAACATTGCACTAAGAAAATCCTATTTATCTTACATCACCTAAGAAACATACTGGTGGCAAAAATATAACGCTGAAAATAAAAAATAAAAAAGTTAAAATGCATGCAGTCAAAAGAAGAATTAAGATTGTGGTAATACTTAAGGCTATGTGCCCACGTAGCGTTTAAATCCGGACACTGAAAACCAGATTCCTTCCCAGAAATCGCACGGCTTTTTCCGCGCGGTTTCACAGCGATTATGATCTCAATTTTGTCGCGATTTTCACGTGCGATAATCAAGCACTTTCCAAGCGATTTGAAGAATCGCTTGGAAAGTGATTGACAGGTTGGTCACACTCGTCAAACATAGTGTTTGACGAGTGTGACCAGATTTTTACTATTGAGGCCGCCTATGCGGCCTCAATAGTAAAAGATAGAATGTTAAAAATGATAAAAAAATAAAAAATCGGGGTATATTTACCTTCCGACGTCCCGCGCTGTCTCAGCTACGCTCCCGTTCCCAGCGATGCCTTGTGAGACCTGTGATGACGTTGGCCTCGCGTTGCTATCTCGCGAGACCGCTAGAGTCACGCGAGACTACGTCATCACAGGACCTTGCCGCAAGGCATTACAGGGAACGCTGAGGCCGGGAAGGCAGTGCGGGACGTCGGAAGGTAAATATACCCCGATTTTTTATTTTTTATTCTTTTTTTTTTACAGGGGTATGGTACCCAGGGCTTGGAGGACAGTCTCCTCTCCTCCACACCGTGGGTACCAACTGCACATGAGACGCTTAACTTCGCGCATGGTGGGCATAGCCACATGCGGGAAGTAAGCGATTCTCATGCATTCCTATGGGTGCGGAATCGCGGCAATTCTTTGCTATTCCGCACAAAAGAATGAGCATGCTGCGATTTTTTCCGCCATGCGATTCCGCCGCGGAAAAAAGTGCAGCATTAGCACAGCATGTGCGGAATGCCATAGGAATGCGTGGGGTGAGTTCTGTACACGATTTTTAAACGTTTTTGCGCTGAAAATCGCGGCAAAAACGCTTAAAAATCGCATCGTGGGCACACAGCCTAAAGGGAACTTGACATCTGATATATGCTGCCCAATCCGTAGGCAGGATGTATTAGCCACTGCCTGTGAGATCACAGCCAGGTATGTCTGAAAAGTTGTGGCATTTCAGAGAAAAACCTACTTTTATTAGCTGCCCGGGACCAAGCTCCTGTATGACTAGTCTGCCACATGACACAGTCCCCAGCAGATTCTCGCCACCCACTGTCCTGGATTGATAGGTCTCTGCCTATATATGCTTGTAGGCAGAGACCTTTCAGTCACAGGCAGGGGGAAGCTGCCGAGGACTTGCCAGTCTGACTAGTCTGCTGTGCAGCACAGTCTATTCATTTGTACAATGTCTATTCATTTAGTTACATAATGTATTTCAGTGGATTCTTTTTACTGTAATTCATTTTTGTAGATACAGCATATTTTTGTGTTAAATTTCTAGATACATAGACATAATAAAGTAAATATACACTAATAAGTGATGAGCAGATGTCCCAGAATAACTAGTGAGTGTGATCAGATAAATCCATGCAATAATTACTACTGGAAAACAGAAAACTATTTAACATTTTGTTCAATTATAGTAGTTGTATAGCAATTGTACAGTTTTTTTTCACCCAGTGTAATAATCCAGTACTTTCTGCTACTGCAGTGTTAGGCCGGCGTCACACTAGACAGGAATACGGATGAGTGAGAGGCGTTAAAAAAATGCATTGCACACGGACCAATGATTCTTTATGGGGTAGCTCCCATCAGCCGTATTTTTCTCGCGTATTTTCTACGGTCCGTGCCAATCGCAGCATGCTGCGATTGTCAGCGTATTACGACCGTAGTACGCCAATGCAAGTCTATGGGTGCGCAAAAAAAGCATTACACATGGACCAGCCGTGTGATTGTGAGAAATACGCAAGACTTCTTCTGGTGACAGGAAATGGGCCAATCCATCATCAGGAAGCTTAGACATGCAAATTAGCTCAAAAAGCGCTCCAGACATCCAGGAAGTACGCCTCCACGGAGTACAGCATCATGGCACCCTACCAGAATCTGAATGTGGAGCTGCTAATTGTTCTTGGACAGGATCGCCCGGAATTATGCGACTAACAGGATGCACATTATGTCGACCGGGCAAGAAAGGAGGCTGCATGGAGGCGCATATGTCGCAAAATGTTCCCTGATTTTGGTGATTGGCCACATGAGGAGCAGCAGCACATAAGTACGTGCACATAAATTATGTATGTCAAATTACCTGCCATAAAAAAATTATTTTACAAGTAGGCCTCCCCACATCCTATGCTTCTGATATTGGGCTTTTGTGGCTTGTAAATTATTTTTGGACCCACTGTTTGACCCTGAGAGAATGTTACCCTGTCCCCAAGCTCACAACAAGATATGGCCTTACCAAAAACCCTGTCTGATGACAAATGCACATATAGCAGGATGCAGCTGGCCTCCACTAATAGAGGCAAGGGGCAGCTCTGGTGCAAACTACTGATAAAAACAACCACCCCACACCTAACAAACCATGGTGGGGTTGGCTGCCTAGTAGGAAAAATGCACATAGATAAGGCTTGCATAGGACGCCCGCCACACATATATAAGTGTGATGCAAAGTGTCTGGCTTGCAACCTATTAATGACGCCCATAGTATTGTCAAGCTCCTCATAATGCCTAGCAAAAACAGTTTAAGGCTATGTGCCCACGTAGCGTTTTATTCCGGACACTAAAAACCGGACTCCTTCCCAGAAATCGCGCATCTTTTTCCGCGCGATTTCACCGCGATTTTGCCGCGATTATGTTCGCGATTTTGCCGCGCGTGATATTCAAGCACTTTCCAAGCGATTTGAAGCATCGCTTGGAAAGTGATTGACAAGTTGGTCACACTCGTCAAACATAATGTTTGACAAGTGTGAGCAGATTTTTACTATTGAGGCCGCCTATGCGGCCTCAATAGTAAAAGATAGAATGTTAAAAATGCTAAAAAAATAAAAAATTGGTGTATATTTACCATCCGACGTCCCGCGCTGCCTTCCCGGGCCTCAGCGTTCCCAATTAAGCCTAGCGAGACCTGTGATGACGTTGGTCTCGCGTTGCTATAGTGATCTCGCGAGACCACTAGAGTCACGCGAGACTACGTCATCACAGGACCTTGCCGCAAGGCATTACAGGGAACGCTGAGGACAGGAATGCAGCGCGGGACGTCGGAAGGTAAATATACCCCGATTTTTTTAATTTTTATTCTTTTTTTTACAGGGGTATGGTACCCAGGGCCTGGAGGACAGTCTCCTCTCCTCCACACCGTGGGTACCAACCGCACATGAGACGCTTAACTTCGCGCATGGTGGGCATAGCCACATGCGGGAAGTAAGCGATTCTCATGCATTCCTATGGGTGCGGAATCGAAGCAATTCTTTGCTATTCCGCACAAAAGAATGAGCATGCTGCGATTTTTTCCGCGATGAGATTCCGCCACGGAAAAAAGCGCAGCATTAGCACAGCATGTGCGCAATGACATAGGAATGCATGGGGTGAGTTCTGTACACGATTTTTAGACGTTTTCGCCACATTTTTGCGCCAAAAATCGCTGCAAAAACACTTAAAAATCGCATCATGGGCACACAGCCTAAGGAGTAGCTAATTGCCACATGAGCTACTGTGACCAGGTGCATCTGGCCTGGTTGCACCAATGCTATATGCCACCCTGGGTATAACTCACACCCTAGTAGGCCACATGACTTTGACTTGTTTTAGGCAAATTGTAATTTTTCTTTCTTTTATGTCACATTGCAGTCGAAGATGTGATGAGACGCTGGCGCAGCATCCGTGACCAGTATCGCCGTGAGCGCCAGCAGCGGGCAAGAAGTGGTTCTGCAGCCCACACAAAGCGGAAATATTTTATTTTGACCGCCTCTCGTTCCTCGCTCCAATTATGGATCTCAGACCGTAAGTATACCAAAAACATCACATGACACAAATGCTTTATAAGGCCCGATCAAAAATTTCCTTTTTCTACATTTTATATTTAATAACAGAAATCAGTCTAACATCACTGAAAGGCAGACAGGGTCTGATTCAGAGGCCATCATCAATCCTGTAGGGTTGAGGTGTCTGGTACATCTTGTGACCTTCCAAGGAGCCAGGCCCAAGTGACTTCTCCTGCTCGACCTGATCCTGCCCTAGAACCTGGCCTGCCACCAGAAACACCACCACCAGGAACAGAGCCACTACAAGGACCGTCAGCTGCATCACCACCCAACATCCAGGATGAACAGGGCAATAGCAGCAGCCCAACTATTCGGCTAGAAGGCTCCCCACAGCCTGCTGTGCCATCCAGGCGACGTAGACGAAGGCACCATATCCCTGCCACTGATACCAGGACCAATGTGGATACAGGGGACCAAAATTCTCTTACCAGAGTTGCCACTGATGATGGGGAGGAGGAGTACTCACGCAGCCTTGCCAATTATCTTCGTTCCATTCACCGTGAGGTGCGGCTACGTGTGCGAGGATCCATTCAGATCCTAATTGACACAAGCACACCCCCCAATACCCCTTATGAGGTGTTTGAGTTTCTGGAAAGGTGGCAGCTGTCACCCAGGAATCTCATGTGTCTTAACCCACACCGCCAAGTGCTTGCTCAATCAGGGTCTGAGGATCCTCCTACACGTGGGCCTACACCTCACACCCTTCCCCCCCAACATTGGCAAATTCATTCCCAAATGTCAGGGTATAACCCAGCACACCAATATGGCCACTTGTTCCCAGCCAATGTTGGAGGCTGGTCCCAATCTGGTTGGGGATGACATGGCCATTTTGGTGGTTTAGACTCACGGCCCTACCAGCCCCAACAGGAGAGTCTTCTCCAATATCATAGTGCCCAGTATCCACCTCAAGCCCATGAGCTGGCCCACTTCCTCCATCATGGGCAAGAGTATGCTCCCACACAGGCTGAGGGCCAAGTTGGCCAAACTAGCCATCAGGCAACACAGGCTGGGCTGCCGCCTTCTCCCCCCCCTACATACTACAATTTATATATTTGTGTGTTTTTTTGTGGTTAATGCAGTATTGTAACATTTTAACAATTTTGTTTGGTTATAAGGCCAATTATGGCCATTTTGCTAAATAACATATGGCTTCACAAGGCCTTTAAAAAAAGGATACATAAAAAGTTTTAACTTTCAATTGTTGTTGTCTTTATCAATGATGCACTTACATCACGACATGCTGCCATATGCTTACACATTGATTTAGAAACAGAGAAAAGACATAAGGGGTTGTAATATATATAGTTTCCTAAAGGCCAAAAAGAAAAATTTACAACATAGACACAGCATGCTCTTGCCAAGAAGATTCCCCCTCAGGTGACATAAAGTAATTTGTGAAAATATCACACACTTTGAGCCCAGAGAGCGGTCAATGTTGAGGGTTGATAGGTGGTCTCACCATACGTACATTGTCTGACCCACGCACAACACCAACAGAGGAGAAACAATCATGTATCCTGGTGAAGTTATGGCGAACGCCACATGCTTTAATTACTTCATTTACATTTTGCTCACTCAGCTGAATGGCAGACTGTAGGACCCGCCATTTGGCCCAATGAATGCCAAAGGAACACTCCACCAGTTGCCGAGCACGTGATAGGCGCAAGTTACAAATTCAGCGCCGGTGGTCCAGGTTGCGCTGGGGATATGGCCTCATGACATTGCGTGTACACTGAAACGCCTCATCTTCCACAAGGACATAAGAGACTGATTCTTGAGTGGATCCTGGTAGATGGCGTGGTTGTGGTAGATCCAACTGGTTGGTGTGTAGCCGCCGACCCATAATGGAAGTATTGAAGACTCTAGAGTCTCCCGTCCTTCCATAGGCCCCAATGTCAACAATTATAAACTTGTATTGAGGGTCGGCCAGAGCCATCAATACAACAGAAAAGTAATGTTTATAATTGAAGAATTGTGAGCCAGAGTTCGGCAGCTTACGCACCCGGATATGTTTGCCATCAAGGGCCCCAATGCAATTAGGAAACTGGCATTCCTCCTCAAAGTCCCTTGATATCCTCAACCAGTCTTCCATCCTGGGCTCGGGCATGACGAGTTGATGCAGTCTTGACCATATTTGACTACATGTTGACCTGACTATGCCAGAAATGATAGATCTTCCAATGAGAAACTCATGGTGGAGGGCAGCATAAGACAGGCCAGTGGACAGGAAGCTGAAGAACAACAGAAATGGAATATTTTAGAATGCACAAATTAACAAAACACCAGGTACATACAAACCAAACTTGTTAGTGATTCATATCTACTAACACACATATATTTGGTCGCACAATCACTACGTGATATTCAGTACATATTACACATAACATTCTGGTCTGTAAGTTTATATATATCTAGAATAAGATGAGGGCATTAAACTTAGGACAAAATAAAAAACATACTTTGGGCAACACATTATGAACATAGAGAATGTGGTTGTGTAGTACATACCATAATGTGAGTAGAAGTCTCTCCTCTGCAGATACAGCTTTGCGCATCCTTGTGTCCTGAAAAGCTATCCCAGGGCGCACTGTCTCCAAGAGTAGATCAAATGTTGCAAGGCTCATGCGACAGTATTTGTAAAATTTTTCCGGATGATCCCGCAGAGAAGAACAGAGGGGCTGAAAATGACCTCTTGTGAGTCGTTTCCTCAAAAGTGGATGGACCCACATGCGTCTCCTCCTCCTCGGATCCACAATCACTGGGTATGGCTGGCCAAAGTGCCTGGACAAAACCCAGTTGAAGAGAACACAGTCAGTTGGGGTGAACTGAAGTGTGTCAGACATGTTTGCTAACAACCAGCAAGACACCAACACAAGCACAGCACCAAAATGGGCAGATTGGAGGCTGCCACCTGATGTTGAGGCAATAAATAGGGTTGGTGCTGATTATTTAAATTATGTGCAGGCCTCAAAAACGTTAAATGTCCATTTTGCAAGGTTGCAAGAAAAAAACGGTATACGGATCACATACGGATTACATACGGATGCTTACATGAGAAAAATACGCGGCCACACCCTGACAACGGATGACATACAGAGCACTATTTGGGGACCATTTATGCGTATTATGGACGAAAAATACGGTCCGTATTTTTCTACCTTGTGTGTGACTCCAGCCTTAGCTTCTCACTGGCATCCACGACAACATGTATCGCTCTGTGCACATACCCCACCAGACCACCTCACCATCATGTATACTATATATTTCAATGATTAATCCTAAGACTAGGGTCACACGAACATATTTTCTCTCATGTGAGAAAATTGGTTTGATTATGCAAATCCCACTCTGATCAGATCAGAGTTTTATCAAAGTTTGATCACAGTGTGATTCAATTTTCTCAGATGTGGAGAAGATGGAGAATAAAAGTTCTTAATCTCCATTTTGTCAGTTCGTGGGGTCTAGGCATTGCACATATTTTCTTAGATGAAACCCAGCACTGTCAGGCAACAGTACTAACCACTGAGCTTCATGCTTTTTATGTTTGTGACTATACAAACCAGGTAGATTGAGCAGTGGTTAATAATTGAATCTGTACCATCTTTGTAAAAACACAACACTTAATGTGATGGACCCATGAACATTTTATTCTGTAAATCTAGGAGCAATAATAACTTCCACAATTGTGTTAAAAAAATGTTCCTGTGCTGAGATAATCTTATAAATGTGCCCCTGCTGTGTACTGTGTAATGGCTGTGTCTGACCGTACATGAACATGGTCTGATCATACCACAGCTCCAGGGCAGGGAAAGAAGCAAAAGAGTGTACATACATTACAGCATGAGTTCATAAATGATTCTTTCTGTGAGGTAAAACATTTACCTGCCTGTTTAAAAACAATGTTTTACCTCATAGAAATAATCAGCTGTGATCCCCATGCTGTCCTGTCTGTATTCTCTTTTGCTTCCTCCCCTTCCCAGGAGCTGTGGTATGATCAGACTATGTTCCTGCATGGTCAGACACAGCCATTACACAGTACACAGCAGGGGCACATTTATTAGATTATCTTAGAATAGAGACATCTACATTTATTTTTTTTAATCACTGCAATTAGAACAGAAAATATAGTTATCAGAGCCTGGAAGTATTACTGCTTTAGACGTCAGGCCTGGAAGTTTATACAATTTTTTCTCAGCTTAGGAGTTAGATGTTAATCAATAGAAACCAACCAAGGAGCAAATAACTTTTTCCTACTTTAACAAACACAAAAGGCCTCTTAGTACATTTCTTCTAGTAGGCTTCTTTTGATGTAAGGGATTTAATTTAGGATTTACTGTAATAGCTCTATTTATTTCTGCAAAGAAGCTGCAGGTGCAGAGTAAGGCTAAAGTAAGTTAAGGAATATGTCTCTTTCCATATTCTATTTTCTGCAAAAAGCAGATAATGGAGGAAGATTTTTTTATAAGCCTAACCTTCTGCTGTCATTATTATAGTATTCAAGCTGCATCATCTGAACATCTGTGTAATTACTTTACCTTCATGCATCACATAATTGATCGATCAAGGCAACAATAAGAAAGTATTGTTGTATAGGTAACATATGCCATGTATGCTACCAAATTTGTCCTAGAGGTCTCCCACAAAATATTCCTCAGGTGCTGACAGACATGCAACTTCCATGCACATTTACCATCAGCTGTCAAAATGGTTGTAACACAAGTTTCAACACTGGCTAAGTCACATTTACCATGGTCGCTCTGTATCTAAAAGGAGTTATCAAATTAGAAAAAGGTCTATTTTTTCCAAAGTCACTGCCCCTCATGGTCTGCATTTATAGCTAGATGTTCAGCCACCATATCTACAGTAAGGTGGTGCTAGAATACCAGACATATTTGTTTCCCAAGGAAAAGAATAGTTCTGTGTCTTTAAAACAAACCAGACTACTTTTTACTCTAGTCTCATAACATCCATCTACATGGGATCCCTTAATAATAATCTTATCACAGAAGGTCTCACTGCTGCAATCCTCTGTGTTCAAATGTAATCTGTGGAGAAGATTGGCAGCTATGTCTCCCAACATCCCTTACACAGGCATGAAAAGCCCCAGAAAACACATAGTTTAGGGTCACATGGGATTTTGCTTTTCCCCCTCACTCCTAATCCCCATTTTGCTATCTTTCTCCTTGTTTTGTGGTCATAGAGTTATTTTGTGTTATAAGTTTTGTCATCTACAGTTGATTTTGTTCCTGGAGTCACGTGTTACCTTCTACCTGGTAACAGGATTCTGATTGACAGGGAGGTATTTTTGCCGGCTCAAACACAGCTACTTAACCCCACTGCATGCTTGTTTTGGGCAGTTAACCTCAGGGTCCTGGAATAAGAACTTTATCATTGTGATGGAAGACCTTTTGAATCAGCTACTGAGGAAAGGTTTGGAGAGCGCAGTCGAGGAGTAGTTTTGGAGAGCAGGGCCGAGGGGTGGCTCTGAAGCTGCACGCAGCA
Organism: Dendrobates tinctorius; assembly: GCF_039654945.1. Classification (NCBI taxonomy): domain Eukaryota; kingdom Metazoa; phylum Chordata; class Amphibia; order Anura; family Dendrobatidae; genus Dendrobates; species Dendrobates tinctorius. The sequence continues at coordinate 48,513,035 of NW_027361675.1, forward strand.
AAATGAAGCCCAGTATTTTGGTCCCAGTATGGGACATAGGGAAGTTGTCACTGTGACTTCAGAGAGAAGAGCAGAAGAGGCGACAAAATAAGACGACGACTCTTCGGCTGCGGGTCGAAGGTTAATGAAAAGGATCCGGAAGCAGCGCCATTGCTATTCACCTCCAGAGTCCCAGAAAAGAAGAGGAGGTGACTGAAGATCTAGTTCAAAGCCTGAGGTACGCGTTCATTAAGTGGAAGGTGCAAGAGGAACGGAGCAAAGCATGGAGCTGGACCCAACAGCAGGTGAAATGTCAGGAGAGCAGTGTGCTGAGGGTTTTTCTTTAGTAGTGCAGCTGGAGGCTGGCAGTAGTAATCCCATGGATAGTGATAACATATAGTTTAGGGGCACATGGGATTGTGCTGCAGCCCCTTGCTCCTATTCTCCATTTTGGTATCTCTCTCCTTTTTTTGGTTATAGAGTTAATTTGTCTTTTATGATTTGTCATCTACAGGTGATTTCATTCCTGGGGTCATGTGTTAGCTTCAGCCTGGCGACAGGATTCTGATTGGCAGGCGTGTATTTTGACTGGCTCAAACACAGCTACTTAACCCTCCACTACATGTTGGTTCCAGGTAGTTAACCTCAGGGTCTTGGAAGAATATTGCCCCGCCCGCCCATGTGGTTGAAGAATGTATTGTCGCAGTGTTTATTGATGGGTGGTCGCTTAGCTAATGCTAGGTGGACATTGGTCCTAATGTGATTTTAATATGTTATTTATTGGGATTGAGATTAATCAAATATTTGTGTAATGTGTAATATTTATTAATGTAATCGGTAACCCAAAGTAAACACTGCAGCCCTTTACTGTCAAATTCTGCTTTGTGTGTTGCTATTTTGTCATGGGTTGGGGGGAGCAGCTATGATCCCATGCTTGAGTAGCCGAATGTTCCTGGAAACTCTGTGAGAGAGCCATTGGCAGACTCTTAGGCAATGACTTCTCTCATGGAGAACAAAATGGTCAGCCATTGGAAATCTTGCCAGAAGTATCTTTTTCCAAACAACATCCATCAGGGAAGAGTCAGGAGTCCATCATAAACATTAGACTGTGGTCCAATCTCAACTATATTGGCTGATTCATCCAAGTTTAATCTAATGTATATGGACGATTCAGAGTTTAATTTTTTTGCTAGAGACACTCTTTGTAGAAGCTCCAATATCTGCCAAAGAGATGAGGAACCTAAAATGATTCTTTTTAAACAGAATCCCTTATATGAAAATATGTTTCACAAATTGGACAACCCAATTAATTGTCAGCAATAAATTAAAAATAAACAAATACTCAGTAAAGAAATACATAATGTACTGTACTATCCCCAATAATAAACGTATGATCTGAAATAGCATAGTTGAAATTGTGTGTTCTATAGAAAGTAAGTCTGTTTTTTAGCTGCCCAAAGCAAATGTAAAATTAAAGGATTTTAATTTATGACTATAGATGACAGCAAAGTTGTATGTGCAGGGAAACAAAGAGTCTGCAAAAGCCAAACTGTAAATTTTTTAATGAAACCCAACTGTAAAATTGAGTTTACTCATTGCTTTACTTTATGTGTTATCTGTTAGTGGCCATCGTGTGAATATGCACCTAAACATTGTAACACCTGACAGATATGTTGCCTTATGTCCGTTGTTCTGCTTCTGTTTTTTGTACTTGGGGAGGGGCCACTCTCCTTTGTGCATTTTGTCTATCTAGCATTCCACAGCGCAGTGTAAAACAGTCAGACCCAGGTCCTGATCAGCCCCATCTGTTTTAAGGCCTACTAACACATAGCGAGGTGAGATACCAGAGTAAGGGACCATCCTAACTGAGTACACCTTGTCGCAGTGGGATGGTTTTTACCCTCTTTTGATCAAAATAATAGATTTTTTTTAACTAAATACCCTATGTAGTTTATACTGTATGTACTCATCATAGTCATAGTTAGCAAGGCTGAAAAAAGACATTTGTCCATCCAGTTCAGCCTATATTCCGTCAGAATAAATCCAAAGATCTACGTCCTTCTAAAGAACCTAATAATTGTAAGATACAATATTGTTACGCTACAAGAAGACATCCAGGTCTCTCTTGAACTCCTCGACTGAGTTCGCCATCACCACTTCCTCAGGCAAGGAATTCCAGATTCTCACTGCACTAACACTAAAGAATCCTCTTCTATGTTGGTGGAAAAACCTTCTCGCCTCCAGACGTAGAGAATGCTCCTTTGTGACCGTCACCTTCCTTGGTATAAACAGATCCTCGGAGAGATATTTGTATTGTCCCCTTATATACTTATACATGGTTATTAGATCGCCCCTCAGTCGTCTTTTTTCTAGACTAAATAATCCTAATTTTGCTAATCTCTCTGAGTATTGTAGTTCCCCCATCCCCTTAATTTTATTGTCCTCCTTTGTACTCACTCTAGTTCCATTATATCCTTCCAGAGCACCGGTGCCCAAAACTGTACACAGTACTCCATGTGTGGTCTAACCAGGGATTTGTACAGAGGCAGTATAATGCTCTCATCATGTGTATCCAGACCTCTTTTAATGCACTCCATGATCCTGTTTGCCTTGGCAGCCACTGCCTGGCACTGGTTGCTCCAGGTAAGTTTAATTTTAACTAGGATCCCCAAGTCCGTCTCCATGTCAGATTTACCCAGTGGTTTACCGTTCAGTGTGTAATGGTGATATTGATTCCTTTTTCCATGTGTTTAACCTTACATTTATCATTGTTAAATGGCATCTGCCACCTTTTGGCCCAAGTTTCCAACTTATCCAGATCCATCTGTAGCAGAATACTATCTTCTCTTGTATCGACTGCTTTACATAGTTTTGTACCATCTTCAAATATCAATATTTTACTATGTATACCTTCTACCAGATCGTTAATAAATATGTTAAAGAGAATACGTCCCAACACCAACCCCTGCGGTACCCCACTGGTCACAGAGACCCAGTTTGAGAACATACCATTTATAACCACCCTCTGCTTTCTATCACTAAGCCAGTTACTTACCCATTTACACACATTTTCTCCCAGACCCAGCATTCTCATCTTGTGTACCAACCTCTTGTATGGCACGGTATCAAACGCTTTGGAAAAATCAAGATATACCATGTGCAATGACTCACCTTGGTCCAGTTTATAGCTTACCTCTTCATAAAAACTGATACTACTACTATTTATTAACTTACTGCATGGTAGCCACCTATTGTTTTATTTCTGGGTTTTGTAAAATTGTTTTTTATTCTCAAATACATTCATCTAAAGAAAAAAAAAAGCTACACTTCTATATCAATTCCAACACAGGCATAGAATTTATCCCATTCCTTGTGTCGATGATGTATTTGTAGGAGGCTGGCTGTTGGGCTGTCTTTATGGCATATTTCTTCTAATCCCTTTCAGAAATTTTGTGTAATTTAATTAGCACAATGTGATGTACGATTTGTCAAGAAGGATTTTGCTGTTACAGTATTACGACGATAAAGCTGGACAGTGTACTAATAGTGTGCAAACATTTATTGAGTAGTAAGCACTAATAATCCTTTACTAAACATATATATATATATATATATATCATACAAAATTTCTGATGATTAACTTTTCTGTTAGAAAGTTTCAACCTGAAATCACTTGTCATTTCAATAAATCTACATAATCATGAAACCCTTCATTATCTGCTAGAAGCACTAGACTCATTAGACGCTATATTAAAAAGGTAAAAAAAGATTAGATACACACTTAAATTGTACTTAAAATGTAACATTTTTAAAAACTGGCATGATAAAATTGGAAGACTTTCAATCAAGACTTCCCTAAAATGCTCGATACAGCTCAATATTCATTTAGCATTTTCAACAAATTTCAGCTGTCTGTTGCATCACTACTCCGCATATCACAATAATTGTAACATTAGGGAGATATTAGACACACATCAAAGCCAACGCATCTTTGCTATACCTTATTTAGAATATTTCAATAAACAGTTTTAATCCTTTCCAATATTTTTTTTTTTTTTGGGGGGGTGTTAAAGTTGTATTGGTCATTAATTCTGCTGCACCATTAATGGCTCATATAGAAAGAGCTCTGTGTTATGCAGCCACCTCTTCATTCTATAAGAGCTTTGTCTGGGACTCCGTGCTCAAGATAATAATAATAATAATCTTTATTTATATAGCGCCAACATATTCCGCAGCGCTTTACAGTTTAACAGTTTCAAAACACAAGTCATAAGTAACAACGTTAACAATAGAATAATTGCAGCAAAATAAGATGAAATGAGACGACCCTGCTCGTGAGAGCTTACAATCTACAATGAGGTGGTGGAGATACAAAGTATCGGTGTGTATTTACAATTGTGTATTTACAATGAAGGTCCAGCCATCTTGAGGGAGAGAAGGATGGATGGAGATAGTGAATGGGCAACACAAGCACACTTACACAGAGAATTACTTTGATCAGTGAACGTGATAGGCCGCTCTGAACAAGTGTGTTTTGAGGGAGCGCCTAAAACTATGCAAATTGTTGATAGTCCTGATTTCCTGGGGTAGAGCATTCCAGAGGATAGGAGCAGCACGGGAGAAGTCTTGGAGTCGGGAGTGGGAGGTACGGATTAGTGTAGAGGTTAATCGAAAGTCGTTTGCAGAGCGCAGTGATCGGCTAGGCCGATAGACAGAAATGAGGGAAGAAATGTAAGGGGGTGCCGCACTGTGGAGAGCTTTGTGGGTGAGAACAAGTACTTTGAATTGGATTCTATAATGAATGGGCAGCCAATGTAAGGACTGGCGAAGAGCGGACGCGTCCGAGTACCGATTAGCCAGATGGACGATCCTGGCCGCTGCATTAAGTATGGACTGGAGGGGGGATAGTCGAGTGACGGGGAGGCCAATTAATAGAGCATTGCAGTAATCCAGGCGGGAGTGGATCAATGCAACAGTGAGGGTTTTTGTTGTTTCCATAGTGAGAAAAGGGCAGATTCTAGAGATGTTCTTTAGGTGTAAGCAGCAAGAGCGGGCAAGAGATTGTATATGGGATGTGAAGGAGAGATTGGTGTCAAACAAAACACCCAGACAGCGTGCCTGCTGCCGGGGTGTTATTGTGGTACCATCCACGGAGAGGGAAATGTCAGGTTTAGGGTGGTTAGTAGTCGGTGGGAGCAGAAGAAGTTCAGTTTAGACAGATAGACATGGAGTCCCATGTGGTGTGACTCACATCTAACGGACCAGGGCCAGTTGTAGCTTTTCTCCTGCCTGAAGCAAAAATTGAAATGGCACCCTGCAGTGAACAAAAGCAATTTTGTTATTTTTTTATATTTTGCTTTTATGGTATTTATTCATTATTATTTAGTCCCCTTTAATTCGATCGCTTATACTTTATACTGCAAGGAGAAAATATATCAAATTAAATGTTTAGTCACAAAAAATGTAAAAATCAAAAAAGTGTGTAAAAGTCTGGACTATCAAAATTTAAAATAAATTTAATCCCAATAGTAAACGATATAAAGAGAGAAAAAAATAACTACACTTCCTCAACAAAAATGCAATAAAAAACTATCAAAACATCATTAGTACCACAAATTCTTATCGATGAGGGCCGTAGATTCTCTTATCCAAGATATTAAGGCTAATTATGCAAATGGTACTCTGATCAAACTCTGATCACAATGAGATCTGATTCTCTTGCATGAGTTTTTTTTCCCATTTCATTTTACTAGAATTTATTTTTTACTACTTTTTCATTCATGTGATTCAAAACTGTGACTTATTCTGCAAAAAAAAATGCATCAGTAGAAGAATGGGAGGTAAAAATGTAACCATAAAATGAAAAATTGCTGCGGAGGCAAGTGGCCTTTTGCTTTTTCTCCAGACTCCTCTCTTCTTCTCGTCCGACTACATGCACTACCGACCCCATTCCCTCACATCTCCTCCAGTCTCTCTCTCCAGTCGTCACAACCCACCTAACTACAATCTTTAATCTCTCCCTCTCCTCTGGCATTTTCCCATCCTCCTTCAAACACGCCATCTTTATTCCATTACTAAAGAAACCTGCTCTCGACCCATCCTGCACAAACAACTACAGACCAGTCTCCAATCTCCCCTTCATCTCTAAACTTTTGGAGCGCCTAGTTTACTCCCGCCTTACTCATTACCTCTCCACTCACTCCCTTCTAGACCCTTTACTGTCCGTCTTCCGCCCCTACATTCGACTGAAACTGCACTCATCAAAGTGACCAATGACCTTCTGACAGCAAAACGTAATGGTGACCACTCTCTGCTCATTCTTCTTGACCTATCTGCAGCTTTCGATACTGTTGACCACCATCTCCAACTCTCTAGGCTCCAGTCACTAGGCATTAAGGATACTGCTCTCTCCTGGTTCTCTTCCTATCTCTCTGACCGCTCCTTCAGTGTTTTGTTCACTGGCTCCACTTCATCTCCTCTTTCTCTTGCTGTCGGGGTACCTCAGGGATCAGTCCTTGGCCCTCTTTTCTTCTCTCTCTACACGGCCCCAATTAGACAGACCATCAGCAGATTTGGCTTTCGGTACCATCTTTATGCTGATGACACACAACTATTTACGTCTTCCCCCGACCCTACCCCCTCTGTACTACAAAACGCCAGTGACTGTCTGTCCGCAGTCTCCAATATCATGTCCACTCTCTATATGAAACTCAACCTCTCCAAAACTGAACTTCTTCTGCTCCCGCCGTCTACTAACCTCCCAAAATCTGACATCTCCCTCTCCGTGGGTGGTACCACAATAACACCCTGGCAGCAGGCGCGCTGTCTAGGCGTTATGTTTGACACTAATCTCTCCTTCACATCCCATATACAATCTCTTGCTCGCTCTTGCCGCTTACACCTAAAGAACATCTCTAGAATCTGCCCTTTTCTCACCATGGAAACAACAAAAACCCTCACTTTAGCATTGATCCACTCCCACCTGGATTACTGCAACGCTCTATTAATTGGCCTCCCCGTCACTCGACTATCCCCTCTCCCGTTCATACTTAATGCAGCAGACAGGGTCGTCCATCTGGCTAATCGGTACTCGGACGTGTCCGCTCTTCGTCAGTCATTACACTGGCTGCCCATTCATTATAGGATCCAATTCAAAGTACTTGTTCTCACCCACAAAGCTCTCCACGGTGCGGCACCCCCCTACATCTCCTCCCTCATTTCTGTCTATCGGCCTAGCCGATCGCTGCGCTCTGCAAACGACTTTCGACTAACCTCTGCACTAATCCGTACCTCCCACTCCCGACTCCAAGACTTCTCCCGTGCTGCTCCTATCCTCTGGAATGCTCTACCCCAAGAAATTAGGACTAACCACAATTTGCATAGTTTTAGGCGATCCCTCAAAACACAGAGTGGCTTATCACGTTCACTAATCAAAGTCATTCTATGTGTAAGTGTGCCTGTGTAGCCCATTCACTATCTCCATCCATCCTTCACTCCCTCAAGATGGCTGGACCTTCATTGTAAATATACAATTGTAAATACTGTACACACCTGTACTTTGTATCTCCCTCACCTCATTGTAGATAGTAAGCTCTCACAAGCAGGGTCGTCTTATTTCGTCTTATTTTGCTTTAATTATTGAATTGTTAACGTTGTTACTTATGACTTGTGTTTTGAAACTGTTAAACTGTAAAGCGCTGCAGAATATGTTGGCGCTATATAAATAAAGATTATTATTATTTAAGTGGTAATCCATATAAGGTTTAGAGCACTTTATAGACCTCTAAGTGACAGCATCATAAAGAATATTAGATAGAAATAAACATTAAGAAAACAAATGGTCATTATTGCAAATCTGGAATAATTTGCTTGTCTTAGTGATAAATGTTTAATATTGTAACTCATATAGTATACCAAATTGGTTTATGTAAATAAATTTAAAAAAACGTACATAAAAAGTAATGAGACAGATTTTGGAGAAAATATGAACTTGAAGTATCTGTCACTACTAATAAAAATTGCCCCTAAGGCTAGTTCATTCATCATCAAGCAAGGTCTTACCATTAGCTCCTAGCCAGGAGGCTAAAACACCTACTCTACAGAGTAGAGAAGCATAAATCACTAGAATTGTAAATAGAAATTATCAGAGGAATATTCTGAACACTTTGTAGTTTCCAATCTGAACACAATACCATGTCTGTAATGTAAAGCACACACTCAATGGATTTGATTAGCCATTATAGCTAATTTTGTTTTGCTTTCATGGGAATAAAGCCATTTTGTGCTAATCGGATGAGATAAGTAATTGGTTTAAAACAATATGTCAGACCATCTATTTCATGCTCGGAACAGACGTCATTCTGTCTTGTGGCTATCTGAAAGCTTGTAAGTAAAGCTGCTTTGTGGTTAAGTTGTAAGTCTGCTCTTTAGAGCAAGATATTCAAGAGATTTCCGCTTGTGGCTTACTTCACATCCCTGTGTCCCGGTTTATAGGACAAAACAAAATAATGGATTTAAATTTGCTATAACAAAGTTATGTAAATGTCAGACGAAAATGTTTCAAGACATTCATTTACAAGCTCAGAAAATTTTTTGCATACTGCAAAAAGTACTAAATAAATCTTCAGATGTGACTTTGCAAAGAAAAAGTCACCCATATAGTAACATGGCAAGGGTCGGAAGCCATGGGCGAGCTACTTATCTTTCATACCCAGGCACATTAAAAAATAAACTTCTTTGTATTGAGGGATAGCGTAGTAGAAACTGTATGTAAAGAATTAGGTGGTGATAAGAGGAAAGTCTGGAGGGCATGACTAAGTACTTAACAAAGTTTGAACGCGGATGCATGGCAGCTGATGATACCGTGATCTGAGGAGAAATGAGGGAGGCTGGACCAGGTGCTACTCCAGGACTGAACTCGGGTAGATGGCAGCTAACCCCCAAGGGACAGAAGGCAGGAACAGCCAGGGATGGTACTCTTGTGCACAGGTGGACACGGCTGATGGACAGGCAGGCTGGTAGGACTGATAAACAGGCAGGCAGGCATGGCTGATAGACAGGCTGGTGGGCATGACAGATAGACAGGCGGTCATGGCTGATAGACAGCAGGCGGTCATGGCTGATAGACAGGTAGGCGGTCACAGCCGATACACTGGCAGGTATACAGGAATACAAGCACTGGGACCTGAGAGTGTTAAGAACAAGCTAAAAACGTTGCACAGGCATCTCCCACCTCATGGAGGTCCATTAAACAATAACTTTGCTGGGGAAACTTTAGTACAGTGCTCACTGTCCCTTTAAGAAGACAGGACCATGTGCACACATACTAACTACACTGCTCGGTGTTAGGCATCGAGTTTCCCCCACTGCACAGGTGCAATCTCAAGCCATGTCTTCTGCAGTCTCCCATTCTTCTGCGGCCGCAGAGGATCCTGATCAGGACAGATGTCAGTCCCAGCGTCTTGCCCAGACTAATGCTAGGCATCTGGTTGCTGCTCCAGGCTCAGCTATAGCACCATGCATGAGTTAGTGGCGAGCAGACGCTGCTGGGACTAAGTCCTGCTTTTCTCCATCTGAACATGCCCATATGAATGTCTCTGGTGATTGACTCATTAAGAACCCCTACCTTGGTAAGCATGTGTTGTGCAGCATGGCCTGTTAGTGCCCAGGCTGAGGTGTAGGTAGGAGGCAGAGTCTGAGACTGGCATCAGCACCAAGTGGTGGCTTGTCTGTACGCTACGGTGCACTTGGTCAGCACTGCACGGTAACCAGCGCCAATTAGTCTGCAGGTGCAACACCGCATGCTTAGTTGGTCTAGAGGGACTCTGACCCCATGTCCTTGGGGTAGAGTTATGTGACCATATACTGAGCACTCACTTTGCCGAGCTCTGTGAGCTTTAAACAGGCTCCGCATTTACGTTTCGCGGTAGTGTGGCTCTGTGAGGTAACAGAGTTTGCCTCTGTGCACACCGGGTGACGCTACCCACGTGTGTTCCTTTATTATACCGCCATATAGTGTCTGCCATTACTGAGCAGCAGTTCACTATCTCTGCACGGTGGACCCCGGGCTGCGAATGCACCTTATTCCCATCTTTATTATTTGGTGCATTCCGCCAGCCCTAACACTTGGGGATCTGCGAGCTGTGTGCAAACCCCAGGCAGCCGCAGGAGGATGAGGACAAGATGCGGGATCGCATCGATGAGTATGTCGATATCTCTGCTAGGGGAGGGATGCAGAGCTGAGATGATGATGTCATAGCAGGGACAGCATGAGGAGAGGAAGGTGTGGGACTGCGGCAGTGAGAGCCTCTGCATCTCTGCTGAGGAATGGGGTACAGAGTTGCTGGCATTACAGTACCCCCTTTACGCCCTCATTTTTTCAAGCCTGAAAGAAATCTCTCCAGGAGGAGAGGCCATGGATGTTCTCCCAAGGTTCCCAGGACCTCCCCTCAGGACCAAACCCCTTCCAATCCACAAAGAAAGGGTTTTCCTCTTACCCTTTTTGTTGTCAGAATGTTTTCTAATGTTCAAGTAATAATATTTTTGTATTTGAATGGGTTTTTTCATAAATGTCTTCTCTGTGAGCCACAAAGCTGGACTATCAAATTCATAAGACCAGGGGTCTACTGAGTGGCATAGCACATAATCAGGCTTATTAAAGAACTACATAGGTTCAAGGTCTTAAAGGGAATCTGTCACCCCTTTTTTGAGATATCAAATAATGATATCATTCAATTGTTTGTCACATAAGGATTCTCTTAGTACTTTTGCTTCCCCCTGACCCCGCACCTTTCATGCATAAATACCTTTTTTATATCGGTTCAGATGTATGTGAACTGCCGCTGTCCGGTCCGATGGGCGGGGCTTATTCAACTGTTCCCCCCTCCCTGTCTTGCTCTACACAAGAAGAAATGCATAGAGCAAGACAGGGAGGGGGAAGCAGGTGAATAAGCCCCGCCCATTGGGCCACACAACGGCAGTTTACATACATCTGAACCGATATAAAAAAGGTATTTATGCATGAAAGGTGCGGGGTCAGGGGGAAGCAAAAGTACTAAGAGAATCCTTATGTGACACACAATTGAATGATATCATTATATGATATCTCAAAAAAGGGGTGACAGATTCCCTTTAATGAAAAAAAGTTTCAGTTCTCTAAGAACATTTTGTCTGGAAAAAAAGACATAAAGAAGAGAATTCTCAAGGTATTACCAGTCTGGCAGATGTTACATTTACTAAGCTCATACCGACTGTTCAATGGCTAATACATCACCAAGATTCAACTTCCAACATGACTTTCAGACAAACTCATATAATTGAGGCTATCAGATTAGACCCTTCAAATGATCTTGAAGAAAAATAGGTGAACAGTTGTGCTGATACTGCTCAATCTGCAGTTTTTCCATGCCTCAATAACATTATTCAATTGAACAAACTCCTGATTCATCTGCTAAGAGTTTATAGAGTAAAGCAAACATGCATTGTCTGCAGAAGTGACAAAGCCATGTAAATATGCTACCTTTTATCATATTAACATCATTAACCTTCAGTGAACTCCTAGATTTTTTTTCACCAAATATGCTGCTCTTGTAATTGGATGTTTTTTTTCCACCAATAAATATTACAAAATAATTCTATATTTTGCTGAAAGTCGCTGTGAATTATAAGTGCAATTGTGAAATATTACCACCATGTTCAGATGCCAGATATGATCTACTGTAAAGGTGCCCATTCACATGAGATAGTTGTTGACTGAGCACAAATGGCTGTGTCTCCCAACCCCAGCATACACATATATACTCAGCTCCTATTGTTCATAACTGAGAAGAAACCCGTTCCCAGACTCTTCAGTTAAACATACTTTGTGCAAACTTTCTTTCTAATAGTCATACACTGAATGAGATGAATAATCTCAGGTTAGGAAGAGACATATGCTGCAAATGTGAAAAATATATAATTTGTATTGCATAATAAAATATACTATTAAAAATAAGCGGATAATACCCAAATTGAACATATAGAGATCATACAGAAATACACATATATAGATAACTGAGTATGTACAAATGTCTGAATACACTCATGAGAAATGTAAGTGCAAATGTAAACTAAGTACTCTGCAATAGCCTCAAACTGAGTGTAGTCAGAAGTTATCATAAATGTAGTTTTCAGAATGTAATAGGAACGTTAGCACTCATAGTTAAATTCACATTTACTTACAGCTAGTAGTCAGAATGAAGGGAAAGAGGTCTGCATGTCCTGTCGACAATGCCGTTTCGCCCAGCTTCTTCAAGGGGGCTTACATACAGTATGTCTCTTCTTAACCTGAGATTATTCCTCTAAGGCAGTGTGTGAATATTATAATGCAGAAGTGTTATGCATAAGATGATCATAGTGACAAGTGTGCTAAGTAATTTTTGTTTCTAGCAATGTTTTCTTGTAAAGTGCAAAGAATCAGCTCTAACTTACAAATAAAAAGTAAACACTTGTAACATTACCAGCAGCATTTGCCTAAATGGAAGAATTCAAGTATCAGGAGGTGCGTTTGCAGCATATATAGATCAAAATGACATTTTATTACGAGCAGAACACACACATTTAAGAGATATCATGCAGGCGAAGTATGGACAGAAAGAGAGAGATAATGAAATGGTTGCACTCAATTGCATCAAGGCATATCAAATATGAAATATGTGAAATATGAATAGCATAATGGCTTTTGTAATCTAGAAAAAACATATGAGATACTTAGCACAAAATTTGGCCAAAAGATGTGAGCCCATTCACCAACGTCAAGGTGATCTCATTGAACGGGTCCCTATTCTAACTGCCTAGTGTGAACTAACCTCTGGCTAATAACATGGTAAAGCCTGTATTTATAGGAAGATAGGAACCAAAATGTGATTGGATGTAATTAAAATCACAGCTTGATGAAGGGCGGAGTGCTCAGTCAGAAAGCTAACATACAAATGACAGAAAAAACTGACGGCCATGTTATTAGCCAGAGGTTAGTTCACACTAGGCAGTTAGAATAGGGACCCGTTCAATGAGATCACCTTGACGTTGGTGAATGGGCTCACATCTTTTGGCCAAATTTTGTGCTAAGTATCTCATATGTTTTTCTAGATTACAAAAGCCATTATGCTATTCGTATTTCACATATTTCATATTTGATATGCCTTGATGCAATTGAGTGCAACCATCTCCTTATTTTGATATGTGAGGCTAGTTTCACACTAGCTTTTATTTCCTGCAGCGCACAGCGCCGCTAAGCCCCACCCCCTGCCGGCTCCCTGCCCGCCCCATCCGGTCATCGCCGCCTACTAGCGCACATGGACGCTTGCGATCTGCGCACCCTATCTTTAGCATAGGGTGCGCAGATCGTGTGCTGGCCGTGCGCTAGCAGGATTTTGCCATGCGCTGCGCACTTTTGAAGGTGCGCCGTGCGCGCTGAAATGCAACATGCTGCGTTCGGTGCACACGGGCGCACCTTCAAAAGTGCGCAGCGCACGGCAAAATCCTGCTAGCACACGGCCAGCGCACGATCTGCGCACCGTATGCTAAAGATAGGGTGCGCATATCGCAAGCGTCCATGTGTGCTAGTAGGCGGCGATGACCGGATGGGGAGGGCAGGGAGCCGGCAGGGGGCGGGGCTTAGCGGCGCTGTGCGCTGGAGGAAATAAACGCTAGTGTGAAACTAGCCTAAGCTGTTTTTTGGTATGCACCTATTCAGACTAGTTCTAGATGTGCCGTCAGTTTTTTCTGTCATCAGAAAGAGAGAGAGACACAGAGATATGGAGAGAATGTCCTCTATGCACTAAATGTGAAAAATACTTGGTCTGCAAAACTGAATGTATTTCAAGACATATGCTTGATGTGTTTTAATGCATTTTGCAAAGCAGAAAGGACAGATGATTTTTTTCAGTACTGCACAGTGATATTTTGGTTCTTATGCTTTGATTGTCCTTCCAATATATGACCCCACAAATGAAATAAAATCTGCAATATAAAAATGCTCCTTACACAAAATTCCAAATGAATTTATAGACTTTAGAAATGAAGCATGAAAAAACGTGTCCTTTTGACATCAGTCCAGGCAATATGTGTTGGCAAAGTGCAGTTGAATGGGATTTAGAAAATGGATATGATACATGCTCAGAGAATTGACTGTATGGCTGTAATTGCATATTATAGGGATATCCAGCCACACACATATAAAGAGATTTTTGCTCCATGTACGCCGCACATTAGTTGTCGGCTACAAGTAATCAGTCTGTCATTCTAAGAGCAGAAATGCATTTAGAGTGGTAAAATAGGAGTATAATAGGAATATATAAATATAAAATAGGACATTGAAATGTATTTAATAAAAGTGTCCTTTTTAACTATTACTGATGGATTTCGTGAGCATACGAACCTTTAAATATTTGCAATAAAATGAGAAGAAGCAATGATATGTGTCCTGAACAGCACAGAACAGAAGGGTTCTGTCACCCAAAACTGAAGCCTGTGGGTCATTGTAAGAGCATAATGCTGCACAAAGTCCCATTAGTGAATGTGCAGCAATAATCGTGATCTCGCACACCTCTGTCCATGGTGCTGATTTGTGGGAATCTCTTTTATTACAGCGATTTCTTTTTTAGCCATCCAACAAAATACTGTTGATCAATACAATGTATGTGGCTGTAAGTATTATTTCTATACAGAAGCCATTGTGCAAGATGATTAATAGATTTTCATTTTGTTAACACTGACGATGAAAGCATTCAGTGATCTAGTTAGCACAGTGTTCACCAACCAGTAGCTCCTAGGACTACTACATGGGTTCCCTATCTCTTGGTAATGCAGGCAGAATTGTCCCTTAGTAGCACCTTGATGTTCTTAGCATTACTAAAATGTCATACTATGGTCAAAGCATATACCTGGCTGCTCATACTCTGATAACGGCCGTTATGCCTTTATCATGCTCTTTTTATCTGGTGTGGCTAAATATCAGACATCTGAAACTGGCTCATGAACAACAAAAAATTTGGACTTCTGTCTAGGATATGATATGAGCTCATCAGACATTTAATCTATCTAATTCTATCTATCTCTTTGTCTATCTACAGTATCTAGAAAATAAACAGCATTCCCAAAATGCAAAAAAAGACTTCTTATTAGCCCATTAGTCTACACTTGTGTTCCTGGTGTCCTTAGACAGCTTTTTGGTTTTGGCAATGGTGGAGAGGTTGGAGGGTGATTGATAGGTAGGAGGGCTTCTTAAAGAAAAACTAACAGGTCTGTGATTGGTAGGTGATCAAACACTTATTTCATGTAACAAAATGCAATTTAATAAGTTAAAAATCACACAATGTAATTTTCTTGTTTTTATTTTTAGATTCTGTCTCTTATTTGAAGTATACCTACCTTACTTTGTAAGTGGGAAAACATGCAAAATTGGCAGTGTATCAAATTCTTATATTCCCCTATCTATCTATCTATCTATCTATCTATCTACTGTATCTATCATCTATCTATCTATGTATAGATCTATCTATCCCATATCTATCTATCTATCTATCTATCTATCCCATATCTATCTATTGCTCTCATATCCATCTATTGCTCTCATATCTATCTATCTCATACCTATCTGTCTATAGATCTATCTATCTATCTGCTTGACAAAGACCGTGCTGTGAGGTCGAAACGTTGCACCACTTGGTGCTGGATTAAAGTCCACAATTTTTCCTTGAACTGGAGTGCTGCCTGATTTTTTTCCATTTATATCTTGCGTTGGACAACCGCATTACTCAGGAAGTATTGCACCTATCTATCCTGTTGTTTGGACCGAAACGTCGCCTTTTGGGCTTATTAAATGGCTCTTTTTTTCACTACCATCGGTGTACTGCCTCAAATTTTTCTGGATTATCTATATATCTATGTATCTATCTATTCGATATCTATCTCATATCTATCTATCTATTTATCCATCATAGGCAAAATGACTTAATGTATGTATAACTCTGATGAAACCACAGCAACAGAGGCCAAAGGGACATTCTTTTTGTCCCCACCAGTTGAATGAAGCCCTATGGATCGACATAAACTTCACAATATGTACATTCCAAACGTAGGACTCAGACATAGCGCCTAAGGACTACTTTTTGCATTAAGTAAAGGGAGCAACCATTAATCACCTGAATCTAAACCTCTATGTTAGCATGACAGATAACAAACATTGTGATCCTTTTGACCTGTTCATCCCTGTCCCACATCTCTGACATAATTCATTATAACTGACATGTCAGGGGAGTTTTACTGTACCAACTACTGTAATAGTCCTGACCATGCATCATGGGATCCAGCTCTGTCTATGCTGAATTAAATATTTATTTTATTTAAATATTGTAATTATTTTCCTGTGTATATCTCAATCCTCTTATTCAACTTTTCCTTCACAAGTGGGGCATCCTCGGGGCAGCAGAGAGCAGGCCGTAGATGGAGCATGTTGACAACCCTTAATCACATAACGCCAGAGCACAGTGTGTGAGAGTGCAGTGCTGAATTGCTACTGGTAGGTGAAGATGCAAACTGTGATTTTTTTTTTAACCTCTTTCCAACATCTGCCACACATGTATGGTGCAGCAGGAAGAACACACTTACCAGTACACAGTGCATACAAGCAGAGTCAGCACCCTCATCAGCAGGTGTCAGCTGGATAGCATAGGTGATACCCTGCTGCCAAAGCATTACTGGTATGTGCATCAATCATGGCAGTGTAAAACCTTACATACCACTCTCAGTACAGATAGCAGTATTTAGATAGTTATTTCAGCTTAAGCTTATTAAGCCATGGAAACCTGAGGCCAAGTAGTGGCTTTCAGGTCAGCCAGCTCCAGTCGCCTGTAAATCCCTGCAAATAGCATAGTCTAACTGACAAAGTGTCTGTGAAAAACTGACAGAACTGATATCTTACATTACAGAAGTATTCAAGGATATTAGATCAGCGAAAAAAGAATTAAAAGTTAAAGTCACATATAAGGACTAAGGAAAAAATGTAAAAATTAAAACATTTTCAAAATAAAATATGCAAAACGAGCGGAAAGATATTTTGCCACTAAAAAGGTTGTTTTGCTTTCCAAACAATTTTATTAACATTTTATAACAGAGCACACATAAATGCAATATCGTGAGGCACTCATGACACATGAAAGAAAAAAATAAAAAACAACCAGACTATAAATAATAATAAGAAGAACTCATGGAAACATTTCCAGCCAGCGAGACCATTTCTTTATAAAGGAAGGAAGACAGCCATTCAGCAACGCCAATTTTTGCTCATATGACTTATGTAAAGTCAGCTTTGCAATGATATCGAGTGAAGTGGGCACTCGAGTGGATTTCCAATAAAACGCAATTTCATACTTGCATCCAACGAGAGCAGGGCAAACTGAGGAGTCAGTGAAAAATCTGATTGATTTAAAATATGAGAAATAAGAGAGATGTCGCCCCAAAAATGCCGAAGATATGGACAAAACCAAAATAAATGGGAAAGGCTACCATGTTGCCCGCAGTCCCTCCAACAGAGAGGGGAGGTGGAAGGATTGATAAAAGCTAGACAAGATGGCGAGTAATACCATCTCGATATGATTTTAAAGTAGGACTCATGGAGAGCCATAGACATGGTAGCAGAATAGGTTAGGGATATGGTCAGTTCCCAAACCTCTGGAGTAACAGAAAAATTCAAAACCGAGTCCCATTTTTTCATACATGGGGATTTTATAAATGCACAATCATTGATGAACCACTGGTAGATATAACGAGTGGACCAAAAAATATTATGGCCTGAGTTACATAAAATATTGATCGCTGGCTCCGATAGCAGAGGGCAACGAGTCACCAGTGGAGACAAAAATTCTTTCACATAGTAAAGTGTAGAAAAGCAGAGGAGGGAACCCCAAACCTACTCTTAAGATGAGAAAAAGATACAAATTTATGACCATCAAAGATGTCATTTAATTTAGAAATACCCCAGTCAGCCCAAGTAGAATGAAAATCGAATGAATAAACAGAGGCCAGAAAAGAGAGAGGAAGCCTCAACAGGAGTTGAATCCTAGAAAAACCATTCTTAAATTTAAAATACTTCCTCCAAGCCACAATAGCAGCCATAAAAATTGGATGATTAGACTGAGATAAATGCTTAGATGTCAATAGATTCAAAATAAGAGAACAAGGAGGGGAATTTTTATTAAAATAAAATTCCAAGTCTGCCCATGAAGGTATATGGCCAGTTGACCACCAACATAGACTTTGTTTAATAAGATTAGAGTAATAATAAGCTGAGATGTTAGGCAGTCCCATACCTCCACGTAACTTATGTTTGTATAACTGATTTGAAGCATACCTCCACGTAACTTATGTTTGTATAACTGATTTGAAGCAATACGGGCCTTTTTATTTCCCCAAATAAATAAATTAAGGCGAGTCTGCAAACTAGTTAAATAAGAAGTGGAAATAAGCAGGGGAAGGGATCTGAAAACATAGAGGATTTTGGGAAGGAATATTGATTTGGCTACTAGACATTTTCCCCACCAGGACAATTCTTTGTCAAGGTAAAAATTAAGGCCTTTAGAAATGGAGGCGATTAGGGAATCTAGATTAGTGGAAATCAGAGATCCAAGGTTTCTAGAAAACCGCAGACCTAAATAAACAATTTCCCTCTCCGCCCAACCCCAAGAAGAGACAGCCTTTATACTCCTGATTTGAGCATTGGTGAGGTTAAATTGGAAAATGTTAGATTTGGACTCATTAATCTTAAAATAGGAAAAGGAGGAAAAATGTTTAAGAATAGATTGTAAATGTGGAATAGAGGAGCAGGGATTAGTGAGAGACAGGAGGACATCATCAGCATATAGACTGATCTTAAATTCCTGACGATCTGTTCAAACACCCTCTATGGAGGAAAGATCTCTGATTAATTGAGCTAGCGGTTCTATTGCAAGGGCAAAAAGCAATGGGGAGAGAGGACAACCCTGACGGGTGCCATTAGAAATTGAAAATGGGGAGGAAAAGCGATTATTAATGTAAATTTTTGCTTGAGGGTCAGAATATAAAGCCATAATTTTGGTGATAAAATCTAAATTAAATCCAAATTTTAATAGGGAGCATCTGAGAAAGGTCCAATTCAAGCGATCAAATGCTTTTTCTGCATCTAATGAAATTAGGGCAGAAGGAAGTATTTAGGAATTCATTAACTTTATAATATTTATCAGCCGTCTGTTCCCTTCAATGGACTGCTGGTGTTTGATAAAGCCAATTTGGTCCGTGGAAATTAATTTAGGCAGAATAAGATTAAGACAATTAGCTAAAACTTTAGAATAAATTTTGAGGTCAGTATTTATTAATGAAATGGGACGATAATTAAGAATTTGATCAGGATTAGTATTGGGCTTGGGAATTAGTACAATTGTAGCATCTAAATTTTCTCTAGGGAAGGAACCAACAGACGCAGCGGCATTAAAAAGTTTATTTAGATGGGGGACAAGAATGTCATGGAAAGACTTATAATAATTGTTACTATAACCATCGGGACCAGGGGCTTTATATCATTTTAATTGACTAATGGTGTCACCAATCTCTTCAGCAGTAAAAGGAGCAGATAAAAAATCTGCGTCCACGGAGTTGAGATTTGGAAGGTTAACCGAAGATAAAAAATTATTAATAGAGTCCGCATCTGGAGCGGGAAGAGAGGGATCAGACCTCAAATTATACAGTTGATTGAAATATTTCACAAATTTATTTGCAATGTCTTGTGGGTGGGTGAGGGATAATCCCTTAGGAGAAGTAATTTTGTCAATGCGGTTACGTACTCTAAGCTTCTTTATTTGATTAAACATAAAACGGGTGGGTTTATTAAGGGACATATAATGATGAAATTTTGATTGCTTTACTGCCGAATCATAGAACGAAAAAATTGTGGCCCTTAATTCATTTCGAAGACGGGATAAATCAGCTACAGATGTGGAGCTAGAGGAGGGATTTTTAGATAAGGACAATTCCAACTCCTTCTCCTTAATCAAAGCCTGTAAATTTTTAATTTTTTGACGGTTAAAACTTTTTATACGGGAGGACATAAGAATAAGAGTGCCTCGTATAACCGCCTTGTGAGCATTCCACTGGAGGAATGGTTTGGAAGGATCAAATATATTTTCTGAAAAATAAAACTTGAGAGATTTAGATATTTCCTCATGGTAAGTAGGATTTTTAAAAATAGAAGCATTACACTTCCACAACTGCTGATTATTAACAGAGTGCCCCTCCACCTATTTGGCAATAACAGGAGCATGATCTGAAATAGATTTATTTCCAATTGAAACTGAGAAATATCTAGGGAGAGAAAATACGTCTGACAAAATGAGGTCAATACGAGAGGCAGATAAATGAGAGTCAGAAAAAAATGTATATTCTTTTGAGGTGGAATTGAGACAACGAAAAACGTCAAAAAATTCATTAGTGAAAAGCCAATTATTTAAAGAGGGGAAATTAAGTCTACTTGAAGAAGAGGCATCAAGTGAATTATTGGGGACCAAATTAAAATCACCTAAGAATAAAAGAATGCCTCTCTTTAGCAGCTCAAGTTTTTTTGAGTAATTTATTCAAAAACCTAATTTGACCTTTAGTAGGAGCGTAGATTTTGACAATGGTATAAATTTGGGAGTTTATAGAACAGACAAGGACATGAAAATGACCATTCACATCAACCAATTCCTCCAGCAGTTTGAACAACAAGGAGTCCCTGACTAGGGTCATGACACCTGCCTTTTTAGAGGGACCTGAGGCCTCAAAAACATGAGGGTAATTTTTTAGGGAAAACGTTGGATGATTATTAATTTTAAATTTAGTCTCCTGGAGGCACACGACATCTGCTGCAGATTTATTAATTTCTCTCTGAAAGGAAAAACATCTATTTGGACTATTAAGCCCATTAACATTATAAGTAACTAATGTAAGTACCATAAAAAAAGAGAAAGAAAAATTGGCGTTAAAAAACAATCACCGGCTGGAAAGTGTCAAAAAAGAAAACACTACAAAGCTAAATAACCAAATAAGTACAAACTTAAAATTGTACATGCTAGAGCCCTGAGAGGGAAACCACAGAAAATGGTTCTCCTACTTGCGCCGAGGGAAAAGTCCGTGCAGCACAAGGCTAAGGAAACCCTCATTAACACCTATATCAATTAGACAGTTATACAAGCTAAGCACAGTGTTAAATCATACAATATCAGATAACCCATAGACATACATCACAATAGGCTCAGGTGACATGTCCTGGACCAGTGGAAGAAACTGTAGGAACAGAGGACAGGACACCCTGAGATTTCAAAAATAGGAACCCTTCTTCAGGTAAAAGAAAAGTTGCATTCTTCCCTTTGTAATTAAGGAAAGCCTTTCTCCCTCAAAACGGAGGTCAGTGATCGAAAGTGTCTCCGACCTTCTATAGTTGCTTTAGATAGATCAGTGAACAATTTAAGATGGTGATACGGTTCCGGGAAGCCTCCCTTAATTCTCACCAAATTCTGAATTTTCTCTTTTATATGGTAGAAATGTATTTTCATAATCACATCTCTGGGAAGGTCCTTAGGGATGGAAGGAGGCTTAGGAAGCCGATGGATACAATCAATAATAACATCCGCATCCGAAAGATTGGGAATCATCCTCCTAAAAACCCTCTTAACATAGTCAGAAAGCTTGACGGGGGAAGTATCCTCTGAAATGCCCCTGATTTTAATATTGTTGTGGCGGAAGCGGTCCTCCAGATCCGCTAATTTAAGTTGCAACTGGTGTGTCTCAGACTTGGACTCCGAGTGGTGTTTTAGAGATAACGTTTGTGATTTTTCCAATTCTCCCAACCTAGACTCATGGTTATCCAGCCAGGCAGTAAAGTGCTCAAGAGTGTCTTGAAAAAGTTTTGTCTGGTCAGCCATGTCGATACACATCCTGGCACTGAGTTTTTCAACTTTTGTGTTCATATATGCCTCAAGGGATGTAGCACCAGGGAAGGCACCAGACATCTCCTCAGGCTTCGGCCTGGATTTTTTTGGTGCAGGGTTGGGGGATGAAGAACTACAATCTTCCCCTGAAGAATTGGCATTGGAAGACTGTGCGCTATCCCACCCCAAGGAGCCCTTCTTCTTTGAAGAAGAAGAAAGATCCATAGTCTCAATATGTGAAATCGAGGAAGGACATACCCCACTCAATTTTGTTAAGTCAGCATTGTGCAAGGACACCGAGGGAGGCCTGGGGTTAGTAGTAGACTGTATGAGATTTCTATCAATTGGAGAACGGGACTTAGGCAGACTTAATAGATTAGCCGAGTCCCTGGAAGACCAATAATTGGATTTTGATTTTTTATTTTGCTTTTGAGATCTAGAGGCGCTTGCCGATCTTGCCGTAGGCAATTTTGAGTTAGACTGACTCATTTTGGCTAGTGACATTACCCGGACCAGAAGAGAGGAAAATTGCAAGCTGCGAATACAGAAAACATGATTCCTCAAAAATGCGCCCGTATAATGACCAGTTGGTTGGGCAATCACAGACCCAGCTCCAAAAGGAAAGCCGAGGGAGTAAGCACCAATCAAAACAAAATATTGCTTAATATATATTCAGAATGTTGTGTATTTATTATTTTTGATACAATATATACGTCATATATAGTTTATGCCTAAAATAATTATATTTTCTATGAAAAAGCAGAAAAATTTAACCTAGCAAAGAAATAAGAACAGTTAAACAATTATATTGTATTCTATATAATTGTTATTATTTATAATAGATTTATTAATTATTTATTTTTATGAAATGGCGTTATATATTTTATTATTTTGCATATATATTTATTTATATATTTATTTACTTTTTTCATGTATTTATTTTTTTATATGTGTCTAAATTAAAATCAATAAGCTGGATATTTATTCTAATAATTAGTATCTGTATATTTTATATTAATAAATGAAAATATCCTGTTAGAGAGAAGAATGTCGATACAAAAATCAACTGTAGAAGCTAATTATATATTAATTATAACTAGAAGTAATATCACTATATAATATATTGTTTTGTGCAGTGTAATAGTAGATCCAATAAAATCAAGTCCCTAGAAATCAATTTTAATAAAAAGATTATGCAGGTTAGCAGTCTTCAGAGGCGTACTTCAAGGTACCACCT
This sequence comes from Dendrobates tinctorius, assembly GCF_039654945.1. NCBI lineage: Eukaryota > Metazoa > Chordata > Amphibia > Anura > Dendrobatidae > Dendrobates > Dendrobates tinctorius. Next base: position 48,536,225 of record NW_027361675.1, read on the forward strand.
CCATCCACACTGACAGGGAGCAGCTGTAAGGATCCACAATGCAGGGAAGTTGGCACAGTTCCAGCGATGACATCACAGACAGAGGAGGAGAGGCTGGAGCACATAGGAAGACAGCGGTCTGTGGTAAGATCCACCCAGGCAGTGTGCCCGAAGGTCCAGACACCCCAGTCCACCAGGGGCAACTCCAGAGAAGATACAGGAGATCAATCCAAAAAGATCTCAGCCACTCACAGGAAGTTGGAGGCAGTGGTGACGTCACTGAAGGAAAGGAGCATGGAGCGGTCTATACAGCAAGATCAATCACAGTGTGCCCGGAGTAAATCCATCCAAAAACCAGCGAAAAACCCCCAATGGGGTAGGGGCACACTCAGGGAAGATCCAGTGCCATGTTTAAAAGCAATTTGTCACCCTACACTGGTAGCGGCGATGTCACCAAAAGGGGGAGGAGCCAGCGCCTGAAGCCCTTATGAGGGAAAGCTTCACCCCTGCTGTGCCCTATGTAAAAACACTTAAAGGAGGGTGAAAATCCCCCAGCTGGGTAGGGGCACAACTGTAGAAGGTCCCAGGAGGTGAACTGTATTGATTTAGTATACCACCTGATTAGCGGTGATATCACTAAATGGGAGGGGGAATGGCGTCCAGAGCAGGCTGCAGTAGAACGTTCACCCCCAGTGTGCCAGGGGTAAGCCCAGAAGGTGTTCTGAGTTAATTTAGTACACCCCCCATCCAGCAGTGACATCACTGAAGGGAGAGGGGCTGGCGCCCAGAGCGTTCTGCTGCAGAGACTTCACCCCCGATGTGTCAGGGGCAATCACATTCAAAAGGGGGTGAAAAACCCCCGGTGGAGTAGGGGCACACCAGAGGAAGGACCAGGAAGGTGTTTTGGGGCACTTTGTCACTTATGCAGATGGGCGGGAGAAGACGTCTGGAGCAGTTTTTGATGAGAACTTCAGCACTGGAGTTCCAAGAGAAAAAACAATCAAAAGGGGGCAAAAAAACACCGGTGGGGTAGGGGCACACCTAGAGAGGGCCCTGGAAGGCGTTTTGGTGTAATTTGATATATCCCTTAAATAGCGGTGACGTCACTGAGGGGAGGAAGATGGCGCCCAGAGCAGCCTCTGACAGGATCTTCGCCCCTGGTTTGCCAAGGATCAGCACAGTCAAAAGAGGGCCAAAACGCTCCGGTTGGACAGGGGCATACCTAGAGAAGGTCCAAGAGGATGTTTTGCAATAAATTGGCACAGTACCAAAATAACGATAATGTCACTGAAAATTGGCAAAACTGCCAAAAATCAAAAAATTGTGTGAAAATGATTATAAATCCACATCAATGTAATGAAGGATGAAAAATAAAATATTTAAGAAGAAAAAAGAGGCAGTCTTTGAGTCTTTTTTACCTCAGACAGGGTCTCTCACAGTGACACGGCATCAACCGACGCCATCTTAGCAGGCCGCAGTCTTCGCCACAGGATAAAATGTCCTAGGTATATCCGATTTTGACAGGAAACGTCTTAAAACGTGCCAAACAACTTGCTGAATAAATGTAAGTATGAATGAGAGTGAAAATTTAGAAATATAGTTGCGTAGTCCGTAGCTGCAGAGGGTTACCTCAGGAGCACGCATACAGTGTGACTTACATCACCTGCACCTAGGCCTCGCCCCCCCTAAAAATGTTGTTTTACATAAAAACATAAATAAGCAGAAAAGTATTGCTACTACAGGAAAAACCCAAGCAATAAAATTGTACCGTCACTCATAAGATGAACATTGTAAAAAAAACTACAAAACATGCATAAAATGTAGCTTTTTCAATATACCGATACACACCGGGGCGTACATAGAAATCATGGGGCCCCATTGCAAAAGTCTGAATGGGGCCGGATTATACAATTAGATAAAGATAATCAGTTCAAGATTTTTCAGGAATTTCAGAGAGGGTTAAGCCCCGTCTCACATAACGAGATCGTTAGCTAGATCGCTGAAACATCACAGGTTTTGTGACGCAACAGCGACCTCGCCAGCGATCTCGCTACGTGTGTAACATAGCGGTGACCGGCCCCCTGCTGCGATATCGCTGATTGTGTGCAAATGTCCCAGGCCATTTTTTGACCGTTGGCGTCCCACTGGCCAGGATGCATCGCTCTGTTTGACGCCGACGAGCGACCTCGTTGGCGACGCAGAACTCAGGGATGCAGACATGAGTCGTCAGAATAGCTGCTGTGTGACAAGGTACCAACAACCGCCGAGGTCGTTATATGGATAGCCGTATCATTGCTGCATCGTTGAATAGATCTGCCTGTTTGACAGCTTATTAGCAACCATGTAGCGACGCACCAGCAATCCTTACTAGGTCGTATCTTTGTCGGGATCACTGGAGTGTCGCTATGTGCAACGAGACCCATAGGCATTCAGAGTAAAAGATTTTAGCAATATTTGCAATTAAGATATGCCTATACACTGCAAAATAGACAAGCTCCATTTATTCAAAGTAAGGGGGCTGCATATTTGATCAGTGTGATCGGGGGGGGCTTGATGAGAGGTGTTATCTCACTTCATTGCAAGTGCTTGATGGAGCAAATTCTTAAGAAAAGAAGTTGCAATCTTAAAACCAAATGGGAAAGGGACGTAGACCCTATCAGCGAGGATGTGTGGGAAGATATATTACAGTCAATCCCCATGGTATCAATGAGTGAAGTTCAGCAACTTTGACAATGCTACTTGATTCATAGAGTATATAACACCTTTTTGCAGTTACACGCCTTTTGTTATAAAACTGATTCTAAATTATCTAAGTGCGAAGCTCCTGTTGCAGACTTATGCCATGTAATGGGTAATTGCCCTAACTTAGGGAATTCTTGAAAGCGATTTGGGACCTTATATCCAGGGTGTTTGAGTGTGAGGTTCCATCAGATCTCATTGTCTGCTTACTGGGCTACATAAATGGTTTGCCAACTGAGGAGGCCTTCCAATTATCTATTCTTTGTCTGCTGTACCAAGCTAGAAAATTAGTTGCCTTTAAGTGGAAGGACACTGATCCCCCCTAATAAACAAGAATACATTCCTAAAATTAATTGTATACTTCGTCTTGAGAGATTTGTGCTTAAAAAGAGAGGAACTCCTCTTAAATTTGAGAAATTGTGGGCCCCATGGCTGGATTTTCCAGGCATAGCCCCTTTTACACTGAATGCACTTATTAGATAGGGAATTCTCAGTTTCAGATAGCAATATATGATCAGGTGCCTTAGGTAACATTTCTCAATGATGGCTATGGTTATGAAGCACCGTAGCTAGAAAAGTCAGAGTTGTAATATAATATCTAAGGTACATAGCTCAAATGAGACATCTAAGATTGTGCTTGACCATAAGGGAATTCTGGACTAATTGTGTTACTTGCACAAAGGGGGAGAAGAAACAGACAAAAAGGAGTTTTATTTTGCATTGGGATGTATACACTGTCTTGGGGGTGAATGAGGCAGTAGGAAAGGACTGGACCAGAAGGATTACCTCATTACAGGAAATAATGGATATGTGGACACGTCCTTGAAGAAACCTGGAACAACTAATTGAAATAGTTTTTTCTTGAATCTGAGAGTTGGATGGGGAGGGCTGGAATAGTGTGGGATTGGGGGTGAAAGTTTTATTTTGAAAATGTTTAATGAAAAATTTTCTGATTAGAAAAAAAATAAGTTACGAACGCTCAATGTAAGTCTATGAGAGCCAGAACGAGACAGAATTAGGCTCTCATAGACTTATAAAGATTGGTGACCTCTGGCTCACAAAAGCAAACACTTGAGTGATCCGACAGGTCACAAACTGTCTGAGACCTAAGGGAGCGGTAGTGATAAAAGGTGAAGATGGTGGCAGTTGAGTATAAGAGTAGGGTCAGAGACCTTATATTTGAAGGACCACTCCATAGGTAAAATAAAACACCAGCAGTAGAGATGGGTGAACGCGAACAGTAAAGTTAGGCATCCGTACTGAACACGTGCATGGACACCGAACATGGACTTCACCAGGAATTCTGTGTTACCGTTCGGGTTCAGCTGCCCAAACACTGGGTGTTTGTCACGCTGTCATGTGCATGGCTATGAAAAATACGGAAAACCAAGCCGTTTTTTTTTTTTAAATATTTATTTACAGTGCAGGAGCTGGCTGATGAATACTCCCATCAGCCGCTCCTGCTCTCGCTGTTATTAGTGGCAGCAGGTGTCGGATGATGGGAGCTGTAGTCCCATCAGCTGACACCAGTTACCGGAGGTAAACTTTATTGCATACCTCGGATCACTGCTGCGAGCTCAAGCTGTCTTTTGACAGCGTGGGAACCACGGCTCTCTGACTGGCAGGGATGATTTCACCGCCGATCGGAAGCAGTGTTTGTCGCGCCGCCATGCACATGACAGTGTGGCAAACACTGGATGTTAGGGCCCCTCATTCGAGTGAATGGGGATCCGAGTTCGGGTCCGGGTACTGTTTTAGTATCCAAACCTGTACTTTTTGAAACTGTTCATCCAAACCCGCCAGACCCGAACATCCAGGTGTCCGCCCATCTCTAACCAGCAGCTAGAGTGGTGCTTTAAATATCATTCTCTTGTAAAAAACAGCAGTGCAAACCAATGGTAGTTGGTGATATACCCCTGGTAATTCTAGAAGACTGTTACCAGTTCTCAGTACCACTACAGGAAGCAAGCTTTATTTTTTTCACATTTTCCTACTTCAGGATAATAAGCAGGTGATATATTATAAGGAACTATTTTTTTCAGTCCTTTTTGTCATTTACTGCAGCTACCAGCCATGCTAGAGATTTTTTTCTACAGAAAAGGAGTATTTTTCATTCTCATACTGTACTATTATTATCAAAGAGGTTGCTTAGGGTGAAAGAAAAGGTTATATATAGAAGTGGGGGATTTTGGTTGCACTATCTATTAGTACTTGGCTCCTGTAAGACTGTTTTTTTCACATCTATCTTTCTTTAGCAAGTATTGTGTTTGCCTCAAATCCCAAACTAAAATGTGCAATTTCTGTCTACATTTTCTATCTGCTGCATTTTCTATAGACCCTCTGGATTTCAGTATATTCTGGATATTATTTTTGTATGTTCACCTGAACATTTGTGTTTAATGCAAACATTGGTAGTTTATATCGACATTAATATTTCTAATTTTGAAAAAAGCTTTATCTTTCTTTAATACTACAAATTCATATATCAGTGCCGGAATAACAATTTTGTGGCATTTGCCAACTTCTATGAAGAAATAAATAACCTTCTAGTCACATGGAAAAATACCTCAGGTTTCAGTAGACATTTTTTTTCCTAAAAAAGGCAATCGACTGCCGGAAACCAAGTAGGAAAAATACATACACCCTATAATTTAGTAACTTGAAGAACCACCTTTGTAAAAAACAGCATGAAAAACATTTTCTGTTGGACTTAATACATTTCTTATATAATTTAAATGCCATTTTGGCTCTATTTTCCTTACTGAACATTACTTCAGTGTCTTGATGTTTGAGAACAGTTTTTATGCATAATTCAGGTCAGAAACTACCCTTGACTATTCCAACACTAAGGGGTACTTCACACTAAGTGAGATCGCTAATGAGATCGCTGATGCGTCACCTATTTGTGACGCATCAGCGATCTCGCTGTGTGTGGCACGCATCAGCGACCGCCCCCGCCGGATATCGCTGATCGTGCAGGAATGTCCTGGGGTGAACATGTATTCCCATAAAATTTAATTTTATTCAATTGAAGTTAAAGAACACCTATGCCCGTGAATGAATAATCAAAAAAGACAAAAAATGTTTTTAAAAGCCCTGTTAAAGGCTACAATAAACTATCTGTACCCTTCCTTGCCGTGGAGGTTGGCACCCTAATAGATACGGTTGTTTGGCGCCCCCACTCAACGTCGTCTGACCCTGTCTCCCCTACCTCACCCTAGTTTCACAGGTGGGAAAACAATGCCAGATAGAAAAGATATGAAGGAAGGGAAAAAACCTTAATATACACAGAATGCAATGCAAGAGTAACCCGGGCAATAGGTACACAAATATAATTATAGTAAAGGTAACCTAAAATTAGGGCTACTATTGCTAGCCCTCACAGAACAGCAATAAAATTTGCCTATTGATACACAATGAGCCAAAAATAACCATAAATTGCTACCAGCATGGTTGATAAAATAAACATGCAAACAAGGACATAGTGTCCCAGCAATATATTAGCAATATATGGCAATAAATAATTGCCTCTATTAATGCAAATAATGAGACCACTGATGGTGTATAAAAATAATCATGATGTTACATTGTTCCATAATAAACAAATAGATGAAAAAATAGAACACCACCCAGTGGTTACTTATCATCAAAGTCGCCCCGACGCGTTTCCCCGGTGTAACGGTTCATCAGGAGGCCACAGACTTTAATACCACTGATACTCGATATGCTCCATGATGCCCAAAGATAACAAGATGTAAACAAGGCATGGCGGCGGTCACAAAAAATGAATTTAAATAGCCCCAGCTATCATGTATCAGCTAAGCCCATTGGGTGCACGGTCACAGAGGATACACGTCATCCACTTTGCCCAGCCAATCGCTGTGTGTTACTCATTACCTATTCCCATTGCATTCCACCATCGGACCAGCGTGCGTGTCACGTCAAATGCGCATGACCGGAAGTGATGTACCCGGAACTTATCAGCGCCTGTTACCTCGCAACCAGAAAAAAGCAGCAGACAAGCACGGTATTAAACCGTGACCTATTCGCACGCAGGCGCATTAACGCCAAGATGATAAACAATTATGCCAACCAGCGTCACCATATGTAAATACACAGCCCAGGTTTTACCGCATAAAACGCACGCGCACATAATAGCCCAATACTTAGTGCATATGTCAAACTCAAATTATATATAATAATAATAGTATGCCCATGATTGAGCAACTAAGTATATAACTAGACATAAACAGTGGGAATATACAATCTCTCGGTATAGTAACACTGGAGAAAGTGAATTTGTAATGATATGCTCAAAAGATATTAAATATTATACCAAATGCTTTATTAATAATGAAACTCATAATAGAGTTAGTGCGGGGGGGAGACCTTGACAAAATTATACAAAGAAGAGAAGCAGAATGGATATATAGACTCCAATCCCTGTACCCAAAAGGTCTAAATGAATGCCTGTCATTCACATGTTTCCTTTAAGAGTCTTGAGTGTATTTAGCCACTTATGGCTTTCTATGGCCCCTAAAAACTTGATTTTTTCTTTAGATAATGTGTAGCTAGTCTATTTGTAAGTAGTGCATAATAATTTCGCACTAACTCTATTATGAGTTTTATTATTAATAAAGCATTTGGTTTAATATTTAATATCTTTTGAGCATATCATTACAAATTCACTTTCTCCAGTGTTACTATACCGAGAGATTGTATATTCCCACTGTTTATGTCTAGTTATATACTTAGTTGCTCAATCATGGGCATACTATTATTATTATATATAACTTGAGTTTGACATATGCGCTAAGTATTGGGCTATTATGTGCGTGTGCGTTTTATGCGGTAAAACCTGGGCTGTGTATTTACATATGGTGACGCTGGTTGGCATAATTGTTTATCATCTTGGCGTTAATGCGCCTGCGTGCGAATAGGTCACGGTTTAATACCGTGCTTGTCTGCTGCTTTTTTCTGGTTGCGAGGTAACAGGCGCTGATAAGTTCCGGGTACATCACTTCCGGTCATGCGCATTTGGCGTGACACGCACGCTGGTCCGATGGTGGAACGCAATGGGAATAGGTAATGAGTAACACTCAGCGATAGGCTGGGCAAAGTGGATGACGTGTATCCTCTGTGAACGTGCACCCAATGGGCTTAGCTGATACATGATAGCGGGGGCTATTTAAATTCATTTTTTGTGACCGCCGCCATGCCTTGTTTACATCTTGTTATCTTTGGGCATCATGGAGCATATCGAGTATCAGTGGTATTAAAGTCTGTGGCCTCCTGATGAACCATTACACCGGGGAAATGCGTCGGGGCGACTTTGATGATAAGTAACCACTGGGTGGTGTTCTATTTTTTCATCTATTTGTTTATTATGGAACAATGTAACATCATGATTATTTTTATACACCATCAGTGGTCTCATTATTTGCATTAATAGAGGCGATTATTTATTGCCATATATTGCTAATATATTGCTGGGACACTATGTCCTTGTTTTCATGTTTATTTTATCAACCATGCTGGTAGCAATTTATGGTTATTTTTGGCTCATTGTGTATCAATAGGCAAATTTTATTGTTGTTCTGTGAGGGCTAGCAGTAGTAGCCCTAATTTTGGGTTACCTTTACTATAATTATATTTGTGGGCCTATTGCCCGGGTTACTCTTGCATTGCATTCTGTGTATATTAAGGTTTTTTTTCCCTTCCCTCATATCTTTTCTATCTGGCATTGTTTTCCCACCTGTGAAACTAGGGTGAGGTAGGGGAGACAGGGTCAGACGACGTTGAGTGGGGGCACCAAACAACCGTATCTATTAGGGTGCCAACCTCCACGGCAAGGAAGGGTACAGATAGTTTATTGTAGCCTTTAACAGGGCTTTTAAAAACATTTCTTGTCTTTTTTGATTATTCATTCACGGGCATAGGTGTTCTTTAACTTCAATTGAATAAAATTAAATTTTATGGGAATACATGTTCACTCTAATATTATGGTATATTCCTTTTTTATAATGATTTTGTGGTACAGGAATGTCCTGGGCCATTTTTTTGATTGCTGGTCTCCTGCTGGCCAGCACGCATCGGTGGCAGCAGGAGACCAACGATCAGCAAGCTCCCAGCGCTATAAGCAGATGCTGGGAGCTGGTATCCAAGGTAAACAATGGGTAACTAAGCACGCGCGTCCCTTAGTTACCCGCTGTGTATACTGGATACCAGCGAGCACGCGCTGGGAGCTGGTATCCAAGGTAAACAGCGGGTAACTAAGCGCCGCGCTTACTTAGTTACCCACTGTTTACCTTGGATACCAGCTCCCAGCGCGAGCACGCTGATATCCAGGGTAAACAGCGGGTAACTAAGCGATGCACGCGCTTAGTTACCCGCTATTTACCCTGGTTACTAGCGCCCTCGCTGGTCCTGATCGCTGGTGAGTCTGCCTGTTTGAGAGCTCACCAGCGATCATGTAGCGACGCACCAGCGATCCTGACCAGGTCGTATTGTTGTCGGGATCGCTGTTGCGTCATTTAGTGTAACGGGACCCTAACATTTTCTTCTTTAGCTATTCAATTGTTGATTGGCTGTTGTTGATTTGCTGATGAACTTTAAGGACATCTGCCAGAAGTATCAACCTTCCTAAGCCGACTTTATGGGCATGTAGGTCATAGAAAGTTGAATAAAATAATACTTTGATATCTGCGATCTGATATCGTATTTTTGAAAAATACATGTTTTTCTTAATTTGCAAATGAACTGTTAAGATCTATGGGCCGGACACTGATCTCTCTGAGAATCTGCCAAACCTTATTTTAAATGGAAGAATGAGTTACCAGTGTGAGACAAGTAAATCAGGAGACAAGACTGTCAGTCATTATGTGTCTCACACTCAATAGTCAATACAAAAGATCTAACCCCGGCGCAATCCAAAAATATGAAGAGAGAACTTGTTGCTTTTAGAGTTTCATTAGTTTGTCTTGTGCAAAAAGTCGTTCCCAAACAATGTTTCGGCACGAGCCTTCGTCAGGAGGTCAATCTTTTGGTAGTTATATCATGTGTAGGTTCCGGATTTTCAAATTGTCCTATGAAGTCTGTCAAAAAGTGGTCTTGTAAAGATGATGAAATGCCCATAAAGTGTTATAAGAGATATTTAATGTTAGGTGTCGGGTTCCTGCCTCTGCACAAGAGGAATCCCATGCCTTGCCCTCTGTGTTCTCCCAATCCTCTCCGGCCGCAGAAGAGCCTGCTTAGCAAAGACGTCATTCCCGGTGTCTTGCTCAGTCTACTGCTGTTGGCTTGGTTACTCCTACCAATCGGGGTTCAGCTATAGTAACCTGCAATAGCCAGCAGCGAGCAGCTCTTGGGACTAAGTCCTTCTTTCGACCCACTGAGCATGCCCGTGGGAAGTGCTCTCATTGGAGGTCTGAGGTCACATGCTCAGGTCCTATTGCTGCTCTCATTGGACAACTAGGAAGGTCTCGGAGGGACGCTGCTATAAAAGAATCGCATGGCTGCACGGTCATGCGCTAGTATAGACAAGTAATTGGTAGTGATGTGTGTGATGTTGGATGCTTGTGAACCGCTGAATGACTCATTATGAAACCCCTTCCCTTTGATACGCATGTTGGTAGGCTTTAGAGTTCTGAGTCAGCGTCGAGTTGTGGCACTGCCTAGCGCCGCAGTGCTCCCAGCTCCTCACACATGCTAGCGCCAGAGTGCGCCACTCTACCTAAGGCACTACGCTACTGCAGGTACTGCAGCATCCGTTAGAGCGGTGCCGTGCGTGTCCTATGCTCTTTCCAGGCTTGAGCTTAGGCTGGTTAGTGGCATCCACCAGAGCTGCGCTGTACACACATAGTGCGGTAAGCAACGTTCAGATGCACCCTGTGACTGCTAACAGGGCACAGCATTCCATAAGTGTCTATCCACGCATCGCTGTTGCGGTGCTGAGCGTTAGTGGAACTAGAGGGGCTCTAACCCTGTGTCCTTGGGGCAGAGTCCTGTGTCTTAGCTCTAGCGCTCTCCTGCCGAGTCCTGTGAGGATAAACAGGCTCTCACACTTGTTCCAGCAGCTCAGTGAGGTAACTGAGTTCGCTCCTGTGCACACCAGGTCAGCGGTTAACCCGCCGGTGTCTAGTAGTGCTCTGCCATTACCAAGCAGCAGTTAACATCTCTGCACGGTGGACCCCGGGCTGCGAATGCACCTTTATACCATCTTATATTATTTGGTGTGTTTCCGCAAGCCCATGACAGTTCAGACCACAATGAGCCTTAATCACTTTTCATACAGAAGGTTGCAGCTGGCACGTGACTCCCACCTGTGTCTTTGTTTGTGATCGCTTTCAGTGCAAAGGCAGGGGTTCCTGGAGTTAGATTGTCAGGGAGATCTATGTCCAGCCCATAAAGTAGATCTTAATAGCTCATTGACATATTAAGAAACATGTGGATGACACACAGATCTACATCTCTGGACCAGATATCACCACCCTACTAAACAGAATCCCACAATGTCTGTCCACTAGATTACTAAAACTTAATATGGACAAAACAGAACTCATCAACTTTCCCCCATATCACTCAACCTCCCCAATGGACCTATCCATTAAAGTAAACGGCAGCCCACTCTCCCCAGTCCGACAAGCTCGCTGCCTCAGGGTTATCCTTGACACTGATCTCTCTTTCAAGCTACATATCCAAGCCCTCTCGACATCCTGCCGACTTCAACTCAAAGATATTTCCCGGATCCGTACATTCCTCAACCAAGAATCTGCAAAAACCCTAGTCCAGGCCCTCATCATCTCCAGCATTGACTACTGTAACCTTCTGCTCTGTGGCCTCTCCTCTAACACTCTCGCAACCTTCCAATCTATTCTAAACTCTGCTGCCTGACAAATCCACCTGTCCCTCCGCTATTCTCCAGCCTGTCCCCTCTGTCAATCCCTGCACTGGCTCCCCATTACCCAAAGACTCCAGTTTAAAACCTTAACCATGACATACAAAGCCATCCACAACCTGTGTCCACCTTATATCTGTGACCTCGTCTCCCGGTACTTACCTGCATGTAACCTCCAATCCTCACAAGATCTCCTTCTCTACTCTCCTCTTATCTCCTCTTCCCACAATCGCATACAAGATTTCTCCTGCGCATCCCCCCTACTCTGGAACTCTCTACCACAACATATCAGACTCTCGCCTACCATCGAAAACGTCAAAAATAACCTGAAGACCTACCTCTTCCGGCAAGCCTACAACCTGCAGTAACCACCAATCGACCAAGCCACTATACGACCAGCTCTACCCTTGCCTACTGTATCCTCACCCATCCCTTGTAGATTGTGAGCCCTCGCGGGTAGGATCCTCTCTCCTCCTGTACCAGTCGTGACTTGTACTGTTTAAGAATACTGTACTTGTTTTTATTATGTATATCCCTCTTCACATGTAAAGCGCCATGGAATAAATGCTGCTATAATAATAAATAATAATAGTAATTTCTCTGGAATAAGACAATGTATTGAAGATAGCAAGGTAGCATTGTATTTGTCTTTTTTTTATCTGTACTCCCATATACCATAGATTGCTTAGGAGGGTGGATCCTACTGACAGATTCCCTTTAAAGAGGACCTTTTACCAGGTCAAAAGTAGCCAGATTTTGCTCTTATTTCATCCTGCTGCTCCAATGAATAATGTTTTTGTCTTTTTTGCATACAGTTAAAGAGATATGGTAAGTTTTATTTCATACTAATTTTTATGTTTTTTGTTAAGGGGGAATTGCTCATAAGGTAATAATGCAAAGCAGTGTAAACACCCACCTACAAGGTAATCCTGTAAGCCATACCCCCTCGGTAAAGACCATAAAATTTAGCACTAAATAAAAATTTCCATATCACATAGTGGATTTAAAAAATACAAAAAATGAATTTCTCAGAGGAGCAGCAGTAATAAAATAAGAGAAAAACTTGTACACTTTTGACCTAATATCAGGTCCTCTCGTAAGGGTTATTCCCATCTGCATAAATGTGCATTGTTAGATAATGCTTATACTGTATGTACAAACAATTTAGCAATTTACTGCTTAAAATTTTCAGCTGTTCTTCAGATATTAATACTTTTGTTTCCAGTTTGTTACCTACACACAATAGGTGGATAATCCCTTTAACTTGCACTCATTTTAACAACATATTGAAAGTTCCATTAAGCAGCTACTAATTCCAAGTTCAACTCATGGAATCAAAACCGTACTCTTAATTTCCTTAGCTTGTTATGAAGTAATGAAGTAGTAGATCACAAAACAGCTTATCAGTTTACTGTTCGATTATTTTTGAGCTTGTGAAAATATTTTTCTACAACCCTGGTTGAATGTAAGCTATAAGTAACATAGTAATGACTTTGCATTACTAATTTCTAAATGCTTTTACCTGCAGTGATGAGTAATTAGCAGGGGCGGGCTGGGCCGGGTGGCAGGATTGCCCCCCGGGCCGGTGCCTAAGCAGTTGCACAGGGCCGCTGGAGGACCTGCAGTGATTTTAATACATAGCGCACCTGTAGTGCGCAGTCACGTCATCCAACAGCCGCCCCAACATGCAGGCTGCAGCAGTATGTCATGAGCAGGTCTAGACTGGCAATAGGCTGAAGGTAAATTGGGCCGCCGCGGCCCCTTTAAATCTTTCTGCAGCTGGGCACAGCCAGGGAGCCGCAGAGAGTAGTTGCAGGGAAGCTTCCCGCTCTGTTCCTACAGCCGCTTCTTGGAGGAGGAGTATGACAGCTCCACTCCTCAGCGGCTCAAGCTGCTGGATGGCTACTGCTGTAAATTCTGCTGCCTGGGGCCATGGAGTTCCTGCACTGCTTGCAAGTGGTCACCTTCGCATGATTCATCTCCTTCCTGTCCGCTGCACCTCCTGCGTGGGCTTCTTCATCCTGGGTGGTAAGAGGGTGTATTATGGCAGATTGCCAGCTATCATAGGCATTACTGCAGATCTCCCCATTACAGGTGCAGTAATGCTGTCACTCAGGCTGTAGGGAAAGGCTTCCTCACACTGGAGTCCTCAATATTCCACTGGGGCCGGAGGTTTGTGCACAGTGAGGAGAAGTCTGGATTCTGTCTTGTGGCTGCGTGGTTGATTTATGGCAGCTGCTTGAACTTTTCTGAGACCCCCGATCTGTGACATTTCAAACAGCTGCCGTAAATCCCATCATACCACAGACAGAGCGACCGACTGACCCACAGAGCAGAATCCTGCACTGGACTGAGAACTGTGACTGGGGCAGCAGAACACCAATAATAAGACCATCTGTATCCCTACCTCTCCATATATGTGTGTGTGTGTGTGTGTATATGTTTGTATGTATATATATATATATATATATATATATATATATAATGTATACACTAGCTATGAACCCATTCTACGCCCGGGTGGTGGGCATTTTTATTGGTATATGGTCTCCCATCCTGGTATGTGCTGCCCCCTCCTCTCCTAGTGTGCATGGCACCCCTCATCCCTATCCAGGTATGCATGGTACCCCATTCCTCATCTTGGTTTGCATGGTTCCCTCACCCCCCCAATCCTGGTATGCATGGTGCCCCTTTATCCCCATCCTGGTACGCATGGTACCCCCTCATCCCTATCCTGGTATGCATGGTCCTCTCACCCCCTATCCTGGTATGTATGGTCCCCTCACCCCCCAATCCTGGTATGCATGGACATCTCACTCCCCCTATCCTGGTATGCATGGTACCCTCACCCCCTATCCTGGTATGCATGGTCCCCTCACCCCCTATCCTGGTATGCATAGTCCTCTCACCCCCCAATTCTGGTATGCATGGTCCTCTCACCCCCTATCCTGGTATGCATGGTCCCCTCAACCCCTATCCTGGTATAGATGGTCCTCTCACCCCCTATCCTGGTATGCATGGTCCTCTCACCCCCCAATCCTGGTATGCATGGTCCCCTCACCCCCCAATCCTGGTATACATGGTCCCCTCACCCCCCTTTCGTGGTATGCATGGGCCTCTCACCCCCTATCCTGATATGTATGGTCCCCCTCACCCCTATTAAACTGCACACATACACAAAAGGCCGGGGGAGGAGTGCAGTGCCGAAGTACACGCATGCCCATACCGCGCTGTCGGCGCCATATTGCTGAAGACACACTGCAAATGTGTCTTCAGTAAAATGGTGCCGGATAGCGCTATGCGCATGCGTGATTCCGACGCCTCGGTCTCCGGAGAGAAGAGAAGCGCCGCGGCAATGCTCCTCCCAGTCAGGTAAGTATGGCGCCGGAGATCGCAGTATGCATTCAGTGTCTACGCGTACTGCCATCTCCGTTGCCACACATACTCCTCTTACCTGTAACCGGTGGATGCCTCCTTCTGTCTGGAGCCAGACTTCGCAGGCAGATTGCGCTTGCGTAGTCTATAAAGGCTTCAGACAGAGTGACGCTCCCAGCGTTATATTATAGATATAATATACTGTATGATTGTGCTTGTACATATGGATATGTGTGTGGTACTATTCAGACACTGCATTGGTTTTGCTGAGGCACATTATGGTAGCATTAGTAAAGCATTGTTCTTTGGTCTTATTGAGGCAGTGTACTGTTCTGTTGAGAAACTGTATGGTGGACAAGGTGTTATCGAGGAACTGTATGGTGCTGGTATTGAGGGACCGTATGGTGATGTAATGGAGGGACCGTATGGTGCTGGTATGGAGGGACTGTATGGTGATGTAATGGAGGGACTGTATGGTGGTGGTATGGAGGGACTGTATGGTGGTGGTATGGAGGGAACGTATGGTGGTGTAATGAAGGGACCGTATGGGGGTGGTATGGAGGGACCGTATGGGGGTGGTATGGAGGGACCGTATGGTGGTGGTATAGAGGGACCGTATGGTGGTGTTATGGAGGGACCGTATGGTGGTTTTATGAAGGTACCGTATGGTGGTGTTATGGAAAGACTGTATGGTGATGTTATGGAGGGACCGTATGGTGCTGTTATGGAGGGACCGTATGGTGATATTATGGAGGGACTTTATGGTGGTGTAATGGAGAGACCGTATGGTGGTGTTATGGAGGGACCATATGGTGATGTTATGGAGGGACTGTATGGTGGTGTTATGAAGGGACTGTATGGTGGTGTTATGGAGAGACTGTATGGTGCTCTTATAGAGGTACTGTATGGGTGGCGGACGGTGGGAATGGTGAGCAGTGATCCACATAGGAAATGAAGATTACATGGCCTGACAAGAGGAGAGGAGGGAAGGGAGTATTGGGCCAAGTGTTTTACTGCTAGAGTAGATTCAAGGACTGAGGTGTGTGTGTGTGTATCATTATACAGTGGGGCTGTGTTTGTATTATTCGGCGGGTGTGTGACTGCAAGTTTGTGATTTGCATACATGCGGTCACATGCCGACTAGACTTGCACGGCCTAATGCAACTGTGTTGAGCAAGGCCAGAAACAGTCTAGTCGGAATGTGGCTGGGAATATACAGTGGGTATGGAAAGTATTCAGAACCCTTAAAATTTTTCCCATTGTTTCACTGCAGCAATTTGGTGAATACAAAAAAGTTCATTTTTTGTTCTCATTAATGTACACTCTGCACCCCACCTTGACTGAAAAAAACAGAAATGTAGAAATTTTTGCAAATTTATTAAAAACGAAAAACTGAAATATCACATAAGAATTCAGACCCTTTGCACAGTATTGGGTAGAAGCACCTTTTGAGCCATGAGTCTTCTTGGGAATGATGCAACAAGTTTTTCACCCCTGGATTTGGGGATCCTCTGCCATTCTTCCTTGCAGATCCTCTCCAGTTCCATCAGGTTGGATGGTGGACTTTGGTGGACAGCCATTTTCAGGTCTCTCCAGAAATGCTCAATTGGTTTTAGGTCAGGGCTCTAGCTGGGCCAGTCAAGAATGGTCACAGAGTTGTTCTGAAGCCACTCCTTTGTTATTTTAGTTGTGTGCTTAGGGTCAATGTCTTGTTGGAAGGTGAACCTTTTGGCTAAGGCCGGGGTCACACTTGCAACTGCAATGTGAGAAACTAGCGTGAGTCTCTCGCCTCAATACCCGGCACTGCTGCCAGCATTTTGGACCGGAGCGTTCAAGCTGCACAGAAATACTTGCAGCCGCACACTCCAGTCCTGAGTGCCGGTGGCAGTGCCAGGTATTGAGGTGAGAGACTCGCGCAAGTTTCTCGCATTCCGGTTGCCAGTGTGACCCCGGCCTAAGTCTGAGGTCTAGACCACTCTGGAAGAGGTTTTCATCTAGGATATCTCTGTACTTAGTCACATTCATGTTTCCTTCAATTGCAGCCAGTCATCCTGCCCCTGCAGCTGAAAAACACCCCCATAGCATGATGCTGCCACCACCATGTTTCACTGTTGGGATTGTATTGGGCAGGTGATGAGAAGTGTCTGGTTTTCTCCACACATACCGCTTAGAATTATTACCAAAAAGTTCTATCTTTGTCTCATCAGGCCAGAGAATCTTATTTCTCATAGTTTGGGAGTCCTTCATATATTTCTTAGCAAACTCTATGCGGGCATTCATATGTCTGGCACAGAGGAGAGCATGAAGCAATCACTGACCTCAGGGAGACCAGTCAAAGAAAACACTGCGGCAGCTGGCAAAGGCGCTCAATCACAGTGAAATCCTAGGTGTATTGCTCCCTGGGAAATACGAATAAGCAAATAAAGTTTGTGGAGCCTCATTTAAGAGACTCAAACACGAGACTAGCCAGATCTTCCTCCAGGGAAGGACCCAGCCAAGGGGTGGCTCCTTTCGGAAACCACCATTACCACCATATTAAGTGGCCTTTTAAGTCAATATCCAGCTCTTTACGAGTTTACAGATATGACAAGGGAAATACCAAGGCCATGTATCCATCCACAGACAGTTGTTTCAGGGTGTTGCCCCTCATCAGTGTGGAGTAGGATTCTGGCTAGGTGGGAGCAATGCCTAGTAGACCAACATCACGAAACAATCACTGACCTCAGGGAGACCAGTCAAAGAAAATAATGCGGCAGCCGGCAAAGGCGCTCAATCACAGTGAAATCCTAGGTGCATTGCTCCCTGGGAAATACGAATAAGCAAATAAAGTCTGTGGAGCCTCATTTAAGAGTCTCAAACACGGGACTAGCCAGATCTTCCTCCAGGGAAGGACCCAGTCAAGGAGTGGCTCCTTTCGGAAACCACCATTACCACCATATTAAGTGGCCCTTTAAGTCAATATCCAGCTCTTTACGAGTTTACAGATATGACAAAGGAAATACCAAGGCCAGATATCCATCCACAGACAGCTGTTTCTTTTTTTTTAAAACCATTCAGGTTAGTTATAAACAACTCAATATAAGCTCATCAACTTAAACGTCGTTGTTTCAACTCTCATCATCATGGTTCATATTTATTTTAGTATAACAAACCAAGGGTATACACAAAAGACATCCTGAACATCAATAAACATCACTAAAATTCACTGATATTTGATCAAGTGCTGCCATTTTTTAAATTTCCAGACACCCTCTGCATCAGAACCACCACCGCCTTCGCTGTCTAATTTATAAATCAAGTATACTCTAGAAAGGATCAGCCCGACACACTTATTCACAGATACATGCTTCTCTTTGAAAATTCCTAAATTCCTCACATCCCACAAACTCTGCATCACACATGTCATAATTAACCATAGGATTCTATTTTTCACACGACCACATGCACCAATTCCAAACATCGCAACTCGCCAGTCAATAAAACTCACACCCGCTAACTCCTTACACAACACACCTATACACTTCCACACACTGCACGTGTAATCACAGTCCCACATAGTATGCCACACAGTCTCACATCCACCACATCCTTCCCTCGGGCACACATCAGTTCTGGTCACACCTTGTCTCTTCTGAACCTGTCGCACAGGCAAAATATTGTGCAAGGACATCCATACAATATCCTTTTGTCTATTAGACATCCCGTGCGTTCCCAAACTCTTCCATGCAACCGAAACTTCATTCCCTCTCAACCCCACAATATTACATTCCACATCATTCTTACGTATTATTTTCACCACATTCTTAGCCATTCTAAAATCATTCATCGGTACACTCAGCAAATCATGCTTCCTCACAAACTTCTCAATCACCTCATACCAGACCGGACACTGGAAAGCAACAGGCACTCTAGCATCCCTCTTTCTCCAACATAAGCCATATAACATCCAACCAGCAGAATAACTTGCCATATATGCTCCCTTATTTCCTTTATTCAGCAAAATAACAACAGTTTTGATATACTGAAGCCCCAGAAAAATCTCAATGTTTGGAAAGGCCATGCCACCATGGTGACACGCCTTGAAAAGACTTTCTCTCTTAAGTTTCTCTATTTTACTGCTCCAGAAAAAAGTAAAAACTGACTTTTCCACTCTTTTTATTTTCCTACATGATGGTGGAAAAACTGTTGCAATAAAGCTGGAGTCACACATAGCGACTTACCAGCGATCCCGACAACGACATCAACGTGTCAGGATTGCTGGTAAGTCGCTATGTGATCGCTAGTGACCTGTCAAACAGACAGCTTCACCAGCGATCAGCACAGCGATGCCGAGCGCCCCGGCATCGCTGTGTTCGTTAGCGCTGATGCCATATCCCTGTAAAAAAATAGAATTAAAATAAAAAATATTGTTATTCTCACCTTCTGACGTCCCGCGGTGCCATCCTGCCTCTCTCCATGCTCCGGTCCCAGTAATCCTTTGCGAGAATGACCACGAGAATGTCATGGTCTCGCGGCAGCGCGACGTCTCGCGGTCATTCGTGCAAAGGATCACTGGGACCGGGAGCGTGGAGAGAGGCAGGATGGCTGCGCGGGATGTCGGAAGGTAAGAATAACAATATTTTTTATTTTTTTTATTATTTTTTACAGCTGATCGCTGGTCTCCCGCCTGTCACATGCAGCGATGCGTGCTGGCCAGCGGGAGACCAGCGACGAAAAATATGTCCAGAGGTTTCTTGCAGCAATCAGCGATGCCGGCAGGAGGGCCGGTCGCTGATCGCTGTCACACACACAGTGATCTCGCTGGTGAGATCACTGTTGTGTCAGAAAAGTTGTGACTCAGCAGCGATCTCGCTAGTGAGATTGCTATGTATGACTCCCGCTTAAAAAGCAAAATTGGAAGAATCACCGCTTTTATGACCAAAATCTTACCACTCAAGGTCAAGTCTCTCAGTCGCCAAAAATTTAACTTACGCTCTATGCGCAATACACACTCCTCCCAGCTCTCCTTACCTTCCAAGTCCTTATTAAATAATACTCTCAGCACTTTGATAGCACCCTCCTCACACTTTACCCCCTCTATTTTAACTCTGTCATCCCCAAAACATTTAAAACTACATTTATTCCAATTTACTCTAAAGCCAGATGCACCACAGAAAAACTCCAGAAGCAACTTAACCCTACTCATAGACGCAACACTTTCACTCACAGCCACAACATCATCCATATATCCAAGAACTTTCACATGCTTCCCACCACTCCCAGGTACCAACAAACCTCGCATCATTTTATCACGTCTCACCAAGCACAACTGTGACATCAGCGGCCGTGCCCGCTGATGCCCCTTCAGCGGTGGCGCCCGCCGCAGCGTCTCCTCACCTGCACGCTCCTGTCCATGCGCACGCTTGCTCTGCCTTCCGCCCTGCTGCTGGCACCCGCGCCAGCCTTAGGTCGCGGGCGCGCGTCCTCCCGCTCTCTTCCTCTGGTGGGGGGCGTCGCTGAGGGGTGGGGCTGCAGGACGTACTTCCTGGTTCCAGGATATTTCAGGCATCCTCCCTATGAGGAGGGCGCCTGGTGATCGTGTGGTACTCCTGCACCTTTCTGGCCGCTACAGTTCCACTGTAGTCCTCACTTCACATATTTTCCTTGTCACCCGTCTGCCCCGCTTCTGTCCCTGTTCCTGTACCGTCCTCCTTGCCTGCCTGCCCTACTCTGTCTGTGCATTTCCCCAGTGTCTTCCCTGTCTGTCGGCTGTGTTAGACCCTCTCCGCCTGTCTCTCCGTACCCTTCCCTGCTGCTCCTATTGTTCCTCCTTCCCGCCCAGGAACCCCTGCTCTAGTTCCTTAGCTCCGTCTGTCTCCCATAGCCTTGCTGTCCTTCGAGCCGTCCCTCTTGATTCCAGCTGTCGCGCCTTTGTCCCCTGTGGTCCTGCCCCAAACGATCCCTGTATAGGGGTCGGTCTTCACCTGGCGTGCTCGCCCCAGGGGCTCCAGATCCGCGATCCAGAGGGTCCACTCTCGGACGTAGCCTGCTCCTAATCATCACAACAACAGAGGTTCAATCACACATACAAACAAGACAGGGGACATGGGACACCACTGCCTTACACCAGACTTAATATTCACTTTCTCACTCAACCACCCATTAACAAGAAACTCACTTGACACACAATCATACAAAGAGATTATCCCATTCACAAATTTTTGAGGAAATCCCATTCTCTCCAGAACTTTAAACAAAACACATGCGAGACTCTATCAAACGCTTTCTCAAAATCAATTGACAGAACCATACACTTCCGTTTCCTTCCCATGCAGTCTCCAATCAAATCCCTTAATAACAATAAGTTATCACTCATACTTCTTCCAGGCACAGCACACACTTGATCCTCATCCACAATACTACCAATCACCTCACACATACGATTCGCCAACAATTTGCTATAGATTTTGTAATCTGCGTTCTGCAGTGTTATAGGTCTCAAATTCTCTAAACACTTTCTCTCACCTTCTTATGCACAAGCGCAACCACCCCCTCTTTCATTGATTCACACAACTTACCACTCTCCCACATATACTTACATATCTCAGTCAAATCAGCACCCAGAAAATCCCATGCCTTCACATAGAATTCTACCGGCAATCCGTCTTTACCTGGTGTCTTATTCTTTTTAGCACTCTTCATCACATTTTCTACTTCTTCCATAATTACGTCCTCATTCAAAATATCACATTCTCCACTATCCAACTTGTTCTCTAACCCATTCAGTACTTCTGAAACAAGACCAGAATCAATCCATTTTTTATCATATATCTTGCTATAGAACCTATTCACCTCCTTTATCATATTCCCACCTGACACACACAAACCATTCCTATCCAGGATTTTATCCATATCAACCTTTCTCCCATTCATTTTCTTAAAAAAGAACCTCGTGCACTTTTCATCTTTCTCAAGATGTTCTATTTTGGTGCGATAGATGATTTCTTTCCCTTTTTCATCCATAGCACTCTTTAATTCACTCTTTGTCTAAGCCAGCAGTTCAGAGACATCCATGCCACTTTCTCCACACTTCCTTAACCAGTCTAAGCGCCTGTTTAAATCATTAAATCTACTCCGATAAATAGCAGCTTTTTTATAGCCCCACTTTTTGAAGAATTTTTTGCAACACACCTTAACCCAGTCCCACCATTCCAGTACACACTCAAAATCCCTCTTACATACTCTCCACTCTTTATACTTTATTTTTAATTCATTCATCACATCCTCATCTTCTAACAATCTTACATTCAGCTTCCAAACCCCACCCCCATACACACGGTCATCAATCGCACTAAACACACCTCTCAAACACTCATGATCAGAAAAAGGTACAGCATTTTGTTCAAAATTCATACACAACATATTTTTGGAAAGCAACATTTTATCTATCCTGGATGCAATACCACCCCTATCAGCATGGTACGTTGGCAGTGGTGGGATGCCAAATTTCAGAGCAGCAGCATCTAGAAGGGAAAAATCAGAAATAAGATTGGATAACTTTTACTAGTTATGTCACAATTCCCTTCTGTGGTGCAATTAAAGTCTCCAACTAAAACTGTAGGCATTTTGCCCAGAAGAAACAAACTTAATTTTTCCAAAAGAGCCAGATGTTCCTTTTTCCTGTCGTGTCCTTATGGACAGTACACATTAATAATTCTAGCCCGCCACCCCCTACAGCTAACATGTGCAATTATACATCTACCCACCTCTACCACCGTGTAGCTATTTAAACTAATCTCCCTGTTACCCATTAATATCCCTACACCATCATTCCTATTAACACATGAGCCAGACCATACATGCTGTCCGTAAGGCCAGTCCTTATCGCTTGGAGCATCCGCAATCGCACATTCCTGAAGACAAAAGATGTGAGCATTCATCTGTTTAATATAATCTAGAATGATTGCCCTCCTGAATTTGGATCTAATTTGCCTGACATTCAGGGACACAATGCCCCAACCAGCTTGAGGAGCCATAACATGACTGTTATTTACATGACGACAAACACGCCACTTCCTCTTCAGCCGTTTTCGTCTTCCATCTGGAACTGCAACTCCTCGAATCTGTTATGTCTGCGGGAATGCCTAAAAAAGCATTGTTGTCAGGAGAGAAGACATTCTGTGGGTAACTACGTTCACTTACCGGACTTAAACCAACTTCACCGGGGTCTGCCCAATCCGTTCCGGGCTCCTCATCCTCAGAGGACCTCGCAAGAGTGAAGTCACCTTGATCTCCACAACTGGCCAACTCCTCCTCAGTAGCAAACCAAGATACACTGGGGATATTGCCAAGAGTACCCTCCAACTCCCCCTCCCCACCGACATCAGACTGATGAGGGAGCTCACGTTCAACATCAGTAACTTCCAAAACTGCCACCTCTGGGCTGGGAGACTCCGTTGGGGCAGGGCCTCCTCATGTGCATCCATGATTTCAGGTTCCTCAATAAGATCCGGGTCTGAAACCTGTGGAATGTCAACAACAACAGCAAGGGGGTGCAGCTGCACCACCTGAGACCTCAGCGTAAGACCTAGGACTGATCCTGGCCTTACAGTCCCGATACTTATGGCCCTCCTCACCACAAGCATTACACATAACAGGATTTGTGCAGTCTTTTGCCATATGGCCAGAAGCATTGCAATTCCTGCAAGTTGGCATCTCCTTGCAACTATCCTGGGTATGCCCAAAATTTTTACACTTCCTGCAATACATCGGGGCATCTGGAAAGAACAAAAAACCACTATTTTTCCCAATTGAAAAATTAAGAGGGGGTAATGGATGCCTCCCGGGCCTTGGGGATCCATCCCAAATCTCACAAAAAATTTGTACTTCCATGTCCAGAGCCCTTTTCCATTCAGGACCCTGTGGGAGTACTGAACATAAATGCAATGTCTTTTCAAAAATAAAGCAATGTCCTCCAGGGAAACAAAAGGGTTGTGCATGAAAACTACAAGTTGGATATCTTCCTTAGAGTACAGCACAGTAAAGGTAAGACCTTCCAGCAAAGGATTTGCCACTCCATTTTTCAGGGCAGTAAACAAATTCTGGCAAGCCGCCATAGAAGATAGCACCAGTACATAGCTGCCTTCTCTCCTAAACTCCTGCAGGCATATTATATCGGACTTCAGAATCTTCAGGATGTCATAAAACACCATGTTGACCAAATATCCCAGGGAAAAATGCAACTTCTTATCTTCAGCGATGTCAATCATGAATCCATTTTTGACCCGGCTATCACCAGTCCCAGAGAATTGAAGTCGGACTCCCATCATCCACCACTCTAAGGCTCTCCTCCCCGAAACCTCCTGGCTATCTCCCAAAAGCAGCGACCGGCTTAAGCCACCGAAGTGACGATGCCGGAAGGCCAAGAGACAGCACTCAAGGTATTCAGGAAACTTTGCCCCACATCACAAAACAATCACTGACCTCAGGGAGACCAGTCAAAGAAAACACTGCGGGAGCCGGCAAAGGCGCTCAATCACAGTGAAATCCTAGGTGCATTGCTCCCTGGGAAATACGAATAAGCAAATAAAGTCTGTGGAGCCTCATTTAAGAGTCTCAAACACAGAAAAGGAGCCACCCCTTGGCTGGGTCCTTCCCTGGAGGAAGATCTGGCTAGTCCCATGTTTGAGACTCTTAAATGAGGCTCCACGGACTTTAGTGGCACAGAGGAGAGGCTTCCGTCGGGCCACTCTGCCATAAAGGCCTGACTACTGGAGCGCTGCAACGATAGTTGACTTTGTGGAACTTTCTCCCATCTCCTTACTGCATCTGTGGAGTTCAGCCACAGTGATCTTTGGGTTCTTCTTTACCTCTCTCACCAAGGCTCTTCTCCCATGATTGCTCAGTTTGGCTGGATGGCCAGGTCTAGGAAGACTTCTGGTGGTCCCAAACTTCTTCCTTTTAAGAATTATGGAGGCCACTGTTCTCTTAGAAACCTTGAGTACTGCAGAAATTCTTTTGTAACCTTGGCCAGATGTGTGCCTTGCCACAATTCTGTCTCTGAGCTCCTTGGCCAGTTCCTTTGACCTCATGATTCTCATTTGGTCTGACATGCACTGTGCACTGTGAGGTCTTATATAGAAAGGTGTGCGCCTTTACAAATCAAGTCCTATCAGTTTAATTACACACAACTGGACTTCAATGAAGGAGTTGAACCATCTCAAGGAAGATCACAAGGAAATGGACAGCATGTGACTTACATATGAGTGTCTGAGCAAAGGGTCTGAATACTTATGACCATGTGATAGTTCATTTTTTATTTTTGAATAAATTTGCAAAAATTTCTTCATTTCTGTTTTTTTCCATCAAAATGGGGTGCAGAGTGTACATTAATGAGAAAAAATGAACTTTTTTGGATTTACCAAATGGCTGCTGTGAAACAAAGAGCGAAAAATTTGAAGGGGTCTGAATATTTTTCGAACCCATTGTATATATTGCATGCTTGTGGTCACAAGACCTCCTGTTCCCAGCGCCAGCACCAGACAATCATCACAGCACACGGTGCGCATGATGTGAGGATTCACACATAGTGAATGTAGACATGTAGCTTAAGAACTGACAACCCCTTTAAGGATGGGCAACTACTCGTGTGCCACTGCTGTGTGCTTGCCCCCCAGGCTAAAATTTGCCAGCTACCCCCTGGTAATTAGCCTAAATTCTTATATTCAGCTGTCATTGATCCTCCCCGTTATTACCTGTCTTGTGCCTCCCAGTGTGCTTAATTGATATATCTTCACTAGCACTCCCTAAAGGTCCTGTTACACTAAACGACGCACCAGAGATTCCGACAGCGATAGGACCTGGTCAGGATCGCTGGTGTGTCGCTACATGATCGCTAGTGAGCTCTCAAACAGGCAGACTCACCAGCGATCAGGACCAGCGAGGACGCTGGTAACCAGGGTAAATAGCGGGTAACTAAGCTTGCGCGTCCCTTAGTTACCCACTGTGTATCCTGGATACCAGCAGGTATAAAGGTAAGGTAAGTTTGAACCTTTACTTCACTGACTAGCCAGTTAATTAATTTACTAATAGTTAAGTTCAGAACATTTTTCCTTGAAATCTTTAGTTGAGTGTCTTTTAGTATCACACTTGAATGTGGCCAACTGCTTTTAAGCACCCATCTACCTGAAAAAATAATATGTCTATCAAATATTTCTCTTTCTCAAGACAATTAGATTTCAGATAACTGTTTCTTTTAATCTTTGCATAGAGCATTACACTGTGTTCACATAAGGAATTAACACTCCACTGGAATGTCTCTCACACAAAGCCACAATAAGCTTAACGGATATACAGTAGTCTCAGTGGGTACAGCACACACTTTGTGTAGATTTTTTTGCTTTACGCCTTCACGACATGCTCCACGTGAGGTGTATTCCCGCAAACTTCAAGACATGTATGGCACAAAGATCATGCTGGCTCACTTGTCAAGCTGGCGCAATCATCAGTGAGCGTCAGCTATTTATCATAACTGACACAATGCAGAAATGGCCACGATTTGTGCCAGCGCCAATTGTGGACATTGAACCCCTCCGATGATGAAAGAAACATTGATCGACATGCAGAGGGAGGTAGCTCCCACTCTGCTCCAATCCCTGCAATGTGATAGCATGGTCTCCAGTAGCTTGTAGGTTCCTGCTGAGAGCAGATGGTGACACGTCTCCTCCCTATGTGCGATAGACTTATCTACAGTAACACTATGCAATGCAAAAGCATTGCAGAGTATTAGATCAGGGCAGGAAAAGTTGATATGCTGGGACAAAGAAAAAAAAGGAAAAAAAAGTTGAAAAAGTTAAAAAACAACCAAAGGAAATTAAAATATTACACCAATGTTCTATGTTACTGGCAGCAAAAAGGCTCTGGAAAAGAAAAATGTCTCCCCCAAAATATGTCCAGCAAATTCTGCGCTCCCAAATCCAAATGACCCCTTCCTTCTAAGCCCCACAATGTGGCTAAAACACATTTAGCATCCACATCTTTGTCAGTTCTGTAGTGATTACAGCCCACTTAATTTACAGGATGCATATCCCCAAAAGCACGAGCTGGGCACAATGTTCGAGCACTATAATGTACTGTATACTACAACATACCAGGCACTACAAGGGTAGATTTGCAATTTCCACTTAGCAACCTCTTTTGCTGTTTGTTTCTGAAAAAACACCTATGAAGTTCAAATCGCTACTACACATGTAGATAAATAACCAGAGAGTAGTGATGAGCGAACGTGCTCGCCACTACTCGTTACTCGCCCAAGTTTCACGGTACTCGGTGTACTCAGTGAGCACCGAGCATTTCCGGAATTACTCGGTGGGAACTTGGGTCTCCACCCAGCTTTTTTGGCGGACTTTACAGACCAAATCATGATGCAGGGATTGTCTGCCAGGCAAATAAATGCCGCAGCCATCTTTGCTGTGGTCGTGCAGTGATTGGCTGGCCGCACAGCATCATCAGGGGTATAAGAGACCAGACGCCGAACTGCTAGGCACATTCAGCTCTGGATTGAGATAGTGTAGGGAGAGCTGCTGCCGAGATAGGGTCAGAATTGGGGATTTATTAGTTAGTGTGGGGGTCTACCATCCTAAACTTCTCAAATCCAGCTAAACCAACAGTCCTTCTAAGGACTAATTCTGGAGTATATAGGTTCCAGTATTAGGTAGGCAGGGAAGTGTACGTCGCTCTATGCACATAATTCCAAGGCCTGCAGGCACTGTATGTGTGTATATAGATCATTGCATACATCAAGAGGGTCCATTCCCTTCCTGTGTTCTGGTGCTGCTGCTGCTACCTGTAGGATATATTGGCCGTATATAGCTAGCCCCAGGTGTAATTGAAATACAGGCCACACATTTTTTGGTGTGGTCTCTCCATGCCAGCTCATATCTGTGCATGCTCAAACTTTGGCCACTTTACGGCATTTTTCTTTTTTTGTCCTGGGTGAAACTGTACATATATACAGCACTATTTAGCCAAAAAAAGAAACAAAAAAACACATTTGTCGTAGTGGTATCTCTGTGTCAGCTCATATCTGTGCGTGCTCAAAGTTTGGCCAGTTTACGGCGGTTTTCTTTCTTTGTCCTGACTGTCACTGTACTTAAATACAGCAGTATTTAGGCAAAAAAAAAACACAGGCCACACATTTGTCGTAGTGGTATCTCCGTTTCAGCTCATATCTGTGTGTGCTCAAAGTTTGGCCAGTTTACGGCAGTTTTCTTTTTTTGTCCTGGGTATAACTGTACTTATTCACAGCACTAATTAGCCCCCCCAAAAAGAAGCAAAAAAACACATTTGTGGTAGTGATATCTCCGTGCCGGCTCATATCTGTGCGTGCTCAAAGTTTGGCCAGTTTACGGCGGTTTTCTTTTTTTGTACTGGCTGTCACTGTACTTAAATACAGCACTATGTTGCATTATTTTCAAAAACAGGCCACATTTTATAGTGGGGTCTATCTGTGACATACCTCAAACATCCGTGTGATAAAAATTTGTGGATTGTAGGCCGGTACTCCAGTGTTTTCCTGTCTGGTTCTCAAGTTATACACAGCACTAGGTTGCATTATTTTAAAAAACAGGCCACATTTTACAGTGGTGTCTATCTGTGACACGCCTGATACATCTGTGTGCCAAAAATTGAGGCATTTTAGGCCTAAATTCCCTTTTTTGGGCAGTTTGTAACTCTTGTTATATCCTGCACTCTTTTGCATCCACCAAAAAAAACAAGAACATATTTTACTGTGTGGTATATCTGTGACACGCCTCATACATCCGTGTGATAAAAATTTTTGGATTGTAGGCTGGTACTCCAGTGTTTTCCTGCCTGGTACACAAGTTGTATGCAGCACTATGTTGCATTATGTTGAAAAACAGACTACATTTTACAGTGGGGTCTGTCACTGACACGCATCATATATCTGTGTGCCAAAAATTGAGGCATTTTAGGCCTAAATTCCCTTTTTTATGCAGTCTGTCACTCTCGTTATATCCAGCACTCTTTTGCATCCACCAAAAACAAAACAAAACATGTTTTACAGTGTGGTATATCTGTGACACGCCTCATACGTCCGTGTGATAAAAATTTGTGGATTGTAGGCTGGTACTCCAGTGTTTTCCTGTCTGGTACTCAAGTTGTATACAGCACTATGTTTCATTATTTTGAAAAACAGGCTACATTTTACAGTGGGGTCTGTCACTGACACGCTTCATACATCTGTGTGCCAAAAATTGAGGCATTCTAAGCCTAAATTCCCTTTTTTTGGGCAGTCTGTCACTCTCATTATATCCAGCACTCTTTTTTATCCAAAAATAAAAAATTTTTTTTACAGTGGGGTATGTCGGTAAAAATATTTCTGTTTCAAGTTGTTATGGCAGCTTCATGACTGTGTTAAATGTTCCAACTACTACCACCATCATCTTAAACCTAGAGGCAGTCACTGTGCAGAAAGAAAGTCTGAGTAGCTGAGGGTGAACGCTTAGGTGGTGTTGTACTCTGTATTGTACTCTGTCTCTGTATTACAAAGGCTAAGCCTTTGTGATGAAATAATACCTGGAAGAGCCAAAGCAAGATAGCATTGAAGATCATGGGGACAGGACTCGCAACTACGGAAGCCTAGTGTTCCTGGGCAGGATTCTGACAGGCCCTCACCTACTAATACTGAACTGGCTGGACGATGACATTTAAAAGGAGCCCATGCATTTTCTCTAACTGAAGCTAGAGATTTTGACATTTCAGAAACATTTCCAGAGATGTCAATTGGAGAGCGTAGTGGTTGTAGATGTGACTTTTACACCACCACACATGCTGCCACATCTCCACCACCTGAGGTGCCACATCCACTACCTTCTGTCTCTTTCCCATTCTCCCGCAGAATGAAAGTCAGCAAGGATAAGGTCCTCTCCCCTCTGTAACAGTCTGTCATTGTAATTTTTATTTGGGTAAACGATATCTATTACTATGTATGTAACCTCTTGTCATGTACAGCACCATGGATTTAATGGCGCTATATAAATAACTAAATAATAGTAATAATAATACTATATGGGTGTTTCCACTAGACCATCTATCAAAAACGTTATTGAAGGATTTTTTTTTCTGACAACTCTGTTCAGCAGTGCACAAACTATGTCAACTTGGTAGCTATACCCCAGTGGTTGTTGGCACAGTGTCATGTTGACTACAGTCCCCAGATGTTATGTAGGTCCCTAATCTAACCTCTACTTCAGCAGCATGATGAATTAATAGGAAAAGCACGTGGTGTTGGTGGAGCTGTTGTTTTCTTGACAAAGAAACTCAATAACATCAATGAGGTGGTTAGCCGCACATGGAAAGGAGAAATAATAAAGATGACAATTGACAAGTAGTTTCACATTTGAGGTAAAACACACTTCAACACGTTGCTTTAATTCTCTCAACATTATATTCCAAAGCCTTGAAGAAAAAAGATGAATATATTGTGAACAAATACTGTAGGTATTGTGGTGTAGTAACCACTGTGTCCGCTAGGGGGCGCTGTATGGATGTCCCAGGAGGGTGGAGGAATGGTGAAATACGGAATGACCGTTATGTATCTCAAGGTGGGTGGCCTTGAGATGGAGATTTATGTGTGTGTTAATCAGCAGTGATACTGCTGAGGTACTGGTTCAATGTGTCCAGGAACTAATTACCTCCAAACCCACCCAGGGGGTGTGTTTAAGAACCCTATTGTAAAAGACTATGTGAGTGTGTCAAGGACCTGTGATGAGGCCATAGTGATGTGACCCGGTGGGCGTGGCTATGGACCATATAATGTGGCCAGGGTAGGTCACATGAGGTGAATGCAGGGACCTGGTTGGTCCAGAGTGGAAGGTCCCGTGAGGAGAGTTGTCTCCTCACTAACAGCCTGTGTGTGGCTGGGTGTAATGGCTGCCAGCGTCTGAGAGTCCCAGAGGAGAGAGTGGATGTCTGCAGCATGGAGCAACAGCCATGAGAGAACCCTGACATGGGTGAGATAATTATGAGGCTGAAGAGCCTGTGTATGCTGGATATTGCTACCAGAGTGAAGCTATAATGGACACTATGTTGTTATATGCCGTTTATGTTGCTTCTGTGGGTTTATGATGGAGGAATAAACCGCATGGACTATGTTATGATTTATGAAAACACGATGCCGGATGTGTTTTGTTCGCTGCCTAGCGAGGATCCCCTAACTGAATAACAGCGCTACCTCACAGTATGAATAATTAATCACACAAATGATGTAACATAATTCTAGACATACACAAGCTATCAGTGGGGAAATTATTTTCCACCAAAAAATTGTATGTACGAGACTAGTGTCATCTTGTGGAATGATATGAGCCAAAAAGTCCTTCAAATTGAAGCTGTTCTGGATGTACTGTACAATTTTCTCAAGAAAATTGGAAGTCCATGCCTTGTATGCTGCTTGCATTAAAGAACTTATTTGCCAGATATGTAAGGAGTCAGGATGACCGGGTTGCGGGTACCTGTGCTGCACCATTTCCAGAACTGTCAAGGCTGCATCCCCTGTTTCCCGGCTGAAGGAATAGGGTAACAGACAGGCCCCATTACACCAAAAGAGGGGTCATGTTTAGACAGGGAACCTGGCCGGATGCTGAGGGGGAAAAAAAGCAAAGCAGGAGTGAGTCCCCAGCTATGAACGTGTGTGCAGCAAGGGGGGCAGTGCACTATGCACCCAAAGCTCCGACCCTGCGGAAAAATGCAGCAGAGAGACCCAGTGAACTAGAGGCATGGGGCCAGCTTAAGGGAAATCGGGCAAAGATTTTTGGCATGGACAAGCAGCGACTAGGAGGTTGAATAGCGTGCTCCGTCCTTAGAGCAGTGGCTCTGCAAAGGACAGTTTCCATTGTCTCCCAACACTAAAAGCGGTACTGCCATTTACCAAGGCCCTGTTTGCCCAGTAACCACCAGAGAGCGAGGCGCTGTGCGCTCCTTGACTGTGAGTACAGCGCATGTGCGCAGTAGAGAGAGCCAGTTCAGGCTACGTGTTCAGCGTGGATAACCAATAATTAGAAGGCACAGAGGAATGACAGAGGACATTGGTACAGTCAGCAAGATACTCCCTCAGCATTTTCAAAAACTTGCACTCCATGCGAGAGTCCCCTGCACCTCAGGGACAGGGTGATGGGAGGGTCTGAGAAAAATTCTCCAAACTTTGCCAGTGTTCCACAGCCTTTGCTGGCTTGGAGTTGTGTCTCTCTCACCTGTACTCCTTGCTTGGCCAACAAACTTTAACCTCTCAAGATCTCAAAGATAACTGATTGTGGGTTAATGCGAACTCAAGTTAAAATTGATGGTGAAAGGCTGCCACCTTTCCAGTGCCAGAATCGCATTCCTGAGGACACAATCCCTTACATAAGAGTTGCGGTCAGTGAAGTGGAAAAATAAGGCGTTGTTGTGAAAGTAATTCTCCGTGTAACAGTCCCATTTTACATGTAAAAAAGTACACTCCTTCAGCAGCTCACCTTGCTACATCTGTCCCTGAAGTTATGTCATAGCTGAGGAGTGATTGTAAAGTGTTTTCTTGTCTGAACATTGCAAATGGCTTTTTCTCAGTATCCCTAACACCTGAATCAGCCCTTCGCTTTGCATTCACTTTTGAGAATGTGCAGTACTTGTACACGCAGATGCCCATGGGATTTCACATTTCTCCTGTGTATTTCCATCAGGCATTGACTCAGGTGTTAGAACCCCTTGGGTATGGAGACAAAGTCCTACAATATGCTGATGATTTATTGATTCAAACTGTCAATGAACACAAAGAGACCCTTGAAAATGTTTTTCAGGCTTTACAATGCACCTTGTAAAGACTGCATGGGACTCAAAATGAGTCTAGATAAAGTACAATTGATGAAGTGAGAGGTTAAATTCCTGGATGTGTCTGTCTCAGCAGGAGAAAAGAAACCCATGCATGATAGGTATTTAAACTGTTCGCATACCAACTAATATTACTGAGTTCAAAAAATTTTGGATTCTTATTAATTTTTCCAGAGAATTTATTGAAGATTTTGTTCATTTGCCTAAGCCACTGTATGATTTATTAAAAGATGTTGATAATGATTTTGCTCCTGTCAATGTAGAGGGAGAAGCCTTGCAGGCTTTTGAAGGTTGGAAGCACGCCATTATGGCAGCCACTGCTATGGTTAACCTTGCCCTTTCCCAACCATTTTACATCCAAGCTCACACCGGTGATATATCTATTTCCACAGTGCTTTTACAAAAATGACCCAAAGATAGCCTGAAGTGTCTATGCCCTAGGCTACTACTCTAGGTTGCTCACCCATATGGAGAAAGGAATCATTTTGTATATGAAGAACCTACTGGGCGTGCACTGGACAATGAATCAAGTAAAACATAAAAACATATAGTGGGATTTACTTCCTTAATTTTATAGACCCCACTGAAAATCCTACAGATCTAAATTTGTTAAAGAAGCTTAGGTTATGGTTAAAATTTTCAGAAAGACGGGACCCTGGGAAGGAAATTGAGAAGTTACCTTTGTTGTCACTCATAAGAATTGGCCTTAGGGTGTGTGCACACGCTGCGGATTCTGGTGCGGATCCCCAGCGGATTTGGTCCTGCGGATCTGCAGCAGTTTCTACTGCGGTGTACAGTACCATTATAATGAATGGAAAGCAAAAACCGCAGTGTACACGGTGTGGAATATTCCAGGCAGATTTACTGCGGTTTCAAAACCGCAGCATGTCACTTCATTGTGCGGAATCCGCAGCGGTTTTACACCTCCTCCATTGTCCAGGTGTCAAACCGCAGGCTAATCCGCAGATAAACCGCAGGTCTTTTGACCTGTGGATTTTGCAAAATCCAAGTGGAAAATTCCACAGCAGAATCTGCAGCGTGTGCTCACACCCTTACAGTTTTAGGAGTGTGCAGGGTTAACAAATCAAGCTACAAAAGGTGTTAAAATTTTTTACATTGATCAGTGTAGACTTATTAATTATCTTTCTGAGATTTCTGGTAGGGACAGGTACTCCACTTTTTTCTACTTTCCCCTGGTCAGCCGAAGATTTTCATATTTTACTCCTGAGACTATGAACCTACTGGATGACCGGGAGAATGTGTTTCACAATATATGATGGGACTCTGATAGTGTGAGAGGGGAAGAAGATCGAGAAAATCCAGAAGCCAAAGAATGAGAAGAAAAAGACAAAACATGGATCACAAGACTTAACTATTATGCAACTTATTTTTTGGGGGACTAATATTTTAATGGTTTTTTATTTTGTGATTATGCATTTTTTTAAGGATTTTTTCCCTTACACACAAGTGCATAAAGTGATAAATTACCTTAATAATATTATTTTCAATAATTCACCCATGAATATTACAGCACGGTATGTTGTATTCTGGATAGGGTACAAGAGGGGGACTTGTAAGATAATGAGAAGTCCTTGCATTCTCAGCGGCCATGTTGGCTCTAGCAGCCATTATGTGCAAAGTTAGAGAACCAACTGATTTTGCTTCTAAAAAGCTAATAAGATGTACTTCTGAAAGTCTTAGACAGAATCGAGACACAAGTGGAGATCATAGCCATTAGCAAGTATAGTGGACATACGCACAGGATACTTGGATCAGCTGCAGTACAATGAGACAATAGAAAAATGGTAACATATGGTATTAAATAAATGCAATAAAAAAAGAGAGAAGCCAGCGCTGCTTGTGCTTAGAACGCATAACATGAGGTGCATATGCACATATTAATATCTAATTATATTCAAAATGAGACATTTGGCAAAATATTGATCAATAAATTGAGCCACCCCGCCATGCCAAGGCAATCTCATGTTTACATTTTTATTATTCAATGTGCCATTACGGCCTCCTAAATATTTTAAAAGCACAGCAGCCCAGCAGCCTAGATCCATCACAATGAACACAGCAAAAAATGGCGAACATAACCCAGCGCGCATGGCAACAGTGGTGGTCAACCACAAACCAATATACCATAAAAAAAGAGAGAAGCCAGCACTGCTTGTGGTTAGAACGCCTGCGCCAGGCTTTATTTAATTTGTGCACCTGTGTCTGAGCCTGCATCGCCCTTCATCTGTGTTTGCTGGTCAGGCAATGTATGGAGGTTAAACCTGAGATGTCTATGTTCAGACCTGGTTGGCCTTTATCTGCACTTGCTTTATCTGGCTGCACGGGAGTGATTCAGATATGCTTCGGGTACGGATTGCATTTGATATAGTCTTGTTTTTAAAATATTTAGGAGGCCGTAATGGCACACTGAATAATAAAAATGTAGAGTAGGACCCCCCACATGACTTTGCCTTGGCGTGGCGGGGTGGCTCAATTTATTGATCAATATTTTGCCAAATGTCTCATTTTGAATACAGTTAGATGTTAATATGTGCATATGCACTTCATGTTATGTGTTCTGACCACAAGCAGCGCAGGCTTCTCTCTTTTTTTTATTGCATATTGGGTTGTGGTTGACAACTACTGTTGCCGTGCACGCTGGGTTATGTTTGCCATTTTTGCTGTGCTCATTGTGATGGATCTAGGCTGCTGTGTACACACACAGCAGCCACGCCCTGCCCCATTCTTTATTTAATTTGTGCACCTGTGTCTGAGCCTGCATCGCCCTTCATCTGTGTTTGCTGGTCAGGCAATGTGTGAAGGTTAAACCTGAGATGTCTATGTTCAGACCTGGTTGGCCTTTATCTGCACTTGCTTCATCTGGCTGCACGGGAGTGATTCAGATATGCTTCAGGTACGGATTGCATTTGATATGGTCTTGCTTTTAAAATCTTTAGGAGGCCGTAATGCACAGTGAATAATAAAAATGTAGAGTAGGACCCCCACATGAGATTGGCGTGGCAGGGTGGCTCAATTTATTGATCAATATTTTGCCAAATGTCTCATTTTGAATACAGTTAGATGTTAATATGTGCATATGCACTTCATGTTATGTGTTCTGACCACAAGCAGCGCTGGCTTCACTCTTTTTTTTTTTTATTAAATAAGTGCATTTGTTGTAGTGATATTGGAAAATAGACCTGTGATGTGATTAATGACAGTAGCTAAGAGGAACATGGAGATTTACAAGTTCTAATGGAATTTGGGGAAAAGAGCCTCAAAGTCATCACACTTAACTATTGCATGCTTTGTTCTTGAATATGTTTTTCTCTGCAGTATGATATTATCATGTATACGCCCTTTTGGTGCAATGGGCTTTCTTTGTCTAAACCATGTAGAAAAAGCCCCTGTTACTGTTGTTCAGGGCCATAACATCGCCATTAAACCACCATGCCACACAATGGCCAAATCATTGATTGCCAGATGTCCCAGCATCACTTTGTTTGTCTGAACTCCTGTTCGTGCCTGCATGCTCTGTCTCACTGATTTTTCATGAAACTGTTTTGCTGCAAATTCTCTGAATAAACTTCAGTCTCAGCTTGATAAGAGGATTGTCTACATATTTTTCCTGGCTCTTCCAGCTCTCAGTAAGGACTTTCTTTCAAAGATAGAAGGGAAAAGGGATATAGGTGCAACCATAATGTATGAACCAATCTGCCCTAAAAGAACAAATTTTTCTCTCCTAAGTACAAGTTTTGATTGACTGTGCTGCCAGAGTTTTCATATGTGATTTTTTTCTAAATAATTTGAAGGGCCCTCTGTTCCTCCAACATTTTAGTACACCTGTCTGCCTCTGGAATAAGAGATGTAAAGTTCTCCTTATAGTGTGGGTCTAGAAGTGTCACCAATCAGTATTGCCCATCACCCAAAATTTTGATAATGCGAGGGTGACGGGAAAGGCAGCGTAACATAAACTCAGCCATGCATGCAAGACTGCTAACAGTCAATACTTCCGTGTCCTCACCAAGGGGATGACTGACCATGCTCTCCTCCTCCTCCTTGTCCTCAGGCCTCCAATACTTACAAATAACCTCAGTAATATCATTGTACAAACATCATTGTAAATACCTTCTCGTAAATACACCCCTGATTTTTTTTTATCTCCCCCACCTTATTTTAGATTGTAAGTTGTCATGAGCAGGATTGTTTTATTTTGTTTTAATTATTGTTATTGTTGTTACTTAGTGTAGATTGTAAGCTGTCACCAGCAGGGTCGTTTTATTTTGGTGTAATTATTGTATTATTGATATTGTTGTTACTTAGGACTGGGGTTTGAAATTGTTAAACTGTAAATATGTTTCCTCTCTATAATAACTCTCAATCTTCAAATTAGAACACAGATACCCAGGATGGAGATGTTGATTATGTTGTCATTGACACTCACCCTCTTTGTGGATTCGTCAAAGTTTTGGAGGATGTTACATATGTCACACGTCCATGTCTACTCTTCACATGTTATGTGTGAAGACAGAACTGAATACTGACAACCTTGTTGATGCTGGCAGACCATTCACTAACTGCCCTCTTCTGCTCACAAATCCGTTCCAACATCTGCAGTGTAGAGATCCAAGGCCTGGGGGCATCACACGCCAGTCATTGAGCCAGAAGCTGCAAGCGCTGCTGAATCATGGCAAGAGCGGATGAAGCTGTAGCTGACTTTCTAAAATGGGCATTTCGAGCGATGCACTTTTCCGAGCAGATCTGCCTGCTCCGTGTTGCTTTTCAAAAATGTTGACCAATTTGGTTAAGTGCATGAGACAGGCATAGCCCGTGTGTGAGCTCGCCTCGCTACAGAGCAACCGCCAGGTTCCAGCCATTGTCACACACAACCATGCCTGGCTGTGAGATCAGCTGTCTCAGCCACCGATCTGCCTGCTCTTTCAGAGCTGTCCACAACTCTTCAGCATTTTGGGGTTCGTCACAGAAGCATATTAGCTTCAGCACAGCCTGTTTCCGCTTTCATTTGGCAGTGCTTCCAGCTTGTGACTGATGTGCTACCTTTTGTAGCTGGATGCTGAAGAGGAGGCGAAGAAAGAGGAGGTGAAGGAGCTGTAGACTGTGGTGGCAACCCAGATGGATGTAGGGCCTGCAATACTCGGGTTTGGGAGGACGTGCATCATACCGAGGTTGGAGTGGGTCCCGGCTTCCACTATGTTAACCCATTGTGCCCTCAGTGAGATGTACCGTCCCTGACAACAAGCACTTGTCCATGTGTTTGTGGTTAGGTGGACTTTCCAAGTAACAGCATTGTGGATGGCACGGATAATGTTGTGGGACTCATGCCTGTGTAATGCCGGAACAGCACACCGGGACAAATATTCCCACATGTTTGTACCCTCGGGGTGATACTCGACTCTGCCCTCTCTTTCAAGCTAAGATCCAAGCCCTTTCCTACTCCTGCCCATTACAACTCAAAAACATTTCCTGAATACGTACATTCCAAGAAAATTCAAAGAAATATGAGCACTAGAGTTGAGCGAAACGGGTCGAAAAATTTCAAAAGTCGCCGACTTTTGGCAAAGTCAGGTTTCATGAAACGAAACCCGACCCTAGGATGAGGCCGGCCATGAGGTCGGCGACTTACGCGCCAAAGTCGCGTTTCAAAAGTTTGTTTTGCGCTCTTTTTCAGCCAATCAGGATCCACGGACACTGTGGGCAACGTGATGACATAGGCACGGGTCACCACCATCTTTCAGAAGGGCATGCAAGTGATTGGCTTGCTTTGGTGGGCGTCACAGGGGGTATAAAAGGGCGTGCACGCCGACCGCCATCTTACTTCTGCCGATCTTAGCATAGGGAGAGGTTGCTGCTGATTCTGTAGGGAGAGTGTTAGGCAGGGAAGAAGAAAAAAAAACTGCTTCTGCTGCTAGCGATTGTGCCTGTACAACACACCAGTCACTGTGTGTGCAGTGCAAGGGGAGGCTATATTGTGGTGTATCAGTGGTGTTGGTTGTTGGGCTGCCTTCTAAGGCTTCCTGACAGCTGCATTGTTGTTTACCCACTGCTCTGCAAACTGCTTTTTTAAAAGCAATCCCAATTTTTTTTTTCTGTCCTGCTGAGGTACTGAGCTGCAAACTGCTTTTTTAAAAGCAATCCCAATTTTTTTTTTTGTCCTGCTGAGGTACTGAGCGTGCATTTTTTCACACCATACAGCGGTGTACGCTCCTCACACAGTACCGTGTAACGGCTGTTATCACAGCCACAGTGAAGCTATCTGTGTCACTCTGTGAGAATAAGACGAGGACATGTTCCGTTCTTACAGACCTGCACTCTAGGGAGATTCCTACTCTGCCCAATTCTACATACACCTTGTAGTTTGTGATACACTAGCCAATTTCTGCCTGTGACATAGTGCTGTGATATTCAGTGGGCCTCACACAATCCAAAAGTGTCCAGTGTCCACAAGTGTCTGCAGAAATTCAAAATCTCTCTTATCCTCTAGTCACTTTGGTCACAGCTGTGCCATCGAGCCTGTGACATAGCGCTCAGATATTCAGTGGGCCTCACACAATCCAAAAGTGTCCAGTGTCCACAAGTGTCTGCAGAAATTCAAAATCTCACTTATCCTCTAGTCACTTTGGTCACAGCTGTGCCATCGAGCCTGTGACATAGCACTCAGATATTCAGTGGGCCTCACACAATCCAAAAGTGTCCAGTGTCCACAAGTGTCTGCAGAAATTCAAAATCTCACTTATCCTCTAGTCACTTTGGTCACAGCTGTGCCATCGAGCCTGTGACATAGCGCTCAGATATTCAGTGGGCCTCACACAATCCAAAAGTGTCCAGTGGCCACAAGTGTCTGCAGAAATTCAAAATCTCACTTATCCTCTAGTCACTTTGGTCACAGCTGTGCCATCGAGCCTGTGACATAGCGCTCAGATATTCAGTGGGCCTCACACAATCCAAAAGTGTCCAGTGTCCACAAGTGTCTGCAGAAATTCAAAATCTCACTTATCCTCTAGTCACTTTGGTCACAGCTGTGCCATCGAGCCTGTGACATAGCGCTCAGATATTCAGTGGGCCTCACACAATCCAAAAGTGTCCAGTGTTCACTAGTGTGAGCAGAAATTCAAAATCTCACTTATCCTCTAGTCACTTTGGTCACAGCTGTGCCATCGAGCCTGTGACATAGCGCTCAGATATTCAGTGGGCCTCACACAATCCAAAAGTGTCCAGTGTCCACTAGTGTGAGCAGAAATTCAAAATCTCACTTATCCTCTAGTCACTTTGGTCACAGCTGTGCCATCGAGTCTGCGACATAGCGCTCAGATATTCAGTGGGCCTCACACAATCCAAAAGTGTCCAGTGTCCACAAGTGTCTGCAGAAATTCAAAATCTCACTTATCCTCTAGTCACTTTGGTCACAGCTGTGCCATCGAGCCTGTGACATAGCGCTCAGATATTCAGTGGGCCTCACACAATCCAAAAGTGTCCAGTGTCCACTAGTGTGAGCAGAAATTCAAAATCTCACTTATCCTCTAGTCACTTTGGTCACAGCTGTGCCATCGAGCCTGTGACATAGCGCTCAGATATTCAGTGGGCCTCACACAATCCAAAAGTGTCCACTAGTGTGAGCAGAAATTCAAAATCTCACTTATCCTCTAGTCACTTTGGTCACAGCTGTGCCATCGATCCTGTGACATAGCGCTCAGATATTCAGTGGGCCTCACACAATCCAAAAGTGTCCAGTGTCCACTAGTGTGAGCAGAAATTCAAAATCTCCCCTGTCCTATAGACACCTTGTACCTTGTTTTACATTACTATATAGTTTGTTGGATTTTGTCTACATTTCTACCAAAAATGAGGAAGGCTGGTGGAAGAGGCCGTGGAATTGGGCGGGGGTTGGCAGCTGGTAATGATGGTGTTGGTGGTGGATCTGATGGTAGTGGCAAGAGCAAAATAGGACCAAATGCAGGAGGTGTTGAGCCTGCGTCATCGTCTGGCTCCATAAGGCTTCGAAGGCTTAGTTTTCTAGGAGTTGGCAAACCACTTTTAAAGCCAGAGCATCAGGAAAAAGTTTTGTCTTACATTGCTGACTCAGCCTCCAGCTCTATCGCCTCCTCTTCTTCAGTTGTAAAAAGTAAAAGCACTGAGTCGTCATTGGAGGCTCATGTTCATGAACCACACCTATCCTTGTGTCCTTCACCCCAACCAAGATTGAAGGATGACGCAGGCCATACTACTGATTACTCCATGGAGCTGTTTTCACATACCATGCCTGGATTATCAAGTCAAATGGTGAATTACCCAGGCCAAGATGAATCTGACATGGAGTGCACTGATGCACAGCCGCTGATGGATGATTCTGCTGGTACATTCACTCAGAGCACTACATTGTCCTCGCAGTGTACAGAGCCAGATTCTGACCCTGATGAGACTCAGGTGCCCCTTCCCGCACACTATACCACCATACAAGGTGACACAGAGGAAGGTGCACATGACATTGAAGAGGAGGTGATGGATGACCCAGTTGTTGACCCAGATTTGCATCCATTGGGGGAAGAGGGTGCTGGTTCCAATAGCTCAGATGAGGAGCATCCACAGCAGACATCGACATCGCAACAGCTGTTATCTGGCAGGCCCGGAGCACTCCAAAGACAGGTTCCAAAAATCAAAAGAGTTGCTGGACAGCTTGCCCAGAGGGTCAAAAGATGACAGCGTGCTAGGCCGCAAAATGTCTGCCAAAGTAGGAAGAGTGCAGTGTGGCACTTTTTTGAACAAAATCCTCATGATCAGGCCAAGGTTATCTGTAAGAAGTGCGCAAAGACCTTTAGCCGAGGGAAAAATCTGAAAAATTTGAATACCAGTTGGATGCTTAGACATTTAAACACCATGCACTTGCAAGCGTGGACACAACACCAAACCTCAAGTGCCACATGTGTAACTGATCACAACGAAGGTAGTCAGCAACGCTACATTGTTTCCCCCACTGTAAGCCCACCGGTTAGCACAGCAGCAAATGTTGAGGTGTCGTTGCAAGGCCACAGCAGTCAGGGAATCCCACTGTTATATCAACGAAAGACTGATTCTAGACCATCAGAAAGAACACCAACTCCATCACCATCATCAACCCTCTCTCAGTCCGCCCTGTCCACCGCTACTTCCACCATATGCAGCTCTCAAGTCCAGCTCACCCTCCCAGACACTAAGAGTAGGTCAAGAAAGTACTCAGTCTCTCATCCGCGTACACTGGGTTTGAACGCCCACATTGCCAAACTAATCTCGTTTGAGATGATGCCCTTTCGGTTG
Source organism: Dendrobates tinctorius (assembly GCF_039654945.1). Taxonomy (NCBI): domain Eukaryota; kingdom Metazoa; phylum Chordata; class Amphibia; order Anura; family Dendrobatidae; genus Dendrobates; species Dendrobates tinctorius. The sequence continues at coordinate 48,578,388 of NW_027361675.1, forward strand.
GTGGAAAGCGCAGCTTTCCGCGAACTCATGGCCTATGCAGTACCACGCTATGACCTACCCAGTCGCCACTTCTTCTCTCGCAAAGCCATCCCAGCCCTCCACTATCATGTGAAAGACCGCATTGTCCATGCATTCAAGCAGTCAGTGAGCGGAAAGGTGCACCTCACAACTGATGCATGGTCCAGTCGGCATGGCCAGGGCCGTTACGTGTCCATCACTGCGCACTGGGTTAATGTGGTGGATGCAGGGTCCACAGGGGACAGCGGTGGTGGGACAGTGCTGCCTAGCCCACGGTATAGGAAACAGTTGGCTGTAGGCGTTCGACCCTCCTCCTCCTCCTCCAGAAGTGAAAGCTCGTCCACAGAGCGCAGTCGTACGAGCACTCCATCTGCAGCTGCCACTGTTGCACACGATGTGTCCCCCTATCGAGCAGCTAGTGGAAAGTGTCAGCAGGCTCTGTTGCAGATGATGTGTTTGGGCGACAGACACACCGCCGAGGTGCTGGCCGAGTACTTGAAGCGACAAACTGAGTCATGGCTGGGCAGTGTACATCTTGAGACAGGCAAGGTAGTTAGTGATAACGGCCGTAATTTTGTGGCAGCCATAGCCCTTTCAAAACTCAGCCACATACCTTGCTTGGCTCACACCTTGAACCTGGTGGTGCAGTGCTTCCTCAAAAATTATCCGGAGTTAACAGCCCTGCTCCAGAAGGTGCGAAGACTGTGCGCGCACATCCGCCGGTCGCCTGTACACTCCGTTCGTATGCAGAAGCTGCAGCGATTGCTCCACCTTCCCAACCACCGCCTCATTATCGACATTGCAACAACGTGGAACTCCACCCTGCACATGGTGGAGCGGCTGTGCGAGCAGAGGCAGGCCATAATGCATTTGTGGGAGGATACACGGCCAGGCACTTTGAGAGCAGACATGGAGTTGACAGGTGTGCAGTGGTCGAAGCTGAAAGACCTCTGTAATGTCCTTCAGTGTTTTGAGGAATGCACATGGCTGGTAAGCGCAGACGACGCCATCCTAAGCATGAGCATCCCACTTATGCGTCTGCTCATGCAAACTTTGACGCACCTTAAGGAGCAGGCTTCTGCAGCCAATGTTGATGAGGAGGAAGAGGAGGAGGGAATCCTTGATGACATTCAGCCATTGTCTGCTCAGGGACCTCTCCTGGACGAGGTGGAGGAAGAAGAGGAGGAGGAGGATGATGGGGATGATTACTTAGGGGAGGAGGATGCATCTCGTGGGGCAAGTGAAAATGTTGGCGTGGCAAGGTCTGGTACAGGGTTTGTGCGTGACTGGAGGGATGTGGATTTTCCAGAAAGTGCTCCTCCAACCAGCACTCGCAGTGCATCATTGACACCGGGAACATTGGCCCACATGTCAGATTATGCCTTGCAGATCCTAAAAAGGGACCCCCGCATTGCCAAAATGATGAACGATGATGACTACTGGTTGGCCAGCATCCTGGATCCACGCTGTAAAGGCAAATTACAAAACATCATGCCACAGGAGAACCTTGACCTAATATTGGCTAATAAACAAGCAACTCTGGTAAATCGGTTGCTTGAGGCATTCCCAGCACACAGCAGCAGTGATGGTTCTCACACGAGCCGTACGGGCCGGGGTCAGCTTGGCAGAGGTGTTCGTGGTGCACACAGCAGAAGTGGCGTTGGAGACAGGGGTTTCATGACAATGTTGTGGACTGATTTTTCAAGTACCGCTCACACAACTGGTAATACTGCATCGATGGAAAGTGACAGGAGACAGCAGTTGTCAACTATGGTTACAAACTACTTTTCCTCCCATATCGATGTTCTCCCACACAGGTCATTCCCCTTTGACTATTGGGCCGCTAAACTGGACACCTGGCCTGAATTGGCACAATATGCCTTACAGGAGCTCGCTTGCCCAGCTGCAAGTGTGCTATCGGAAAGAGTCTTCAGTGCAGCTGGATCAATCCTGACAGAAAAAAGGACCCGTCTGTCAACCCAAAATGTGGATGATCTAACCTTCATTAAAATGAACCACGCATGGGTTTCCAAGGATTTTGTCCCACCTTCCCCTGATGACACATAGGGTGACAGAAAAATAGCTTGCTTTGGTCCACCTCTTCCTGGGACTTGACCTATTTCACCTTTTGCATCAGCTGAATGTCCAACATCAACATATGCCACTTTCTAAAACTCCCTAACTGTGCTGCCTCCCCCCCCCATAGCCGGGGTCACCACCTAGCGCACGACACCGTGCGAGTGCCGTTGTCCTGGACAGGTGGGTAGGCCGACTCTTGGGCGCGGGCACTGGCACTGGGTCCCTCATAGTGCAATCAAGTGTCTCTGACGGTGGTAGTGCACACCCGCCATCAGACACACCGCCGTACTATGAGGCGCCCAGTGCCAGTACCGACGCCCACGAGTGGGCCCCCCTTGCTTGGGCAGGGCCCCAGCATTTGCAATCTTTACCTCTCCCTGCTCCTCCGCTGTGTAGTCTGGGCCGTCAAATCCATACTGTGCCTGACACCGTTTGAGCCTGCCTCTTGATGTATAGACATATATTTTGAATGTGTACGCTATCCATACATGTTATCTGGGGATACGGTACCCTTTCTCACCTTTGTGCAATCACGTGCAATCCATACTGGGCCTAACACCGTCTGAGCCTGCCTCCTGATGTATAGACATATATTTTGAATGTGTACACTATCCATACATGTTATCTGGGGATACGGTACCCTTTCTCACCTTTGTGCAATCACGTGCAATCCATACTGGGCCTAACACCGTCTGAGCCTGCCTCCTGATGTATAGACATATATTTTGAATGTGTACGCTATCCATACATGTTATCTGGGGATACGGTACCCTTTCTAACCTTTGTGCAATCACGTGCAATCCATACTGGGCCTAACACCATCTGAGCCTGCCTCCTGATGTATAGACATATATTTTGAATGTGTACGCTATCCATACATGTTATCTGGGGATACGGTACCCTTTCTAACCTTTGTGCAATCAGGTGCAATCCATACTGGGCCTAACACCGTCTGAGCCTGCCTCCTGATGTATAGACATATATTTTGAATGTGTACGCTATCCATACATGTTATCTGGGGATACGGTACCCTTTCTAACCTTTGTGCAATCACGTGCAATCCATACTGGGCCTAACACCGTCTGAGCCTGCCTCCTGATGTATAGACATATATTTTGAATGTGTACGCTATCCATACATGTTATCTGGGGATACGGTACCCTTTCTCACCTTTGTGCAATCACGTGTAATCCATACTGGGCGTGAGAACGGCTGGCGAGCTGTTAAGCAAGCTACAGCACCTGTGGTTTGCATACGTAAGTTTTTCATTTTTTCAGGAATGACGGTTAGGCCTAATTCCGGAACTGCGGTTGACCTGCACTTACTGGGAAATGATTGTTCGCGGGTAATAATTGTAATCAGTGATCCCCATCACTAACGTTGTTCAGCGGGTTATCTGCACCTGTAAGCGACAAACGCTGGCCTTTTCAGTGTAGCGCACATGCAGCCACGGACATGTAAGGGCATGACACACCAGTTGTTGGCCAATCTCATGTGCCAGAGCCTCACGTGTCCCTCTAGTAAGCCGGACTCGGACCGTGGGGCATGACAGAGTCTCGTTCGTTAACGGAATTAAGCTTGCAATGTGTGCATCTGTTCTGTAGCTGGCATGGTTGAGGTTTCCCAGGTGGAGTCGAATTTAACCGTAGGCTCCACTCCTGGTGGTGCCCTTCTGGACATTCCTTTAAGGTTCAGCTTTGCAACCATACTGCCCACGTAAAACAAACACTTTGCCTTCATGAACGCTGTTTGGAGGGTCATGACTCGTGGGAATAACGCCGCCCAATCAGTTAACCTGCTAGAGAGATCGTTCGTTGCTCCCAAGCATGACATCACACTCCCTAGGAAAAAGGTAATGCCACTGTGGCGACCGTACTCCTGGGGGCGACACAAGTGCACTGATGCCCAGCCACTGCTCGATGAATCTGCTGGTACATTGACCCAGACCACTACATTCCCCTCGCACGCTACACGGCCTGAATCTGACCCTGATGAAACTCAGGTTACCCTTCCCATATACAGTTCCATCTTACACGGTGACAAAGAGGAAGCTGCAGATGAAAGTGCAGAATCGGCCCACCCGCCATCAGACACACCACCGTACTATCAGGGGCCCTGTGCCAGTGCCGTCGCCAATGAGTGGGCCCCCCTGCTTGCTCAGGATCACAGCACTTGCAAAGTTGAAATACTGTGCAGTGAGATGGAAGATGGGGACGACGAGGAGTCCAGACAAGTACAGGGATTCGCTAGCGAGGAGACTTATTTGATTGTTTTCAATGTTGGGACAGCAATTTTTGGGGAGCACTATACTCTGGAGAATGATAGATGGGGCCCACCATACACTGGAACATTCCAAAGGTGGACATCAGACACTGGAGCAGCATTTACAGGGCCCATTATACACTAGAGCATTAGAAATGGGGCCCATTATGTTTGGAGCATTATTTGGGCCCATAAGACAGTGGAGCTTCATCCATGGGGACCAACATATACTGTAGCATTATGTGGAGCTCATCATATACTGTTTCAAACATTATATGGGACCAATGATTCTGTATGGAGAAATAGATGGGCCTCGTCATGAGATGTAAAAAGTGAAGTATTTTTCATTGTACTATACCGCTTTTTCTCTGCCGTATCGGAGCATGATGAGTTGTGGTATGTGTTAAAGGGGCGCTCTTTCGCCCAGGGCACATGAAAACCTGGAGCCAGCCCTCCCCCCCACAACTGTAGCCAAATAACCCCCATTTTTCAGTGCGTAACTTGTATTATGAAGTTAATTAAGGTTGACAAGCTTAAGTAAGAAGAATTGATGCTTTTGGCATTCAAATTGGCACTGTTGGTGTGTTTCCTGTCCTCCTCTCACTGCCGACTTTTATTCCCCATTGACTTACATTGGGTTTCGTGTTTCAGTACGACCCCGACTTTTCCCTATAATCGGACGATCTTGCTCGACCCGACTTTTGGAAAAGTCGGGTTTCACGAAACGAAACGCGACCCTAAAAAAACCAAAAGTCACTCAACTCTAATGAGCACGTCCTCACGATCTCCCGCCTTGACTATTGGAACCTTATATTCTCTAGCCTCCCCTCTAGCACTCTTGCACCACTCAAATCTGCCTAAAACTCTGCTGCCAGGGTAATCCAACTGTTCCTCCATTATTCCACAGCCTCTCCTCTCTGCCATGCCTTCACTGCCTTCATATTGCCCATAGGCTACAGTTCAAAACCCTAAATATGAAATACAAAGCCTTCCATAACCTGTCTCCTCCATACATCTGTGACATGGTCACTCAATGTCCGACTGGGTCATGACTTCTTCTACGCAAACCTAGTGTGCCATCAGCGAGATGTACCGTTCCTGCCCACTAGCACTTGTCCACGGGTCTGTGGTGTACTTTCCCTCTAACAGCTTTTTTGATGGCCCAGGTAATGTTGTGGGATACGTGCTTGCTTGTGTAATGTCGTGATGGCATACCCAGAGAAATAATGGCGGGTGGGGACCGAGTACCTTGTTACTGTCACCACCATCATGTTGCGGAAAGCGTCCGTCTCCCACGAGCCTAAAATGCAACATTTAGAGTGCAAGCAGACAAGAAATTTGTGAATTTAGTACTGTGGCCTGTGGGCCGTTGGCTGCGTCTTTCCGCTTACGGTCCAATCACTGGGATATGGACAACTGAAAGCTGTGTTGGGACAAGGACATGGACATGCTTGTTGATGGTGCTATTTTACTGTGGTCAATGGCAGGTACAGGGCAAGAGGCATCTTCGCATGCACCGTGGACAGGGGATTGTCTTACACGCACAACAGTGGAAGAAGCAGTGGTATCACCCGCAGACACTGTTCATGGAGCCTGGTGTTCAACCAACAAAGCCGGGTGCTTAGCTGCCAAGTGCCTGATCATGCTGGTGGTGGTAAGGCTGGTAGTTTTACTACCCCTGCTGATGCGGCCATGGCCGGTGTTGCAAATGTCCTTTTTGGGGTTGTTGGCAGAGTCTTTAAAAAAAACAATACTGGTAGGGGGACATTCATTGTCTCCCTCTCCCACACCACCTCCTCACCTCGACACCTGTCTTTCCGTATTCCCCAAGGCTCTGTTCTAGGACCCTTACTCTTCTCCATCTATACCTTCAGCCTGGGACAGCTGATGTAATGGCACGGTTTGCAATATCATCACTACGCCGATGACATGCAGATCTACTTTTCTGTACCTGACATCACCTTCTTACTGACCAAAATCACACATCTTCCTGCTATGTCATCCTTCTTTTCTGCTCACTTTCAAAAAGTGGACATGGACAAATCAGAATACATCATCTTTCAAGCATCGCACGCTGAGTAAACATGAGAGCTGTGTATGCCTCAGTCGGTACCACTTTAGTAAGAGGAAAACTTTGCCCTAGAGAAAATGATTTTCCAGACATTCACTGCCTTTTTTGCACATTTTTTGCAGCTGTGATCTTCATCTTATTGGTGTGGATGTGGTAAATTTCTAAGTCGTCATCAATACCTTCATCGTCCATATGCTGTAAAGAGGAAATCAGGTGTTTCCAAGGTTGTGGCTATGTATGTTTTGTGCCATTTCTTTAACAGTGTTCGTTACACTAGGACAATTGATTTTAGAATGGAACATTAGGATATTATTGGTAATTTGAATGGGTGAAGATGAATAAGCTTGTGCCATGGGTGTGTTTATAGTTACGGATGGTGCACTCCTCTTTAAACTTAATTTTTCACAAGCATCCATTAGTTTGTTTGGTTTTCCTCCAACACTGATCTGCTTCCTCTAATTCAGCATCTCACGAACATGTTGCACTTTGCCCTTTATACAGACACGTGCGTCTTTGGCAACATATTTTTGATGGGCATTTCTTAGGCCGAGTCTCACACATGCATCTGTTACACCAATCTTTAAACGGGCATGAAACCGATTCTGGTAATTGATGGTGGCTAAACGACGAATCATTGTTGGCTGTATCCTGGATCTCATACCTCCCATAGCCACTGCTGTTATCAATGATGTACTTTCCCATTCCTGTCATCACCATGCCCCTTCTCCAGATCACTTCATCCAACGATTCGTCTGCCATATTGTTACTAAAAACCTTCCCAGCAGCAACTGTGTATGAAACCACGTTACAGTTTTGCAAGGTGTTTATGATGCCCATAAAAAAAAAAATGTACTCACTATGTTGATATCTACCCCCAGGGGGAAATGTTTGCCAGGCCATACACTTAGTTTATGGGCTTTCCAAGTCTAGGAGACCTGCTCCTTTAAATTGGGCATAGTTTTAATTAAGACCTTCCTCCAAGTCTCATCATCCACTGCCACTAGATCACCAATGTTAATGTGTTCTGTGCTGCTACAGCCATTGTCAAAATCCTAACAAGGATGTGTGGTTTTGCTGGGCGTTAAATACTTGTTATGGAAAAGGTTGAGGTGTACCCCACAGGGGAAAATGTTTGCCAGCCAACACACTTAGTGTATGGGCATTCCAAGTCTAGGAGACCCATTCCTTGAAATTGGTCCTATTTTTTAAACAGGCCTTCCTCCACGTCTGATAATCCACTGCCACTAGATCAAAAGGGTTTACATGTTCCATGCAGCTACAACCAGTGTCTCATTATTAACAAGGGTGGGTGGATAGGCTATGCGTAAAAGACTAGTTCTGAAAAAGGTTGAGGAGTACCCCACAGGGGAAATGTTTGCCAGCCCATACACTAAGTGTATGGGTATTACAAGTCTAGGAGACCCGCTCCTAGATATTGGGCCTATTTTTTAATCAGGCCTTCCTCCATATCTGATCATCCAACGCCACTAGATTAAAAGGGTTTATGTGTTCCATGCAGCTACAGCCAGTGTCGCATTATTAACAATGGTGGATGGTTAGGCTGTATGTAAAAGACTAGTTCTGAAAAAGGTTGAGGTGTACCCCACAGGGGAGATGTTTGCCAACCCATACACAAAGTGCATGGGCATTCCAAGTCTAGCAGACCCGCTACTTCTTAATGGGACATTTTTTTATTAAGAGGCCCTCCCTGTTTCTTCCAAGGGGGAATTGGAGTTATTGGGGTGTATATGACTTGGTAGGAGGGCAGACCTTGCAGTCAATGCATAAGAAAACAGAATGGAAGTACAAAATGAATAATGTGAAGTGGATTTTCCTGGGACCATCCACTACCTGGGTTCAAAGGCTTATTGGGATGCATATGACTTGGTAGCAGGGTAGGCCTTACAGTCAATGCATCAGAAAACAGGATGGGAGTACAAAATGAATAACATGAAGTGGATTTTCCTGGGCCCATCCACTACCTGGATTCAAAGGCTTATTCGGGTGCATATGAATTGGTAGCAGTGCAGGCCTTGCAGTCAATGCATAAGAAAACAGAATGGGAGTGCAAAATGAATAATGTGAAGAGGATTTTCCTGCGGCCATCCAGTACCTGGGTTCAAAGGTTTATTGGGGTGCATATGACTTGGTAGCAGGGCCGGCCTTGCATTCAATGCAACATTTTTTATGGAAGCCCTTTTGGACATCTCGAGAAAGTGGTATTGGGGTGCGCTGTAATTCTTGGCAGCCCATCCACTCATTGCATAGGCTACAACAGTTTTGGAGACCCACTGTTTAATAATGGCCCTTTAAGCAGATTAATGCTGCCTGATGCCCCTGTAAAAATAGGCTCTGTGACTTTAAGAGTCCCTCCTTCATAAATGAAGCAAGATTTATCTGCTTATGTGTCACACCACATGGCCAGCTAGGGTTGGTAAATGTTACTATGACATTTCCCAGTGAATGCATTTGTGTCACGCTCGCGCCTTGGCTGAATGGCGCGAGCCGGGGGGTTGTGGCCCCACTGTGCCACAAACCAGACTACCCTAGAAGGGGCGTAACTACGGCAGCTTCCTTGGTCTTCACTGGAGCCTCTGATGGTGAGGTCAGGCTTGTGCGGCAGGTAGCTGCCGGGTGCCACTCCAGGGTGGTGTCTGGCTGTGGCTGCTGATCCCACTCGGGAACAGGACACCTTGACAGAGGCTATAGACAGGCAGGCAGGTGGATACGACAGGCACGGCTGAGACACAGGGCAGGCGGGCACGGCTTGGAGACACAGGACAGGCGGGCACGGCTTGGAGACGCCGGACAGGCGGGCACGGCTTGGAGACACCGGACAGATTGGCGTGGTATGAAAAGGAGCAGGTAGGGACCTGTTCACACAGCAGGTGTAGGCAGGAGGGAGTGGTGTATGCTGGAATAGGATCTGGACCTGTTCTCACAGGAGGTGTAGGCAAGAGGGAGTGGTGTATGCTGGAACAGGATCTGGACCTGTTCACACAGGAGGTACAGGTATGGATCTAGGCAGGAAGGAATGGAATATGAAGGAACAGGTTTGGGCCTGTTCACACAGGAGGTGCAGGTATGGATATAGGCAGGAAGGAATGGAGTATGAAGGAACAGGTTTGGGCCTGTTCACACAGGAGGTGCAGGTAGACAGAGCCGCAGGAGTGCGGAGCAGGCAGAGCCGCAGGAGGTGCAGGTAGACAGAGCCGCAGGAGTGCGGAGCAGGCAGAGCCGCAGGAGTGCGGAGCAGGCAGAGCCGCAGGAGTGCGGAGCAGGCAGAGCCGCAGGAGTGCGGAGCAGGCAGAGCCGCAAGAGTGCGGAGCAGGCAGAGCCGCAAGAGTGCGGAGCAGGCAGAGCCGCTAGGGAGCCGTGCAGACAGAGCTGCGAGCATGCAGATGCACAGATAAAGAGGACACAAGGAAAGACACGGCAGGGAAGGAACCACAAACAAGGAGACTGACAGACAGAGGTAAGACTGAGTTCAGACAGAGGCACAGGGACAAAGACACAAGGACCAGGATATTCAGCCTCCTGGCAGGCAGACAGAGTATGGACAAGGTACAGGGAACAAGACTCAAGGGCCAGGATATTCAGCCTCCCGGCAGGCAGACAGGGTACAAAGCAAGACTAGAGTAATCCTCCAAAGAAGGAGACAGACAGAACAGGGCCTGGCTTCCTCAGCAGCGGAATACTAACTGAGTATAGACATTGCTCAGGCCATGTTTCAGTGGGAGTGGTGAAACTAAATAGTCAAGGGTTCCAGGTGGTTGGTCAGGGACAGATTACCCAGGTGCACCCAGACTGCATAAGAACCAGAGAGTTCAGGCGCCGCCCCCCTATACACACAGTCAGGAAACATGGAGAGCAAGCAGGAAAACAAGAGGCATAGCACATGGAGCTCAGGGCTGGCAATAGACAGATTTCACAGCATGGTTTGAAGGAGAAAGTAAGTTGGTGCGCGGGGGATGGGAGGCCTTGCCGTGGTGCCAGCAGGGTTGTTACAGTACCCCCCCTTTACGGCCCCTCTTCCTCAAGCCTGCCAGAATGACCTGAAGAAGGAGTATGTGACCACACACAGTCCAGGTTGACATGACATCCTTCACGTAGGGTGGAATATGTGTGCCATCAGGAATCCCAGAGTGCCAAGCTTCTTGGTGCCCGATGGAGTCAGCTTCCAACACCGAGGGTATAAGGACTTGGATCTCTTCCTCCAGAGTGGAAGAAAGCAGGGACCTGGAAGCCTCAAACTTGACCCCTACATCAGCCGGCCAGCTGGAAACCGAAGAGACCATTACCGAGTCCACAGCCCGATATCCCAAGAAAATTGGACCTCCTCCTCCAGACGGGTAAAAGACAGAGATGCATAGGCCACTGTTCTCACCTCTTCATCCACCTGCCACATGGAAGTTGGAGGCATACATACGGGGAGCCACCTCCGCCTGTTACCCGGAACAGACTGGACCACTTCTTTCAAGTAGGCGAACGAGTACTGCTTAATCCTGGGACCTTCACCCACAGACCATAGAGGAGCCGAGGGCATCCACTCAGGATCACTCTTCAGCCCATTATCCTGGGGAAGACTATCAAGTGTCAGGGATGTTCCTGAGGACTGGTCACTGGTATGGTCACCGGAGGTGTACGGAGAGGGCGCCACTGTTTTCTTTTCTTCAGTGACGTCAGTACACCATGGCTTGATAGCCGGAAGATCAGGTGGAGAAGGAGACGATACAGAAGACTGACCTTGCAGTAATGGAACTAGACACCTTTGTTGGCTAGGCAGATCCAAATACAGCACCATGCTGGGTCTTTGGACAGGAAGGGGCAATAGAGTGCCCGGCTCAAAACGACCGGTGGGCAAGTTGGTCAGCAGGTGGAAGACAAATGTCTCTGTGTATAATGCTCCGATTAGGAGCTGTAGTTGACCCCTCAATGCTGGACTGTTCACAAGTAGGGCTCGGCCATCACCAAACCCCCTGCATGGATTCTGGAGCGGTGGAGCAGGAAACATGCACAGACTTCGTCTGGCTTGTAGCTTGCATACATCTGCACGGCCGAAACTCCCACAAGGCACCGGAACAGTCACAGACTTTAGTAGCGAGGAGGTACTCTCACCAAGGGCAGTCTCTCCTACTGGCCCAAGGTTCTGGAGCTTTGGCTTCACAGGGCTGAGACCATCAGGATGTTCCTTCTCAGGACTGGCCTCTGGCGACAACCTAGCCAGCCCCTTTTTCTTAGACCTCTTGGATCTTGCATGGGGGGCTGCTTTGGCAGGCTGAGGAACAGATGGGTCATGGACGGTCACAGACGGAGAAGATGAATTGGCCACAGGTCTCTTTCATCCGATCCGTTCCTGGAAGCTAGGAGGGGAAGACTTTTCAGGAGACACTAGACCAGGCTTGTCAAAGGCTTTGCAGAAGGCCACCAGGAAGGCCGGTAAGCTCGAGGTGATGGGATCCCCTGCTTCCCAAAGGGGGTTGAGCCACTGCAACGCATCTCCTGTTAGGTAGGACATTAGTAATCCTGCCTTTACCCAATCGCTGGCGAAGTAGGGAGCATGCCATTGAAAATAGCGTAGGCACTGCTCCATAAAGGCACGACACTGCTTGGGGTTCCCATCATATCTTGACGGGTCCAAGGGAGGTTCAACTTTAGGTATGCCAGCCTCTAGTTGAGCAAACAGTCTATTGGAGACCACAATGGTGGGTGGAGCAGTGAAGGATTGGGCTTCAGACCGGGTAAATTTATTTGGTTGCCCATACTGGCAAAAAAGTTCATCTTGCTCCGAGGGCGAAAGGACATGGGACTCAGCGGGGACCATGGCCTGAGCAAACTGTCACGCTCGCGCCTTGGCTGAATGGCGCGAGCCGGGGGGTTGTGGCCCCACTGTGCCACAAACCAGACTACCCTGGAAGGGGCGTAACTACGGCAGCTTCCTTGGTCTTCACTGGAGCCTCTGATGGTGAGGTCAGGCTTGTGCGGCAGGTAGCTGCCGGGTGCCACTCCAGGGTGGTGTCTGGCTGTGGCTGCTGATCCCACTCGGGAACAGGACACCTTGACAGAGGCTATAGACAGGCAGGCAGGTGGATACGACAGGCACGGCTTGGAGACACAGGGCAGGCGGGCACGGCTTGGAGACACAGGACAGGCGGGCACGGCTTGGAGACACCGGACAGGCGGGCACGGCTTGGAGACACCGGACAGGCGGGCACGGCTTGGAGACACCGGACAGATTGGCGTGGTATGAAAAGGAGCAGGTAGGGACCTGTTCACACAGCAGGTGTAGGCAGGAGGGAGTGGTGTATGCTGGAACAGGATCTGGACCTGTTCTCACAGGAGGTGTAGGCAGGAGGGAGTGGTGTATGCTGGAACAGGATCTGGACCTATTCACACAGGAGGTAAAGGTATGGATCTAGGCAGGAAGGAATGGAATATGAAGGAACAGGATTGGGCCTGTTCACACAGGAGGTGCAGGTATGGATATAGGCAGGAAGGAATGGAGTATGAAGGAACAGGTTTGGGCCTGTTCACACAGGAGGTGCAGGTAGACAGAGCCGCAGGAGTGCAGAGCAGGCAGAGCCACAGGAGGTGCAGGTAGACAGAGCCGCAGGAGTGCGGAGCAGACAGAGCCGCAGGAGTGCGGAGCAGGCAGAGCCGCAGGAGTGCGGAGCAGGCAGAGCCGCAGGAGTGCGGAGCAGGCAGAGCCGCAAGAGTGCGGAGCAGGCAGAGCCGCAAGAGTGCGGAGCAGGCAGAGCCGCAAGAGTGCGGAGCAGGCAGAGCCGCTAGGGAGCTGTGCAGGCAGAGCGGCTAGGGAGCCGTGCAGACAGAGCTGCGAGCATGCAGATGCACAGATAAAGAGGACACAAGGAAAGACACGGCAGGGAAGGAACCACAAACAAGGAGACTGACAGACAGAGGTAAGACTGAGTTCAGACAGAGGCACAGGGACAAAGAAACAAGGACCGGGATATTCAGCCTCCCGGCAGGCAGACAGGGTACAAAGCAAGACTAGAGTAATCCTCCAAAGAAGGAGACAGACAGAACAGGGCCTGGCTTCCTCAGCAGCGGAATACTAACTGAGTATAGACATTGCTCAGGCCATGTTTCAGTGGGAGTGGCAAAACTAAATAGTCAAGGGCTCCAGGTGGTTGGTCAGGGACAGATTACCCAGGTGCACCCAGACTGCATAAGAACCAGAGAGTTCAGGCGCCACCCCACTATACACACAGTCAGGAAACATGGAGAGAAAGCAGGAAAACAAGAGGCATAGCCAGTGGCGTATCTAGGGGGGGCAGCCGGGGCAGTTGCCCCGGGCGCAGCCAGCAGGGGGGCGCAGTCGGGCCGCCTAATGCAGCGGTCCGCAGTGTCCTCCCTGGCGGCTGCGTTCTGCCGCCCCCCGCCTGAGAGTCGGCGGTTCTCTGTGTCAGCTGTCAAGCTGACAGCCGGCGCAGAGAAGGAGGCCGTGCCGGCTCCCAGGGAGCAATTGTACTGGCGTCTATACAGACGCCTGTACAATTGAAGCTCTGACCGCCGGGCCAGAGCGACGCCAGCAGCGTGATCATGTCATGTGATCACGCTGCTGACGTCACTCCCCGGCGCCCAGAGCAAACGCTGGTGGTAAGTGTGCTCCTCTGTGGAGCTGAAGAACCACCGAAAATGGGAGATGAGGGGGAGTTAATGAGTGGAGATGGGGGGATTTGTAGAGGGGATGGCGGTTAATGAGTGGGGGTAGGTATTTAGAGTGGGGATGGGGGTTAATGAGTGGGGGTATTTAGAGTGGGGATGGGGGTTAATGAGTGGGGATGCCATGGGGTTAATGTGTGGGGGTATTTAGAGTGGGGATGGGGGTTAATGAGTGGGGATGCCATGGGGGTAATGTGTGGGGGTATTTAGAGTGGGGATGGGGTTAATGAGTGGGGATGCCATGGGGTTAATGTGTGGGGGTATTTAGAGTGGGGATGGGGTTAATGAGTGGGGATGCCATGGGGTTAATGTGTGGGGGGATTTAGAGTGGGGATGGGGTTAATGAGTGGGGATGCCATGGGGTTAATGTGTGGGGGTATTTAGAGTGGGGATGGGGGTTAATGAGTGGGGATGCCATGGGGTTAATGTGTGGGGGTATTTAGAGTGGGGATGGGGGTTAATGAGTGGGGATGCCATGGGGTTAATGTGTGGGGGGATTTGGAGTGGAGATGGGGGTTATTTAATGTGATGGGGGTTAATGAGTGGGGATTGGGTTAATGTGTGCGGGGGTTAATGAATGGGGATGGGGGTTAATGTATGGGGGCGTTAATGAGTGGGGTTGGGGTTAATGTGTGGGGGTATTTGGAGTGCTGATGGGGGTTAATGAGTGGGGATTGGGTTAATGTGTGGGGGTTTTGGAATGGGGATGGGGGTACTTAATGTATGTGGGGGATTGGGGATGGGGGATTTAATGTGTGGGGAGATTTGAGGACACAAAATAAAGAGTATGTATGAGGAAACAGTATGGGGGATTGGTGCAGACAGTATGGGGAGCGAATGGGTTAATGTAAGTGGACACAGTATGGGGAGTCGGGGATATGTGTGAGCAGACAGTATAGAGAGTGAGGGGGTAAATATATGAGGAGACAGTATGGTGAACAGGTGGGATGTTAGAGGAGACAGTATGAGGAGGGAGGGGAATAGTGTGAGGGGACAGTATATTGCAGACATTTTTATTTAGGAGCATTATAATGACACTTCTATCTTTAAGGGCATCGTGTGGAGATTTGCTGCAGAAGACCGGAGAAGATGGAAGTCTACAGAGACGGCTGTGGATGAGAAAACTCATCATGGGGTCTAGAAGAAAAGGAGACTGACTGCAGAGACGACGTCATCTATAAGGTACTTGGATGTAAATGTTATTTGTGATACTGACTAATTCTCATGTTTTTATTTGTTAGGAACATTAAAGGGGTTGTCCAGGTTTGTGCTGAGTCTGCAGTCATTCTATGTGACTGCAGACGTCTGAATTCTCACAGTGCTCACTGAACGCTGTTAGGATTCTCTCATGCCGGTAATTTACATCCATGCGGTCACATGCTGACTAGACGTGTGTGGCCTCACTCAATGAAAGTGAACGGAGCGAGGCCGGGCACGTCTAGTCGGAATGTGGCCAGAAGTATATAAATCACATACTTGTGCTGACATGACTGTACATCGGCAAGGGAGAATCCTAAATGTGTGCAGTGCATTCGTTGTGAGAATTCAGAAGCTGCAATGTCAGGATTCAGCGCTGCAGGTTCCAGTAGTCATCACATGGACACTTCACTCATGTGCGATTTTCATATTTGACAACGAGCTTCTCTTCCTGCTTCTCTCAGTTTTTTACTGAACATTGAGAGCATTAGGAGGAGCAGCTCGTGGGTACATGGCTAAGTGTGCAATTCGCATATGTACTTGGGGGGGGGGGCGCCGAACCGAATTCTTGCCCCGGGTGCCAGAGAGCCTAGATACGCCTCTGGGCATAGCACATGGAGCTCAGGGCTGGCAACAGACAGATTTCACAGCATGGTTTGAAGGAGAAAGTAAGTTGGTGCGCGGGGGATGGGAGGCCATGCCGTGATGCCAGCAGGGTTGTTACAATTTGTTTTGGTTGAAAGCAATGTTAAAGTTGAAAAACGCTTCAAAAACGCTGCGTCTGAACATACCCCAAGTGGTGGAGGAACATTTTGGTCTGGGGTTATTTATATACAAGTCATTAACCTGGAAAGGATGTACCTTGACATATTTCCCAGCAAAATCCATTTTGGTTTCGTTTTGGTGTGTTTTTTGGTGCACCGGTAAAAATGGCATGAAATTCTGACAACATTGGTTAAAACTGTGAACTAGGAGTCAGGAATGCTTCCAGGGGTGATTCTCATGATGTCCCCATGCCATTTGAGCAGTGTTTCCATCATTTTCAGACATTTTTAAACTTTAAAAGGGGATCGCGTTAAAAATGCTCGAGTCTCCCATAAACTTACATTGGGTTCGTTGTTCTGTCCGAGTACCCGAGTATTCCAATTTTCTCAACCCGAGCAACGAGCATCCGAGCATTTAATGCTTGCCCATCACTACCTGAAAGGTATAATTTTTAAAATGCGGTCACTTGATAGGTGATTCTCCTGTTCTGGAAGTTAGTGCTCTGTATAAGGAGTCTGTAAACTGTTCTAGGAAAATCCATGCTCCAACAATCAAATATCGTTCTGGCTCTCCCGAGTCTCGCCATGTGTTTCTTAGCAGTCTGTTCAGCCACGTGGGATAATGCCATGTTCAGCAAAAATTATGTAACAAATGTTGGTGCCATGTTTACCCCTTTCCCTGTACAAACATGCAAAATTTGGGGCTAAAAGACATTTTTTGTGGTAATAATGTAATTAATTTTTCTTCATCGCCCAATGGTATAAGGCTCAGGGACATACCTGTGGTATCAATATCATCACTGCACCATTAGATTAATTTATTGAAAGTGCACTCTAATTTGCAAAATGGGGTCACTTTTGGGAGGCTTCTGCTGTTCTGGCACATCAGGGGCTCTGAGCCTCGTACTGTGTCTCATAAGTAGTTTTTGACCACATATGAACACTTTCTTAATAAATTGTACCATTTGTTCTTGCTGTTATCCTTGTGAAAGTGAAAAATTTGGAACAAAAGGAAATTTTTTATGGGAAAAATGTCACTTTTTATTTTCAAGATTCATGTTATAAAATTCTGTGAAAGATCTGCGGGCCATTCTATCAAAGTCTGCTTTCAAAAACATTGTTCCTTGCTTTTGGAGGTTGGCAGTGTGCCCAAACAGTAGTTTCCCAACACAAAAGGGATGTTGGCAATGTCAGAAGAAATTGCACAACAAATTTTGCAGTCAATTTTCTCCGGCTACGCTTGGGGAAAAACTGTAATTTTCGTGGCTCAACACTATACAATTCTGTAAAGTACCTGTGGGTTTAAGGTTCACTTCTCACCACACTTCTAGATAAATTTCTAGAGTGGTGCAGTTTCCAAAATGTGGTCACTGGTTGAGGTGATTTCATTGTTTAGGCATGTAGGGGGCTGCACAAATACGATATGGTGTGCCCTATCTATTCCAGCTAATTATGCACTCTAAGGCTGCGTGCACATGTTGCAAATTTTGATGCATTTCCGCAGCATTTTTGGAAGCGCGGAATTGTATCAAATCCACAATGTAGTACAGTACCAATGACAGTCAATGGGAATTTGAGAATTGGTATGCACATGCTGCAGAAAAATCCACTCGGATTCGCTGCATTTTTTTCCCCGCAGCATGTCAATTCTTTGTGCGGAAACGCAGCGTTTCCGCACCCATTCACTATACATTGAGTAAGGCAAATCCGCACATCAAAAAACGCATGACAATCCGCAACAAATCCTCAAAAAATCCGCAAGATATCTCCATCAATTCCGCATAAAATCTGCAAGCAGATTGGCCTGTGTTTTCTGCCAAGAGATGCAGATTCTGTGCGGAAATTTCTGCTGGCCAATCTGCAACGTGTGCACATACCCTAAAACTCAAATGGTTCTTTTTCCCTTCGAGCACTCCTGTGTAATGAAACAGTAGTTTTTCATCAAATATAAGGTGTTCTCAGGAGAAATTTCTCAACAAATTGCGTAGGTTAGTTTCTACTGTTAACTTTGTTAAAATTAAAAGTATGGGGCAAAACCAACATTTTGGTGGGAAAAATCTTAATTTTCATTTTTATGGCTCAACGTTGTCAAATTCTGTGCAGCACCTGTGGGTTTAAGGTGTTCATTGCACCTCTAGATGAGTTCCTTGAGGGTTATAGTTTACAAAATGGGGTCAATTGTGGGGGTTGCCACTGTTTAGCCACACCAGGGGCTCTACAAATGCAACATGGTGTCCGCTAATTATTCCAGCCAATTTTGCACTCCAAAACTCAAATGGTGCTCCTTTCTTTCTGAGCGTTTGCTGTGTACACAAACAGTAGTTTTCTGCCATATATTGGATATTGGCATACTCAGGAGAAATTGCGCAACAAATTTGGTGGTCCATTCTCTGTTGTTACCCTTGTGAAAATGAAAAATTTGGGGCGAAAGAAACAGTTTTGGGGGAAAAATCTTAATTTTCATTTTCACTGCTCAACATTATCAAATTCTGTGAGGCACCTGTGGGTTCAAGGTGCTCACCACACATCCACACATTTAGATAAATTCCCTGAGGGCTATAGTTTCCAAAATAGGCAAAATAGGGTCGCTTATGGGGGTGTTACCACTGTCTAGGGACATCAGCGGCTCTGCAAACATGATATGGTATCTGCTATGTATTCCAGCCAATTTTGTGCTCCAAAAGTCAAAAGGTACTCCTTCCGAGCCTGGCCGTACAAGCATGTAATTGGCTTCAAAGTCATTTGCAAATGGTATTATCTTCTGCTGGACATCTGGACTTATTGTGTCACTGCCTGGGTCCATGTGAATATCACATTGTACTCTAATGAGTCAAAGACTGCAAGTAACAAATGTTACATAATTTGCATTCACAGTGGTAAAAAATGTAATGAGTGACACACAAGTGTATTGAAAGCTTGATAGGAAAGTTGTCCTATAGTTGGATCTGTCAAAAAAGGCAACTGAACAGATAATACTTTGTAGCATACACTTAATTATAGCATGACATGAAAGAACTGTACCTAAAATTGTATTCGATATGTTGGCAAAAAAAATGGCTGGGGCACGTCTGTTCAGATAGCATAGAAATTGCATTTTGGTAAATATGTTCTCCCTCCTGATATTCGCTTAGCTACATAATAATCATTACAAATAATCAGATTATGAAATTATTAAAGGATTGTGCAATATATTAGTTGGAACTATGCTGTTTTCGAATAATCAGTTAAAAGTATGCTTTTATACATGGCAGCCATATTAACATTATGTCAACTTTTACACCAAATGTCATCCACAGAGCTGTCATATTTTCCAGCACCATCTCTTTATGCCACCTGAGGTTCTCCATACATAGTTCTTCATCTTCTCTCAAATGTCTAGTTATTAAGTTAGGTTAAAATTGGCATGATTTTTATAGAAACCATTATAAAATAGCCTGTGGCTTACTGACTGACTATACAAGATGTTTCCGGAACTTTTGAAGATGTATTCTTCATGCAATCAGGAGACATAAAGAACTTCAATTCTAGACAAACCTGAGGATCTCAACTGCTATGTTTAGAAATGGATGTTTTTGTACAATATATATATCTAATATATAAAGCTCAATGTGGGTGTGTATGTATGTATGTGTGTGTGTGTGTGTGTGTATGTCCGGGATTGGCATCCTCACCGTCGCAGCTACAGCCACAAAATTTGGCAGTCACATGTCTGGACTCCGAGCGAGAGCGTCAGAGGCTATGTTGTGAGGTGAAATTTTAACCCCGTGCGTTCCAATTCACCAAACAATTTTGCCCCTATCTACATAATGGGGAAAAAGTGTGTGTATCAAGCACCGCCCCTCATTATGATGTCATAATGGTTGCCATGGCGATGCTGATGTCATCATAGGTTGCAAGCCCCGCCCCTCATTATGATGTCATAATGGTTGCCATGGCGACGCTAATGTCAGAATAGGTTGCAATGGTGAAGATGCTGTCACAATGGTTGTCATGGTGACGATGATGTCTTAATAGGTTGCAATGGTGACGGTTATGTCATAACGGTTGCCATGGTGATGATGATGTCATAATGGGTGTATGGGCACGGGACTATGGGATGGAGGATGTGTGATGGGTATATGGGCACTGGACTATGGGATGGAGGATATGTATGACGGGTATATGGGCACGGGATTATGGGATGGCGGATATGTATGATGGGTATATGGGCATGGGACTATGGGATGGCGAATATGTATGATGGGTATATGGGCACGGGACTATGGGATGGAGGATGTATGATGGGTATATGGGCACTTGACTATGGGATGGGGGATATGTTTGATGGGTATATGGGCATGGGCCCATGGGATGGTGGATATGTATGATGGGTATATGGGCATGGGACTATGGGATGGAGGATAATTATAATTTGTTATAACTAACCACAGTTAGTTACTATGCCCGGGCAGCACCGGGCTCTTCAGCTAGTGTGTGTGTGTGTATTAGGGTGACCGCAAAAAATCGATGTCGGAATTTTGTCCGTCTGGACCCCACAAAACGATTCCCCTTTCCAGATATTGAGATAGCCAAAATTTGAGCTCGATCAAACGACGTTAACCCGTGCCGCTCGTCGCTCAAAGTTTGAAAAAATCCAAATTGAGGTATTTTAAGATTTAGGTATTTTGCATAGTCTGTTAGACTATAAAGATTGTGACAACAACATTGCAGATATAGCCCTGACCAAATTTTCGAACCATTTGTGGTATTTGAATGCAGAGTTGGTGGGATTATCGTTTTTTGATCCCACCATTACAGACAATGAAAAGTTGTTAATGGCTAATAAATTGCTCAGTAGCACAGATGAACCATCAGAGCACGCTAGGGTTGTAAATCCAAAAGTTAGGAAAGAAAAATTAAAAGAGGTGGGAAGTAACCGACTTTAACGACCTTCTGACAAAAGATGAAGAACAAAAGCAATATGTCCTGCAAGTTGTAAGCAAATGCCGAGCATTATATTCTGACGTTTCAAAAACTACTTTAACAAAAGCTCTAGAATAGATAAGATAACTATGTAAAATTATCAACTCATGTAGGTTAGCGTGCTCTGATGGTTCATCTGTGCTACTGAGCAATTTATTAGCCATTAACAACTTTTCATTGTATGTAATGGTGGGATCAAAAAACGATAATCCCACCAACTCTGCATTCAAATACCACAAATGGTTCGAAAATTTGGTCAGGGCTATTTCTGCAATGTTGTTGTCACATTCTTTATAGTCTAACAGACTATGCAAAATACCTAAATCTTAAAATACCTCAATTTGGATTTTTTCAAACTTTGAGCGACGAGCGGCACGGGTTAACGTCGTTTGATCGAGCTCAAATTTTGGCTCTCTCAATATCTGGAAAGGGGAATCGTTTTGTGGGGTCCAGACGAACAAGATTCTGACATTTTTTCCCCCCCATATGAGATCCGGTCACCCTAGTGTGTGTATATATATATATATATATATATATATATACACATATATACTGTATATATATATATATATATATATATATATACACAGTGTGATCCAAAAGTAGGTAGACAGAAAGCAACATTTATTTTGATTTATATATGAAATTATATTTACTAACACAAGCATAACATTGACAATTAAATTTTATTCTGAACAATAATACAAAAGCCCTTAAATTTTATCATCGCAGGTGCTCAAACTGTTTTCCATCACAATTTGCACACCTTTGAAGTCTGCTTCTTACGTTTCCACAAACATTTTTGCACAAGTCTCTTTGGGTATTAATCTCTTGAAATGCATCTCTTATGTAATTTTTCAAATCACTGACACTTTTTGGTTTTCGACTATAAACTTTGTCCTTGAGTACTCCCCAAAAGAAAAAATCCATTGGGGTCAGGTCTGGTGAATGTGCCGGCCAATCAAGTGGGCCTCTTCGGCCAATCCATTTATTAGGAAATGTTTCATCAAGATACTTGCGGAGTACTCTTGAATAATGTGGAGAGGCCCCATCTTGTTGGAAATAAAGGTCATTTGAATTAGGCTGTTGCTGTAAAGGCCCTGTCACACACAGCAATCTCGCTAGTGAGTTTGTGACAGGGATCAGCGACCGGCCGCCCCGCCGGGTATCGCTGATCGTGCTCGATAGGCCTGGGCCATTTTTTGATCGCTGGTCTCCCGCTGGCTGATCAGTGAGGCTCCCAGCGCTCTAAGCAAGCGCTGTGAGCTGGTCTCTAAGGTAAATATTGGGTTACTAAGCGGCGCGCGTCACTTAGTTACTCGATGTGTACCTTAGAAACCTGCATGCTGGCAGCTCTCAGCGCGAGCACGCAGGTTTCTAAGGTACACATCGGGTAACTAAGTGACGTGTGCCGCTTAGTAACCCGATATTTACCTTAGAGACCAGCGTCCTCGCTGGTGCTGATCGCTGGTGAAGCTGCCTGTTTGGCAGCTCACCAGCGATCATGTAGTGATGCACCAGCGATTCTGACAAGGTCGTATCATTGTCAGGATCGCTGGTGCATCTTTATGTGTGAGGGGGCCTTTACTGGGGAACAACTTGATTCATTAGAATTTCGAGATACTTATCTCCTGTGAATGTTCCATAAAAAAATGGTCTAAAAACACCAAATCTGCCCTTCATAACCCTATTACACATACTGTCCACCTACTTTTTGACAACCCTGTATATACTGTACATATATATACAGTTATATATATATATATATATACAGTGTATAAATACATATACATATATATACATATACACACACATACACTCACTGGCCACTTTATTAGGTACACCATGCTAGTAAGGGGTTGGACCCCCTTTTGCCTTCAGAACTGCCTCAATTCTTCGTGGCAGAGATTCAACAAGGTGCTGGAAGCATTCCTCAGAGATTTTGGACCATATTGACATGATGGCATCACACAGTTGGCGCAGATTTGTCGGCTGCACATCCCTGATGCGAATCTCCCGTTCCACCACATCCCAAAGATGCTCTATTGGATTGAGATCTGGTGACTGAGGAGGCCATTTGAGTACAGTAAACTCATTGTCATGTTCAAGAAACCAATCTGAGATGATTCGAGCTTTATGACATGGCGCATTATCCTGCTGAAAGTAGCCATCAGATGTTGGGTACATTGTGGTCATAAAGGGATGGACATGGTCAGCAACAATACTCAGGTAGGCTGTGGCGTTGCAACGATGCTCAATTGGTACCAAGGGGCCCAAAGAGTGCCCAGAAAAAATTCCCCACACCATGACACCACCACCACCAGCCTGAACCGTTGATACAAGGCAGGATGGATCCATGCTTTCATGTTGTTTACGCCAAATTCTGACCCTACCATCCGAATGTCGCAGCAGAAATCGAGACTCATCAGACCAGACAACGTTTTTCCAATCTTCTACTGTCCAATTTCGATGAGCTTGTGCAAATTGTAGCCTCAGTTTCCTGTTCTTAGCTGAGAGGAGTGGTACCCAGTGTGGTCTTCTGCTGCTGTAGCCCATCTGCCTCAAAGTTCGACGCACTGTGCATTCAGAGATGCTCTTCTGCCTACCTTGGTTGTAACGGGTGGCAATTTGAGTCACTGTTGCCTTTCTATCAGCTCGAACCAGTCTGCCCATTCTCCTCTGACCTCTGGCATCAACATGGCATTTCCGGCCACAGAACTGCCGCTCACTGGATTTTTTTTCTTTTTCGGACCATTCTCTGTAAACCCTAGAGATGGTTGTGCGTGAAAATCCCAGTAGATCAGCAGTTTCTGAAATTCTCCGACCAGCCCTTCTGGCACCAACAATCATGCCACGTTCAAAGGCACTCAAATCACCTTTCTTCCCCATACTGATGCTCGGTTTGAACTGCAGGAGATTGTCTTGACCATGTCTACATGCCTAAATGCACTGAGTTGCCGCCATGTGATTGGCTGATTAGAAATTAAGTCTTAACACACAGTTGGACAGGTGTACCTAATAAAGTGGCCAGTGAGTGTATGTACAGCTCTGGCAATAATTAAGAGACCACTGCAAAATTTTCAGTTTGTCTGATTTTTCTCTTTATATGTATGTTTTTGAGCTACATCTCTGGCAAAAATTAAGAGACCACTGCACAGTTTAATAAAAATCAGCTTATCTACATGTCTGACAGCTATTCCATTCCAATGTCAGTTGAATTCCAACCAGAGTACACCTCATTCTACTTAATGTGCTTAATGTGCTTCTGACTCACCTGACCCAAACCCTGCTGTGGTGTTCACAATCATCTTGCAATAGGACAAGCTGGATGGCAAAACAAGTGCTAGTGATATCCCAAAAGCAATAGGAATGAAAAAATAAGTTTTAACCATGCCAAAGGAGTTGAAAAGTCTTGAGTGAGGAAAAGAAGGGCTAAATTCTGGCTTTACTAGCAGAGGGATACAGTGAGCATCATGTTGCCTCCATCCTTAAAATTTCTAAGACGACATTCCAGTACAACAAGGTTAAGCCGCAGATATTGGGGACAACAAAGTTACAGACTGGCAGAGGGCAAAAACAACTTTCCACTGACCGGGATGACCGTCATCTTATTCAAATCTCACTCAGCAACCGCAGGATGACATCAAGTGACCTACAAAAGGAATGACCAATGGCCACTGGGGTGAAGTGCATGGCCAGAACAGTTCATAACAGGCTCTTAGAGGCAGGGCTCAAGTCATGTAACGCTATAAAAAAGCCTTTCATCAATGAGAAGCAAAGGAGAGCCAGGCTAAAGTTAGCCAAAGACCATAAGGATTGGACCATAAAGGACTGGAGTAAGGTAATCTTCTCTGATGAGTCTAATTTTCAGCTTTGCCCAACACCTGGTCGTCCAATGGTTAGTCGGAGACCTGGAAAGGCGTACAAGCCACAGTGTTTGCACCCACTGGGGAATTTGATGGAGGATCAGTGATCATCTGGGGATGCTTCAGCAAGGCTGGAATTGGGCAGGTTAATCTTTGCGAAGGACTAATGAATCAAGCCGCATACAAAGTCATCCTGGAAAAAACAGTTGATTCCTTCTGCTCAGGCAATGTTCCCCAACTCTGAGGACTGGTTTTTCCAGCAGGACAATGCACCATGCCACACAGCTAGGTCAATCAATGTGTGGATGAAGGACTGCCACATCAAATCCCAGTCATGGCCAGCCCAATCTCCAGACCTGAACCCCATTGAAAACCTCTGGAAAGTAATCAAGAGGAAGATGGATAGTCACAAGCCATCAAACAAAGAAGAACTGCTTAAATTTTTGTACCAGGAGTGGCATAAGGTCACCCAAAAGCAATGCGGAAGACTGGTCGAAAGCATGCCAAGGCGCATGAAAGCTGTGATTAAAAATCATGGTTATTCCACAAAATATTGATTTCTGAACTCTTCCTGAGTTAAAACATTAGTATTGTTGTTTCCAAATAATTATGAACTTGTTTTCTTAGCATTATTTAAGGTCTGCAAGCACTGCAATTTTTTTTAATTTTGACCATTTCTCATTTTCAATTTAGTGATTGGAAATTCGAAGACATATTGTCAGTAGTTTATAGAATAAAAGAGCAATTTACATTTTACTCAAAAATATACCTAAAAGAGAAAAATCAGACAAACTGAAAATTTTGCAGTGGTGTATTCAATTTTCCCAGAGCTGTATATAATAAAGGGCTTTTCCTCCAGCATACAGGTGAGACAAAAACAAACAGAAAATAAACAGTCCACATGATAGTACAGGCTCACTTGTTCAGACCAGTGTGCAGCTCTTAAGGGCCTGTCACACTAAGCGATATCGCTAGCAATATCGCTATAACGTCACTGGTTTTTGTGACGTTATAGCGATATTGCTAGCGATATCGCTATGTCTGATACTTACCTCTGACCGCTCCCCCGCTGGTTATCGCTGATCGCGCGAGAACATCCTGGACCGTTTCTCGTTGTCAGCTTCCTGCTGGTCTTCCTGCTGTGGAGATGAGCGACATGTGGACGCAGGCTGGAGGATGTCAGGATCGCCTCATCTGACAGGTAAGTAACGACCCCCGACCCCTGCGATGTCGCTGGTGAGATCTGCCTGTGTGGCAGCTCACTAGCGACCACTTAGCAATGCACCAGCTATCCTGACCGGGTCATATCACTGGTCGGAATCGCTGGTGCATCGCTAAGTGTGACAGTACCTTTAGTCTCTATCAGAGACAAAGCTTCAGAGATCCTTCCACCTCCACTCACAGAAGGAGACTGAAGCAGCTGTTGAACTCCTGGGGTGGAGATATGAGATCAGCCTGTCCCTCCCATTTCTTCTGACTGCTCCTAAATACCTGAAAACATGCTGCCCTATTAAAAAAAAAAAATCTCAGCACTACTATGATGGAGCCTGTGTCTCCAGGCTTTATATCACCAAGGCTAACCACCTCAGTGACACATAACTCCCATCAAGGACTTGTCCAACTGAAACCTTACAATATATATAAAGTGAGTCTAAACTGAATATTTATGCTTAGAAAACAGTTATTACAATGTGAAATCCTTCTGCATGATGGTAAAGTAGGGGGGAGGCAGGGCAGGGCTTTAGTTATTAAAACTGTGGACAGTGATAGAATAAAAGTCATAGAAACCTGTTGAAAGAGACTGTGCTAGCAAGTTTTTGCTATGTAATCTGAGAGCAGCATGATGTAGGGGCAGAGAGCCTAATTCCAGTGACATGACACTTGTGTGTTGTTATTTTAAGAAAATAAAGAAAAGCAAAACAAAGTAAAACACGTAGAAATATTCTTTCTACATTATATTACTAAAATCAAGTAAAAGGGAAGAAAGATATGTAAAGAATTTGCTACAATGACATGAAGCTCGCTGACCTCACGAGACACTATGGAAAGCGATGGATGAGCAGCCAGACATTACAATGTAGAACATTGGCTAGGGATTACAGATCAGGTTGATGTGTTGCGATGTCAAAGGAGTGAAAAAAGAACAAGTTCAGTTATATCATTTTCATAGCTTACATTGCATTTCAAAATTTATTTGCAGTCTGCACAATTTCTTACAGTGACATGAGCTGCATCTAGATTTTACAAAGTGGCATTATAAAAAAATGAATTAGTGTGAAATACTGAAAACAATGGAATATTGTAACGTAAACACTGTACATACTGACCCCCCCATGTTGCTATCTTTGGGCCATAAGAGTAGTAGATACATTTAACTGACATAAATTGACAAGTTGACTAAATTGCCCTAATGTTTTTTGGTGCACTATCCATTTCGTAATCTTTGGAACCAAGTGAGTTCCATAGGTGGCAGCAGCAGACGCGATGATTCACTTTCAGACTCACTACAGTGTTGTGCCTATGTTTTAGCAGTACGCAGGGTGAGTTTATATCTGCACGTTCTCTTGCCCTTATACAGCTCTCCTTTTTATTATCTGTTTCTAGGTCCGTTGGATATCAGAATGTCACTCCTTCTTGGCGCCCAGTTGGCTTTTTTCTGCACTAGCTTCCTTTGCAGCCCCTGTTCCTTCCTTATGAGAACTATTTAAGATATGAAGTCATAAGCTACAAAAAAAATGTCTTAATTAAGTAGCATATGTTAAACATTAATGATAACTACGTAAAAACATAAAGAAAAATTGATAAATAGGAAGACAAAAACTGAAAATCAGATAGCAACTTGAATGAACCAGCAATGTAAATTGCCAGTAAAAACACTAAAGTTTATTATTAAATCGTTATAAACATAACAGAGAAAAAATATTAAAAGGGTTGCTTCTAACCAAGCAGGGACAGCATATTACATGTGGCCAAAAAGGAAAGCTAGATAAAGGAAAAGGCACTTACATGATCAGATGTTAAATTTGTATGGTGTCCCCACCGCCCCAACGCAAGTTTCACTTCTTTGTGCATTGAGGCGGCGGTGACATCATGCAAATTTAACATCTAATCATGTAAGTGCCTTTCCACACTTTTTATTGGCTGAAATGCTGCACTATTGTGACCACTTTATCTTCTATACTTATAGTGATGCCACAGGCCTTGCCGTAATCATGCTTTGCATGCACTTTATCTAATTTCCCTTTTTGACCACATGTAATATGCTGTCCCTGCTTGGTTAGCAGCAACCTTGTTTAATATTTATTCTCTTTTATGTTAATAATGATAATAAGTTTTGTGTTTTTACTGGCAATTTACACTGTTGGTTCTTTCTAGTTGGTATCTTAAACATTGTGATAGATAGTATGAGCAATTGAAAACATTATGTAGCACTAAAACGATTTTGTATTTCTATAGTTTTATGATGTTTTCTTATTGCGATAAACCCTTTAAAGGGAATCTCTCAACCCTTTTTTGAGATATCATGTAATGATATCATTCAATTGTGTGTCACATAAGGATTCTCTTAGTACTTTTGCTTCCCCCTGACCCTGCACCTTTCATGCATAAATACCTTTTTTATATCGGTTCAGATGTATGTAAACTGCCGCTGTCTGGTCCGCTGGGCGGGGCTTATTCACCTGCTCCCCCCTCCCTGTCTTGCTCTACACAAGAAGAAATGCATAGAGCAAGACAGGGAGGGGGGAGCAGGTGAATAAGCCCCGCCCATCGGACCGGACTGTGGCAGTTTACTTACATCTGAACCGATATAAAAAAGGTATTTATGCATGAAAGGTGCAGGGTCAGGGGGAAGCAAAAGTACTAAGAGAATCCTTATGTGACACACAATTGAATGATATCATTATATGATATCTCAAAAAAGGGGTGACAGATTCCCTTTAAACAACACCTTCAATAACTAACAGTTTGCCTTGTACTTGTATGAGGCAGGTTCAATAGCAAATGTTGGATGACTTGACTTGCCTGCAACGAAGACTCTGTGCACTCCACATTCATGGATAGCATCAGTTGAAGTAGAATCATTTGGGAAATAATTCTAAAAACATACTTTGTGATATACAGTATATTCCAAAGACATACTGATGGAGGATTTAAATTTTGAGCCCCAGTGATGCAGAGGTCTATGATGCTCTGCGGAATATGTTAAGCAAAGCATAATAAATATAAATATAAAAATGGCATTCTCCAGAGTAAAAGTGTCAGTAATCATAGATGTAAGTTGTGAGAAGGACAATGAGGAACAGATGCGGTAGGGATTTATATTCAAACTGATCAATTATTTGCCTGCTTTATGAGCAAATATTTAATTAGTAGCTACAGATCTTTAATGAGCTTCAGTGCATGAAAATTGCAAATAGGAAGTACAATTTGATTTTTAGCAAAAAACAGTTTTAACTAAGTATGGAACTGATAGAACTTTTATTATGTTTTTTATATATTTTACTATGATTTATGATCGTCTTCATATTCTACAAATCTGAAATGTGAACAATGTTCATTCTGACTTTTTTCTAAATCCACCAAAACTGGAGAAAAACACATTAAAATGCAACAGCACATTGCATATGGGGCTCATTGAGAAACTCCAAATTGTTGCATTTTTTCATAAATATAGATACACATCAAAAAATGCAAAAATGAAATAAAACTAAGCTGAAAATAGTAAGCATGAGTTTTACATAAATTAAATCCTTGAAATACATACTGTACTTCTTGCCAGTTTCCCATAACTCCATTATGATTGCATTATAAGGAACCACTAGAACAGGGTTAAATCTAATAAATACAATCTCTTCCTTCAAGGCTTCAGACACTGAGGTTTGTGTAATCCAAATATTACACACCATGAATACAGAACATATGCAGAATATTTTTCACTTAACTTATCACCTGAAAATTTGAAATCTGCACTGGGGATTTACCCATGAAATTAATTCATACAATAGAACATATTTCCCAGCAAGTCAAGGTGAAAATCAACTACTACTAGAGGACAAAACCCTCATGAAATCCCAACAACAGCAGTTTAGCCATGTGGCAATCTCTAAGGATCCACCTTGGCAGCATGTGTCAGTGTCCAAGACCAGCTGCTGCGGTTGGATCTGTGCTGTCTGACACTCCCGCATGCCATTAATATAAGTTAGTTGTATGCAGGAAAACATCATAAACAAGCATTGGAAAAAGATTTTTTTGACCTGCGTTGTTGATTTCTACAAAAAAGGTAGATTTGGATTACATCTGCACTGAATTTTAAAATCTACTTTCAGAGGGATCATTTCAACTGGTATAGCCAGACAAATATGACTTTATAGTTGTAAAGTTGCAGTCCACACTATGCAAATCAGTGTACAGATTGGGAGATTTTCCTGACATATATGCCACAGTTTTTTTTTTCTAAAAACATAGTTCATAAAAAATAATAGTCTGGGTGAAATGGTGGATGAGGATGAGGAAAAAGCCAATATGCTAAATGACTTTTTTCAACAGTTTTTCCACAAGAAAATCCCATGATGGATAACATGATCAGTGATAAAAAATTTCCATTAAAAGTCACCTGCTTAACCCAGCAGGAAGTACGGCAGCATCTAAAAATCACTAAAATTGACAAATTCCCGGGCCCGGATGGGATACACCACCCGAGTACTGCAGGAATTAAGTACAGTCATAGATACACCATTATTTTTAATCTTTAAAGATTCCATAATAACAGTGTCTGTACCACAAGACTGGCGTATGGCAAATGTGATGCCAATATTCAAAAAGGGGACAAAAACTGAACTTGGAAATTATAGGCCAGTTAGCTTAACCTCAACTGTGGGTAAAATCCTGGAGGGTTTTCTAAGAGATACTATACTGGAGTATCTGAAGAAGAATAACCTCATGACCCAATATCAACATGGGTTTACAAGGGACGGTTCCTGTCAGACTAATCTGATAAGCTTTTATGAAGAGGTAAGTCCTGGACTGGGCCAAGGGAATGCAGTGGACGTGGTGTACATGGACTTTTCAAAAGATTTGAATACGGTGCCACACAAAAGGTTGATACATAAAATGAAAACAATGTGGATAGGGTGAAATATGTGTAATTGGTTAAGAGCTGGCTCAGGGATAGGAAACAAAGGGTGGTTAATAATGGAGCACACTCGGACTGGGTCACGGTTAGCAGTGGGGTACCACAGGGGTCAGTATTGGGCCCGCTTCTTTTTAACATATTTATTAATGACCTTGTACGGGGCATAGAGAGTAGAATTTCAATATTTGCAGATGACACTAAACTCTGCAGGGTAATCAATACAGAGGAGGACAATTTTATATTACAGGAGGATTTATGTAAACTAGAAGCTTGGGCTGATAAATGGCAAATGAGCTTTAATGGTGATAAATGTAAGAGCATGCACTTGGGTAGAACAAACAAGATGTATAATTATGCACTTAATTGTAAAACACTTGGCAAAAATATCACTGAGAAAGACCTGGGTGTATGGGTGGATGACAAACTCACATTTAGTAGCCAGTGTCAAGCAGCTGCTGCAAAGGCAAATAAAATAATGGGATGCATTAAAAGAGGAATAGAATCATAGAATCATAGAATCATAGAATCGTAGAGTTGGAAGGGACCTCCTGGGCCATCTGGTCCAACCCCCTGCTCAAAGCAGGATTCTCTAAATCATCCCAGTCAGATGTCTGTCCAGCCTCTGTTTGAAGACTTCCATTGAAGGAGAACTCACCACTTCTCGTGGCAGCCTGTTCCACTCATTGATCACTCTAACTGTCAAAAAGTTTTTTCTAATATCTAATCTGTGTCTCTTCCCATTCAGTTTCATCCCATTGCTTCTAGTCTTTCCTTGTGCAAATGAGAATAAAGTTGATCCTTCTACAATGTGACAGCCCTTTAGATATTTGTAGACAGCTATTAAGTCTCCTCTCAGTCTTCTCTTTTGCAAACTAAACATTCCCAAATCCTGCAACCTTTCCTCATAAGACAGGGTTTGCAGACCGGTCACCATTCTGGTCGCTCTTTTCTGAACTTGCTCCAGTTTGTTGATGTCTTTTTTAAAATGTGGTGCCCAAAACTGGACACAATATTCCAGATGAGGTCTGACCAAAGAGGAGTAGAGGGAAATAATGACTTCACGTGATCTAGACTGTATGCTTCTGTTAATACATCCTAGAATTGCATTTGCCTTTTTTGCTGCTGCATCACACTGTTGACTCATATTCAGTCTGTGATCTATTAGTATACCCAAGTCTTTTTCACATGTGCTGTCACTTAGCCCTATTCCTCCCATTCTATATATGCTTTTTTCATTTTTATTGCCCAGATGTAGTACTTTGCATTTCTCCCTGTTAAAAACCATTCTGTTAGTTGCTGCCCACTTCTCCAGTTTATTTAAATCTTTTTGAATCCTCTCTCTCTCTTCTCTAGTATTAGCTATCCCTCCTAGCTTTGTGTCATCAGCAAATTTAATCAGTTTACCCTCAATTCCTTCATCTAAATCGTTGATAAAGATGTTGAACAATACAGGGCCCAGGACAGAGCCCTGTGGTACCCCACTTGAGACATTCTTCCAACTGGATGTGCAGCCATTTACGACCACTCTTTGGGTCCGATCACTAAGCCAGTTATGAATCCACCTAACAGTTGCCTTGTCCATTCCATACTTAGTCATTTTTTCAATAAGGATTGTATGAGAGACTTTGTCAAATGCTTTGCTGAAGTCAAGATATACTATATCTACAGCATTTCCTTGATCCACCCAATCAGTGATACCGTCATAGAAGGAAATTAAGTTAGTCTGACATGACTTATTAGTTAGAAACCCATGCTGACTCTGTTTAATCACTTCATTCTTATCCAGGTATTGACATACATGTTGTTTAATAATTTGTTCAAAGATCTTTCCTGGTATAGAAGTCAGACTCACCGGCCTATAGTTGCCTGGGTCCACCTTCTTCCCCTTTTTGAAGATAGGAACAACATTTGCTCTTCTCCAGTCTTCTGGCACTTCTCCTGTTCTCCAAGAATTTTCAAAGATTATGGAGAGGGGTTCAAAAATTTCTTCTGCTATCTCCTTCAGATGCTCATGAGGAGAACATAATTTTACCTCTATATAAGTCACTAATGCGACCACACTTGGAATACTGTGAAGAGTTCTGGTCTCCGGTGTATAAGAAAGACATAGCTGAACTGGAGCGGGTGCAGAGAAGAGTGACCAAGGTTATTAGGGAGCTAGGGGGTCTGCAATACCAAGACAGGTTATTACACTTGGGGTTATTTAGTCTGGAAAATCGAAGGCTTAGGGGTGATCTTATTACAATGTATAAATATATGCGGGACAATACAAAGACCTTTCGAGTAATCTTTTTACTCTTAGACCTGTGACGGGGACAAGGGGGCATCCTCTACGTCTGGAGGAAAGAAGGTTTAAGCATACTCACAGACGCGGATTCTTTACTGTAAGAGCAGTGAGACTATGGAACTCTCTGCCATATGATGTTGTAATGAGTGATTCCCTACTAAAATTTAAGAAGGGACTGGATTCCTTTCTTAAAAGTATAATATTACAGGGTATATACACTAGTTTCCTTAATATTGCGTTGATCCAGGGAGCTAGTCTGATTGCCGTATGTGGAGTCAGGAAGGAATTTTTTTCCCCAATGTGAAGTTTACTGTTTGCCACTTCGGTTTTTTTGCCTTCCTCTGGATCAACATGTTAGGGCAAGTTAGGATAGGATATGGGTTGAACTAGATGGACTTAAAGTCTTCCTTCAACCTTAATAACTATGTTACTATGTTACTATAATCTATAGGTCAATGCTACTATCTCAATAAGTTTTGTTTCTTAATCTTAATTAAGTATACAGGAATAAACAGTCTTTCGACGTGGGTGCAAAAATATTCCTAATGGCACAAGAGGTGGCACTGTAAATCACTTGAAATATTTTAGGTGAGACAAGTCAATGAGGTTTATTTACCCAAGATGGAATGTTTCAGCTATCAAACAGCCTTTTGTAAGCAAAGTAACATATCAACAAACTAGACCTGTAAGGTACGGCTTTCACAATACAACTAGAGAGACTACTGTTAACAGAACACAGGTTTTTACGATCTGCTGGCTTAATATACAAATGAGTACAAAGATACATGCCTTGTATAGATGCAATCATGTCCAGAAAGGTAACTGAGTTCTCAAAATAAACTTTTGCATTAAGCCTATTTAAATAAATATGAAAATAATCAGTTCCTATCAGACACCAACAATGGTTGTCAATGTACCTACAACCCTCCACAACCTTGCTGAAGTGATGGAGCAGTACATAGACTAACTTGTCCTCCAATGCTAACATAAAGACATTGGCAATGGTAGGCATCACATTTTTAGCACATGGCAGAGCCTCTTAATTCAATGTACAGTATTGTGCCAAATTTTTATGCAGTTGAAGAAAAAATGCTGCAAAATAAGAATCCTATCAAAAATAGAATTGTTTATAGCATATTTTTATGAATTAAAAAAATTCAACGCGAATGAACAAATAAGCAGAGGGTGGCAGGCAAGGGGTGCAGAGATGTGTGTGTGAGATGGATGATGGCCGTTTTGCACTGAACACAGTGCTTTTACGAGTCCAAACCTGTGGGCCAGTAGAAGCAATGTGTTCAGTGCAAAATGGCCCTCGTTTGTCTTACACATATCCCTGCACTCCTTACCTGCGGCTCACTGCTTATTTGTCTGAAGATGAAATAAAGGACAAATGGTGAGTGCTCAATTTTTCTCATAATTGCAACATGAAGTTTTAGAAGGAATTTGGTAGGGAGATGTTTCCAAACATTTTGGAGAGCTAACCACAAGTCAGTTTATGTAGTCTTGTGCAAATCCTTTTGTCTCTTCATGTAATATGTTTGAGACTTTTGTTCAAATGCAAAATAAGTTTTGAGTCAATTAAATACCTCCCTGGTGGTATTCCATAATAATAATAATAATAATAATAGTTTAAATTATATAGCTCCAATGTATTCTGCAGCACTTCAAAATTGAGCGAGGACATGGACAAACAATAAGAACATTACAAAGTAGCACATAGTTGAATAGTTACAAAGGCCTTGCTCTCAATCTTGCAATCTATAAGGAAATAGGGGGCGATAAAATAGGTAAAAAGTGCTTATTATGCATGGTCCAACCATCATTATAATAAATAGGACATTGCAAATAATGCTGCATAACTGGTCATCAGCCGGTATCTGTCTACGTACAGTTACTGTGTGCCATTGGGTGCATGGAGGATGTCGAGACAGATGAATAGGAAAGAACAGATTATG
The DNA here is from genome assembly GCF_039654945.1 of Dendrobates tinctorius. Lineage (NCBI taxonomy): Eukaryota > Metazoa > Chordata > Amphibia > Anura > Dendrobatidae > Dendrobates > Dendrobates tinctorius. The sequence continues at coordinate 48,613,668 of NW_027361675.1, forward strand.
AGAAAATTTAGAAAGAGGGAACAATAAAAAGTTTGATTAATTATTTGAGGTGATAAGCCTTTCTAAAGAGATGTGTTTTTAAAGCACACTTAAAATGTGGAGGCTAGGTTTAATCGGATCTTCTGGGGTAGTGCATTACCAAAAACAAAAACAGCACAAGAAAAGTCTTGGGGACAGAAATGGGAGGTTCGGATTATGGAAGATGTTAGCATCGATAAATATATTATTTATTATGCATTATGGTGCATGATGGGTAAATATATGTCTGTATTTCTCAGCACTGAGGACACAGAGATAATGGGCAACATCGAAGTCTGTAGTTGCAGTGGTCGGCCAAGGAAATTAATGAGAGTCTATCTACAGAAAATAATGCAGCATGGTGGAGATTTCTTGCTAGTTTGGGCATCCATTCTGTGCTGAGTTTCGGATTTGGTCAGGATTAATAGTGCCCTCAATGCTGACAAATGCAGGCAGGTACTAATCCATCATACAGTACCATTAGTGAGGCGTCTATTTGGCTACAAATGTATTCTGCAGCAGAACAATGACCCAAAACATACAGCAAGTATAAATAACAACTATCTTTAATGTAAAAAAGAACACGGAGCCCAGGAAGTGATGATATGACCCCACACAGCCCTGATCTCAACATTATCAAGTTGAAGAGCTGTATTTGGTTGTCCAAGATGTTTGGAACAACCCCTCTGTCGAGTTCTTTCGAAAAATATTTGCAAGTGTACCTAGAAGAATTGATGCTTTGATGCTGTTTTGAAGGAAAAAAGGTGTTCACAATAAATAGTGATTTGATTTTGAGTGATCTTTGGTTCATTAATTTTACAGAATGTTGACTGATAAAAATAAACTATTATTTTTTTAAAACATTTTTACTTTTTTTCACTTTTTTAGCATTTTTTCACATCTGCCTAAAACGTTTGCACAGTATTATAAATTTTCTCCCTAAATGTAAAATAATGCCAATAAAGGGCTACGTCAATTAGAGAGTTAAGATTCTTATATTGAGTTGAGTAGGACTTCTCTATAGGACATTTCTATTAGCAGCTAGGCCACTGTGATGTCAATTGATGTGTACAAGCCACATCAAATAAGGCCAATATTGTATCCTAAATAAAATCCTGAGTGATCAATTGCCTCCAGAAGTCACATGATTAATAAATTGAGTCAATCTGTGTATAATTTATTCTCATAACTACAGCTGTTCTGTGAAGGCCTCAGAGGTTTGTTTGAGAATAACGGGGATCAAACAGCATCATGACACCCTAGATAGATCAGGGATAAAGTTATGGAGAAGAGTAAAGCAGACTTACTTTATAAAAAAATAGGTCAAGCTTTGAACATCTTAGGGAGCACTGTTCAATCCACCATCCAAAAAAGGAAGGAGTATGGCACAACTGCAAACGTACCAAGACAAGGCCGTCCACCTAAACTGACATGCCAAGCAAGGCGGGCACTAATTAAGGAAAAATTCACAAGGCCCATGGTCACCATGGTAGTGCTGCAAAGATTTACAGCTCAGGTGGGAGAATTTATTCACAGGACAACTTTTAACCACATATTTCACAAATCTGGCTTTTATGGAGTAGTGGAAAAGAAGAAAGTTGATTTTGAAAGCAAGTCATTAAAATTCATATTTGCAGTTTGCAAAAAGCCATGTAGGGGACAGAACTAGCATGTGGAAGAATGTGCTCTGTACAGATGAGACAAAAGTGGAACTTTTTGGGCTAAATGCAAAATGCTATGTGTGCCAGAAAACTAAAACTGCACATCACCTGAAAACACCATCCCGACTGCCAAACATGATGGTGGCAGCATAATGCTGTGGGAATGCTTCTTTTCATCAGGATCAGGAAAACTGGTCAGAGATGATGGAAAAAGGGATGGAAATAAATGCAGTGCAATCCTTGAGGAAAACCTGTTAAAAGCTGCAAAAGACTTGAGACTGGGAAGTAAGTTTACCTTCCTGCAGGGCAAGGACCTTAAACATAATGTCAGAGCTACAATGGACTGGTATAGGTCAAAGCATATTTATGTGTCTGAATGGTCCAGTCAAAATCCAGACCTAAATAGCATTAAAAACCTTTAGCAAGACTTTAAAATTGCTGTTCACAAAGGCTCTCCCTACAATCTCACTGAGCTAGAGCTAGTTTACAAAGAATCAGCAAAAATTTCAGCCTCAAGATGTGCAAATCTGGTAGAGACATACCTCAAAAGAGTTTCAGACGCAATTGTAGTGTAAAGTGGTCCTACAAAGTATTGACTCAGGTAGGATAAATACAAATGCAAGTCATAATTTTCAGATTTATATTTTTAAAACAATTGGGAAACCATAAATCATTTCCTTTACACTTCACAAACACTTGCCATATTGCGTTGGTATATCATATAAAATACATTTAAGCTTGTGGGTTTAATGTGAAAGAATGTGCAAAAGTTCATGGGGTATTAATAATTTTTTAAGGCACTGTGTATATATATATATATATATATATATATATATGTGTGTGTGTGTGTGTATATACAGCTATGTACCCATTTAACCAACAATACCTAAAGTGCCAATTAATTTGACACTATATAAATAAACTGTCATATATTTATTTCACTGATAAATTGTTGTTATTCTGATGGCAGACTATCAGTTTACAGTTCGTAACAATCTTGTATTCAATGATCTGTTCTCCTAGTACCTAGGCAAAAAGTACTTGTTTTACTATAATTAGAACAGAAGTGTTACATTCAATTAGCACACCAGAAAACGTTCACAACGATGATAAATTAACTTATTTCAATTAACGGACTTATACACAAGTACAAATTATTTAATCAATCCTTTTAAGCACAGAATATTTATTTATTTTACTCATTTATATAGCACCATTAATTCTACAGCCCTTTACAGACATTATCATCACTGTCCCCAATGGAGCTCACAATCTAAATTCTCTATCAGTATGTCTTTGGAATGTGAGAAGACACCAACGCAAACACGGGGAGAACATGCAAACTCCTTGCAGATGTTGTCCTTGGTGGGATTTGAACACAGGACCCCAGTGTTGCAAGGCTGCAGTGCTAACCACTGAGCCACCATGCTGCCTTCACATTTTTTGTAAAATGGATTGTCAGTGCACAGTGGTAGATAAAAAGGGTCTGCTGAAAAAAAAAAAAAAGTCCCTTAGACGAACATGGTTATTATTCAATGTATTATATGACTGGCTAGAGAAGATGTGAAAAAAAAACTTTTTAACTTGCTCCCTCGTCAACCAATATTCATTAATCTACTCTTGATTTTCTCTAATTCTTTCCACTGCCATAATTTTTTCCCACCAATATAGCCATTTGAGGGCTTATCTATATATATAAACGCCTTATCGTGTCTGTCTGTAACCGAAATCGTGGGCCTCTGATTGGGCGCAGCCGCCAGGCCCCCGCCAGACCGCAACCAATCAGCGACAGGCACAGCTGTTTGTAATGGTAAGCTGTGCCTGCCGCTGATTGGTCGCGGCCACAAGGCCGCGACCAATCAGCAGCAGGCGCAGGCCTTAATCTGTAAAAAAGAGAATTAAAATAAAAAAAAGTTATTCTCACCTTCCGACGGCCTCCTGTCTTCTTTCCACATGCCCAGCCTTGCTTTCCCAGTAATGCTTTGCGGCTTAGACTGCTGATGACTTCACTCTCGCGAGAGTGAGAAAGAAGACCGACGTCATCAGCAGTCTAAGCCGCAAAGCATTACTGGGAATGCGAGGCCGGGCGCATGGAAAGAAGACAGGAGGCTGTCGGAAGGTGAGGATAACTTTTTTTATTTTGTAATATTATTTTTGTACAGGGCCGCAGCAGTGATTGTTCGTGGCTACAGGGCCGTGTTGCTGATTGGTCGCGGACAGAGGGCCGCGACGCTGATTGGTCACGGCTACACGGAAAGGGGGGTGAGGGGACCATGCATACCAGGAAAGGGGGTGAGGGAACCATGCATACCAGGATTGGGGGGTGAGGGGACCATGCATACCAGGATTGGGGGGTGAGGGGACCATGCATACCAGGATTGGGGGATGAGGGGACCATGCATACCAGGATAGGGGGGTGAGGGGACCATGCATACCAGGATTGGGGGGTGAGGGGACCATGCATGCCAGGATTGGGGAGTGAGGGGACCATGCATACCAGGATTGGGGGGTGAGGGGACCATGCATGCCAGGATTGGGGGGTGAGGGGGCCATGCATACCACGAAAGGGAGGTGAGGGGACCATGCATACCAAGAAAGGGGGGTGAGGGGACCATGCATACCAGGATAGGGGGGTGAGGGGACCATGCATACCAGGAAAGGGGGGTGAGGATACCATGCATACCAGGATTGGGGGTTGAGGGGACCATACATACCAGGAAAAGGGGGGTGACGGTGAGCATACATACCAGGATTGGGGTGTGAGAGGACCGTGCATACCAAGAAAGGGGGGTGAAGGGACCATGCATACCAAGAAAGGGGGGGTGAGGGGACCATGCATACCAGGATAGGGGGGTGAGAGGACCATGCATACCAGGATTGGGGGGTGAGAGGACCATGCATACCAGGATTGGGGGGTGAGGGGACCATGCATACCCCGAAAGGGGGGTAAGAAGACCATGCATACCAGGAAAGAGAGGTGAGAGGACCATGCATATCAGGATTGGGGGTGAGAGAACCATTCATATGAGGATTGGGGGTGAGAGAACCATACATATCAGGATTGGGGGTGCATTATTGCATTATTATTAAATCTTCAAAAATAAACTGCATATATATTCTAGAATACCCGATGTATTAGAATAGGGCCACCAGTTAGTTTTTAATAAACCAGTAACTTAATCATGTAATGTACTGAAAAACATGTTAACTAAGTATCGTATCTTATTTTCATGCACTATGCTGTTTATTTATTTACTGCAGGGTATTTAATCATTGTGTTTCTTTCTTTGGGTTTTTTGTTCAGTGGCAAGTGTGACCGTGTGCTTACACGCTGCATGCACACCAGTTTATATCCCAGTTTATATCCCAGTACTGCGCAAGAGCCTGGCTTTGATTAATATGAATGACACCGATGACATCGCTATGCACTTGCGCAGTGCTGTTTAGGCTGTGCTCACAGTAGCGCAGAGCAGAGTGCTCTTGTTTGGTCTTGTGAGACTACAGCGCAGGTGCGATATCTTGGTTTGCAATGTGGATGATGCGTCCACATCAATCAAAGCAAGAGGACGTGATTAGGAGCAGAGAAGGGAGATAAACGCCGCAGCGAGGACGCCCATCATACCGAACCAGCCTTATTTACATACAGCGTGGGAGCATATCACATGGTATTTTTTGAGGGTATGCAGGGAGAGTTGGGAGCTTATAGACATGCTTGTGGGATACAGCACAGGAGCAGTTAAAAGTGATGCCATTTGCTCATAGGCTCATTGACATTTGAAAGAGCTGACTTACGGATGTGCAGATACCAAATAAACTTTATTTATGCATTTTTCATTTTTTAAATGTAAAAGGAATGATGCAAACACACACACATATATATTTTTTTATGTAATTATTTTTACACTTTCTCTAGTCTCCCCATGTAGCTTGAACTTTTGATTGTTTGATTGCTTGTACAATATACTGCAATACATTAGTACTGAAGTACATTACAGATCTATGATGAAGCAAAGCCACAGGCTTCATAAGTATGAAAACATAGCAATGATCAATGTCTTCAGCGCATTTCCCTTGATCAAGTCATGGGAGAACCAATGGACAAGTATCTCCCTAGATCAAACCACTTAAATGCCTCTGTCAGAATAACAGCAGAATCTAAGTTAGCATATTGCTGCTGTTAGAGGCAGATGCTGGCTGTATAACACAGCTGGCTGCCGTCATTCATGGAGCTGGCTCAAATACTGAGGTTGCTCCATTCAAGGGCACCAGACATCCATTGTACGTGCATGGCCAAATGCAGTAACGGTTTAATAGACAGTAAATCAAGATGAGAACTGCCTTACTTGAGTTACTGTAGAAAGTTAGACAGTTTTTAATGTCTCTTGTTTAGTCACTAGCAGACAACAGTACTAAGTGAACTTATACTTGCTCCTATCACAATGGAAACAATTCCTCTATGTGTATACAGAGAAATAATTCCTATTTTTATTCTGACAATACTAAAGACCTGCATAGGTTAAAACTTATAACCCAACTTTCAAGCGCATTTCTTTGTGAGTCACAGATGAGTTGTCTCATTCTTTCAAGTGATAAGGTTATATTTATAATAACATGAATAATTCTGGTCCATTATTATACCATATTAATTCAAAGTTTCACACACTGGTATTTTATTTATTAGACCAAGTTAATTTCTTCGGTCTCATCTTCAGATATTTTATCTTCTTCAACGAGTAATTTACATTAAACGTAAGACTTGGCCAACCATTCACCTTTTAGGAACAATTTTTTGAGCTCATAGTTTGAAATATTTTATAAACAATGATAGAAGTGTTGCATGCAATTCTGCATTAATACATATTATATACTGTACATATACAATTTGATATGATTTAACTGTATGACTTTAAAGCAAGAGATTTTAGGATCAATAACACAAAAAAAATCTGAAAGGAATACCTTTGTTCAACAGTCAAATTGGTTCAGAGACAAAAACAGTTTAACTTAACTAATTTTTTGATGCTGACAACGAATACGATGCTTACATTTTCTGATCGGCAATAATTTTCAATTTCAAGATTAGGTTGTAGTTACAATTTATCACACGTTTCATGCAGGCCTATAGAAAAATTGCATCTTTGTTATTTCATCATCATTATTGCATTGTTAGCAGCGAATCTATTAAATCATCTATTTAGTCTATTGAGCCTTCAGTATTCTATAATCTTAGGGTAACCAATCAAAAAACACCAACTCAGCTCTGATGATGTAATCCTAATTACAGTCGCATCACCTAGTTTTATAAATGCTCTCTGTGTAAGATATACAGTTTTAGGATTTCTTAGTTTAGTTTCTTAGCATTTTGACATGTTTCTGTATGTTTTCTCAGAAAGGCCTCGTACTTAATTAAGCAGATAGTTTTTGCTACAGATGCAGATTGGACACTTTTGCGCCACATAGGCGAAATTTGACTATCATAAGGAAAGCCTGCAGAATAGGAGTTAGGTTCCACACATATTCTGCAATAGATGTGCATCCCATCTTACCTAGTGGTGGCGTAATGCAGGTGTCTGGATCCAACGCACAGTGTCACGACGCTGAAACAATCAAGGATGATTAAAGTTTTATTTATATACAGTGATTTAAGTAACTCTAAACAATTTGAGTTAGTAAGCAGGCAGATTAGCATTCAATCAAAGATAACAATAAACTTGGAAAACAAAGGAAATCTTTAATGTCAGCGTTCTGTTCACAACAGTGGTGCACCCAGTCATGAGAGTCACCATGTAAGTTCTCTCGCTGCAATTCTGGCCCTAGCAGGGGTCACTAGTTTTACCAACTAGACCGCAAGTGTCTTTCTGATGTACAGTAGCTATCTAAGCCCATTGCGCCTCCAAATGCTCTCTCCCAATTTGAGACCATAATCCCAGCTGACCCCGGTATCATAAAGCATAGCCAGAAGTGACACACTGTTCATACGCACTGTCCTTCTGCAGTCATAGGCACGTCCCACCCATTGCAGTCTCCTCATGGATCTTCTGGGCTTGACCGTCAATGGAAATCTCTCAAGATTGGATTGGAGTGGACCAGGTCTTGGCTCTTGATGGGCGATGTGTGGTCTCTTGAGCTTTACTGGCATGAAGCACAAACCCTGGTCCCGACTAGCGCAGGCAGAACTTGGAGTCCTCCTGTGCAGAATCCGAGTCTTGTCAGGTGATGGCCGATAGCTTGCTGTCATAAGCTTTCTGCTGAAGCCTGTTATGCTGGAATCAGCAACATTCCTGGAGCGCATCTGATTTGCTCTCCTCTCTGTCAGCAAATCTGCCTGCGGTTTGGCGTGCAAAGCTTTTATAGCCAGGAAGTCCTTCCTGTGGGTCACCTGATCAGGTCTAGCACACAAAGTCAATCCCTTTGCAAATCTTCCAGCACCATTTGGTTCCACTTGATTTCATCGGGACAGCAGATGGCAGTGTCTCCTCATTATTGGCACATCCTGAAAGGGCTCTTCAGGTATTTCACTGCTTCTTATTACAGTTGCATGAGCAATCTATGCCTTTTGCAGTCCCAATGATCTAGACATAACCAACTGATCACCCTACCAATTGCTATTTCAGCATGGTGACACCCATTAGGAAAGGAGCTTCAAGGAAGAAGAAGTGGACTTTACAGTATACAAATATTACATCTGCAATACACCCAGTACCACATACAGAAGAACTGCTGGTTCCAAAAGCACCAGAAAAATTTTCAGTCGAAACGAGTGAGAAGAAGAATGCGCTTGGTGTCAAGAAGCATCTTCCTCCCACGACCCAGACTTTCTCTAAGCAACTTCAACTGAGCCACACATTATAACACAAAGTAAACTGAACAATCTTGTTGGAGATTTGTATCTGCACAAAAGTAAAGCTGAACTCTTAAGTTCCAGGCTACACTAATGTAATCTCCTAGCGGGCCATGTTCGAATTTCTTTGTTCCACAACCGTGATAAACTTCTTTATAGAGGGTGATCTTGGCATGCAACAACATCAACAGTTTTATGGAAGCTCTGAAGATAAGTTATAATCTAGGTCAATGGAGACTCCTCATAGATTCGTCCAAAACAAGCCTAAAAGCAGTCTTGCTGCATAATGACAATGCATTACCTTCAATTTCAGTTGGTTATGCAGTCCACATGAAATAAATCTATGACAACATGAAACTGTTGAAGTGTCTGAACTATGACCAACATTTGTCTGCCCTCTGTGGTGACATAAAGGTGGTTGCCCATTTACTTGGTCTCCAGGGTGGATATGCAAAATACTGCTGCTTTCTGTGTGAGAGGGATAATTGTGCAAGAAACTATTACTGCAATAAAGAGACTGGCCTCTCTGACATGAACTTCAGCCAGGGAGTGAAAATGTCTTGCATGCAGCACTTGTTGACCCATATAAGATTGTGTTATCATCATTGCATATCAAGTTGGGCCTAATGAAGAACTTTGTAAAGGCAATGGATAAAAATGCAAAAACAATCAAAAATATCATTAATACTGTCACAGGGTTACTTCAACAGAGTGCAGCCAGAAGACTGCAGCGTCTGTTGGCTCCTGCTCCGCCGCTGAGAAGAAGCACTTCTCCAGTATATTAAATGTGTCTGTTTCTTTCAGCAGAAAGGGGGTTAATCAGCCATTTGGGAAATTCTTGCATTCAGCTGTGCTCAGTTAGTCACTCCTCTTCCCTATAAAAGCTAGGCTTGTTTACCAGGTCCTTGTCTGAGTTAGCATTTGCTAAATAGATCTGGAGTGGGAGTAGCTGGTGTTTGGAGAGATGGAGGAGTTTATTTGCGACTATTGCTTGGTTTGTACGCTTGGAAATTCCTCATCCTTTCCCGTCTTACTTTCTTCTCTCTTTACACACCCTGGTGAATACCTCTGTTATATGTGATTGTATATTTTGTGTGTGTGGAGTTTTCTTTGTATCCTTGTTTTGTCCCCCTGTCTGTCTGGTTGGTGTACAGGGGTACACAGTAGCACCTCTCTTCCCTGGGTGGGGGAAGGGGTCAGACCTAGGGCTGCTGTAGGAGATAGGGCAATGGCAGAGGCCCCAGCATCTTTGCCATCTGAAGTATCCTGGGAAGCAGGGCGAGTTAGGGCACCACCCTAGTGTTAGGGTCAGGAAGGGTGCCCCCTGGTCCCAGGTCACTCACCAGTTGAATCATGACAAATACTGTACATTTCCAATGTTGACTGAAGCAAATATAAAGGAAGGAGTCTTTATTGAACCCTAGGTTCAAAGTTTCTTCAAGATGTATAGTTTCTCTGTTGCAGCACATGGAAATGGCTGCATGGGTGGAATCGACATTAGTGGTAACTATTTTTGGGGGAAACTCAAGAGCAGATAACTATGAAGAGATGGGGGAAAATCTTCTCAAAACATATAAGGATTTTGGTTGTAACATGTTTAGACACATTTTAGTTATTTGAATTGTTGCTAAGTTTCCTCTAAATAAATATCAGAAAAATGTCACAAAATATTCTGCATCTTTATATTTAAAAAAAATTATGTTTGATAGTACCGAAACTGTTATGCATTAATTATATATATCAGTAAAAGGAAAAAATTTTCATTCATAACTGACAACTTTTGTAAATATGCAGAAGAGTGTAATCAGAGGTGGACAGTAGTTAAAACAATAAAAAAAACTATGGCATTTCAAAGGGCTTCTCCTTTTTGGAATCTTTTTTATTAGAAGGGTCTCTTATATTTAAGCTGATCACAAGCTGTCCTAGGTATCTCCAGTGATTATCTGTAGTCTGTATGGGAACATGGCAACATGTTAATTTCCATGCATCATGACCAGTTGCAAAATAATTCATCACACAGTTCTCATTTAATAAATGGGATATATTTGTAATTAGAGATGGGCAAATATATATTCAACAGGAATTGAATTCTACTCAAATTTTAAAAAAAACCCCTTTTTCTCCATAATGCAGATTCTTTGTAATTCACAGTATGGCAGCTAACTGTACCAAAGACCTACCTGCAAAAGTTTAAAAAAAAACAAAAAAAAAATCTCTCTGCTCACCTCTCCTGTGACCTCTCTGGTCACCACCACTGCTCATTATCTCCAGTAAGCTCTTAACACTATGCTGGGATTTCTAGACACCACTAGGCCTGGGAAAAGCACGCACAAGGGTGGGTGTCATAAGGTAGCACCACAGGTTGTGATCTCACAACACAGCTGCAACCTTAGAAGGCACATGCCCGGAGATGTCTCAGGTCTAGTCTTGGCTTTAAGTCCCAGCTTAAAGTGTGCGACTAGGCACCTCTCTGCATATGCGCATTGTAAGGAATTGGCCACGTTGTGACATCATGACTTATTCTGCAACCTTACAATGTGGAATTTACGGCAACACTAGTTGGTTTTTTTAAGTCTACATCTTGCTTTACTATACCCTGGGGTTTCTCCAGTGCCAAGAAAATAATAACTAACATTCAATTTGCATAGAATCAAATCAAATTTCCTGGTAAAATCCATTCGATTTAGCAAATTAAATTCTTGCCAGATATGCTTATCTCTACCTGTAAGGCATAGAGAAACAAGATCCTCCAGCGTTAGACAAGCTCTTAGTAACCTTAATAATGGGTTTTCTTGAACAGACAACCTTATTAAGAATTGGTAGTTGTAGCCCAACACCTAGGCAGAAGCCTGGCACACATGGTACTATACCTAACAAAGTGCTATGGTGCGTATTACACTGCGTTCCAAATTATTATGCAAATTGGATTTAAGTGTCATAAAGATGTAATTTTTTGTTTTTCAAATAAACTCATAGATGGTATTGTGTATCAGGGCTCTTTGGATCACTGAAATCAATCTCAAATTCCTGTGATAATTAGTTTACCAGGTGAGCCTAATTAAAGGAAAACTACTTAAGAATGATGTTCCACATTATTAAGCAGGGGACAGGTTTCAAGGAATTTAGGAAAGAAAAAGGACCTCTCTGCTGCTGAAAAGCATCAAATAGTGCAATGCCTTGGTCAAGAGATGAAAACATTAGATATTTCCCAAAAATTTAAACGTGACCATCGTACTGCTAAGAGATTTGTGGTTGATTCTGAGCACAGACATGTTTGTGCTGATAAAGGCAGAATGAGGAAGGTTTCTGCCAGGCAAGTTCATCGGATTAAGAGAGCAGCTGCTAAAAAGCCATTACAAACAAGCAAACAGATATTTAAAGCTGCTGGTGCCTCTGGAGTCCCTCGAACCTCATGGTGTAGGATCCTTCAAAGGCTTGCTGTGGTGCATAAACCTACTATTCGGCCACCCCTAAAAAGTGTTCACAAGCAGAAATTGTAGCAGTGGGTCCAGACATACATGAAGACTATTTTTCATACAGTCTTGTTTATTGATGAGTGTCGAGCAACCCTGGATGGTCCAGATGGATGGTTGTTGAATGGCCACTATGTCCCAACAAGGCTGCGACTTCAGCAAGGAGGAGGAGGAATCATGTTTTGGGCCGGAATCATGGGGAAACAGCTGGTAGGGCTCCTGAAGGTGTGAAAATGACCTCTGCAAAGTACTGTATTTAGAGTTTCTGACTGACAGCTGTCTTCCATGGTATAAAAAGCAGAAATGTGCCTTCAGGAGCAAAATCCTCTTCATGCATGACAATGCACCATCTCATGCTGCAAAGAATACCTCTGAGTCATTGACTGCTACAGGCATAAAAGGAGATGTGTGGCCACCATCTTCCCCTGACCTCAACCCTGTAGAGAACCTTTGGAGTATCATCAAGCAAAAGATCTATGAGGGAGGCAGTTCACATCAAAACAGCAACTCTGGGAGGCTATTAAAGAAATCCAAGCAGAAACTCTCCAAAAACTCCAAAGTTCAATGGATGCAAGAACTGTGAAGGTGATGTCACAGAAGGGTTCCTGTTATGAATGAGTCACCGTAGGAGGCAAAAGCACTTATACAAGCTAAGTCCAGAAAACCAGAGAAGTTGGCAACTATCAGATTGCAGACCCCTGAACCTATCAACACAACTAGCAGTAGCCGTGGGGGGTTCCTACGATGCCCTAGACCCATCGATCACAGCCGGAGAAATACATAAGCCTAAAGAAAGAAAGGGGAAATCTAAACTGCCCCAGAGCAGACCCCAAAGCAATAGGCAGCCCCCAACATATAATGACGGTGAAGCAAGATGAAAATACTAACACAGACAGAAAGATAGACTGAGCAAAGACGGGGCCCCAAAACTACCTAGATAGGAAAGGAAAGGAAGGCTGCTGTCTGCAATCTGCAAAAACCCTATCAAAGACATAAGCCAACCAGCTGATATGAAAAAGGCCCTGAAGCAGCTAGGCTTCAAAAACTGAATCAGCACTCAGGTATTTTCAGAAGACAGAGCTAAATGAATTCAGCACACCCCGCAGGGAATGGCAGAAATCCAGAAAAACAAAGCAAAAACAAAGTCAAAGCAAAAAGCAAAAGGCCGAGCAGCAAACTTAGCTTTGGAGGAGCAGGAATTCAGACTGGTCTCCAAGGATCCCACAGAGAAATCACCCGCAGGGCAGAAGGGCGTCGGCAGCATTATATCCAGTCCGTAACTCCACTCAGCCAGTCACAATCATCAGCCTCAGGTGTTTGACAATCAGGCTCACTACCTTTCTTTACCAGAAGAGGGAGTTCCTCGGGCCTCAGTAATGAAGGGGAAAATGAACTCACAACAGGTTCCTATGATAACATGTAACTTGGCCTGTTAGGATGTTTTGGAGTTAAATAGCTTTTTTGTTCAGTGAATGTGACCACCTAATGCTGCAAATTCCACAAATGAGCATTTTCAGTTCTTTAAAACAGATCAAATGTTTAGAAATTCTACTGTGCCTAATAATTTGGAACAGTGCAATTTGAGTTTTTATTCATTTTGGAGATTATACTGTTATCATTGGGAGATTTCTTCAATAAAATTTGATGTATACTCTAACGGGTGATGACTTTTATTAGACTGACTGTCATTTGTACTGACTATTTAGGAAAATCATAGAAAAATATAACTTGCATAATAATTTGGAACACAGTGTAGTGTATAGTATAATGCAACTATTATGTTACTGTAGTATACAGTATGTCATTTCATTTTCATCAGAAGTCCTTACCTTATGATCTGTACAGCTTGGAACACCATGTAGCATAACTAAGGCTGTGATACTGAAATCACCTTGCACAAAGATGGCTGTCGTTTCCTCTCATCAGAGACTCCGCTCATTTTGAGATGTCATTGGAATGCATATGTGCCACAATGACGTCACAAAATGGGTGGAGCCTCCAACTCAGTCACAGATGTCAAGAATTTGTCTTGGCCTTTTATTTTGCCCAGAAATAGACAAATAAACATTTTAAAAACACCCACAACATGGTGCACCAGAACAATAAATGTTGACTTGCTGTAACAAATAAGGTAGTAAAAATTACAATATTATGAATCTTTGTAAAATGGTGAATGTACAGGGTGGGCCATTTATATAGATACACCTAAATAAAATGGGAATGATTGTTGACCCAGATCGGCGCCCTGAATTTGCAGAATGGACAAAGCAAAAATTGGAACAGGACCCTCAGTTTACACAGAACATTATGTTCAGTGATGAGTGGGTGGACCGTATATATGGATACAGCTAAATAAAATGGGAATAGTGACACTTTTCTTGCGTAGGGTGTCTTGCATTGAAATCTGCTGCAATGACCTGGGTACTGCGTTCACCAGACATCAACATAATTTCTATCTCCTCCTCACATGTTAACCTCTGTGACATGTCAATGGCTGTAAACAAAGAGAAACTTGTAAATAACTCATGAAAGAATAAAGTTACGTTAAAACCGAGCACACCATTGTTTTTTTGTGAAACTCTCAATAAGTTTAATGTCACATGACCCTCTTCCCATTGAAAAAATGGCTGACTTCAAAATGGCCACCATGGTCACCACCCATCTTGAAAAGTTTTCCCCCTCCCATATACTAATGTGCTGCAAACAGGAAGTTGATATCACCAACCATTCCCATTTTATTTAGGTGTATCCATATAAATGGCCCACACTGTATATACTGCTTCTTTTCGACAATCTTTATTTTACTTTATTTTTTACATACTTGCAGCACACTAATAAAAAATCAAAAAAATGCTTTATTTTGTATTTCTTATGAGCATATATTTTAGCTTTAGGATGGATTCACATTGCGTTATTGCAATATCGTTTAACGGATCCTTTTCTATACGGCACTAATGCATAGTAACGTATCTGGTAACGCACCCATTGACTTCCATTAATGAAAATCGACATGCATTAGCGATGGTCCGTTATTTTGTGATGCACCCGAGAATGCGGTCTACCGTGTTTTCGGGTCCGTTACTCTACAGAGAACACTATGGCTAACACATGGCGATGCAATGCAACCATGCGCTAGCATGTTAAAAAGAAAACATATATTTCATATTCAAACACTGCTGAGCATTGTATAATGCATGTTGTCAACCATTACCCATATTGTATATTTAGGCATTTATTCCGACTATTAAGTGGGAACTTGTTAGTCTATCCCTGCTGCTCAACAAAGGAATCAGAGCCTGGCTGCACGAATGCAGCCAGTATGGTTTTCTCTGAAAAATTACAACACTTCCCCAAGCCGACTTCTCCACAAACCCCTCTATTTGATCGACAGATCTCTCCCAATGAGACATACAAAAGATGCACAGCTACAGTAATAATGAAATGGGTGCTAATTCAGTAAGAAGGACTATGGTACAACCAAAAGAAAAGAGCATTACACAACCATAAGCACACCTGTGTAAAAATATGGAAATTTTATTGAGACCAAAATACAAGCACTAATATAAAAACAATTAAAACTAAGATAACCCCAAAACTGACATAATCATAATAGAAATGATGGAACCCTTAAAA
This sequence comes from Dendrobates tinctorius, assembly GCF_039654945.1. Classification (NCBI taxonomy): domain Eukaryota; kingdom Metazoa; phylum Chordata; class Amphibia; order Anura; family Dendrobatidae; genus Dendrobates; species Dendrobates tinctorius. The sequence continues at coordinate 48,629,294 of NW_027361675.1, forward strand.
ATATACAGCAATTGTCCAAAAACAAAACCTATGTGTCAATGAACCTAAATAAGATCAAGTATACGTGCCTGAGAAGGAACACCTAAATAATATAAAAATAATAATAATTTTATTTCTATAGTGCCAACATATTCCACAGCACTTTACATTATAGTGGGGACTTGTACAGACAATAAACATTACAGCATAGCATAGCAATAAACACATAGATCAAAACAGATACCAAGAGGAATGAGGGCCCTGCTCGCAAGCCTACAATCTATAAGGGAAAAGGGGAGACACGAAAGGTGGATGGTAACAATTGCTTTTATTGTTTTGATGGTTTGGACCTTCCCTAGTGTAAGAATCGGGTGTTCCTGTTCCTGCATGAACCAGTTAACAGTCTAAATATGTAACAGTACAGACACAGAGGGCTATTAAATGCAAAAAGCATGTGAGAACATGATGCGAGGAACCTGGTTATGGTAAAAAATTTAGAAATGAGCCACACAGGGATATTTACGTAAATTCGTTGAGGCAATTGGCCAGTCAGAACAAATGAGTTTATAAGGCACGCTTAAAACTATGAGGATTGGTGATTAATCGTATTAGCCTGGGTAGTGCATTCTAAAGAATTGGCCCGACTCGTGAAAAGTCTTGGAGACGGGAGTGGGAGGTTCTGATTAATGAGGATGTTAACCTCAGGTCATTAGCAGAATGGAGGGCACGGGTAGGGTGGTAGGCTGAGACGAGGGAGAAGATGTAGGGTGGTGCTGAGCCATGGAGGGCTTTGTGGGTGAGGGTAATAAGTTTATACTGAATTCTGGAGTGGATGGGTAGCCAGTGTAAGGACTGGCACAAGGTAGAGGCATCGGTATAACGATTGGTGAGGAATATGATCCTAGCTGCTGCATTCAAGACGGATTGGAGAGGGGAGAGTTTGTTAAAAGGGAGACCGATTATTAGAGAGTTACAATAGTCCAGATGAGAATGAATAAGAGAAACAGTAAGAGTTTTTGCAGAGTCAAAAGTAAGAAAGGGTCGAATTCTAGAAATGTTTTTGAGGAGCAGATAACAAGAGCGAGCCAGTGATCGGATGTGGGGGGTGAATGAAAGCTCTGAATCAAGTATGACCCCAAGACAGCGGGCATGTTGCTGGGGAGTAATGGTGGAACCACACACGGAAATGGCAATGTCGGGCATAGGTAGGTTAATAGAGGGAGGAAACACAAGGAGTTCAGTTTTTGACAGGTTCAGTTTCAGACAGAGGGAGGACATGATGTTAGAGACAGCAGTAACACAATCACTGGTGTTTTTAAAAAAGGCGAAATATAATTAAAATGTCATACATAACGTGCAAGCAAAAAGAGTACGGCATATATACATAGTAACGCAGTATTTTAAGTTGAAGGGAAACTTTTAAGTCCAACTGGTTCAACCCATAGCCTAACATGTTGAGCCAGAGTAAGGAAAAAAAACACATGCTGCAAATACTAAGCTCCACATTGGGAAAAAAATTCCTTCCCGACTCCGCATACAGCAATCAGACTAGTTCCCTGGATCAACGTCCTATCAAGGAATCTAATATGTATAACCTGTAACATTATACTTTTCAAGAAAGGCATCCAAACCCTTCTTAAATTTTAGTAGTGAATCACTCATTACAACATCATATGGCAGAGAGATCCATAGTCTCACTGCTCTTACAGTCTGTGATTATGATTAAACCTTCTTTCCTCCAGACATAGAGGATGCCCCCTTGTCCCCCCGTCACAGGTCTAAGAGTAAAAAGATTATTAGAAAAACATATAAACAACAATGAAATCCAATAGATGAGAAAAGTATAACTACAGTAGATAAATACAACTACTTGTATATAAATGAATAGTCCACATATATATATGTAAAGGTAATAAGTCCATACACAGAGCTGAAAATAATCAGACCAGGGCCATAATATGGGATCCAAAGACAAAAGGTTTACCATGACGAATGTCGGTGGAGATAGACCCCACATATATCATTCATCAGGGGTGACACAGTGTGCACACATGTGAGAGACCTGGTAATCATCTGGAGCAATGTGGGGAGAAGCCACTTATGGTCAGCACCAAACTTGTCCTTCTCTACATGTATTTCCTGACTGGATCTATAAACTATGTTTTCTCTTAAATGCTTGAGCATTTCAGAAAAAAAATACCTATCTGAAATTCATGTCGGGCTCTGATTCATGCTGCCTGTGGTTTGTGCAGCATGAATCGTCTGACAAGCTCCCTTTTAGGTATTTAATTTAGAAATTCAGTAGGTTATTTTAGTACACTCAATGAATATCAACAGTGTTAAATTTCCACTTAAGGCATTTTTGTACTAAAATGTATCTTGCTGTATGACTGGAATAGAATTAGTATTATGTGAGTTTTATTTCAGAAAATCCTGATAATGTGCAATAAAAATACCACCACCATTAATAATGGGCTAAACAAATCTTAATGTGAATTGCAGAGAACAAATTACTGTATGTTACCATATGTTCCGATACCGAAAAGCATTTGTACGGATGTGATGACCTTTTGCAGGTATTTAGGAGGTTAAGTATTACCATATATAATATCAAATTTCTATCATTAAAGTCTATAGCAACAAAGGAACAGAAATATGTTCTGTTACTGAAAGAGATGGAACATGTAAATGAGTGAATTATACTGTGCCCAATGCCAGCAATATAGCAAAAGTTTTCGGCTGATAAATCTTGTCATTGTGGAACTTTGTCATTGCAACTGGGCTGGAGCTACCCAAAGTGACTTGTTCTCCACCAGGGACCTCTACAAGGAACTTTGGACCTAAAAGTTTTTTAAAGGGATTCTGTCACCAAGTTTTTATTCCTCATCTGAGAGCAACATGATGTAGAATAAAAGACGTTGATTCCAATGATGTATCATTTAGTTTACTAGGTGCAGCCGTTCTGACACAATCAGAGTTTATTTGATGTAGTATGTAAGGCCATGTGCACACGTTGTGGATTCTGCTGCGGATCCGCAGCATTTTTGGCCCTGCGGGTCCGCAGCAGATTTAGCTGCGTTGAACAGTATTTCAATGGTAAAATGAAAAATGCTGTGCAAATGCTGCTGATTTTTCCGCGCGGATTTGCTGCGGGTTCAAATCCGTGGCATGTCAATTCTTTGTGTGGATTCCGCTGCGGTTTCACACCTTCTCCATTGTAGAGGTGTGAAACCGCAAGGCTAATCCGCAGGTAAACCGCAGGTCTTTTGACCTGCAGATTTACCTGCGGATTTTTCCAAATCCTCGCGGACAAATCCGCAGCACCTAAAAACTATGTGTGCACATAGCCTTATCCTGTACCTCATGTTGTCCTCAGGCTACATAGTAAAACCTGCTGACAGATTCCCTTTAACTATTGTTTAAGAAATAGAAATATATTTAGTTTATCAACATGGACCTTTCACAAGTTCAGAGCTGGGTTCTTACAGTGTGATACACGGAGCACTATAAATGAAGAATTTGCTGTGACCCATAATGACACTGACTAAATAAACTATCTCATCACACTAAAAACATTTAGAGTCTGAATCATTATTGTATTTGCAAGATTTTTTCATCCAGTTGTTGGTATTTTCTCTGCTTTTTTTTTATCTGCGCCTTATTCATCTTCCAATTTGCACCCTTTTTAAAGTTGTGGACGTGTTTGCGGTTTCTCAATGTTTTTGACTGATTCATCAATTGCGACTTTAGAAAGAATATTTCATATCCTTTTGTCTCTGATGCTAATTGATACATATCCATAGATTGGATTTGGGAAACAGTACTATGCTATAGGGAGAAAAGACACAATGAAAAACAATGATTGTCTTTCTAAGTGTGTTTGGCCCACGGGACCTGATACTTAACACATCATTTAAGGGACAGACTGGTTCCTTTTTCAGTAGGGGGCTGTTGCCACTCCCTCTTCACGTCCAGGATGAAGTTTAAATCAATTTATCCAGATCCACAATGCCCCACTGCTATGTGTGATACTTGCGTGTCATCTCCGGTGTGCTCTAATTACTGGATGTGCGTTCCAAGCACCGGAAGCGCGTCACACGCTGGGGGCATTAACTAGATGGTGCGGCTCAGAGTCTTTTTAAACCTGTCAGGTGGGTGAGTCTGCACAATGCAGCAACGAGGAGATCTGGTACACAACTCCCCTGAGGAGTCCTTAAGGAAAAAACGCATCGGAAAACAGATAGAGGCTTGACTTAATCCTTCACATGGATTGCAGAGTGTTGAATCTGGGGAATCCTCTGGCTCTTAGGGGGAGATCGAACCTTATTCAATTGACACTTTACACAACATGATACCAAAGAAAACAACAAAGAGTATAATCCAAAAATGTAAATATTTATTCAACAAAATTTGCCAAGTTTGTTTTAGTTGCTAATTTTAATTTTTACAAAAATCTTTTCAGAATACAAGGAACTGTGGAGAGCTTTTTTTGGGTGATTTAATTAAAATTTACCTTTCATTCAAGAATTGGATCATCGTCACACGGTGTTGGATTCATCACGTCCTTTTCATTCATAATGACATACTATATAGTATTTATATCACATTGATAATAAGATAAAATTTATTATCTATAGTTAAAATTATAATGATTTTATTCATTTTGTCACATTGTATAATGTTGTCTTAATCATGCATATCTTGTTTCACTTTTTCATGCATATTGTGCAACTCTTTTTTTTATTTTTTATTTTTTCATTATCTTTTTTATTTATAATGAAATGTATTCTTATTTTTGCATTTTTACGGCACATAGAATTTCACTTCACCATCTCCACCGTTCTTTTATTTCACCCGCATGTCATTCCAGTGAGCATGCGCCCTGAGTCTCACCCTTGTCTCTGATGACGTGTACAGGGAAGCCTTGTGCACACGCACCATCTCCATGATGGCGCGGTCGGTTCGCTTGTGCTCCATGGCCGCTGAGTCACTGACAAGCACTGGGGATGAATATTCATGACGCATGCGCCAATAAGGCGTTCCGACGTGCTGGTGAATCATACCCTCATGTGTTTTAATTATGATTGTACACACTGATTGGACACGCGTTCTTATAAATATCCAGCCTGTCCTTCCCTATCCACACACCTCCTGATGAAGTGAGACACGAAACGTGCGTTGGGGTGATTTTGACAGCCACTGGCTTGATGTAAGTCTCGTTTTACAAATGCTGTTACATGTATGGGATTGATATTAGCCCCTATTTTTTTGTATTGGTATCCAGTTCCACTTATTTCACTTTGATGGGCACATTATCTATTTTTGGTACATTTGGCAAGTTTTTGTATATACAGTAAGGCAATACACAAATTTTTTTTTGCACATGCATATAATCTTGTCTTATAATTATTTAATTTATGCACTTGTTATTATGATTTATCATAAGGGGTCTTTTTATTAAACATTTGCATAAGTTCTTACTCTTCATATTTCCATCTCCCATGTTTTTGTAGACCTTTTTTTGCACATATACCTTATTATAATTGCAGATTTTGCACATATATATTAAAAAGGGAATTGTGCAATATTTTGTAACATGATTTATTATATATACAAGTGGCTGTGTCATAATTTTGTGGTATAGTGGCCTCTGTTATGTGATGCAATTTTATTATAGAATTTTTTTGAATAAATATTTACATTTTTGGATTATACTCTTTGTTGTTTTCTTTGGTATCATTTACTAGTTTAAGTTCTCTGTCCAATTGCATTGTTTTGGGGACATTATTGTAACACTTTACACAACATGTGGATTTCTTTGCTATGTCTGTAGCGCATAGCTATGAAAAGGAAAAAGCATGATCCTACAAATGATATAATATACAGGGTCAAACATAATAAGCAATGAGTATATGCTGCAAATAGATAAACTGGGAGAGATATAAATCCCAGTTACTTTATTTGTGTACCTACATGGAGAATTGAAGGTTTTGGAATGGATGTAGGATCACAAATATGATTTATGTATATATACTGTGATCTCCTTAACCCTGCTATTCTGTTCGTTACCACTATACACCTGTTATGTTCCAGTCATTTTTGACAGGACCTAATAAAGTCTTGATTGTTAGCTAATTTAAGTGTTTTAATTGAATAATTTTTGCAGTATTATATTGTATGTGAACCTGGTTGTTTATAAACAAATGTAAAATGGAAAGAAAAACTTAATTTTTATTTTTTTTGTGTCAAAACATTTAACATGGCTTTCATAGAATCATAGAATCGTAGAGTTGGAAGGGACCTCCTGGGCCATTTCGTCCAACCCCCTGCTCAAAGCAGGATTCGCTAAATCATCCCAGTCAGATGTCTGTCCAGCCTCTGTTTGAAGACTTCCATTGAAGGAGAACTCACCACTTCTCGTGGCAGCTTGTTCCACTCATTGATCACTCTAACTGTCAAAAAGTTTTTTCTAATATCTAATCTGTGTCTCCTCCCATTCAGTTTCATCCTAATGCTTCTAGTCTTTCCTTGTGCAAATGAGAATAAAGTTGATCCTTCTACAATGTGACAGCCCTTTAAATATTTGTAGACAACTATTAAGTCTCCTCTCAGTCTTCTCTTTTGCAAACTAAACATTCCCAAATCCTGCAACCTTTCCTCATAAGACGGGGTTTGCAGACCGGTCACCATTCTGGTCGCTGTTTTCTGAACTTGCTCCAGTTTGTTGATGTCTTTTTTAAAATGTGGTGCCCAAAACTGGACACAATATTCCAGATGAGGTCTGACCAAAGAGGAGTAGAGGGAAATAATGACTTCACGTGATCTAGACTGTATGCTTCTGTTAATACATCCTAGAATTGCATTTGCCTTTTTTGCTGCTGCATCACACTGTTGACTCATATTCAGTCTGTGATCTATTAGTATACCCAAGTCTTTTTCACATGTGCTGTTGCTTAGCCCTATTCCTCCCATTCTGTATATGCGTTTTTCATTTTTATTGCCCAGATGTAGTACTTTGCATTTTTCCCTGTTAAAAAACATTCTGTTAGTTGCTGCCCACTTCTCCAGTTTATTTATATCTTTTTGAATCCTCTCTCTCTCTTCTCTAGTATTAGCTATCCCTCCTAGCTTTGTGTCATCAGCAAATTTAATCAGTTTACCATCAATTCCTTCATCTAAATCGTTCATAAAGATGTTGAACAATACAGGGCCCAGGACAGAGCCCTGTAGTACCCCACTTGAGACATTCTTCCAACTGGATGTGCAGCCATTTACGACCACTCTTTGGGTCCGATCACTAAGCCAGTTATGAATCCACCTAACAGTTGCCTTGTCCATTCCATACTTAGTCATTTTTTCAATAAGGATTGTATGAGATACTTTGTCAAATGCTTTGCTGAAGTCAAGATATACTATATCTACAGCATTTCCTTGATCTACCCAATCAGTGATTCCGTCATAGAAGGAAATTAAGTTAGTCTGACATGACTTATTTGTTGCAAACCCATGCTGACTCTGTTTAATCACTTCATTCTTATCCAGGTACTGACATACATGTTGTTTAATAATTTATTCAAAGATCTTTCCTGGTATAGAAGTCAGACTCACCAGCCTATAGTTGCCTGGGTCCACCTTCTTCCCCTTTTTGAAGATAGGAACAACATTTGCTCTTCTCCAGTCTTCTGGGACTTCTCCTGTTCTCCAAGAATTTTCCAAGATTATGGAGAGGGGTTCAAAAATTTCTTTTGCTATCTCCTTCAGTACTCTGGGGTGTAATTCATCTAGACCTGGAGACTTGAATTCATTTAGGTTAGCTAAGTGTTTCCTCACTATCTTTCTGTTTATAGATATCCTGGATTCTTCTATTCCCTTAATAGGACAGTGAAGAACAGTTGATGTTACATTTCCTTTCTGAGAGAAAACAGATGCAAAATAGGAATTTAAAAGTTCGGCCTTCTCAACATCCTGTCTTACCATTTCATCATTTTCATCCTGTAAAAATCCTATAGCATCTTTGACTTTTCTTTTACTTTTGACATATCCCCAAAATCTTTATTATTGCTTTTGACATCTCTTGCAAGCCTCAATTCATTGTCAGCTTTAGATAATCTGATTTGTGCCCTGCAGGTTCTGCAGACAGCATTATATTCTTCTTTAGATATGCCTCCCTCTTTCCATTTTATAAACATTTTTTTCTTCCTTTTTAGCATGTGCTTAAGTTCTGTGTTCATCCATCCTGGCTTCCTATTCTTCCCTCTTTTCGGAATTGTTAACAATTGTGCTTTGAGAATTTCATTTTTCAAGATTTCCCATCCTTCCTGGACATTTTTGTCTTTAAGGATATCCAGCCATTGGATCCCTCCAATTCTCTTTCTGAATCCCTTAAAATCTGCCTTTCTGAAATCTAACCTTGACGTCTGAGTCTTCACAGGTCTTCCTCCTCTAGTTATCCAAAATTCTAAAATAGCATGGTCGCTACCTCCTAGGGTCCCAGCCACTTTTACCTCCTCAACCATTTCCTCCGTTTATAACGATTAGATCCAAGGTAGCAGTTCCCCTTGTTTTCTCCCTTACCTTTTGGAAGATAAAGTTGTCAGCAAGAGAGGATAAGAATTTCCTTGACCTGTTAGTTTTGCCTGAGAGAGATTCCCAACAAATGTCTGGATAGCTGAAATCTCCCATGATAACTTTGTCATATTTTTTGGAGAACTTGGCCATTTGATGCATAAAGAGTTCATCCATATCTTCAGCTTGCACAGGCGGCCTGTAGTAAATGCCTACAATGGTGTCCTTTCATTGTTCTGTCCTTGTATTCTTACCCAAACAGTTTCCACAGAACTCCCAGTCTCTGAAGCTTCAATCTCCGTGCAGATATACGCGTTTCTAACATACAATGCGACACCTCCTCCTCGTTTATCAAGTCTGTTTCTTGCAAATAAGTTGTATCCTTCTAGTCTTGTATTCCAATCATGTGTATTGTCCCAACAAGTTTCAGTGATTCCAATGACATCATATTTCTTTTCCTGTGTTAGTAGTTCCAATTCTCCTTGTTTGTTGCCCATGCTTTGTGCATTAGTAAAGAAACATTTTAGTTTATGATTGGTTTCTCTTTCTCAAATATTTTTATTAATTAGATTATTTTGTCTTTGTTCTTCCTTTCCACTTCTAATAGCAGACTTCTCAATAGCATTTGTCAGGTGTATGGCTTTTTCTGGTCTTTTGCTTCCCTTCCCATGTTGTTCTAGTTTAAAGCTTTCCTTACAAGTGTAGCAAGGCGACTTCCAAATACATGTTTTCCAGTCTTCGTAAGGTGCACCCCATCTCTAGCAAGTAGTCCATCATAAAGGTAATTCACTCCGTGATCCATAAATCCAAATCGTTGCTGACGGCACCATCGACGTAGCCAGTTGTTCACCTGCAGAATCTTATTCCACCTCCTTGTTCCATGGCCATCCACTGGGAGGATGGAAGAGAAGACCACCTGCGCTCCCAGTTCTTTCACTTTCTTGCCTAAGTCTTCAAAGTCTCTGCAGATGGTTTCCAGGTCATTTCTTGCGGTGTCATTTGTCCCCACATGTAGTAGCATGAATGGGTAGTCATCTGTAGGTCTGAAGAGTCCTGATAGCCTGTCAGACACATCTTTAATTTTTGCACCTGGAAGACAGCACATTTCTCTTGAAGTTATATCTGGCCTGCAGATAGCAGCCTCTGTTCCTCTCAACAGGGAATCCCCCATGACCACCACTCTCCGTTTCTTCTTCACAACGTTTTTCTTTCTCCATCCAGGAGGACTCTGAAGGAGTACAAGGTTGCTGTTTGTGGGCAAAGTCTTATCCTGATGTATTTCTTCATCGTTTTCCTGCGTGAGAACCTGGTACTGGTTCCTGAGAAGTATGGGTGCTGACTGCCTTCTGATCCTCCTGCTTGCTTCTCTGGGTCACATGTCTCCATTCCTCTGTTTCTTCAGGTGCACTTCGAATTTCTTCTCTTTCTGTAACATGAAGAGATAATTCTGCTCTGTCTAAGAACTCTTCACCTTCCTTAATGATCTTCAACGTAACTAACCTCTCTTCGAGATTTTGCAACTTTTTCTCCAACAGGGACACAAGCTTGCATTTGTGGCATGTTAATTTTGGCTTTTCCACTGGTAAGTCTGTGAACATGTAGCAAGAAGTGCAGCTCACCAAATGGCTCCTGGCCTCTTCCATATTGAGATTTCTTTAAAACAATGAAAGATGAGCCAAAATTTGCACGCCAATCAGCGCGCGGTTTTCCGATTTCCTCTTTTCAGCTGCAACGGCCAAAACCCAGTGATCGTTGAGCTCGCGGAGACTCTTCACTTATCCCAGAAGGCACTGGGAATATGCAAATGATCTCCTCAAGACTCTTCCCCTGGCTTTATTGGAATATTTATGCATATTGCATAATTTACGATGATCCTTCAGAACTCTGTTGTCTGTATATGTCCTCTCTGCTCTCTCCAACTGTACTGAAAATGAAACTGGATAGACTACTATTGCAATTGTCTACTGATAAGATAAAATAAAACACCCCCACCCTTTACGATAAGAGCTCAGAGTAAAGCAAACACACTTTTCAGACAGAATTTATTAGTACTCTTTCAGGTCAGCATTTCACAAAAATTAGATCAGGAAACACAAGTAAAAAAAGAGAATATGTTCATTTACAATATGAAATGTTGAGAACTGAATTGAACTATTTTACATGAACAGCAGGGTAAAAATATTTGGCACATAACTATACTGGAAGGTAATCCATCAGTAGTATTGTAATGAGAAAATGTATGTATGTGTAAATCTGCATGGACCAAAAGGACATAAATAAATTGATAAATAGTAGTAGATGTAATATATAGTCCAAAGTGAGATTATAGCTCCTTTATTTTACTCATAAAATGGCTGGAGATCACTATAAAAGTCTATCGGTCATTTTTGACCGAACAGTACAAGTGTATAAAAAATTGTGGAGCAAAACGTAGACAAAAAAAAAAATACCCATAGTAAGAACCCCTCATATGAGGAAAAGTCAATCAACCACAAGTTTCAGAACCGCATCTTGAATATTTTAAATATTAAAGTTCAAAATCGGTTGTTTTTGACCGAAAATAACAGCAGAGTTAAAAAACTCCTTCCCTCCGTCTAATATATTTACTTGCCATACCATTACCAATGCACTTGTTGCACTTTAAAGTACAGGTTCTGAAAATGATAGGTATGAACCAGCGTAAAGATTTTTATGACTAATCTATGGTGCAAAACTGACAATTAGAAAGGTCATTATGACCAGTGGATATCAAACAATAATAATTTAATCTGAGCATATTAACCTCTTCATGACCGGAGATATTTTCGTTTTTGTTTTTTGCTCCCCTTCTTCCCAGAGTCATAACTTTTTCATTTTTTTGTGAAAATGGCCATGTGAGGGCTTGTTTTGTGGGCGTGTTGTACTTTTGAATGACACCATTGGTTTTAACATGTCATCATGTACTGGAAAACAGGGAAAAAATTCCAAGTGTGGTGAAATTGCAAAACAAGTGCAATTCCACTTTTTATTTTTTTTACCATGTTCACTAAATGCTAAAACTGACCTACAATTATGATTCTCCAGGTCATTATGAGTTCATAGACACCAAACATATCTAGGTTCTTTTTTATTTAAGTGGTGAAAAAAAAATCCAAATTTTGGTAAAAAAAAAAAATGGCATAAGTTTCTGAGACCTGTAGCATCTCACTTTTTCGTGATCTGGGGCTGGATGAGGGCTTAATTTTTGCGTTCTGAATTGACGTTTTTATTGATACCATTTTGGTGTAGATACGATCTTTTGATCGCCTGTTGTTGAATTTTATTGCACTGTAGCAGCGACCAAAAAATATAATCCTGGCATTTTGAATTTTTTTCTCGTTACACCGTTTACCGATCGGGTTAATTCTTTTTTTATACTGATAGATCAGACAATTCTGAATGCGGCGATACCAAATATGTGTATGTTTGATTTTTTTGTTTTATTTTGAATGGAGCAAAAGGGGGTGATTTGAACTTTTTTTTTTTATATTTTTAAAATCTTTTTTTTACTTTTTGCATTCTTCAATATTCTCCATGGGAGACTAGAAGCTGCAGTTGTCCGATCGGCTCTGCTACATACAGGCGATGATCAGATCACCTGTATGTAGCAGAAATGCTCACTTTCTGTGGCAACCATAGAGGTCTGCCCACTCATCGGTGATCCATGATCAAGTGACGGAGTCACTGATGGGCATGATTTCCTGCGCGCTTACCAGAAGTGCGAGTTAAATTGACAGCTGCATATAAGGTTAACAGCCATGGATGTATCGAGATTCCACCTGCGGCTGTTAGAGGCACATGTCAGCTGTTCAAAACAGCTTACATGTGTCAGGATATATGTGGACTCAGCACTGGAGCCCACATCAAAGGAAGGGATTCTGACGTGGGCATACTATAATACCCAACACCGGAAAGGGGTTAAGGTATCCAAGAATTAAGTCCTATTGTTGGGACTGAGTCATTTACAATAACATTTGAGACCCTATAACCCTATAGTTTCCACACATCTCACTGCATACTGGTAGAGGGCACTTATGTGCAACATGTGTTCTTTTTGGTGTTGTTCATGATTATTTTTTTTTAAAGTTTTTTTTTAAATAAATATTAAAGGTCAAGTTTTAACCCCTTCCCGACCTGTGACACAGCGTATGCGTCATGAAAGTCGGTGCCAATCCGACCTGTGATGCATACCCTGTGTCACAGAATGATCGCCCTCCTGCGGGCCAGGTGACGGGGGTGAATGAAAGGTCACCCAGCCTGCAGGTACAGGGGGATCTATACTTGACCTTGGGGGGGTGGCTTAGCCCCCCGGGTCTACGATCACTCCTAGTGACCTTTTGTCACCCCCCTCAGATCTGATAGGAGCTACCGTCCATGTGACGCTAGCCCTCCAATCAGATGTGGAGGGGTGGAGGAAACAATGTCTGCCTTGCTCCTCAGCTTCATCCCATCTGTGGAAGCCAAGGAGCGAGGTGCCTGACTGCTGACCTGCCCCACAGGGCCCGCGATCGCCGCTGCTGCCGCCGCTGCTAGCACCACCGCTGCTGTGTGCTGAGGACAGGTACTCCCCCCTCCTGTCCTCCACTCCCCCCGACCTCTGCTCCCTGCCCCCCCGATCACCACCTGAATGGGTGATCACCCCCTGCCCCCCTAATCACTTGCTGCATTTGTCACCTCCTCCTGCAGCCTCCATTTGCTCCCCTCCTCAATGCTGCCCCCCCTGCGCCTGACAGCTCCATTTTCTCTCCTCCTCCCCTGGTGATCACCCCCTGATCACCCCCTAATCACCTGCTGCTGCCAACTGCATCTTCTGCTGGTCCTCTGCTCCCATCCTACCCCCAACCACACCTGACAGCCCCATCCTCCCCTGGTGATCACTCCAATCACCCCCTGCCCACCTCCTGCCCCCCTGATCACCCTCTGCCCCCCTGATCACCTGCTGCTGGTTTTATCTACAGCTGGACCTCCGCTACCCTCCTGCCCCCCCTGCACCTGACAGCCCCATCCTCCTCTGGTGATCACCCCCCCAGTGATCCCTCCTGGACCCCCGTCCCTGAACATTTTGCTCCACAGATTCCTGATTTCGCTCCCCAATCAGGAATCCAGTTTGAAACTACCAACTTCAGGGAAATAGACTTTTTCAAAGTCTTTTTCTCTGAGTCAATTTCTTCATTCTCTACTTGGAGCCCCGTGGACTCTGTAGAAATGATTAAATATTGGGGACTGGTCCTTCACATGGGGATTGTGAAGAAACCAGAAATTCGCCGATACTGGAGTACCGATATTTTATATCAAACTCCAGCATTTGGCATGGTTATGTTTTGCAAACGTTTTGAGGTGATTCATAAATTTCTCCATTTCAGGGACAACACTGAAAGCCTACCCCGCGATGACCCGAATTTTGATAGACTGAAAGTTTGCTGAAGTGTACATTCCCGAAAGGGAAATTTGTGTGGATGAATCCCTCATCGACTTCAGTTCCGTCAGTACCTGCCCAGCAAAAGGGCGATGGGATAAAACTCTACAAGCTGTGTGAGAGTACCCCAGGGTACATTCTCAGCTTTAGCGTTTACCAAGGAAAGGACAGTAGGATCCAGCCCCCAGAATGTTGACTTGCTTTGGGGGTGAGTGGGAAAATAGTGTGGGATTTGGTCCACCCAATGCTTGATAAAAGTTACCATCTGTACGTTGATAACTTTTATACAAGCATCACCCTATTTCATTCCCTCTCTGTCAGAGCTACCGTCGCTTGCGGTACTGTGCGCAGAAACCAGAGGGGGCTCCCTTTGCGACTAATTGAGCAGCATCTCCGAAAGGGTGAGAGCCGAGCCCAATGTAGCGGCAACATGCTTGTGGTCAAGTTCAAAGACAAAAGAGACATCTTTGTCTTGACCACAATCCATGGTCCCGGCACCACGGCCACCACCGTTCGAGGTACCCCAGCACCGGTCCATAAACCGGACTGTATCCTGGTGTACAACCATCACATGGTGGGAGTTGATCTTTCTGATCAAGTCCTCCAGCCCTATAGTGCCATGCGGAAGGCGAAGGTGTGGTACAAAAAACTGGCTGTGCACCTCGTACAAATGCACTGTATAACGCATGCGTGCTATCACGATGTGCAGGCCAGAACCACTCCTTCCTTGAGTTCCAGGAGGAGGTGATAAAGGCCATGATTTTTGGAGAGGAGGACGGAGCGCGCCCCAGCACCCCTGGATCTCAAGTTTCCCATATGGTACCAGGGCAACATTTTCCCAGTGAGGGGATAACAAGAAAAAGGTCTTGGGTGTGCTATAAAAGGGGGACAAGAAAAACGACTCATTTCCAATGTGAAATGTGTCCTGACAAACTTGGACTGTGTTTGAATGAATGCTTCAGAATTCATCACATGTCCATGGACTAAACACATCCAGACATTCCACGACAGAACTCATCCACACTAGGCTGACATACACAACACCACACACACCAACCTGACGTACACTACACCACACACACCAACCTGACGTATACTATGCCACACACAATAACCTGACACTATGTCAGGTTGGTGTGTGTGGTATAATGTATGTCAGGTTGGTGTGTGTGTGTGTTGCAGTGTATGTCAGGTTGGTGTGTGTGGTGTATACTACACCACACACACCAACCTGACGTACAATACACTACACCACACGCCAACCTGACATACACTACACCACACACACCAACCTGACGTAGCGTGTCAGGTTGGTGTGTGTGGTGTAGTGTACATCAGGTTGGTGTGTATGTGTGGTGTACACTACACCACACACCATCCTGACGTACACTACACCACACACCAACCTGATGTACACTACACCACACACACCAACCTGACCTAGTGTGTCAGGTTGGTGTGTGTGGTGTAGTGTACATCAGGTTGGTGTGTGTGGCCTAGTGTACGTCAGGTTGGTGAGTATGTGTGCTGTACACTACACCACACACACCAACCTGATGTACACTACACCACTCACCAACCTGATGTACACTACACCACACACACCAACCTGACACACTACGTCAGGTTGGTGTGTGTGGTGTAGTGTACGTCAGGTTGGTGTGTGGTGTAGTGTACATCAGGTTGGTGTGTGGTGTAGTGTACGTCAGGTTGGTGAGTGTGGTGTAGTGTACAGCACACATACTCACCAACCTGACGTACACTAGGCCACACACACCAACCTGATGTACACTACACCACACACACCAACCTGACACACTATGTCAGGTTGGTGTGTGTGGTGTAGTGTACATCAGGTTGGTGTGTGGTGTAGTGTACGTCAGGTTGGTGTGTGTGGTGTAGTGTACAGCACACATACTCACCAACTTGACATACACTAGGCCACACACCCCAACCTGATGTACACTACACCACACACACCAACCTGACATAGTGTGGTGTCACTCTAAATATATAAATGATGTGGCGTCCTTGCTCAAATGTCAGCTACCACTGAAGTGCCAATTATAGCTTGCTAACGCAGTATGTCTGATCCATCACATTCCACAATTGCTCTCCATAAATAGTACTTCAATAGTGTGTCTCTACAAAGCAGATGAGGATTCCTTAGTAAAAGATAAATCCATATTTATCTATCCCACCCGAAATATTTCGGCTGTAAATCAGGAAGTTCATCAGGGAATATGTGAAAACTAGCTGTTTCCAGCCAGCTAACGCTCGGCACGCTCATTGCTATCTAATTAACGCTGCTGGTGATTAAACTAAAGTAAATAATGACAACATTCAATAGGGCTTACGCAGGTGGTAAATTAGATTAAAATGAAGTTAATAACAATAATAATCATTAAAAATCTGAATAATACTAATGATACATTTTATTCACAGTGTAAAATCAAAAACAAACTAGATTCAGTAAGATGTGCATTTTTTATTCATTCCAGCATCTAAACAATTTTCATAATGAAACATAAATTAAGTTAAAATCTCTCTGTAAACACAATTAAATGTATAGTCATTTTCGTCATTTTCAAAGATCTTTCCTTGACTTCTACCAGGAACAATTTGAACTGAAAGACCTTTACAACTTGTTACTCTAGAGAATGCAGTGTATAATTGACCATGTGTGAATACAGGATCAGGTAGGAGAACGCCAATCTTATCGAATGTTTGTCCTTGCGATTTTGTAATTGTCATGGAATAAGCCAGACAAAGTGGGAATTGTTTTCTTGTTAACTTAAACGGGATATAGCAATTTTCGCTAGTGTCCAATGGTATTCTTGGAATGAGAACCTTTTGACCACGACGCTCCCCAGAAAAAATACTGCAGTCGATGAGATTTGTGCCAAGAGTTTCTACAATTAATCGAGTACCATTGCACAGTCCTTTCTTTGGATTTAGATTGCGGAGTAGCATGACACAGCAGCCTTTCTTAAGGTTCAGCATATGAAGAGGGAGGCCCATAGGAGTTAGAGAATGTACAAATTCGATGGGGTACTGAGCTCTTTCTTCTTCTGTCTCACAGGATGAAATATTGTCGACACTGACGTATGATTTAGTCTGACCTCTAAGCATGTTCAACATTTGTTCATTGACTGTCAGCGTGTCACAGTTTTTAGGGCATAGTACTGCTCTGGAAGCAAGATCAGCAGGAGTGAGAGAGTTCAGGTCATTCCCAAATATGCTCATCACGACGTCATGAGTCAGAATGTCTTTGCTCAGCTTCACAAAATCCACCAGATTCCCATCTTCTACTCCTGATCCAACAGTTAGCAGCCACTCACAAAATTCAACCTCATCAGGATTGACTCGCATGTTCTTGATTAATTTCAGATCCTTGAAGGATTTCCAGACTGGACTCTTCTTGACACATGCCTCTACAATACTAACGCGATTTCCATGAAGTACAACTGGAGCTTGCTGACAAAAATCTCCTCCAACAACAATTGGGATCCCACCAAAAGATTCTTCATTGTGAAGGAGAATACGTAAGCTTCTATCAACGGCACTGAAAAGATGAACGTGAGACATTGAAATTTAATCCCATATAATAAGTTTAGTATCCCGAAGCTTTCAGCAGACTGAGGTTCCTTCTTTAATACTTGATACAGTTCTCTCATTCAAATGAATTGAAATTCCAAATCCGGAGTGGACTGTTTTACCGCCTGTGTAAAACAAAAAAAAATCTTCAATACAGGCATCTTAAATTTACGTTTTTCAGTATTCTGTAATCGTAATTAAAATTACCTTTTAGTAATGTAGCTGCCAAACTGGTAGGAGCAACTGTTTTTACAATGCCACCATTCCCAAGTATAGTAGATGTCAAAGCCTTGTACACCGAAAGTCTTTCCACAACCTCCTGCACCAGATAAAAAAAAGCATTTTTGTGATGTGGTTGGATTATTAACTGCATTCATGATTGTTACAAAAGCGCCTCGTTGTTCTAGGTTCATCAGAAACTGCAGTCGTTCAGATTCTTGTTTCTCCCTTTCCACATCAACAATGTCACACATTTTATACGCATCTGATGGAGAAGGTAGTGCACAACTTTTGCAATCTTTAGCAAACTCTCATAAGTGGTCTTGGATATCGGCAAGTGTTTGCTGCTCAGCCATGTATTCGTTATGAGTCAGGAGGAAGTCTTCCATCATGTTATTTTTATATTTGTTGTATAAATCAAGTCCACTTGCTATGTTAGCGTGGTTCAGGATTGCAGCAAATAGCTGTCGAAGCTCACTGGGCATTCTAAATAAAGATGCTTCTTCCATTGTTTTGTCCCACTCTGAATCGTCATGCAATAATCCCATAGCCTTTGCCGCCAGAATATAAGCTTCATATGTGTGTCCTTCCACTGTTCTCAGATCTTCGAATGATGTAGCACCTGTAAACAGCATAAAGAAAATAATTAAACATTTCAAAAAAGTCAGGATGATCTAATAATGTACAATTAAATGAATAGGACTTACCTTTGAAATGCATCAGGAGTAGGCGCAGGGAAAATCTTTCCATGTCTTGTGGAGAGACAGAGTACATTCTTGGAAGGATCTTGTCAGCACCTCTTTTTCTTGTCTTCCAAAACTTATTTGTCCAGACATAATGCTAGGGTATTTCACAATATAAATACTGACGTGCTGATGGATCAGTTTGGTTTAGAACGAACCATTTCGTAAGTTTTGTGCCATCACGCTGAGCTTTTTCCACAGAAAGCTGCTCCGTTCCATCCTCAAAGTAAACTAATTGTTGGAAAGGTAGGTGTACCGAAAGTCATTCTACAGCATGGGAACATGCAGACATCTCAAATTTTCGCAGCCGCCACATTGCTTCAGGCGATGCCAAATATCGTGTGTCGATGTAAGTCTTAATCTCGTCCCAGTGGTAGGTGCCGGTGTTGCTGACTTCGCTCACTTGAACAATGGCTGCATCATGTCCTTTGTACACGTACTTGAAAATATATTTGACGTATGGATGGAAGAGCAGATTTCCACATTTATGTGTGCGCTGTATTTCTGAGAGAGGTAGGGGTTGTATGGTACAACCCAGCGGCTGTCAACTTCCACATCCCTAATCTTGAGCTTAATGCCATCTTTTCGTCTGCGGTATACTGAATAACCATCCACATTAATATTTGTTTCTTCGCTGAAGTCTTTGGGAAACTTTTTGGAACATGTCCGGATTCCTTTTACATCTTCCATACACGGTGAATTTCTATTGTGTTCTCCACAAGGCCCATGAATCATGCAGCTGGTGACAACATCGTAAAGCTCCTTGTTAATATCCGGATCAGGAATTTCTGCACAAACAGCATTGTCACAATCGATAGCTTCTCGACACTTGTCTTTGTCGTCCAGAATTAAGAGCATATGAAACAATAAAAGGATGCATTAAATGTGCATTATTAATCATTCCACTCTTAACATTACTGTTACGAACATTCAGATGAATGTACGTAATACCTCTTTTTTTAAATTCAATGACTTAGGTGTATGTCTTTACTTGTCCCATCACTCCACCTTTTTTTGCAGTCAAGTCGTTTAGTAACTCTTGTAGCTTTAAGTGGAATATGGTAGATACCAAATCTGGGCGGTCTATTGCTGTTTCATGATGTAAAAGGCCGGACTGAATTTCTTCCCACTTTGGGTTGCAAGTGAACGTAAAAAATAAATCCAACTTTCCAAATTTTGCTACCAAAGTCATCGCATCTTGGTAATTCTGTGTCATGGCACGTTTTCCACCGGTAAAAGAAGAGGGAAGTATGACGATGCTACCCGGTCTCAGATCTTGTTGTTCAGCCCTACTGTTGATATAATCCATAAGCCCGACATATAATTCTACTCTGAGTTTCTTTTGGTTTTGTCTGTTCCAGTCCAGTCGCTGCGCTTCAACCTTTAGGTAGGCATCAATTATGTATTGTTGTGTCAGCTTGCCAGAATGTAACAGCGGGTTGAAGGATTGTCGATCCTGAAGGCGGTACGCATAGAATTCCCTCATCGACACATTTCTTTTTTTTTTTTTTCTTGTTCCCCTGCATCGTGACTGATATCTTCCTGTTCTTCATCGTCACCTTCCTCAATTTCATGACTTTTCCTTTTTGCAGTTCTCCCTTGCTTCCGTATTCAAGGTTGCCATTTGTGTTCACCGTACGGAAAGAGGCAGTGGATACACCATTGGATCACAGTTTGGGCTATGGTACACAATATTCTGTAGTCCTCGCTGTCCAATGGGATGAACGGCAATGTCTATTTTGATCGGCGGCTCTCCATCATCGGAGACAAACACAGCTGCAACTTCATTAGCTGTAGGCAAGTGTCACGTCCGCCATGTCTGTTTTGCCTCATGAATAGAGTTGAGCGATACCGTCCGATACTTCAAAGTATCGTATCGGATGGTATCGGCCGATCTTTAAAAAAAGTATCGGTATCGCCGATTCCGATACCGGAAGTCCCATTCAAGTCTATGGGACTTCCGGTATCGGAATAAGAAAAACCCTTTCCTGCCCTTGTACAGCCTCTCTGGGGTCTGTACGGGCCTTTCGGGGGGCTGTGCCGGCCTGCCAGGGGGTCTGTGCAGGCTCCGGTGGTCTGTGCCGGCCTGCCGGTGGTCTGTGCAGGCTCCGGGGGGCTGTGCCGGCCTGCCGGGGGGCTGTGCCGGCCTGCCGGGGGGCTGTGCAGGCTCCGGGGGGCTGTGCCGGCCTGCCGGGGGGCTGTGCCGGCCTGCCGGTGGTCTGTGCAGGCTCCGGGGGTCTGTGCAGGCATCGTCCGATGGGACTACAAGTCCCATCGGGCGATGCCTGCTACCATGACAGTGATTGACACATTAGCCAATGATGGGACAGTAGTAGTCCCATCATCCGGCTAATGTGTTAAATGTAAAAAAAAAAAAAAAAAAAAAAAAAATTACATGCTACATACATACAACATGCATACTACATACATGCTACATTCATACTACATACTACATACATGCTACATTTATACTACATAAATACTACATGCAACATACATACTACATATATACTACATGCATGCTACATACATACTGCATGCTACATACATACCACATATATACTACATATATACTACATGCATGCTACATGCATGCTACATGCTACATACTACATATATACTACATGCATGCTACATACTACATGCTACATACATACTACATATATACTACATGCATGCTACATACATACTACATGCTACATACATACCATATACATACTACATGCATGCTACATACATACTACATGCTACATACATACCATATACATACTACATGCATGCTACATACATACTACATGCATGCTACATACATACTACATGCATGCTACATACATACTACATGCTACATACATACTACATATATACTACATGCATGCTACATACATACTACATGCTACATACATACTACATATATACTACATGCATGCTACATACTACATGCTACATACATACTACATACATACTACATGCATGCTACATACATACCACATACATAACACATATATACTACATGCATGCTACATACATACTACATGCTACATACATACCATATACATACTACATGCATGCTACATACATACTACATGCATGCTACATACATACTACATGCTACATACATACTACATATATACTACATGCATGCTACATACATACTACATGCTACATACATACTACATATATACTACATGCATGCTACATACTACATGCTACATACATACTACATACATACTACATGCTACATACATACCACATATATACTACATACATACAATACATTCATACAATACATACATAGACATACAGTACATATAACATAGAGTAACATACTTACCAATACTTGTCACATTGTTCCCCGAAGCCATTGTCTTTTCCGGGATAAATATTAACATAACAAACCACAAAAATACTCACCCACGATCCGAAGCAGTCCACGAGTGTGTCCCACGACGATCTTGGGTAGAGAACTGCAGCATCAGCTGTTGCTGCCGTTCTCTACGGGCTGCAGGAATCCAATGACGGAAGGTAGGTATCCTTCCGCACTGTATTCCTCCGCCACTTAAAAAAAAAAAAAGTCCCTAGTCTCACTTTATGCCATTGCTGTGTGGGAAATTCCCACGCAGCAATGGCATAAAGTGAGACTAGGGACTTTTTTTTTTTTAAGTGGCGGAGGAATACAGTGCGGAAGGATACCTACCTTCCGTCATTGGATTCCTGCAGCCCGTAGAGAACGGCAGCATCATCTGATGCTGCAGTTCTCTACCCAAGATCGTCGTGGGACACACTCGTGGACTGCTTCGGATCGTGGGTGAGTATTTTTGTGGTTTGTTATGTTAATATTTATCCCGGAAAAGACAATGGCTTCGGGGAACAATGTGACAAGTATTGGTAAGTATGTTACTCTATGTTATATGTACTGTATGTCTATGTATGTATTGTATGAATGTATTGTATGTATGTAGTATATATGTGGTATGTATGTAGCATGTAGTATGTATGTAGTATGTATGTAGCATGCATGTAGCATGTAGTATGTATGTAGCATGCATGTAGTATATATGTAGTATGTATGTAGCATGCATGTAGTATATATGTAGCATGTATGTAGTATGTATGTAGTATATATGTAGTATGTATGTAGCATGTAGTATGTATGTAGCATGCATGTAGTATATATGTAGTATGTATGTAGCATGCATGTAGTATGTATGTAGTATGTATGTAGTATGTATGTAGCATGCAGTATGTATGTAGCATGTATGTAGTATGTATGTAGCATGTAGTATGTATGTAGCATGCATGTAGCATGTATGTAGTATGTATGTAGTATGTATGTAGCATGCATGTAGTATGTATGTAGTATGTATGTAGTATGTATGTAGTATGTATGTAGTATGTATGTAGCATGCAGTATGTATGTAGCATGTATGTAGTATGTATGTAGCATGTAGTATGTATGTAGCATGCATGTAGCATGTATGTAGTATGTATGTAGTATGTATGTAGCATGCATGTAGTATGTATGTAGTATTTTTTTTTTTTTTTTTTTTTTTTTAACATTTAACACATTAGCCGGATGATGGGACTACTACTGTCCCATCATTGGCTAATGTGTCAATCACTGTCATGGTAGCAGGCATCGCCCGATGGGACTTGTAGTCCCATCGGACGATGCTTGCACAGACCCCCGGACATCAGCACAGCCCCCCGGCAGGCCGGCACAGCCCCCCGGCAGGCCGGCACAGCCCCCCGGCAGGCCGGTACAGACCCCCACAGGGTGCACAGACCACCGGCAGGCCGGCACAGCCCCCCGGCAGGCCGGTACAGACCCCGGGCAGTCCACACAGCCCCCCGGCAGGCCGGCACAGCCCCCCGGCAGGCCGGCACAGCCCCCCGGCAGGCCGGCAGAGACCCCCGGAAGGCCCGAAATGACGGCGCATCATGATGCGCACACACCGCGCATCATGATGACGTCAGGCCGTCAATCAACTGAACTTCCGATTCCGATGCCGAATTCCGATATTGAAAAAATATCGGAAGTCGGTATCGGAATTCCGATACAGCAAGTATCGGCCGATACCCGATACTTGCGGTATCGGAATGCTCAACACTACTCATGAACCCCTGGAGCGGTGTGCACGTGCACCTTGTGTCCACTATCCTGCTTGTTCCCTAGAGCAGTGTGCACACTCACCTCATGTCTGCTGAGCTGCAAGATGCCTGCGTTTTTGCTTTGCCTTCTGTGATCTTCTCGTCATGTCAAGAATCCCTGATCATGTGACGTTTCCTAGGATCCTGCACTGTCTGGTTCTGCAATCATCTCGTCATGTCTAAAACCTTGATCATGTGGCATTTCCTAAGGTCCTGCACTGTCTGGTTCTGCAATCATCTCGTCATGTCTAGAATCCCTGATTATGTGTCCTTCCTAGGATCCTGCACTGTCTGGTTCGGTGATCATCTCGTCATGTCTGAAACCCTGATCATGTGACTGCTCTCTGTGATCCTGGAGCATCTGAACTAGGAAGTTCTCCCCTGGTCCTGACCCGGAAGAGGTGGTGCTGTGCCCTACATCAGACCACCCCTTCCTTTGCTCAGGGCCTGATTATTGTCTTGCTTCCCTGCACGGCTCTTGGTCTGTGGGGTTGCTCCCTCTATTCTGTGCCCTTGCACTTTGCTCTGTAGTGCTTCTCTGCACACGCTCCGTGCTCGTATTCCGTCTCTTGTCTTGTGCCATGTCTTGTGTTGTCTCTCGTGCCATGTTTGTCTTTGCCTTTGCCTTTGTAGTCCTTCTGCTGTTCTCTGCTTTAGTCTGTTTTGCTATGTCTTGCCTTATCTATTCTTTGCCTTGTAGTCCTTCCTCTGTTCTCTGCCTTGCCTGTTTCGCCATGTCTTTTCTTTGCTATTCTGAGCCTTGTAGTACTTCTCATGTTCTTGTCTCAGCCTGGTTTTCCGCACTCTGTCCTCTGGTGCTCTCTTGCACATTTCCAAGTCTAGTCTCAAGGTCTTTCCTTGGCCCGGCTCTTGGCTTCTGCCTACGCTCCACTGCTAGACTCTGTCCTCTAGTGCTCTCTTGCACATTTCCAAGTCTAGTCCCAAGGTTCTCCCTTGGCCCGGCTCTGGGTTTCGGCCTACGCTCCGCTGCTAGACTCTGTCCTTGCTCTGACCTGGCTCTGTTTCTGCCTATGTTCCGCTCCGTGTTCCGTACCTTGTTTCTTGCCTAGTCTTGCCTTGTTCCTTGCCTTGAACCCCGGCGTGGGTTCCCCTTGGCCGTCTCCTGTGCCGTGGTAAGTGCCTCGTGTTTTATGTACAGCCGTGTGCACTGGCCAGTGTGGCGTGCCTCCTGCATGGCTCCTAGCATGCAGCCCCTCCTTGAACCCTGGCATGGCATGGCTCCTAGCACGCAGCCCTGCCTTGAACCCTGGCGTGGCTCCTAGCACGCACCCTGCCTTGAACCCTGGCGTGGCTCCTAGCATGCACCCTGCCCTGAACCTGGCATGGCTCCTAACATGAAGGTTCCTTTGCCCGCCTCCTGTGCCTTAGTCGTGCCTCGTGCTGGCATTACAGCCGTGTGCATTGGCCAGTGAGGTGTGTGTCCCGCATGGCTCCTAGCATGCGTCCTGCCTTGAACCCTGGCGTGGCTCCTAGCACGCACCCTGCCTTGAACCCTGTCCCTGGCGTGCCTCTTTGCATGCGCAGAACTCTGTCTTGTACCTTGTGCCTTGGCGTGTCTCTACACACGCACTCTGTCTTGAACCTTGTGCTTTGGCGTGTCTCTACACACACACTCTGCCTTGTACCTTGTGCTTTGGTGTGTCTCTACACACACACACTCTGTCTTGTACCTTGTGCTTTGGCGTGTCTCTACACATGCACCCTGTCTCATTTTGTGAACCCTGGCGTGTCCCCTACACACGCACCTTGCCTTGCACCTAGCCTTGAACCCTGGCATGTCCACTACACATGCACCTTGTCTTGAACCTAGCCTTGGACCTTGGCGTATTCCCTAACACGCACCATGCCTGGATATCTGTCGTGCCTCTTTGCCTGAACCCTGGTTGCCTGCCGGATGCCCGTGAAGCTGCCGATCGCTGCCAGAGATCGTAAGCTGGATGACTGCGGCCTGATGTCTGGAGCTGATGTCTGCAGCCTGATGCCTTGATCATGTCGATCGTCGCCAGCGGTCTGAAGTCCGATGCCATTGTGCCTTTACCTGTACCTAGGCGTGCCACCTGGCATGTACTATGCTATGGACCTTGGCGTGCCCACGCGCGCACCTTGCACGTTTTGCTTGTTTTCACGTTTGCACTGAATGTGATCCTGAAGATCTTAATGAAGATACCTTGCACTTACCTCTTGTCTTGTCTTGCTTCCTGCTTGTCTCTGGTCGTCAGACACTCCCATAGTGTCCCCCTGAGCCGGCCGTCTGGTCCCAGCAGTCGTGGTGGCTCACCCCCTTGGTCTTGCCCCTGACACTCCCTGTATAGGGGGTGGATTCTCACAAGGTCAGCTCGCCCTCGGTGGGTGGGTGCCATGACCCAGAGGGTCCACTCAAAAAATGGGCTCAGCAGGAGCTGAGTCCATCACAGCAAGTTGCATTGGCGAGGGTCGTGTTGTCTATCCTTGGTTATCCACATTTCGATTTTATGCCGGTCGTAGCCACGCTGATCAATCAAATCCCTCATCATCTTGAAAGCCTGAGCAAATGGGTTCATATCTCTGAGTAAACAGTCAATAGTATTCATTATGTCCCTCTTGCATCCTTCATTTTGCTCGTTATTTAATCGATGAATGTTTGCATACTCAGGATCCAATATGTAGAGTTGTGAATATGAAGGAGTATCAGATCTAAAGAAAGCACAAATATATTTTTATTTATTAAAAAAGAGTAGGAAAGAATTACAAACGTTCATTTAATTCAGGTCTTTTACCTTAGAGAAGTTGATGTACAGTGGTACTCTTGTCCATGAATGACTAAAACGGGTGGGCCACCGGAAAATTTCATTGACTGAAATCCAAAGGATGCAAAGGCAAAAGCACTGTTGTACTTTATGATGTTCTTTCTAAAAAATTTTGCCTCGTTCGTATCTTCAGTTAACCATGCTTGAAACTGCTGAGGATATTCATTTACTTCACGTAAGTGTATAGCACCACTTCCGCAGCACGACGCAAGCTTTGCACTGTGTAATTTTTCTTTCCAAAAGTGAGATGCACCGCAATCACTACACGTAAAGTCTCGCTTTCCCACGTGGTGTTCACTGGGTATATTCTCTGGATTTCTTGCTGCATACCTCGAAGGTGGTGGCAGTTTACATCGATGGGCATTGTTGTTTTCAACTTCCGCAGGTGTCAAATTCCTTCTTCGTTGATGCTGGTTATATATATCAGCTTCCCTTCTTTCTGTCACTCGGTTGATATAAACCTTGTGATATCTCTCTCTGTCCTTATCAATCTGCTCAGGTGTTCGTTGTTGATAACCAATCCTACGATTTTGTCGATACTGTTGTTGTCGATCAGCTACTGCATCGTTGTCCAGACCTGGCGACTTTTCTTGGCTCATTTTGTTTGGGAGAATGCGGATGCAATTAAATGTACGTTTACCTTGGCTGAAGTGGTTGAAATACATAGAAAGGAAGTGCTGCATATGGTAATGTGTGGGGACGGAGCCTCGTGTGGTAATGTGTGGGGACGGAGCCTCATGTGGTCATGTGGGGGGACACAGCCTCGTGTGGTAATGTGTGGGGACACAGCCTCGTGTGTTAATGTGTGAGGACGGAGCCTCATGTGGTAATGTGTGGGGACAGAGCCTCGTGCGGTAATGTGTGGGGACACAGCCTCGTGTGGTAATGTGTGGGGACAAAGCCTCGTGTGGTAATGTGTGAGGACGGAGCCTCGTGTGGTAATGTGGGGTAACGGAGCCTCGTGTGGTAATGTGTGGGGATGGAGCCTCGTGTGGTAATGTGTGTGGACGGAGCCTCCTCTGGTAATGTGGGGTAACGGAGCCTCGTGTGGTAATGTGTGGGGATGGAGCCTCGTGTGGTAATGTGTGTGGACGGAGCCTCATGGGGTAATGTGTGGGGACAGAGCCTCGTGTGGTAATGTGTGGGAATGGAGCCTCGTGTGGTAATGTGTGGGGACGGAGCCTCATGTGGTAATGTGTGGGGACGGAGCCTTGTGTGGTAATGTGTGGGAACGGAGCCTCGTATGGTAATGTGTGGGGACGGAGCCTCGTGTGGTAATGTGTGGGGACGGAGCCTTGTGTGGTAATGTGGGGGGATGGAGCCTCGTGTCGTAATGTGGGGGGGGCGGGATTATGTGTGGTAATGTGGGGGGTGGGATTATGTGTGGTGATGTGGTGGGGGGGCGGAATTATGTGTGGTGATGTGGTGTGGGGGTGGGATTATGTGTGGTGATGTGGTGGGGGGCAGGATTATGTGTGGTGGGGGGACGAGATTATGTGTGGTAATGTGGTGGGGGGCGGGATTATGTGTGGTGATGTGGTGGGGGGTGGGATTATGTGTGGTGATGTCGTGGGGGGCGGGATTATGTGTGGTGATGTCGTGGGGGCAGGATTATGTGTGGTGATATATATAGTGGGGGCGGGATTATGTGTGGTGATGTGGTGGGGGGCCGGGATTATGTGTGGTGATGTGGTGGGGGGTGGGATTATGTGTGGTGATGTGGTGGGGCGTGGGACTATGTGTGGTAATGTGGTGGGGGGTGGGATTATGTGTAGTGATGTGGTGGGGGGCAGGATTATGTGTGGTGATGTGGTGAGGGGGCAGGATTATGTGCGGTGATGTGGTGGGGGCGGGATTATGTGTGGTGATGTGGTGGGGGGCGGGATTATGTGTGGTGATGTGGTGGGGTGCAGGATTATGTGTGGTGATGTGATGGGGGGCGGGATTATGTGTGGTGATGTGGTGAGAAGGCGGGATTATGTGTGGTGATGTGGTGGGGGACGAGATTATGTGCGGTAATGTGGTGGGGGGCGGGATTATGTGTGGTGATGTGGTGGGGGGCAGGATTATGTGTGGTGGGGGGACGAGATTATGTGTGGTAATGTGGTGGGGGGCGGGATTATGTGTGGTGATGTGGTGGGGGGTGGGATTATGTGTGGTGATGTCGTGGGGGGCGGGATTATGTGTGGTGATGTGATGGGGGGCGGGATTATGTGTGGTGATGTGGTGAGAAGGCGGGATTATGTGTGGTGATGTGGTGGGGGACGAGATTATGTGCGGTAATGTGGTGGGGGGCGGGATTATGTGTGGTGATGTGGTGGGGGGCAGGATTATGTGTGGTGGGGGGACGAGATTATGTGTGGTAATGTGGTGGGGGGCGGGATTA
Source organism: Dendrobates tinctorius (assembly GCF_039654945.1). Classification (NCBI taxonomy): domain Eukaryota; kingdom Metazoa; phylum Chordata; class Amphibia; order Anura; family Dendrobatidae; genus Dendrobates; species Dendrobates tinctorius. The sequence goes on from NW_027361675.1 coordinate 48,658,172, forward strand.
TGTGTGGTGATGTGGTGGGGGGTGGGATTATGTGTGGTGATGTCGTGGGGGGCGGGATTATGTGTGGTGATGTCGTGGGGGCAGGATTATGTGTGGTGATATATATAGTGGGGGCGGGATTATGTGTGGTGATGTGGTGGGGGGCCGGGATTATGTGTGGTGATGTGGTGGGGGGTGGGATTATGTGTGGTGATGTGGTGGGGCGTGGGACTATGTGTGGTAATGTGGTGGGGGGTGGGATTATGTGTAGTGATGTGGTGGGGGGCAGGATTATGTGTGGTGATGTGGTGAGGGGGCAGGATTATGTGCGGTGATGTGGTGGGGGCGGGATTATGTGTGGTGATGTGGTGGGGGGCGGGATTATGTGTGGTGATGTGGTGGGGTGCAGGATTATGTGTGGTGATGTGATGGGGGGCGGGATTATGTGTGGTGATGTGGTGAGAAGGCGGGATTATGTGTGGTGATGTGGTGGGGGACGAGATTATGTGCGGTAATGTGGTGGGGGGCGGGATTATGTGTGGTGATGTGGTGGGGGGTGGGATTATGTGTGGTGATGTCGTGGGGGGGCAGGATTATGTGTGGTGATATATATGGTGGGGGGGCGGGATTATGTGTGGTGATGTGGTGGGGGGCCAGGATTATGTGTGGTGATGTGGTGGGGGCGGGACTATGTGTGGTAATGTGGTGGGGGGTGGGATTATGTGTGGTGATGTGGTGGGGGGGCAGGATTATGTGTAGTGATGTGGTGGGGGGCAGGATTATGTATGGTGATGCAGTGGGGGGACAGGATTATGTGTGGTGATGTGGTGGGGGGCGGGATAATGTGTGGTGAAGTGGTGGGGGGCAGGATTATGTGTGGTGATGTGGTGGGGGGCGGGATTATGTGTGGTGATGTGGTGGGGGCGGGATTGTGTGTGGTGATGTGGTGTGGGGGCCGGATTGTGTGTGGTAATGTGGTGGGGGGGCGGGATTGTGTGTGGTAATGTGGTGGGGGCGGGATTGTGTGTGGCAATGGAGTGGGGGCGGGATTATGTGTGGTGATGTGGTGGGGGGCGGAACTACTGTGCAGGGGGCGGGATTAGCTAGTAATCACGATGCCTCTTATATATATAGATGACCAGTAGCCAACCGCTGACAATAATTGCTTTATCGCCTCATCAGTCGCAAGGTGACATATGGATAATCAGAGTGTACCACATTTTTTAACCCCTACCTCATACTGTCCACAGATTACATAGAAAAAACCTGCTGATCAATTCCATTTAAGAAATCAATATGTATGCTAATGGAAAGTTGTAAGGATTCCTTCTGATACTTATATCAGTAGTCAGGCATAACAGAGAAAAAGGAGTACACGGTGACAACAAGAAAAATACTTCTATAATATAAATATGAAAAGTTTATTGTACATACAAAATATATAAATAGTAATGCATAACAAGATAATAATAGTGCACCAAGGAGCATGCGGGCAAAACACAAGGGCCACCCCTCTGGCAACGCAGTCCTATGTAAGCAAGTACTCTGGTCAAATGACCAGAAGAAAAAATGTATAAGGGCTGGTCAGAAGATTCCCATCATGGATCACAGTAATAGCGTAATATATCTTACACAGCCACAGTTAACAGAGTAGCAATGCAGCTTACCGAGATCAAGGAGGCCAGAGAGGGAGCCCCAGGGCCAGATGTCCACCCCGACGCGCGTTTCGCAAGCGTTAAGGCCTGCTTTCTCAAGGGGAGTACTTGCTTACATAGGACTGCGTTGCCAGAGGGGTGGCCCTTGTGTTTTGCCCGCATGCTCCTTGGTGCACTATTATTATCTTGTTATGCATTACTATTTATATATTTTGTATGTACAATAAACTTTTCATATTTATATTATAGAAGTATTTTTCTTGTTGTCACCGTGTACTCCTTTTTCTCTGTTATGCCATAATACATTGGAGTTGGTGAATTTGTTTGCTGGGAGGCTCACCAGGTGGTGATGTCATCCCGTGCATTTTCATGCACACTGGCCTTGTTCTTAATTATATCAGTAGTCAGTAGGCTTTGCGGACTTAAAAATGTTTTCTGGCTTTTGTAAAACCCTCTTTCCTGGCTAAAGTTTCTATTAAAAAATTAAATTGTGTTTTACTCACCGTCCCTGGGGCAATAATGAGTCGCCACAATTGCTCCTGGAATTTTTTATTGTCTGCAGGGCTCCTTTATCAATGACAGACCTGCAGCCAACAACTTGACTTCAACTCTGGCAGAGCTGCATTACTGCTGAAGTGACGTCAGCACTAGTGATAAGCAAGTATACTCGTTGCTTGGGTGTTCTCCGAGTATTTTGGATGTGCTCGGAGATTTAGTTTCTGTCACCGTAGCTGCATGATTTGCGGCTGCTAGACAGCCTGAATACAGGTGGGGATTTCCTAACAAACAGGCAATTCCTGCTTGTATTTCGGATGGCTAGCAGCCTCAAATTATGCAGCTACGGCGACAGAAACACATCCAAATACTCGAAGATCATCCAAGCATGCTCAGGAAATCTTGAGTAACAAGTATACTCCCTCATCACTAGTCAGCATTGCAGAATCTTATAGACACTATGAGCAGCGGTGGAGACTTAGCGCTGTACCCTGGGATGGTGTGTGAGCTAGAGTTTTTGGTGTTTTTTTAACAAACAGCAGCTAGGCAAGAGGGTTTTTCTAAAAACTGAAAAGTTTTTCAATAAACTGTCAGAATTTGTTAGAAGTCAGTTGTCATGGCAACCAGAACCATTGTATGCAAATATATACATCTCTGATTGAGTGCAATACTAGCTAAAAGAAATATATGTGTCGCTAGCTCCTCCTAGTGGTGGCTCCATGCCTCTAGTGTAGAAGCGTTTCAGTGAAATTCAGTTATTACAAAATCATTTAGCACAGGATTATGGACATCAAGAAAAAATGCTGTAATTAATTTTAATAAAAACTTAGCCCATTTCTCAGTAGACAGTGAGACCACTGAGATCTTTGATTTTTCTGCACACTTTGTGCCTTCCATATGTGACTATTCATGTCATATTTAACAGCTCCTTCACCTTTATATGGTTCACTTCTCATCACAATCTATAACAGCACTAGCTGTTCTTTCCTGTCACTGTGTTGTTATTTGATTAGTAACAGCAATGTGTTATAAATTAGATAATGCAGTCACACTATGGGAACAGAAAGTGAATGTACATTAAAATTAGTTTGCAGATGCATCAATTATATCAAGTGTCACCTTATTTAAATAAATTCCACTCCATGATTAACATGCTACAATACTACCAGGTTTACCATTTTAGTCTCTGAAAAAAAATTATGAAACTAAACCTAAAAAACGTTAAAACTTAAGCCTGCTAATCGCTATAAAATAATCACAACTTTTAATAATAATTAAGAGAAACATAGTAATTGCAATTAAAATGATTTACCCAGCCGTTTACTATTATATTATAGAAAGCTGACAAAAATCCAGAATTGCAGCTAACATGGATATGCAAATACTTACGTGATCACTCAATTTTTTCATTTTTTATTCTTACATAAGTTGACTCAATTTTTGGAAAATTTGATTCAGGGTGAATCAATGTTTTTCAAATCCTGGGCCTGTAATTACCCTGGAAATAGTAAACTATTAACATTTCTATTTTTGAAGGCATTATTACTTTACACTTTTCTACACCTGCATAAAATTTTGCATAGTATTGCATATATTAGTAAATGTATATCATTTCCCCAACATAATAGTATAATAAAAATGTGGCCAACCCTTTAAGAAAAGTATCGTAAGATGACTGATATGGGCTAATACTTTTACATATTCTCTTTATTGTGTCCTTTGTTCTTGTATTTCATTGAAACTTTTCACTATAAATGCAATGTACAATAATTTACCATAGCGTGTGGGGGAAAGAAGGTGTAACGCAAGTCAGATGCATTTTAAGGAATTACAAAGTGAAACAGGTAGAAGACAATAGAACCAATCACTGTAAGAAATGAAACATTCGTCCAATAAATTACAATATCCACGTTAGATAATGGATTTAACTAGTGAGAGCTATTAGAGGAGTCTAGCTTTCAGTCTTTTCCAGGAGTGTAGTTAAGCTAAGGCACTGCCCTGGCACTTTTTTGGCAGCCAAGGCAAGGTATGGACCTCCAAAAAAGTGACCTTCAGGATTTTGTGTTATTTTCTAAATTAAACTGTTTTCAACAGTCCTCTTGGTATTGTGGCCTTTAAAGAGATATGGGCAGAGACAAGCAAATTTACATGGAGATCCTAAGGGCCACAAAATGTCTTACTAAGGATCAAAAACAAGCGGCTATGGGATATCATTTGAACACCGGTTTCTTTGGTGTGTCACTCAGTTGATGATATTGATATTTTCTCAATAACTCCACATTAGGGAATAAATTGTTTTCAGATACCAACAGATTTGTTTTTATTTCTCTAATTGCTATTTCTTTAGCAGGGTGGGGGTCAGCTCCATATCTGCTTAGGACCACTCCCATCAGTCTATTGATTTTAATAGACTAACACAATGCTCAGTTATTCTTCCGGGGCATAGACAGCTGCATAGTTCTCGCTTTGATGAGGCAGAACTTTTCCAGAGCACAGAGGAGAGCTCAGGGAGAGCAAACATTCACTGATGTGCACAACTTAAAATTAATAGTGATCATTACTACTTTTAGCAGCAAGTTCAGAACATGTTCAGAACATAAAACTTATGAATACAGCAGTGTACCATCCATAATGGCAGCCCACATGTCTGCCATAGGGCCAGACCACTCATACAACTTCAATAGTATCCACACCCCCAAGAACATGGATACCATTAAAAGAATGCATGATCACAGAGCCAAAGGCTCCATGATCCATCATTCAGCCTGCGCCTGTGAGTCTGAGACTACATCGCACCTGTAGTGTGGAACCTCATTACCCACACCGCACAGACCAAAGCAGAGCATAGGGGAAACGGGGCTACGTGATTTTTTTATGTCAGTAATTGTGATGGAGCTTTGGGGCCCTTAAACTGAGTGTAAGGCTGTAAGGCTGATGGGGCCATTCTGCTGGGGGGCAATTATACTGCGTGGGGACCTTCATACTGAGTGAAGTCCTATAGGGTTCCTCATTCTGTGTAAGAGGCTGTGGTGGCCCTCATTCTGTGTGAGGGGCTATAGAGGCCCTTATGCTGAATGTTTGACCATCATATTGAGTGGAGAGTTGTGGGGGTCATTCTATTGTATGAAGGACTGTGCAAGCTATTATACTGTGTGAGGCGCTGTGGGGGCTATTATATTGTGCAAGGGGCTGTGGGGGACCATCATAATGTGTGAGGGGCTTTGGAGGCCATCAAACTGCATTAGCAGCTGTGGAGCCAATTAGCACTTTTTATATGGTGCCCTGTGATTTCCATGCATTATATTGTATGAATGTGTTGAATCACATTACTCTGTGCCTTGTGACTTTCCCTAATGCACAGGAACTATGTAAAACATAGCGTGAAAGTAAAGAGATAATGCACAGAGCAATATTGCAGGATGAAAAAATGTACATGGTGCGTCAATGAAGTTACAGCCCAGGAATCATAGGCCCTGTGATATCACAGCTCAAGGACTTTGAAAGATTACAGCATAAGCATTATATAAACACTGTTGTCACTATAAATAACAAGTAATGTCACATTACAAAACAAAGCACATTATTTCACGATATTTCCAAAGGATAGTGCACACTATGTTACTATAGCACAGAAAAAAATGCAAAGATAATGTCCCCAAGCATGTGATTATTTCAGAGAACAAGCAAAAAACACATAATCAAGTAATCAGGCAGTAATGGCACACATACAGTTTACAGGAAGAAACAAAACACGAAACGTGCGTTGGGGCTCTGTGCTGCATTCCGAGGTTGTATACCCCATTCTGCCTTGATATACCATACTCGCTGCTAATTTCTGTTTTACATACCTATAAGGTTATTTTCTGCCTTTGCCACTTTAATATTTGTTGGATAGAAAATATTTTTCACTTTGCTTTATATTTTTATATGCTTGCAGTATGCTTTATATTTAATGTAATCAGTAGTGTTGAGCATTCCGATACCGCAAGTATCGGGTATCGGCCGATATTAGCTGTATCGGAATTCCGATACTGACTTCCGATACTTTTTTCATATCGGATACCGGAATCAGAAGTTCCCATAATGCTATGAACCCGCTCGCTTTGATTCAGCCAATGGGAATCCTCAGAAGTGTGGGCACATCCTGTTAGGCATGTAGGCATGTTAACTATTGGCATGGCTGTGATTGGCTGCTGAAATGATGTCATGATGCACTATAAAAGCCGCCGCCGCCATTTCTGGTCACTCTGCTGTGAATTCAGTTAGGGACAGGCTGCTGTTGAAGACTGTGAGGGACAGTTAGAAATAGCGATTCTACAAAACATATTGTGCTTTAACCAGGCTACATAAACCACCACTGTAGCTTTCTTTTCCCTAGCAGCAGTGTTCACAGCTGTCTGCAAGGGCTGTGTGAGTGCAGCTCAAGCTGTGGAGTTGGTCCTGCAGCCACGTCTGGTTGTAGGCCGCCCAGAGTGCCTCACTGCTGCCTCATACATATTTTTCTTTTTGAGCTGCTTATTTTTCAAAAATTCTATCTAGTGTGCTTCCATCCGTATCCATATATGTTGGTTGCAAACACTAGTAGTAGATAGCGGAGCCTTTCTGCAGCCTTTCAGTGCTACTGCCCACTTAGCTGCACTGTTCACGGCTGTCTGAGAGGTCTCTGACTGTGTGTGAGTGCAGCTCACGCTGAGTAGCGTGTCCTGCAGCTACGTCTGGTTGTAGGCCGTTCAGCATGCGTCACTGCCTCACACATATTTTTCTTTTATTGCAGCTCATTTTTTCTTCTCCTATTAGTGTGCATCCATCCGTAGCCATATGCGGTGGTTGCAAACACTCTAGGAGTAGACAGCGGAGCCTTTCTGCAGCCTTTCAGTGCTAGTGCCCACTTAGCTGCACTGTTCACGGCTGTCTGAGAGGTCTCTGACTGTGTGTGAGTGCAGCTCACGCTGAGTAGTGTGTCCTGCAGCTACATCTGGTTGTAGGCTGCTCAGCGTGCGTCACTGCCTCACACATATTTTTCTTTAATTGCAGCTCATTTTTTCTTCTCCTATTAGTGTGCATCCATCCGTATCCATCTACATTGGTTGGTTGCAAACACTATATAGGAGTAGATAGAGGAGCCTTTTTTCTGGCTTGTGCCCTTCATCTGCAGCCAGATTAGTATTACCCAATTTTTTTGGAGCCTCATCTTTTGTATTGTAGGTTACCTGCCTGCATTGTAATAGCTCCAAAAAGTTGGTGATACTATCACTTTCAAAATCTTTGGTCACATCCTTTTAGTTTTTTTTCACAAAAAAAAACAATAAAGTTCACCAAACACTACATTTGAAAGTTGTGTAGGCCACATTAGCTCCTATTAAAGTGTAGTCCACACACACACTTCATAAAATTAGTGTTTCTTCTACCTGTAACCAGTTGTTCAGGAATAAGCACACTAAGCCCCCCTTTGTACTTTTCTGCCTATCTTTATCAGTCTAGCAAGATGAAGAAGGCAGGGAGTAAGGCACGTGGGCGTGGAGTTTCAGCAGGGAGAGGACGTGGGGATTCTGCAGGGAGAGGACGTGAAGATTCTGCAGGGAGAGGACGTGGGGATTCTGTGCCTGCTGCGGGCACCAGTGAGTCAGCATCCCCCAGTTTTAGCAGGCAACAGTCCTTTATGCGCAGCTTTGTAGGACCTCGCCGTACCCCACCGCTGCGGGAGGAACAAATTGAAGCCGTTGTCGGATGGATGGCAGCTAACGCATCGCTTTCATTGACTTCCACATCCTCTCAGGGCCAGAGCACCAAAGAGCAACCATCTGTCTCTTCACCACCTGCCAAAGTGCCCAGGCAGTCAGAGAGCTCTGGACAGGAGCCATCACAGTCTCTACTTCTGTTCTCTGAATCTGTTGGCTTGGAAAGAGGGGGCCAGTCAAGCAGCATTCCAGAATGTGAAGAAGAGGGAGTATGCAGTGATGCACAACTTCTTTGTCCCTCTGAATATGAAGAGGCAGGTGGGCCAGTGCCTATGGTCAGCACACCTCAGTACGCATCAGATGATGACGAGACACAGGTGCCATTTTCTGGTGCGTACGGTGCTGGCGAGACAACCCAGGAGAAGCAGGTGTTTGAAGAGGGGAGTGTAGATGATGAGGTCCTTGACCCATCATGGCGTGAGGAACAGGAAGGTGGTGGGAGCAGCTCTGAGGAAGAGATTCCCCGAACGGCCAAAACAGGAGGGAAAGGGAGGGGGCAGACTTGGTTGCCTGTAGCCTCCACTTCGGCACCCGTTAGGAGCATTCCTCTTTCAAAAGCCAAAACGGGCGCTCCCAAGACTTGCAGTGCGTGGTCCTTTTTTGACACAGTTGCAGATGATATTTGCTTTGTCAAATGCAAGCTGTGTCATCAGAGAGTCAAAAGAGGGAAAAATGTCAGCAAACTCAAAACCACTAATATGTGGAAACATGTGCGGACCAAGCACGAGGTGGAGTTACACAAACACACTGAAGACGTAGGCCAACATACAGCACCACCTACCACCTCTTCAGCTCGTGTTGGGGCCTCTTCCTCCAGCTCACATACAGCTGGTTCGGCTTCCTCACAGGATCGCCAAGGAAGAACATCTGGCACTGTTGTCCGGAGACCCTGTGACATTCCACCCACAGCACCACGTTCCCAGTCATCCTCACACTCCCAGGCCACTCGACAGCCATCGGTAGCACAGGCATGGGATAAAAGGCGGCCACACTTGGCAAACCATCCCCAAGCACAGGCTCTGAATGCTGGCATTGCCAAACTACTGTCCCTTGAAATGCTCTCATTCAGGCTGGTGGAGACTGACACCTTCCGGGACTTGATGGCATTGGCAATCCCACAATACACCGTGCCCAGTCGCTTTTATTTCAGCAGGCGAGCCGTCCCTGCCCTGCAGAAACATGTGGAGGGAAAAATAAAACATGCGCTACTAAATGCCGTTAGTAGCAAGGTCCACCTGACCACCGATGCGTGGACCAGTAACCATGGACAGGGATGATACCTTTCCCTCACTGCCCATTGGGTCAATGTTGTGGAGCCAGGTACAGATCTGGAGAGTGGCGCTGTACGTGTTCTGCCAACTCCACGGATTGCAGGAATCCAGTCTGTACACATAGACTCCTCCTCCTACTCAAGTTCCTCAGAAACAGCGCAGCAGGAGCCTATTACGACCGATATGAGCACAGCCGTGGCCAAACGTCAACAGGCCATACTCAAATTAATTTCTTTGGGGAATCGAAGCCACACAGCGCAGGAGCTCTGGAATGCCATCAAGCAGGAGAGCGACGTGTGGTTTGTGCCAGCGAATCTCCAGCCGGGCTTGGTAGTGTGTGACCATGGCTGAAATCTGGTGGCAGCTCTTGGCCTAGGCAACCTCACTCACATCCCATGTCTGGCACATGTGCTGAACTTGGTCGTGCAGAGCTTTCTGAGGGACTATCCGGATCTTGATGCACTGCTGCACAAGGTCCGCATAGAGTGCACTCTCTTGCGGCGTTCCAGCACGGCAAGATCGCGCCTTGCTGCTCTGCAGCGCCGATAACGCCTTCCGGAACATCGCATCATATGTGACCTACCCACCAGGTGGAATTCAATGTTACATATGTTGGAGCGGTTGTGTGAGCAGCAGGCAGCAGTCATGGAGTACCAGCTGCATCAGGCGCAAATAAGTCGCACTGTGCGCCGGTCACACTTCAGCACCACTGAGTGGGCCTCTATGAAGGACATCTGCCTCGTTTTGCATGCCTTCGATGATTCCACGCGGATGGCGAGTGCAGATGATGCACTAGTCAGCATGACTGTCCCCCTTATCTGCCTGCTTCAAAAAACACTGCAAGCACTAAGGGATGAGGTTTTGGAAGAGGTGGAGGATGAGGAGTCCCAAATGCCATCTGCTTCTGGACAGTCTGCGCTACGTGGTTCCTCACAAAGGCCTAGGCAGGGGACACTTTGTGAGGAGGATGAGGAGGAGTCGATGGAGGAGGAAGACATCTCTCCAGAGGAGAGAGGTAAACAAAGCTCTAGTCAGTATGTACAGCGAGGGTGGGGTGATGCAGAGCAGGCAGAGATCACGCCTCAAGCAGGGGACAGCGGTTCTTTGGTAGTTGGGAGTCTGCAGCACATGGTTGATTTCATGCTGCAGTGCCTGAGAAACAACTGCCGCATCGCCCACATTCTCTACACGGCTGATTATTGGGTGTACACCATCCTAGATCATCGCTACCGGGACAACTTACAAAGCCTCATACCAACGTTGAACCAGGAGCATAAACTGCGGGAGTACCAAGACACTGGTGCAGTCCATCATGTTTTCCATTCCACCCGACAGCAGTGGTGCTAGTGCTTTACAAAGCAGCTCTGTGCGTCGAGGCAGTGGAGGAAACTCGGCACAAAGAGGGAGCAGAGGCAGCGCCTCAGCACAAGGCAAGACCACTATGGCCCAAATGTGGCAAAGTTTTGTGTGTCCGCCACAATTGCCTACACCATCACAGACGGCTCCAGTCAGCAGGAGGCAACGTTTCCGTCAGATGGTGACAGACTACATGTCTTGCCCTGTCAGTGTACTCCCAGATGGCTCTTCCCCCTTCAAGTTTTGGGTCTCTAAGCTGGATACATGGCCAGAGCTTAGCCAGTATGCAATGGAGGTGCTGGCTTGCCCTGCTGCCAGTGTATTATCGGAACGCGTCTTTAGTGCCGCAGGTGGTGTACTAACAGACCATCGCACGCAACTATCTTCCGATAACGTCGACCGGCTTACTTTTCTGAAAATGAACAAGGCCTGGATCTCTCCAGAATTTGCCAGTCCTCTTCCCAACTAAATAATTGGTTGGCAACTGTATCCAGGTCTCCCGTTGTGTTCATGTTTCTACCACCTGAACTATAATCCCTGGGCTTCAACACAGCCAGTTGTCGCTCAGATGTGTCGTCTGCACAGAGAAAAACACACAAGCTACTGTGTTAGTGGGGTTCAATAACGCCAGCTGCTTCCCTGCTGTGTGGACAGCAAAGTCTCCTGCTCCATCCACATTCAAACTACTACTGATTTTTAACCGTGCTCCACTTAGGCCTCTGGCACCACTGTCTCTAGTATTTCCCCTGGCCTCCAACCCCACCTGTTACAGCTCTGAAGTGGCGTCTGCACAATCCACACTTGTTCCTGTGTTACTTGGGCTCAGTCATGCCAGTTGATCCCCTGATGTGTGTCCGGCAAGGTCTCCTGCTCTGTCCACATTCCCATTACTAGTAGTGTAAATGAGGACAGAGCAGGAGACCTTGCCGGACACACATCAGGGGATCAACTGACGGGACTGAGCCCCAGTAACACAGGAACAAGTGTGGATTGTGCTGACACCACTTCAGAGCTGTAACTGGCGGGGTTGGAGGCCAGGGGAAATACTAGAGACAGTGGAGCCAGATGCCTAAGTGGAGCATGGTTACAATCAGTTGTAGTCTACAACCTCTATAAAATCAGCTGCAAGTTGGCCTCCGCCTGGTGCATGCCTCATCCTGGGCTCCAACAACGCCAGTTGGTGTTCAGAAGTGCCGTCTTCACAGAGAAAAACACACTAGCTCCTGTGTTAGTGGGGTTTCGTAATGCCAGCTGTTCCCCTGCTGTGTAGACGGCAATGTCTCCTGCTGCCTCCACATGCCAACAACATCAGGCCTCAGCCTGCTCCATGCCTCATCCTGGGCTCCAACAATGCCAGTTGGTGTTCAGAAGTGTCGTCTTCCCAGAGAAAAACACACTAGCTCCTGTATTAGTGGGGTTCAGTAACGCCAGTTGTTCCCCTGCTGTGTAGACGGCAATGTCTCCTGCTGATTCCACATGCCCAAAACATCAGGCCTCAGCCTGCTCCATGCCTCAACCTGGGCTCCAACCACGCCAGTTGGTGTTCAGAAGTGTTGTCTTCCCTGAGAAAAGCACACTAGCTCCTGTGTTAGTGGGATTCAGTAATGCCAGCTGTTCCCATGCTGTGTAGACGGCAATGTCTCCTGCTGCCTCCACATGCCAACAACATCAGGCCTCAGCCTGCTCCATGCCTCATCCTGGGCTCCAACAACGCCAGTTGGTGTTCAGAAGCGTCGTCTTCCCAGAGAAAAACACACTAGCTCCTGTATTAGTGGGGTTCAGTAACACCAGTTGTTCCCCTGCTGTGTAGACGGCAATGTCTCCTGCTGACTCCACATGCCCAAAACATCAGGCCTCAGCCTGCTCCATGCCTCAACCTGGGCTCCAACAACGCCAGTTGGTGTTCAGAAGTGTTGTCTTCACAGAGAAAAACACACTAGCTCCTGTGTTAGTGGGGTTCAGTAACGCCAGCTGTTTCCCTGCTGTGTAGACGGCAATGTCTCCTGCTGCCTCCACATGCCAACAACATCAGGCCTCAGCCTGCTCCATGCCTCAACCTGGGCTCCAACAACGCCAGTTGGATTTCAGAAGTGCCGTCTTCACAGAGAAAAACACACTAGCTCCTGGGTTAGTGGGGTTCAGTAATGCCAGCTGTTCCCCTGCTGTGTAGATGGCAAAGTCTCCTGCTGCCTCCACATGCCAACAACATCAGGCCTCAGCCTGCTCCATGCCTCAACCTGGGCTCCAACAACGCCAGTTGGATTTCAGAAGTGCCGTCTTCATAGAGAAAAACACACTAGCTCCTGTGTTAGTGGGGTTCAGTAATGCCAGCTGTTCCCCTGCTGTGTAGACGGCAATGTCTCCTGCTGACTCCACATGCCAACAACATCAGGCCTCAGCCTGCTCCATGCCTCAACCTGGGCTCCAACAACGCCAGTTGGTGTTCAGAAGTGCCGTCTTCACAGAGAAAAACAGACTAGCTCCTGTGTTAGTGGGGCTCAGTAACGCCAGCTGTTCCCCTGCTGTGTAGATGGCAAAGTCTCCTGCTGCCTCCACATGCCAACAACATCAGGCCTCAGTCTGCTCCATGCCTCATCCTGGGCTCCAACAACGCCAGTTGGTGTTCAGAAGTGTTGTCTTCACAGAGAAAAACAGACTAGCTCCTGTGTTAGTGGGGCTCAGTAACGCCAGTTGTTCCACTGCTGTGTAGACGGCAATGTCTCCTGCTGACTCCACATGCCCAAAACATCAGGCCTCAGCCTGCTCCATGCCTCAACCTGGGCTCCAACAACGCCAGTTGGTGTTCAGAAGTGTTGTCTTCACAGAGAAAAACACACTAGCTCCTATGTTAGTGGGGTTCAGTAACGCCAGCTGTTTCCCTGCTGTGTAGACGGCAATGTCTCCTGCTGCCTCCACATGCCAACAACATCAGGCCTCAGCCTGCTCCATGCCTCAACCTGGGCTCCAACAACGCCAGTTGGATTTCAGAAGTGCCGTCTTCACAGAGAAAAACACACTAGCTCCTGTGTTAGTGGGGTTCAGTAATGCCAGCTGTTCCCCTGCTGTGTAGATGGCAAAGTCTCCTGCTGCCTCCACATGCCAACAACATCAGGCCTCAGCCTGCTCCATGCCTCAACCTGGGCTCCAACAACGCCAGTTGGTGTTCAGAAGTGCCATCTTCACAGAGAAAAACAGACTAGCTCCTGTGTTAGTGGGGCTCAGTAACGCCAGCTGTTCCCCTGCTGTGTAGATGGCAAAGTCTCCTGCTGCCTCCACATGCCAACAACATCAGGCCTCAGTCTGCTCCATGCCTCATCCTGGGCTCCAACAATGCCAGTTGGTGTTCAGAAGTGTCGTCTTCCCAGAGAAAAACACACTAGCTCCTGTGTTAGTGGGGTTCAGTAACGCCAGCTGTTCCCCTGCTGTGTAGACGGCAATGTCTCCTGCTGACTCCACATGCCAACAACATCAGGCCTCACAATCCACACTTGTTCCTGAGTTACTGGGGCTCAGTCACGTCAGTTGATCCCCTGATGTGTGTCCGGCAATGTCTCCTGCTCTGTCCACACTCCCATTACTAGTAGTGTGAATGAGGACAGGGGTTCAGTAATGCCAGCTGCTCCCCTGCTGTGTGAATGGTAAAGTCTCCTGCTGCCTACACCGTCACACTACTACTAATTTTTAACCGTGGTCCACTTCGGCCTCTGGCTCTACTGTCAATAGTATTTCCCCTTGCCTCCAACCCCGCCAGTCGCTGCTCTGAAGTGTCGTCTGCACAATCCACACTTGTTCCTGTGTTACTGGGGCTCAGTGACGTCAGTTGATCCCCTGATGTGTGTCCGGCAATGTCTCCTGCTCTGTCCCCATTCCCATTACTAGTAGTGGGAATGTGGACAGAGCAGGAGACCTTGCCGGACACACATCATGGAATCAACTGACGTGACTGAACCCCTGTAACCCAGGAACAAGTGTGGATTGTGCAGATGACACTTCAGAGCAGCAACTGGCGGGGTTGGAGACCAGGGGAAATACTAGAGACAGTAGAGCCAGAGGCCGAAGTGGAGCACGGTTACAATCAGTAGTTGTGTACAACCAATATAAAACTCGCTCCAAGTAGGCCTCATCCTGCTGCATGATTGACCCCTGGGCTCCAACATCGCCAGTTGCTGCTCAGAAGTGTCTTTGGCACGGGTACTCCCTCCTGCCCAGCCTGGTTCCAGCACGCCTGCTGTTTCTAGGTAGTGTCAACGTCACTTTTGCCACCAATACGTTGTCCTGTCGTGTTGCGGTCGGGTTAGCCGAGTCTATGGTGCCTGCAGTTTCGGTGCTTCCTATGTGGGCTGCGGGTTCTGGTACTAAAGGCTGGTTCCGCAGTGCCAATAGGACAAGCACCCCCTGTTGGACTGTGGGATTCGGTAACTGTGTCCTGCTCGCGGCCTTGCAACTTTGTTGATTATGGGTACCTTCTGCTACCCATCCGGGTTCCAGCACCGTCAGCTGGTTCTCGGCAGTGTCTTTGGCACGGGTACTCCCTCCTGCCCAGCCGGGTTCCAGCACCATCAGCTGTTTCTCGGCAGAGCCTTTGGTCGAGGTGCCTCCTTCTCGGTGTCCGAGTTCCAGCAACGTCTGCTGGTTCTTGGTAGTGCTTTAAAGCACAGGTACCTCCTGCTTAGAAACCGTGTTCCAGCACCGTCAGCTGGTCCACAGTTGTGCCATTGGCTCTTGTTTCTTCTGCTTCCCATCCAGTTTCCAGCACCGTCAGCTGGTTCTTGGCAGTGTCTTTGGCACGGGTACTCCCTCCTGCCCAGCCTGGTTCCAGCACGCCTGCTGTTTCTGGGTAGTGTCAATGTCACTTTGTCACCAATACGTTCTCCTGTCGTGTTGCAGTCGGGTTAGCCGAGTCTATGGTGCCTGCAGTTTCGGTGCTTCCTATGTGGGCTGCGGGTTCTGGTACTAAAGGCTGGTTCTGTAGTGCCAATAGGACAAGCACCCCCTGTTGGACTGTGGGATTCGGTAACTGCGTCCTGCTCGCGGCCTTGCAACTTTGTTGATTATGGGTACCTTCTGCTATCCATCCGGGTTCCAGCACCGTCAGCTGTTTCTCGGCAGAGCCTTTGGCCTAGGTGCCTCCTTCTCGGTATCCAAGTTCCAGCAACGTCTGCTGGTCCTTGGTAGTGCTTTGTAGCACCTGTACCTCCTGCTTAGTAACCGTGTTCCAGCACTGTCAGCTGGTCCACGGTTGTCCCATTGGCTCTTCTTCCTTCTGCTGCCCCTCTGGGTTCCAGCACCATGAGGTGGTCCTGGCTAGTTTCATTTGCTCTTGCAGCTTCTGCTACCCATCCGGGTTCCAGCACCGTCAGCTGGTTCTCGGCAGAGCCTTTGGCCGAGGTGCCTCCTTCTTGGTATCCGAGTTCCAGCAACGACTGCTGGTCCTTGGTAGTGCTTTGTAGCACAGGTACCTCCTGCTTAGTAACCGTGTTCCAGCACCGTCAGCTGGTCCACAGTTGTGCCATTGGCTCTTGTTCCTTCTGCTGCCCCTCCGGGTTCCAGCACCGTCAACTGGTCCTCGCTAGTTCCATTTGCTCTTGTTCCTTCTGCTACCCATCCGGGTTCCAGTACCATCAGCTGAGTCTCGGCAGTTCCTCAGCCTTCTTGTACCTTCTGCTACTTTTCCAAGTTCAAGCTTGTGGAAATGGTTTTTGATTCTCACTCTGGATCTCCCTGACAATGACCCTGAAGACGACGACCCTGAAGACCACACAGAAGAATACCTAAAAGATGACCCAGAAGAAGATGACCAAGAGGACAAAGAAAATGAAGACAACCACCAAGATGCAGAACAACAAGAGACAGAAGAACAAGAAGCATAAATACCAAAATCAGAAGAACATTAAGCATAAGACTAAAAATCTGAGCAAATGATATTATCTAATTTATAAGCAGAAGAAGACTAAGCAGTGTATTGGGGTGAGTCCGTTCCTCCTCGTGGTGCCCCTGGAAAAGGCCTGCTGCTGCAGGCCAAACTGAATGCAGACAAATCCTGTTGTAAATCTTTTGTGACAGGCTGAACGGAAGGTGTAATCTTCAAACTTTTATAGATTACAACTACAGGAATGCCTGACACAAATAAGAATATGATGAAGAAGAATAGGAAGAAGATGAAGAAGTAGAATATGAAAAAGAATAATAAGAAGAATATGAAAAATGTAAAAAAAAAAATTAGGAAGAAGGTGAAGAAGAAGAAGAAGAAGAAGAAGATGAATAAGGTGAAGAAGAAGTTGATGACAAAGAAGCTGCTGAGGATGATGAAGGAGAAAGTGTGGGAGAAGTAAAAAAGAAGGTGAAGAGCATGGAAGTAGTGAAACATACATATCTGACAAAATATTAAAGACTTTAACATAGTCAATATCTTTGTAACTACGACCGTCTTTAAAAAAAAAAAAAAAAACAGCTATTCCATTTGATTGGGCTAAACCTCTATGGCGGCTTTAATGTCTCCTACACCTCCCACAATACATTCTACATTATCATTAGTTGTTTTTCTTCATGTAGAATTAACCTACAGGGAAAAAAAGGGTTTTTTTTATTCAGATATTTCTGTTCCATTGACTTGAATGGGACTTCCGGGATCGGAATCGGCGATACCCGATACTTTTTTTAGATCGGCCGATCCATTTTCAGTATCGGGTGATATCGCTCAACACTAGTAATCAGTCTAACAAAATGTATAGCTGTATGGATCTTATGTTGCAGCATTTTAATGGCACTTTAGACCCTTTGGTTATCTTCTTGAAATAATGTAACTGAATGTAAGGCTTGGCCCTTCAGTATACTAGTAAGGGCTTACTGATGGCATTGTTTATCTCTTCTTGAATGCTATTTGCAATAACATTTGCTTTGGAAAGGTACCTATATTTCTAAATTTATATATGTTCATGAACTATTGTAGTAGAACTCTCATGCACTGTTAATGTGGGCATATGAGCCATCTGGCTAAACATATATATTTGTTTATTGAGTAGGCTTATTAGCCTGTGTATTCAGCTATATACACAAATTCCTAGTGTATGTGTTCCATTTTTTTTTACTGGTAACACATATCAGTCTGTTTGTATCCTCTATATTTTGCAGGAGGAGGGTGATCATTTTTACGATCGTACCCTACTAAATAGGCTTTGATAAATCCTTTATTTTTGGATATTTATTCTGAATAAGGTCATGCTATACACCCTATACTGTACATGTAGCACTCTCTATATTTGTATTCCCCTCATTTTATCTACCTGTTATATATATATATATATATATATATATATATATATATATTAATAAAGTTTTTTGGATACCTGGCAAAGGTTTCCTTTTTCTTGTAGGAATAGATGCGTAAAGATGTTTGTAATGACACACAGTTCTGCTCTCCTTCCACTTTGCACAATAGATGCCAGCAGTAGGATTTGTGAGACCTGGTTAAGAAAGCAGAACTATTAGAGTTGAGCGACTTTTGGTTTTTTAGGGTCGCGTTTCGTTTCGTGAAACCCGACTTTTCCAAAAGTCGGGTCGAGCAAGATCGTCCGATTATAGGGAAAAGTCGGGGTCGTCCCGAAACACGAAACCCAATGTAAGTCAATGGGGAATAAAAGTCGGCAGTGAGAGGAGGACAGGAAACACACCTACAGTGCCCATTTGAATGCCAAAAGCATCAATTCTTCTTTCTTAAGCTTGTCAACCTTAATTAACTTCATAATACAAGTTACGCACTGAAAAATGGGGGTTATTTGGCTACAAACTGTGGGGGGGGAGGGCTGGCTCCAGGTTTTCATGTGCCCTGGGCGAAAGAGCGCCCCTTTAACACATACCACAACTCATCATGCTCCGATACGGCAGAGAAATAGCGGTATAGTCCAATGAAAAATACCTCACTTTTTACATCTCATGACGAGGCCCATCTATTT
This sequence comes from Dendrobates tinctorius, assembly GCF_039654945.1. NCBI lineage: Eukaryota > Metazoa > Chordata > Amphibia > Anura > Dendrobatidae > Dendrobates > Dendrobates tinctorius. Next base: position 48,676,618 of record NW_027361675.1, read on the forward strand.
CTCCATACAGAATCATTGGTCCCATATAATGTTTGAAACAGTATATGATGAGCTCCACATAATGCTACAGTATATGTTGGTCCCCATGGATGAAGCTCCACTGTCTTATGGGCCCAAATAATGCTCCAAACATAATGGGCCCCATTTCTAATGCTCTAGTGTATAATGGGCCCTGTAAATGCTGCTCCAGTGTCTGATGTCCACCTTTGGAATGTTCCAGTGTATGGTGGGCCCCATCTATCATTCTCCAGAGTATAGTGCTCCCCAAAAATTGCTGTCCCAACATTGAAAACAATCAAATAAGTCTCCTCGCTAGGGAATCCCTGTACTTGTCTGGACAGGTGCTGTAGCTTGCTTAACAGCTCGCCAGCCGTTCTCACGCCCAGTATGGATTACACGTGATTGCACAAAGGTGAGAAAGGGTACCGTATCCCCAGATAACATGTATGGATAGCGTACACATTCAAAATATATGTCTCAGGAGGCAGGCTCAGACGGTGTTAGGCCCAGTATGGATTACACGTGATTGCACAAAGGTTAGAAAGGGTACCGTATCACCGGATAACATGTATGGATAGCGTACACATTCAAAATATATGTCTATACAGCATGAGGCAGGCTCAGACGGTGTTAGGCCCAGTATGGATTGCACGTGATTGCACAAAGGTTAGAAAGGGTACCGTATCACCGGATAACATGTATGGATAGCGTACACATTCAAAATATATGTCTATACAGCATGAGGCAGGCTCAGACGGTGTTAGGCCCAGTATGGATTGCACGTGATTGCACAAAGGTTAGAAAGGGTACCGTATCCCCGGATAACATGTATGGATAGCGTACACATTCAAAATATATGTCTATACAGCATGAGGCAGGCTCAGACGGTGTTAGGCCCAGTATGGATTGCACGTGATTGCACAAAGGTTAGAAAGGGTACCGTATCCCCAGATAACATGTATGGATAGCGTACACATTCAAAATATATGTCTCAGGAGGCAGGCTCAGACGGTGTTAGGCCCAGTATGGATTGCACGTGATTGCACAAAGGTTAGAAAGGGTACCGTATCCCCGGATAACATGTATGGATAGCGTACACATTCAAAATATAGGTCTATACATCAGGAGGCAGGCTCAGACGGTGTCAGGCACAGTATGGATTTGACGGCCCAGATTACACAGCGGAGGAGCAGGGAGAGGTAAAGATTGCAAATGCTGGGGCCCTGCCCAAGCAAGGGGGGCCCACTCGTGGGCGTCGGTACTGGCACTGGGCCCCTCATAGTACAGCGGTGTGTCTGACGGCGGGTGTGCACCACCACCGTCAGAGACACTTGATTGCACTATGAGGGACCCTGTGCCAGTGCCCGCGCCCAAGAGTCGGCCTACCCACCTGTCCAGGGCAACGGCACTCGCACGGTGTCATGCGCTAGGTGGTGACCCCGGCCATGGGGGGGAGGCAGCACAGTTAGGGAGTTTTAGAAAGTGGCATATGTTGATGTTGGACATTCAACTGATGCAAAAGGCGAAATAGGTGAAGTACCAGGAAGAGGTGGACCAAAGCAAGCCATTTTTCTGTCACCCTATGTGTCATCAGGGGAAGGTGGGACAAAATCCTTGGAAACCCATGCGTGGTTCATTTTAATGAAGGTTAGATCATCCACATTTTGGGTTGACAGACGGGTCCTTTTTTCTGTCAGGATTGATCCAGCTGCACTGAAGACTCTTTCCGATAGCACACTTGCAGCTGGGCAAGCGAGCTCCTGTAAGGCATATTGGGCCAATTCAGGCCAGGTGTCCAGTTTAGCGGCCCAATAGTCAAAGGGGAATGACCTGTGTGGGAGAACATCGATATGGGAGGAAAAGTAGTTTGTAACCATAGTTGACAACTGCTGTCTCCTGTCACTTTCCATTGATGCAGTGTTACCAGTTGTGTGAGCGGTATTTGAAAAATCAGTCCACAACATTGTCATGAAACCCCTGTCTCCAACGCCACTTCTGCTGTGTGCACCACAAACACCTCTGCCAAGCTGCCCCCGGCCCGTACGGCTCGTGTGAGAACCATCACCGCTGCTGTGTGCTGGGAATGCCTCAAGCAACCGATTTACCAGAGTTGCTTGTTTATTAGCCAATATTAGGTCAAGGTTCTCCTGTGGCATGATGTTTTGTAATTTGCCTTTATAGCGTGGATCCAGGATGCTGGCCAACCAGTAGTTGTCATCGTTCATCATTTTGGCAATGCAGGGGTCCCTTTTTAGGATCCGCAAGGCATAATCTGACATGTGGGCCAATGTTCCCGGTGTCAATGATGCACTGCGAGTGCTGGGTGGAGGAGCACTTTCTGGCAAATCCACATCCCTCCAGTCACGCACAAACCCTGTATCAGACCTTGCCACGCCAACATTTTCACTTGCCCCACGAGATGCATCCTCCTCCACTAAGTAATCATCCCCATCATCATCCTCCTCCTCCTCTTCTTCCTCCACCTCGTCCAGGAGAGGTCCCTGAGCAGACAATGGCTGAATGTCATCAAGGATTCCCTCCTCCTCTTCCTCCTCATCAACATTGGCTGCAGACGCCTGCTCCTTAAGGTGCGTCAAAGTTTGCATGAGCAGACGCATAAGTGGGATGCTCATGCTTAGGATGGCGTCGTCTGCGCTTACCAGCCGTGTGCATTCCTCAAAACACTGAAGGACTTTACAAAGGTCTTTCATCTTCGACCACTGCACACCTGTCAACTCCATGTCTGCTCTCAAAGTGCCTGGCCGTGTATCCTCCCACAAATGCATTATGGCCTGCCTCTGCTCGCACAGCCACTCCACCATGTACAGGGTGGAGTTCCACCTTGTTGCAATGTCGATAATGAGGCGGTGGTTGGGAAGGTGGAGCAATCGCTGCAGCTTCTGCATACGAACGGAGTGTACAGGCGACCGGCGGATGTGCGCGCACAGTCTTCGCACCTTCTGGAGCAGGGCTGTTAACTCCGGATAATTTTTGAGGAAGCACTGCACCACCAGGTTCAAGGTGTGAGCCAAGCAAGGTATGTGGCTGAGTTTTGAAAGGGCTATGGCTGCCACAAAATTACGGCCGTTATCACTAACTACCTTGCCTGCCTCAAGATGTACACTGCCCAGCCATGACTCAGTTTGTCGCTTCAAGTACTCGGCCAGCACCTCGGCGGTATGTCTGTCGCCCAAACACATCATCTGCAACACAGCCTGCTGACACTTTCCACTAGCTGCTCGATAGGGGGACACATCGTGTGCAACAGTGGCAGCTGCAGATGGAGTGCTCGTACGACTGCGCTCTGTGGACGAGCTTTCGCTTCTGGAGGAGGAGGAGGAGGAGGAGGGTGGAACGCCTACAGCCAACTGTTTCCTATACCGTGGGCTAGGCAGCACTGTCCCACCACCGCTGTCCCCTGTGGACCCTGCATCCACCACATTAACCCAGTGTGCAGTGATGGACACGTAACGGCCCTGGCCATGCCGACTGGACCATGCATCAGTTGTGAGGTGCACCTTTCCGCTCACTGACTGCTTGAGTGCATGGACAATGCGGTTTTTCACATGATGGTGGAGGGCTGGGATGGCTTTGTGAGAGAAGAAGTGGCGACTGGGTAGGTCATAGCGTGGTACTGCATAGGCCATGAGTTCGCGGAAAGCTGTGCTTTCCACCAACCGAAAGGGCATCATCTCAAACGAGATTAGTTTGGCAATGTGGGCATTCAAACCCAGTGTACGCGGATGAGAGACTGAGTACTTTCTTGACCTACTCATAGAGTCTGGGAGGGTGAGCTGGACTTGAGAGCTGCATATGGTGGAAGTAGCGGTGGACAGGGCGGACTGAGAGAGGGTTGATGATGGTGATGGAGTTGGTGTTCTTTCTGATGGCCTAGAATCAGTCTTTCGTTGATATAACAGTGGGATTCCCTGACTGCTGTGGCCTTGCAACGACACCTCAACATTTGCTGCTGTGCTAACCGGTGGGCTTACAGTGGGGGAAACAATGTAGCGTTGATGACTACCTTCGTTGTGATCAGTTGCACATGTGGCACTTGAGGTTTGGTGTTGTGTCCACGCTTGCAAGTGCATGCTGGTTAAATGTCTAAGCATGCAACTGGTATTCAAATTTTTCAGATTTTTCCCTCGGCTAAAGGTCTTTGCGCACTTCTTACAGATAACCTTGGCCTGATCATGAGGATTTTGTTCAAAAAAGTGCCACACTGCACTCTTCCTACTTTGGCAGACATTTTGCGGCCTAGCACGCTGTGATCTTTTGACCCTCTGGACAAGCTGTCTAGCAACTCTTTTGATGTTTGGAACCTGTCTTTGGAGTGCTACGGGCCTGCCAGATAACAGCTGTTGCGATGTCGATGTCTGCTGTGGATGCTCCTCATCTGAGCTATTGGAAGCAGCACCCTCTTCCCCCAATGGATGCCAATCTGGGTCAACAACTGGGTCATCCATCACCTCCTCTTCTATGTCATGTGCACCTTCCTCTGTGTCACCGTGTATGGTGGTATAGTGTGCGGGAAGGGGCACCTGAGTCTCATCAGGGTCAGAATCTGGCTCTGTACACTGCGAGGACAATGTAGTGCTCTGAGTGAATATACCAGCAGAATCATCCATCAGCGGCTGTGCATCAGTGCACTCCATGTCAGATTCATCTTGGCCTGGGTAATTCACCATTTCACTTGATAATCCAGGCATGGTATGTGAAAACAGCTCCATGGAGTAATCAGTAGTATGGCCTGCGTCATCCTTCAATCTTGGTTGGGGTGAAGGACACAAGGAAAGGTGTGGTTCATGAACATGAGCCTCCAATAACGACTCAGTGCTTTTACTTTTTACAACTGAAGAAGAGGAGGCGATAGAGCTGGAGGCTGAGTCAGCAATGTAAGACAAAACTTTTTCCTGATGCTCTGGCTTTAAAAGCGGTTTGCCAACTCCTAGAAAACTAAGCGTTCGAGGCCTTATGTAGCCAGACGATGACGCAGGCTCAACACCTCCTGCATTCGGTCCTATTTTGCTCTTGCCACTACCATCAGATCCACCACCAACACCATCATTACCAGCTGCCAACCCCCGCCCAATTCCACGGCCTCTTCCACCAGCCTTCCTCATTTTTGGTAGAAATGTAGACAAAATCCAACAAACTATATAGTATGTAAAACAAGGTACAAGGTGTCTATAGGACAGGGGAGATTTTGAATGTCTGCACACACTTTTGGACACTGGACACTTTTGGATTGTGTGAGGCCCAATGAATATCTGAGCGCTATGTGACAGGCTCGATGGCATAGCTGTGACCTAAGTGACTAGAGGATAAGTGAGATTTTGAATCTCTGCACACACTTTTGGACACTGGACACTTTTGGATTGTGTGAGGCCCAATGAATATCTGAGCGCTATGTGACAGGCTCGATGGCACAGCTGTGACCTAAGTGACTAGAGGATAAGTGAGATTTTGAATCTCTGCACACACTTTTGGACACTGGACACTTTTGGATTGTGTGAGGCCCAATGAATATCTGAGCGCTATGTGACAGGCTCGATGGCACAGCTGTGACCTAAGTGACTAGAGGATAAGTGAGATTTTGAATGTCTGCACACACTTTTGGACACTGGACACTTTTGGATTGTGTGAGGCCCAATGAATATCTGAGCGCTATGTGACAGGCTCGATGGCACAGCTGTGACCTAAGTGACTAGAGGATAAGTGAGATTTTGAATGTCTGCACACACTTTTGGACACTGGACACTTTTGGATTGTGTGAGGCCCAATGAATATCTGAGCGCTATGTGACAGGCTTGATGGCACAGCTGTGACCTAAGTGACTAGAGGATAAGTGAGATTTTGAATGTCTGCACACACTTTTGGACACTGGACACTTTTGGATTGTGTGAGGCCCAATGAATATCTGAGCGCTATGTGACAGGCTCGATGGCACAGCTGTGACCTAAGTGACTAGAGGATAAGTGAGATTTTGAATGTCTGCACGCACTTTTGGACACTGGACACTTTTGGATTGTGTGAGGCCCAATGAATATCTGAGCGCTATGTGACAGGCTCGATGGCACAGCTGTGACCTAAGTGACTAGAGGATAAGTGAGATTTTGAATGTCTGCACACACTTTTGGACACTGGACACTTTTGGATTGTGTGAGGCCCAATGAATATCTGAGCGCTATGTGACAGGCTCGATGGCACAGCTGTGACCAAAGTGACTAGAGGATAAGGGAGATTGAATTGCTTTTAAAAAAGCAGTTTGCGGAGCAGTGGGTAAACAGCAATGCCAGCCTGTCAGGAAGCCTTAAAAGGCAGCCCAACAACCAACACCACTGATACACCACTATATAGCCTCCCCTTGCACTGCACACACAGTGACTGGTGTGTTGTGCAGGCCAAATTGCTATCAGCAGCAGAAGCAGTTTTTTTTTCTTCTCAGCAGGACAAAAAAAAAAAAATTGGGATTGCTTAAGCAGTTTGAGGCCCAATGAATATCTGAGCGCTATGTGACAGGCTCGATGGCGCAGCTGTGACCAAAGTGACTAGAGGATAAGGGAGATTGGATTGCTTTTAAAAAAGCAGTTTGCGGAGCAGTGGGTAAACAGCAATGCCAGCCTGTCAGGAAGCCTTAGAAGGCAGCCCAACAACCAACACCACTGATACACCACTATATAGCCTCCCCTTGCACTGCACACACAGTGACTGGTGTGTTGTGCAGGCCAAATCGCTAGCAGCAGAAGCAGTTTTTTTGTCTTCTTCCCTGCCTAACGCTCTCCCTACAGAATCAGCAGCAATCTCTCCCTATGCTAAGATCGGCAGAAGTAAGATGGCGGTCGGCGTGCACGCCCTTTTATACCCCCTGTGACGCCCACCAAAGCAAGCCAATCACTTGCATGCCCTTCTGAAAGATGGTGGTGACCCGTGCCTATGTCATCACGTTGCCCACAGTGTCCGTGGATCCTGATTGGCTGAAAAAGAGCGCAAAACAAACTTTTGAAACGCGACTTTGGCGCGTAAGTCGCCGACCTCGTGGCCGACCTCATCCTAGGGTCGGGTTTCGTTTCATGAAACCCGACTTTGCCAAAAGTCGGCGACTTTTGAATTTTTTCGACCCGTTTCGCTCAACTCTAAGAACTATGTTTCATTACATGGCTTACCATATTACACAGAAAAAAAGTGGTTCATCGCCAGAGGCATTTTCATTTTTTTTCCCTGCATGACGCTGCCAGCTTACAATTGGTCAATGTCTTGCAGAGGAAAAGTTAAACACTCCCAGTGAAGAATCTATGCTGATACCTTGTTTGGATATAGTGGAAATTAGAATAATAGGTGTTATAATAATTGCTAGCCAATATCTACGTGCCAGATATTGGGCTTGTTTAGCTTAGAAAAAAAATGCCTCAGAGGCAATGTCATTCATATGTATAAATACATGTGTGGTCAATACAGAGGAAAGGAACATGACTTATTCCTTCCAAATACCTTACAAAAGACCAGAGAGTAATCATTACGTGTTGCAGAAAGGAAATTTTGGCAACTGTGTAGGAAAGGGTCTTTTACAGTTAGAACAGTCAGATTGTGGAATTCCTCACTACAAGGGGGTAGCAATGTCAGATACTACTATAACATCATATGTAAAAGACTGGATGCTTTTCTCACAAAAAATGTCATTGTGGATTATAAATAATCATTGGTGATAGTCTCCACCAGTTAAGCATTATATCTATGTAACTATGAGATGAGAAATTAAAAAAACATGCTTCATTAAGCTCTGAAGACAGGTATCCATGATATGGTCAGTTTAACATACTAAATTTGGTCTGTGGTTTTATTCAAAACATACCGAATTTTTCGCAATATAAAGATGCACTTTTTTCCACCAAATTTGGGAGGAAATGGGGGGTGCGCCTTATAGTCCGAATTTTGCTTACCAGGGGTTGCAGCGGTGGTGGAGCGGGATCACAGGAGGCAGGGTCCCTTTCTCAGGAACCGGCGGCAGAAACGGTGCGATGCTACAGGTCCAGTGTCAGTGATGAGGCAGAGCGGAGTGCATTGCTTTCCCGGCGCCATTTTCCCATCTCCGTTGGCCATGTCCCTAAAGCCCATGACTTCAGGAAGATGGCCACTGGAGGTGGCGCTTGTGCAGGTTAAGATCTCGGCCAGTCCAAGATCCCAGGCTGCGCATACGCCATCTCCAGTGGCCCACAGTTTTGGTTTAACTTTTACTTAATATATTATGTGGTAAAACTGACCAGGAAACAAATCATAGAATCATAGAATGGTACAGTTGGAAGGGACCTCCGAGGTCATCTGGTACAACCCTCTGCTCAAAGCACGATTCACTATATCATCCCAGACAGATGTCTGTCTAGCCTCTGTTTGAAGACTTCCATTGTAGGAGAACTCACCACCTCTCCTGTCAACCTGTTCCACTCATTTATCACCCTGTCAAAAAGTTTTTGCTAATATGTAATGTGTCTCCTCCCATTTAGTTTCATCCCATTGCTTCTAGTCTTTCCTTGTGCAAATGAGAATGATGATCCCTCTACATTGTGACAGCCTTGAGATATTTGCAGATAGTCTTTCTTGCAAGCTAAACATTCCCAAATCCTGTAACCATTCCTCATAGGACATGGTTTGCAGACAGGTCACCATTCTAGTCCCTCCTCTGTGAACTTGCTCCAGTTTGTTGATATCTTTTTTAAAATCTAGCCACCAAAATTGGACACATTATTCCAGATGAGGTCTGACCAAAGAGGAGTAGAGGGCAATAATGACTTCACATGATCTAGACTGTATGCTTCGGTTAATAAATCCCAGAATTGCATTTGCCTTTTTTGCTGCTGCATAACACTGTTGACTCATGTTCAGTCTGTAGTCTATTAGTATTCCCAAGTCTTTTTCACATGTGCTGTTGCTTAGTCCTATTCCTCCCATTCTGCATATTTTTTTCATTTTTCTTGCCCACATGTAGTACTTTGCAATTTTCCTGTTAAAAACAATCTGTTAGTTGATGCCCTCTGCTCCAGTTTATTTATATATTTTTTCCTCTCTCTTCTTTAGTATTAGCTATCCCTCCTAGCTTTGTGTCATCAGCAAATTTAATCAGTTTACCCTCAATTTCTTCTAAATCATTGATAAAAATATTGAACAATACAGGGCCCAGGACAGAGCCCTGTGGTACCCCCACTTGAGACATTCTTCCAACTGGTTGTGCAGCCATTTACGACCACTCTTTGGGTTCCATCACTAAGCCAGTTATGAATCCACCTAACAGTTGCCTTGTTCATTCCATACTTATTCATTTTTTCAATAAGGATGGTGTGAGATACTTTGTCAAATGCTTTGCTGAAGTCAAGATATACTATATAGTAACATAGTAACATAGTTTTGAAGGCTGAAGGAAGACCTTATGTCCATCTAGTTCAGCCTATTTTTAGTGCAGCTGTTCTGCATTGTTGATCCTGGGGAAGGCAAAAAACCCACAGAGTAGAAGCCAATTTTCTCCATAGGAAAAAAATTCCTTCCCCTAAGCTGGGTCAACCATCTACCTATAAAATTGTTATTCGTAACCTTCTATACTGTTACTCACAAAAAAAGCATCCATTCCTTTCTTAAATTCATTCAGTGAGTTGGCCATCACCACTTCCTCAGGAAGAGAATTCCAGAGCCTCACTGCTCTTACTGTGAAGAACCCTCTTCTATGCTGGTGCAGAAATTGTCTTTCCTCCAAACGAAGAGAATGCCCCCTTGTTCTTGTCACAGTCCTTGGTACAATATCTACAGCATTTCCCTGATCCACCCAGTTAATGATTCTATCACAGAAGGAAATTAAATTAGTCTCACATGACTTATGAGTTACAAACCCATGCTGTCTCTGGTTAATCACTTCATTCTTATCCAGGTTGTTTAATAATTTGTTCAAAGATCTTTCCTGGTATAGAATCACCGGCCTATAGTTCCCTGGGTCCTCCTTCTTCCCCTTTTTGAAAATAGGAACAACATTTGCTCTTCTCCAGTCTTCTGGGACTTCTCCTGTTCTCCAAGAATTTTCAAAGATTATGGAGAGTGGTTCAAAAATTTCTTCTGCTATCTCTTTCAGTACTCTGGGGTGTAATTCATCTGGACCTGGAGACTTGAATTCATTTATTTTAGCTAAGTGTTCCTTGATCTTCTTGCTGTTTATGGATAGTGTGGATTCTTTTATTCCTTCAATGGCCCCATGAAGATGAGTTGATGTTACATTTCCTTTCTGAGAGAAAAAGGATGCAAAATAGAAATTTAAAAGTTTGGCCTTCCTGTAAGAATTCTATAACTTCTTTGACGTTTATTTTATTTTTGACATATCCCCAAAATCCTTTTTTATTGCTTTTGACATATTTTGCAAGACTTAATTGATTGTCAGCTTTAATAATCTGATTCATGCCCAGCAGGTTCTGCTGGCTGCATTATAATCTTCTTTAGATATGCCTCCCTCTTTCCATTTGATAAACATTTCTTTCTTCCTTTTTAGCATGTGCTTAAGTTCTGTGTTCATCCATCCTGGTTTCCTTAAATGCTTCCTATTCTTCCCTATTTTCAGAATTGTTAACGATTGTGCTTTGAGAATCTCATTTTTCAAAATTTCCCTTCCTTCCTGGACATTTTTGTCCTTAAGGATATCCAGCCACTGGATCCCTTCAATTCTCTTTCTGAGTCCATTAAAATCTGCCTTTCTGAAATCTAACTTTGAAGTTTGAGCCTTCACAGGTCTTCCACTACTAATTATCCAAAATTCAAAAATAGCATGGTCACTTCCTCCTAGGATCCCAGCCACTCTTACCTCCTCAACCATTTCCTCCCTGTTTATAAGGATTAGAAACAAGGTAGAAGATCCCCTTGTTTTCCCCCTTACCTATTAGTAGATAAAGTTGTCAGCAAGAGAGGATAAGAATTTGCTTGACCTTTTAGAATTGCCTGAGAGTGATTCCCAACAAATGTCTGGATAGTTGATATCTCCCATGACCACTGTGTCATATTTTTTGAAGAACTTGGTCATTTGATGCATAAAGAGTTCATCCATTTCTTCATCTTGCACAGGCGGCTTGTAGTAAATGCCTACAATGTTGTCCTTTCTGTTGTTCTCTCCTTGTATTCTTACCCAAACAGTTTCCACAGAACTCCCGGTCTCTGAATCTTGGATCTCTGTGCAGATATACACTTTTCTAACATACAAATGCGACACCTCCTCGTTTATCCAGTCTGTTTCCTGCAAATAAGTTTTATCCTTCTAGCCTTGTATTACAAACATGTGTATTGTCCGACCAAGTTTCAGTGATTCCAATGACATATTTATTTTCCTGCGTTAGTAGTTCCAGTTCTCCTTGTTTGTTGCCCACCAAGGACTGTCAAGCTCAGCAAGCTTACATGCACTGATTTTTTTTCTATTTAAATGACAAAGAAAAATTCTGAATATTGCAAAAAAAATTTTCCTTTGTATTGCCATTTTTTGAGACATGTAGCCTTGTTATTTTTCTGTTGAGACTGAATTTGAACTTGTTTTTGTGCAGCGAATTGATGTGTTATTCATACCAGTTTCAAGCAATACTGCAATTGCTTATTATTACAGTTTCTTAGTAGGTAAGGTGAGCAAAAAAACATAATTCTGGCGTTTTATTTATTTTCTGTTTATGGTGTTTACGAATCAGGTTAATTAATTATATATTTTAATAGTTAGAATTTTATGAATGAAATAATGCCAAATATGTTTATTTATTTTTTATTATTCTTTATTTTTAATAATAAACGGAGGGGAACTGATTTGAATTTTTGCTTTTTTAATTTTTTTATCAGTTTGATACCTTTTCCTTTTTTAAAAAAATGAGATTCAGAGGAAGACACAGATGACTGTTATTGGAGTCTTCAGTAGACCCCCGGCTATCATAGTAACCCATCGGTTCCCAGCGTTCAGATTGTGTGGGAGCTGATAGGAGTGAGCTGATACGTGTGGTACTTCTGTTAGAGACACACATATCTATTTATTATCGCAATATGCTAACAAGTGGATCTGCGGAGGTGGAGAGTTGAAGGTGCACATGCCTGCTTGGAGCCGGGTAGCTGGCATATTGCTTCCTAGCTTAATGATTGGATAATGTGCTTGAGCCTTTAAAGTTGTTCTTCTGCAAAGTTCAATAAATGATGTGGTGGACTATCGCCCAGCAAAAAAGGAATATTTTGTCTGCCTGTAGTTTATGGGTAGTCATTGATTGGAGGATTGGTATGAGAAAGTGGAGTTAATTTTCACCTTCCAACAGTCTAAAAATCACATTTGTCAATATCTATTCTGCTGAAAAGATGGGGACATGAATTGATGCTTCCAATTATCATCACATTCAGAACAAGTCACAGAGAGGTGAGGATAATTTTTTGATGAATTTTTGATTAGTAGTTAAGGGTTTTGTTCTTCAACATAGAAAATCTGAAAATAAAGACAGGACATCATTGGGCTGTAATAAATAAATCTAATATAAAATACTAACATAGAAGAATGTGCAATCGTTTTTATTTTCTTTCCCTACAAAGCTGTTACTTTACATATTGGTTCACATCAATGTGTTTAGGATGTCTCAGCTATTTATTACATTTTAACAAGTATTTTCTATTTTTTAATTCTGTTCATTAATTTAAAGCAAAACAAGGATAAATCCTCACTCGCTTTGCAGCTAAGTAATTTAAAAGAAATGATTATTAAAATATTCTTTCACTGAGTATTTTACAATTTTTCTATTTTTGTTTCATAGATTCCAATTCAGCTCTTTTAATATTTTGAAACTAATGAATGATGTCAGAACAGAACATGATTATAGCAAGCTAATGGGCTCCTGCTGCACAGAAAGCTAAGAATATAATAAACGCAAATGTATAATATTTCATTCTACCAAATCATTTCTGTATAATGTGATCCAGAATCAGCTCTGTTAAACAACCTTAAGAAGACCAAAACATGTTACATTTTAGTGCTGTTAAATTTGGTATCATATTTTGTCTGTTGTACCATAGAAATCAGCCATTTTCTATAAGACTAAATTATGGTTTATGTTGTCACTTAATATTTATACTAGAAATCAAAGTGAAAAGTCATTTTACAGTTACTGTATAGTGCGACTCTAAAAGCAGCACGAAATTGCAGGGGAAAGAAAAGAGAACCACCTTATCATTATTCGCCCTTTTTGCTTAGTCAGCACACTAATAAATAACACATTATATTTTGCAATTTCATCCTTTACATTAAAAACTGCAATTAAGAAATTAAAGGCTATTTAGATCTATGAACAGATTTTTTAAACAGTTAAGTCGCATCCTAAACCCAAAGTTCTATGTAGTCTTCATGAAAAAAGGCTACCGTTTTACTGCTAAAGAGTGTCTGTAAGTCATATCGCTAGGTCAGTGCCAAAATGTTAGAAACCCAACAGAACGCCTGCTCAGTTCTGACTGCTCCTTCAGCTTTCCTCCTCCCTTTTCTCAGAGTTAGAGATAGCAAGGAGGATTGGATTTATGCACAGGTCTGTGGAGAGAGGGGAAAGCATCTACAACCTTAAGCAGGTCAGAGAAATCACACTACAGAAAAGGAGCAAAGCACAAGGTGATGAAATAAGCACATTATACAATGGGTATGGAAAGTATTCAGACCCCTTTAAAATGTTTCACTCTTCGTTTTATTGCAGCCATTTAGTAAATTTAAAAAAAAAGTTCATTTTTTTCTCATTAATGTACACTCTGCACCCTATCTTGACTGAAAAAACAGAAATGTAGAAATTTTTGCAAATTTATTAAAAAAGAAAAACTGAAATATCACACTATATCAGCTTAGGTCATGATTTCTCTTTTTTAGCCCCATATAAGCATGTATACTCTTTTGCACGTTGGCCTTTCTAACACTGTGGTGGGTATATAGTTATTTAAATTAATTTTATTGAACTTAATAAAACTTATATTTTATAAGGGTTTTTCTAGTTAGCCATTTATTCTCACCGTTCGATATATCCATTTATGTAAGACAACTCAAATATCAGTAACATACAGTAGATAGTATTTATGACCTTGATTTGTCAAAGCCCTGACAATGTTATTAGAAATCTACAGCTGTAGGTTAAGGTTGAAATATATAAAATAGTTTCCATTGGGACAACCTGGTACTACTGTCAGGCTTCAATGGGTGATAAAGCGATGGAAACGCTTAGAGGTTGGCCACTTTGTATATATTTTAGCACATGTGGAGCAAACAACTATTGAATCCAGTTATGTATATAATCTAATTACTAGAGCAGTGCTATTTGCCTCATTTCAGAAGTGCAGCCCAATATATTATAGTGATCCAGTGGAGAATAACGACCAAAGAGGGGCAAGTCACTAGACTCGACCTTCATTAAATAAAACAAGGCAAGGAGAATGCTCCTCCATCAGCAGCTAGGTTCCATAATGCTATTAAATAGCTGCACTTTTGTAACAGAGACATGGATGGACACTCCATCAATATTGGGAGAGGTTAGTCCTCTTCAACCAAATGATCATATGAACTGTTTTTCTTGCCTTGGAAAAAAGTAAAGATAATACATTGCCACATATGAATAGAGCATATTATTATATGCAGACTATGGATTATTCTAAGCCTCTTAGCCAAAGCAGACATGATACATTATTGCACATTATGGCTCCTTCTTCTTTATAGACAACTATATCATCGTCCATTACTGTGTCTGAAATTGTAGCAAGGCTATACTGAAGTGAGCGGAACTGAACTACAACAGTACAACAATCAGAGGAGAGAGCGACACTGTTTTCTGATCCTGAAAACACTTTCAAACTTTCCTAGAAGACAAATATGGTAATTCAGTCTTGTACGGTAGTGATAACCTACAAGACTCAACTCAATGATTAAGCGTTGCTTTTCTCAGCTATCAACATCTTGATATCATAGAAATAAAACTAGACTTTGATGCAATATTCATAATTTGAATACACTCTGTAATAAATATTTTATGTAGCTATTAGATAGAATCAGATCAGAGATTTTGAAGGGCAAGACTGAAAATTGACTACCAATTCTGCACACTGTAATTGCAAAACCAGGGGAAAAAATTAACGGTAATAGTCTGGAATTTCACACCGTATGAACATTTCAATGGTATATAAGATATTGATTTTGCCAAGAAAAAAAATATGTTTTTTTTACATCTTACTTCAAAACAGTGACACATAGCACTTGTTAGACCATCCACACTGTCTTGAGACCCTTTATAGTTTTCATGGGCTGCCTGAATAGGCATATTGTTACATTTTTCACTATATAACTGTGTAACAGAGGAATGATGGTATAACTAGTCCAAATGAAAGAGATAAAGAAAGAATTACTATTATGTAGTGTATTATGTACTGGATTATTGGAAATATAGACATGGCAGCTTCATAATACAATGTTCTCTTAATGTGGATAAAGACCATTTTTATAGCTTGTCTCAAAACCAATTTTCTCAGACAGATGTGATTGATGAAACTTGTTATTTCCATCAATCAATGGTGTACATGTGGTTCTGAAATACAAAAAATAAAACACAAAAAAGGAATTGTCAGTGAACCTTTATAAACATGACCACCTAAATCCCAAATATGATTTTTCTTCACTATTTGGTAAAATTAAAAAATATGCCAATCAGCAAACATAAATATAGAAAGATGTTATTTTAGTCACATAAGCCATTTTAAGCACAACCGCAATTCCAAAAAAGTTTGGACACTATATAAAATGTAAACAAAACAAGAATACAATGATTTGGAAATCTCTTACAGTCACATTTTATTCACAAATGAACATAAAGCACATATCAGAAGGTGAACGTGAGACATTTTTCTATGTTATTTGAAAAATGCACTCATTTTGAAACTGATGGCGGCAACACATCTCAAAAACATTTGGAAAAAGTTCAAGTCGGAAAAGTAAGTGATACTAATGAAAAAATTAGGGTAAATTTTAAAATTTTCTTTTAGACTAAGTTCCTATGATGAGTATTTGGAGAACAACCTTTGATGTACCCATACGTCATCGCCAGGAAGGGGTTTGCAACCTTTGATGTATGGGTATGTCATGAGGATCGTGCGGGGCATAGGAGCTGTGCCAGTGTATCGCTGGGAGCTCGGGTTATGTGACAGCTGAGTCCTAGCTCTCACAGCCATGAGCTGTGTTAGGATTAGCAAAACGCACCAAATAAGAAATTATAATAAGGTGCCTTTGCAACCCGGGGTCCACCGTGCGGTGATGGAGAAACCGCAGCTAGCACAATGGCAGAGCAAGGCTGTGAGAAAACTCTTAAAGCACACTGAGTTGAATGTCACTCAGTGTGCACAGAGCGCAAAGAAACAAGCTCTGTTACACCACAGAGTACTATGAAACAAAGCAAAAAGTGCTATACTCTATTAGACTGTAAAGGCGTATAGAAAAATACTAATTGGGGTCCATTTACGTTAACCCCCCCAGGGAAGACTAAGCTGGTGTTTGACCCTGCTCAGACACACGGTGTGCTTTAGCATGCGCACCCGGTGCAGATGCTAAGTTTAAGTGGGTGTTCCCACCCTACACTGCCTGTCTAGACCAACACTCGCAGTGCTATTAGCGGCACACATGCACACAGGGTGGTAAAGTAGCCACCAACACACCAAACACACATGATATTAGCGCACAGGCATGTGCTCCAGAGGGCCTTATATACATACAGCTCAAGTCCAGACAGACAGGACCTTGCCTGTGGACCAATCAGAAGCTGCCACATAACAAGAGCAGATGTTGTCTGAGCACCAGACAAGCGGTCAAGCCTGAATGGGAGACAACACCACCAGACAAGGCTTGAGATCCATCCCATGCATCGGGAGAATCCTGGTACCTAACATTACCCCCCTAACACCCCCTCCCTGGTGACGTTTGCCACGCTCAGAAGCCACCATACGCTGGGAGGCATGGAAGTGTTTTTGCAGATTGCCTGAAGTCAGAGGAGTATCTAGGTTTTCTGGCACTCGGGGCAAGAATTCGGTTCGACAACCCCCTCCCGCCAAGCACACAAGCGATTTGCACACTTAGTCATGTACCATGAGCTGCTCTTCCTAATGCTCTCAATGTTTAGTGAAAAACTGAGAGAAGCAGGAAGAGAAGTTCGTTGTCACAGGACCATAAGTATGAAAGTCACATATGAGTGAAGTGTCCATGTGATGACTACTGGAACCTGCAGAGCTGAATCCTGACATTGCAGGCTTCTGAATTCTCACAACGAATGTACTGCACACTTTTATGATTCTCCCTTACCAGTGGCAAGAGTACACGGTCATGTCAGCACAAGCATGTGATTTATATACTTCTGGCCACATTCCAACTAGATGTGCCCGGCCTCACTCCATTCATTTTCATTGAGTGAGACCACACATGTATAGTCAGCCAGCATGTGAACGCATGTATGTAAATTACCGGCATGAGAGAATCCTAATAGCGGTCAGTGAGAATTCAGAAGTCTGCAGTCACATAGAAAGACTCAGCACAAACCTGGACAACCCCTTTTATGCTCCTAACATAAATAAAAAACATGAGAATAAGTCAGTTTCACAAATAACCCTATCATGGGCAGCCCATTCTCCAGACCAGATCCCAATTGAAAACCTCTGGAATGTAATCAAGAGGATGATGGATAGTCACAAGCCATTAAACAAAGAAGCACTGCTTAATTTTTTGAGCCACAAGCAGTGTGAAAGATTGGTGGCAAGCATGCCAAGACGCATGAAAGCTGTTTTTTAAAAATCATGGCTATTCCACAAAACATTGATTTCTGAACTCTTCCTGAGTTAAAACATTAGTATTGTTGCTTCTAAATGATTTTGAACTTATTTTCTTTGCATTATTTGAGGTCTGAAAGCACTGTCTTTTTCTAATTTTGACTATTTCTCCTTTTCAGAAAAAAAAACTAAATTTATTGCTTGGAAATTCGGAGACATGTCAGAAGTTTGTAGACTAAAAGAACAATTTACATTTTACTCAAAAATATACCTATAAAGAGAAAAATCAGACAAACTGAACATTTGATGAAAACAAAAACCCCTTAAACATAATATGGCGTAATGGGGAAGGGGACCACCCAACCACCAACGACAATGTGCATAAGCTCAAGATATCGAAAGAAAACCAGGAGAAAACTCAGAGCATGCAATAAAAAATTGTCAAATTTTATTAGAGTAAAGTACTACAAATAACATGTATATAACGATGTGCTAATAAAGGCAAAAGCAGGCAGTATCCACCCAAAGTGCCCTAAATCTAGATGGAAAACAAAGCCTAAGGGTTAGGGTTAGGGTATGGTTTGGTTAAGGGTTAGGGTTAGGGTTAGTGTTAGTAAAGTCATGGTTTGGGTTAGTGTGAGGGGCCAACTAATGTTGGAAAAAACGCAAACGCGATAAAAATGCACTAAAAACGCATACAAACGCATAAAAATGCTGCGTTTTTTTCATGCATGCTCATAAAAATGCTGGAAAAAAACGCAGCATTTGTATGCATTTGTATGCGTTTTTTCCATGCGTTTTTTTGCGGGAAAAACGCGCTGCAAAACAAAGCAAGTGTGAAAGTAGCCTGACACCCTTTATTATTGTCAACCTCATGATGATTACATTCAGGTCACTATGCTCGGGCGTTCCTTTTACCTTGCATTGGTGTTTATGGATTTTCTCAGGGACATGGTCTGGGGCTATGTTTTCCATCTACATGGAGGTTTAGGGCACTTTGGGTGGACACTGTCTGCTTTTGTCTTTATTAGCACATCGTTATATACATGTTATTTGTAGTACTTTACTCTAATAAAATTTGACAGTTTTTTATTGCATGCTCTGAGTTTTCTCCTGGTTTTCAAACTGAACATTTGGAAGTGGTTTCTTAATTTTTGCCAGAGCTGTGTATAATATATATATATATATATATATACTAGCTGAAGAGCCCGGTGCTGCCCGGGCATAGTAACTAACTGTGGTTAGTTATAGCAAATTATAATTATCGTCCATCCCATAGTCCCGTGCCCATATACCCATCATACATATCCACGATACCATAGGCCTGTGCCCATATACCCATCATACATATTCGCCATCCCATAGTTGAGTGCCCATATACCCATCACACATCCTTCATCTCATAGTCCCATGCCCATATACCCATCATGCATATCCTCCATCCCATAGTCCCGTGCCCATATACCCATCACACATCCTCCATCCCATAGTCCAGTGCCCATATACCCATCACACATCCTCCATCCCATAGTCAACCATTATGACATCATAATGAGCGGCGGGGCTTGCAACCTATGATGACATCAGTGTCGCCATGGCAACCATTATGACATCATAGTGAGGGGCGGGGATTGATACACACACTTTTTCCCATTATGTAGATAGGGGCAAAATTGTTTGGTGAATTGGAACGCGGGGTTAAAATTTCGCTTCACAGCATAGCTTAGGACGCTCTCGGGGTCCAGACGTGTGACTGTGCCAAATTTTATGGCTTAGCTGCGACGGTGCGGATGCCAATCCCGGATATACACACATACATACACACACTTGAGCTTTATATATTAGATATATATATATTTGTATTGTAATGTTGTAATGGATTCAAAGGATTGTAATGAATAAGAAAATGCTCACACAAGAACTGAATAAGCTAAATTGGATTTACTTAATAAATTATAAGATTAAATAACAAATAGTATAAACAATAAATACACGTGAATTAAAAACAAGCAATACATACATTACATTATTATGGTAGAAATCCATCAAACTCTGTGTCTCTGTAGGTCACATCTCCAATCTCTGTGTGTCCTGTCTGTCCCACCAGTTTGGTCGTCTTTTATATCCTAAAGCATCGAATGTATCTAAGTTAAAAAGTTTGATCTTCATTGGAGTGCCAGGGAGAAACTTCCTTAAACTGGTCAGTTACCGACAACAAATAACTGGTCATTTACTAAAAACATATAACTGGTCAGTTACTAACAACAAATGCATTTACTAATAACAAATCAATGGCCAGTTTCTAACAACAAATGACCTTTACTAATAGCAAATCACTGGTCAGTTATATTCCTTTGTTAGGTGGGTCATCTGTTTGGACATTTAACCCCTTCCTGACATTTGACGTACTATACCGTCCAAAAAAAAGGCAAAAAACAATGCTTTATCATCATAACACCGAACAAAAACTGCAATAACACGCTATCAAAAAGATAGAAATAAATAAACATGGCACCACTAAAAACCATCTTGTCCTGCAAAAAACGAGCCACCATACAGCATCATCAGAGAAAAAATAAAAAGTTATAGCTCCCAGAATGAAGCAATGCAAAAATAATTATTTTTTATATAAAAATGTTTTTATTGTATAAAAGCGCCAAAACATAAAAAAAAATGTGGTATCGCTTTCATCGTAGTAACCCAAAGAATAAAACTGCTTTATCATTTTTACCACACATGAAACGGTGTAAACGCCCCCCCAAAAATGAAATCTGTGAATTGCTGGTTTTTGTTCATTCTGTGTCGCAAAAATCGGAATAAAGAGCGATCAAAAAATGTCATGTGCCCGAAAATGGTACCAATAAAAATGTCATCTTGTCTCGCAAAAAATAAGACCCCACATGACTCTGTGCGCGAAAATCTGAAAAATTATAGCTCTCAAAATGTGGTGATGCAAAAACTATTTTTTGCAATAAAAAGCATCTTTTAGCATGTGACAGCTGCCAAACCTAAAAACCCGCTATAAATAGTCAATCAAACCCCCCTTTATCACCCCCTTAGTTAGGGAAAAAAAAAAAATTTAAAAAATGCATTTATTTCCATTTTCACATAAGGGCTAGGGTTAGGGCTAGTGTTAAGGCTAGGGTTAGGGTTAGGGCTATGGTTAGGGTTGGGATTAGGGTTAGGGGTATGTTGGGGTTAGGGTTGCAGTTAGAATTGTGGGATTTCCTCTCTTCAGGCACATCAGGGGTTGTCCAAACGTGACATGGTGTCTGATCTCAATTCCAGCCAATTCTGCGTTGAAAAAGTCAAACGGTGCTCCTTCACTTCCAAGCTCTGCCATGCGCCCAAACAGTGGTTTACCCCCACATATTGGGTATCAGCCTACTCAGGACAAATTGCACATCTTTTGGGGTCCAATTTCTCCTGTTACCCTTGGGAAAATAAAAAATTGAGGACTAAAATATCATTTTTGTGGAAAAAAATATGATTTTTTTATTATTATGGTTCTACATTATAAACTTCTATGAAACACTTGGGGGTTCAACGTGCTCACCACACATCTAGATAAGTTCCTTAGGGGGTTTAGTTTCCAAAATGGGGTCACTTGTGGGGGGTTTCCACTGTTTAGGCACATCAGGGGCTCTCCAAATGCAACATGGTGTCCGATCTCAATTCCAGCCAATTTTGCATTGAAAAAGTCAAATGACGCTCCTTCCCTTCCGAGCTCTGCCATGCTCCCAAACAGTGGTTTACCCCAACCTAAGGGGTATCAGCGTACTCAGGACAAATTGCAGAATAACATTTGGGGCCCTATTTCCCTTGGCAAAATAAAAATTGGGAGTGAAAAGATCATTTTTGTGGAAAAAAAAGATTTTTAATTTTACGGCTGTACGTTATAAACTTCTGTGAAGCACTTGGGGGTTCAAAGTTCTCACCACATATCTAGATAAGTTCCTTGGGGGGTCTAGTTTCCAAAGTGGGGTCACTTGTCGGGGGTTTCCACTGTGTAGGCACATCAGGGGCTCTCCAAACATGACATGGTGTCCGATCTCAATTCCAGACAATTTGGGTTGAAAAAGTCAAACAGCACTCCACCCCTTCCATGCTCTGCTATGCGCCAAAATAGTGGCTCTCCCCCAAATATGGGGTATCAGCTACTCAGGTCAAATTGTACAATAACTTGGGGTTCAATTTCACCTGTCACCCTTGGTAAAATAAAAAAATTGGACTTGAAATAATTTTTTTGTGAAAAAGTTAAATGTTCATTTTTTTAAACATTCAAAAAATTCCTGTGAAGCACCTGAAGGGTTAATAAACTTCTTGAATGTGGCTTTGAGCACCTTGATGGGTGCAGTTTTTAGAATGGTGTCACTTTTAGGTATTTTCTATCATATAGACCCCTCAAAGTGACTTCAAATGTGATGTGGTCCCTAAAAAAAATGGTGTTGCAAAAATGAGAAATCGCTGGTCAAATTTTAACCCTTATAAATTCCTAACAAAAAAAATGGGTTCCAAAATTGTACTGATGTAAAGTAGACATGTGGGAAATGTTACTTAATAAGTATTTTGTGTGCCATGTCTCTGTGATTTAAGGGCATGGAAATTCAAATTTGGAAAATTGCGAAATTTACAAAATTTTCACCAAATTTCCATTTTTTTCACAAATAGACGCAAGGTATATCCAAGAATTTTTACCACTAACATGAAGTACAATATGTCAAGAGAAAACTGTCAGAATCACCAGGATCCATGGAAGCATTCCAGAGTTATTACCTCATAAAAGGACAGTGGTCAGAATTGTAAAAATTGGTCCGGTCATTAAAGAGCAAACCACCCTTGGGGGTTAAGGGGTTAAACGTTAATGACCTTCTGCGAACTCCATGGAAGTAATGATATATATATATATGTATAACTGGTTGATCAATAGTTAGTATTATAATTAATTGAAGTATTGAAGCCATTAAAAATAACTCTTACTACAATCCACCCCTGGTTTCAACCACTTTAAATAATTAACCTGCCACAAAACTATGCTAATTATTCCTAAACCAATTAACATTTATTGAATTGCTCCCTAAATATATTTATTTATTTGCTACCAATAGAAAACCACTTTGGTAAAAAAACAACATCCTGGGCTTAAACGAAAAAAACAAAACAAACATTGGACCAAAAGAAAAAAACAAACAAAAAACATTGGACCAACAGGTACTGAAATATCAAATGTCTTTGTCGGATCTTCTTAGACCACAATCCTATTGGGTCTCTGGTGCAGGGAAGCAAGGTTTTATTCCCTCATCATCAAAGCCTAAATGCCAAGGTGATTTCACTACTTTCCCTGGATAGCAAAATAACAGATGCTAAAGAGTAATCTGTCCCTGCCCTTTATGACATTAACCCCTCATTTCTCCAAAGCATTGGGTGAGGGGAGTGCAGGTGTTCATGTCTTCTTCTATTGCTGCCACTGTTCAGGGCCTCACTTTATATGCCATTTGGTTTCAGGCAAAAGCTTCTAGGGTTAGTTCTCCCCTTGCTTGTCATCAGCTGGCAGTTATGAGGATTCACCCTGGTGATGGTTTAGCAGCATCTGGGCTTGGGCTCAGCGCTCAGTTGGACATTTTGCAGATACAGTCTGCACTGTAGGAAAGTGAAATTCAAAATCATACTTGAGAAAGTTCATAAGTCTTGGTGGAGCTAACTCAGTCCAAAGCAACAGTCCAAGATAGATTAACTTGTCCAAGATAACTCAGTCCATAATAGATTCACAGTCCTGGTAGCTTGTTTCTCCACCCCTTCATCAAATGAATAAAACAAAATAGGTTTGTTGGTCCAAATTACTGTGCCCAGAATGACCTTTCAAATTTTCTACTGTAGCAAACAAATATTTCTATTCTATATAATAATTACCAAATAAAATATATATAACATATATATCATATATGTATTGACTTATACACTGAAATAACTCATAACTCCAGAATATCAAACACCAGTTATCAAACACATCAAATTCATGTTACTCATATTTGCATAATAATGATGATCATAATTGCCAGTACAATTGTCATGATCCAAGGTGGATCTGACAAGTAAATGGACAAAGTGAACTTTTTTTCCTTTGGCTTGGTGCCAAAGTGGGTTGATTGCCCCCAGTGGCCATTAGAATTATTACACGTGGTGTCGTTCATTCTAAGTTGCCCCGGTGGTGGTGAGTGTTAGTGCACTTTAGTTTCTTTGTTTTTATGTGCACGTATTACAAATCAGGTGTGAGGCTCTATAAAAGAGTTTCAGGTGTGTTTGATGTTCGTTGGTGATATTGATAGTTCGTCATTTGGGAAGCAAGCCTGTGTGATGAAGGAGCTGAATGAGAGTCCTGGGCAGCCCAGCCAGAGGGGTTGAGTCAGCTATGGAGTCTGCAGGGAGTGCTGGCATGGATTGGTGAAGTCCAACGATGTGGTCTGCAGGAAGGGCTGGCATGGTGTGGTGGAGTCGCAGTTTATGGTGTCATCAGGAAGTGCTTGCATGGCTTGGTGGAGTGGCAACTATGGTGAGAGTTGCATGCTGGACTTGGTTGCTGAAAGCTGGACTCAAGCATGCTTGACTTCTTGGCAGAAAAGTTGGACTCGAGCATGCTGGACTTTTTGGCAGAAGCTGGACTCATCTTTGGGACTCTGTTTACTGGGCAGCTACAACTGGTGGTGGACTCTGCTCCAAGGCTGCACTATGGTGATGGATCCGGTTGGAGGAGAAAATGCATGCAGGTGGTGGGCTCTGTTGCTGGGAGCGTAAGCAACAGAGCAAAGCTAAGTGGTGTCCCTCTGTTTTGTCATTTTCCCTTATGTGTGTTTAGTGCAGTAGTGGGATTAATTTCTTCACCGACCAATTCCCTAGTGAGGGTTTAGGTGCAGGGCGAGTCAGGGTTTGAGGTACGCGTGCGTCGCCCGGTGCGGAAGCGGCATAGGGAACGTTAGGAGTGCAGGGACAATGGCTCAGGGGAGTACAGGAGGTCTCCACATCCCTATTCCCTATCACAGGGCCCACCATTGTTATTGTCACCCAGGTTTCCCCTTTATTATTTAAATTCGCCTTACTGGAGGCGGGGTTTCCAGACTACTGTATATATAACGTGTATTACCTAAATTCGCCAGTTGGAGGCGGTGTATCCAGCTGCATGTTTTAGTTAAATTCACCCTACTGGAGGCGGTGTATCCAGGGTCACGCGTATCATGTGTTTGCCTTGCGGTACTCACTGCATCCAGACACACACATGACTGTGACAACAATCATGTCAATCAAAATTACAAAATAATGTTACTACTAACCAAAATCAATACAATTAAATGTTTCCATATTTTTTCAGGAAAAACAGAACCCAAACCAATATGCTATTAACCCAATTCTAGCAAATTATTATTTTTTTTATCATAACATACACATTACATCAACACACACTGCCCCTGGCATCACCTAATGCATTCATTTAGTAAGCAGGAAATGTTCATTTACATATAAACAAACACACACTTTGGGTAGCGACACATTTGTATTGCATGCTAATACTGTACTAAGGTGTAGGTGAACAAAGCTATACCAAGAACAAAAGACCGATATTAACAAACAAACATTCACTGAAATCATTTCTTTAACGTATACGTTAAAACCCAATATGCACGGGAGCTCCCCAAAAATAAAGATACAAATGTGAAAAACTCAAAAGTAAAAGTCAAATAACATCTAAATTTAGGTAGATGGACTCCTGTTTCAGTACTGCAAAAAACAAACTATTTACTATGCACTGTAATTACATGTTTATTAAATGGCAAAGGTTTCTTCTTTCACTACTGCAAACAAAGAGTTAAATACATACCCCACCCCCCAATCCAACATTTAGTAGACTTTAGCAGACCTTTTTGGCCCGCGTCTCCCTTTTATCCCCCTGCTGCTGCACACGCTTTTCTGGCTCTCCTGGGTGAGCAGGAAGCTCCGCCTCTCTATTTCTTCCCTCCTGCAGCAGGAGAAGATCCGCCTCTCTCAGGCTTCCCCAGACAGCAGGGAAAGGTCCGCCCCACTTAGGCTTCACCCCGGGAACAAAGGATGCAGCCTTTCTAGTTCCAGATAAGGTATGCAGGTACCCGTAGTCCGGTCTGACTCCTTACACCTGGTAGCTAATTCTGTTAGCTCCCCTGCTGTATAGCCCCTAATTTCCTCTGTCATGGCGGCTTGTGCTTCAACAGCTGCATTTTCTGCATCCATCCTATCTCCACTATGCTGTGCGACTTCTCTCTTGGTTTTTGTTATTAATATTGGTCTGGCATGCCTTTCTACCTCATCTATTTCACTGGCAGCACTGTATCATTCTAGCAAATCTGACCATTTCTCATGTGCAGTCATGGTCATAATCTGTGCAATACGAATATCTGACTCTGGCTGCTGTCTCCTGCGCCTATTTTATTCACATTTTTAACCACATAAGCTTCAAAATTCCTTTGCATATCATCATGCTGTTTCATTTGGTCTCTCAAGGCTGATTGCAAGCTAATCCTTTGCTCTATAGCTGTATGCAGCTCTAAACGCAAGTTATCAATCTCCTCCAGCAAATGTGCCTGAATGCATACCCATCCAACGGCTGCTGCTGATTTCTGCTCTTTTGCATCATACCTTGAGAGATCAAATTTGGTAGCTACATCCTGGGTATTTGATAAACACTGTCCCTCCATATACTTATTACATTCCTGTGCCATTGGGGACCATTTTCTTTATAACTCCCATTCTGGCAAGAGTCTGACACTGCTGCTCTCAACTGCTTTCCTATTCTTAACAAGCTTATTCAATTTTGCAAACATTTTTATTCAAAACAATCCCACTTATGACACCACTTTGTATTGTAATGGATTCAAAGGATTGTAATGAATAAGAAAATGCTCACACAAGATTTGAAAAGGCTAAATTGGATTTACTTAATAAATTATAAGATTAAATAATAAACAGTATAAACAATAAATACATGTGAATTAAAAATAAGCATTGCATACATTACATTATTAAGGTAGAAATCCATCAAACTCTGTGTCTCTGTAGGTCATATCTCCAATCTCTGTGTGTCCTGTCTGTCCCACCAGTTTGGTCGTCTTTTATATCCTAAAGCAGGGTTCCCCAACTCCAGTCCTCAAGGCCCACCAACAGATCATGTTTTCAGGATTTCCTTAGTATTGCACAGGTGAAGCAATTATTACCTGAGCAGTACTAAGGAAATCCTGAAAACATGATCTGTTGGTGGGCCTTGAGGACTGGAGTTGGGGACCCCTGTCCTAAAGCATCCAATGTATCTCAGTTAAAAAGTTTGATCTTTATTGGAGTGCCAGGGAGAAACTTCCTTAACCCCTTAATGACCGGAGCTTTTTTCGGTTTTGCGTTTTCGTTTTTCGCTCCCCTTCTTCCCAGAGCCATAACTTTTTTATTTTTCTGCCAATATGGCCATATGAGGGATTATTTTTTGCAGGACGAGTTGTACTTTTGATCGGCTGTTATTGCATTTTAATGCAATGTCGCAGCGACCAAAAAACTGTAATTCTGGCATTTCGATTTTTTTCCCACTACACCGTTTAGCGATCGGGTTAATCCTTTTTTTATTGATAGACCGGGCGATTCTGAATGCGGTGATACCTAATATGTGTATGTGTGATTTTTTTTTTATTGTTTTACTTTGATTGGGGCGAAAGGGGGGCGATTTAAACTTTTATATTTTGTTTACCGTATATACTTGTGTGTAAGCCGACCCGTGTAAAAGCTGATCCCCCTAATTTTGCCACAAAAAACTGGGAAAACTTATTGATTCATGTATAAGCCAAGGGTGGTGCTGCATAAGGGTTAATGGTGGTCCAAAAAGATGCTCCATAGGTAAATACACCCATAAAATGCTGCAAAAGGGTTAATGGTGGCCCAACAAGATGCTCCAAGGATAAATACCCCCATATATTGCTGCACAAGGGTTAATGGTGTCCCAAGTAGAAGCTCCATACATAAATACCCCCCATATGCTGCACAAGGGTTAATGGTGGCCCAAGTAGAAGCTCCACATATAAATACCCCCATATGATGCACAGGGGGTTAATGGTGGTGTCATGATCCCAGTGCAGTTTTTTGAGCTGCACGTCAGGGGTTAATGTCTGGAGCTCAGTGCAGGTTTGGACCTGCACACATCGGGTTAATGATGGTGGCCTCTTTCTGGTTCTGGGAGAGCTTCTTAAACCCCTGGGAAGCTTCAATCCCTGCCAGTTATACTTTTGCTTTTCCATGGATTTTATTACCAGCCTTCCACCTTCCAGGGGTAATACCGTGATCTGGGTGGTGGTAGATAGGTTTTCTAAACAGGCCCATTTCATTCCCTTGGCAGCATTACCCTCAGCAGAAACATTGTCAAGGTTGTTTGTGCAGCATGTGGTCCGATTGCCTGGGGTACCCCTGAATGTTGTGTCTGACAGAGGTGTGCAGTTTGTGGCCAAATTTTGGAGGGCGTTCTGTATGAAATTGGGCATCTCACTCTCCTTCTCGTCGGCATATCACCCGGAGAGTAATAGTCAGACAGAACGCACCAATCAATCTCTGGAACAAATTCTCAGGTGTCTGACCTCCGCCAGACAGGAGGATTGGTGTGATGCGTTACCGTTGGCGGAATTCGCTTCTAACAATCGGGTGAGTCAGTCCACCAACATGTCCCCATTCCTGATTAACTATGGGTTTAATCCGCATTTTGGGGAGTTTTCACGGATGGATTCCGGTTGTCCAGGTGCAGAGGGGTCCGTTCAATGGTTTAAAAACCTCTGGGCTGAAGTCCGGCGTAATATCTCTCGGGCCCAGGGGAGATACAAATATTTTGCTGACAAAAAGAGAACTTCGGGAGACATGTTTCAGTTGGGAGAGAAGGTCTGGCTCTCCACACGTAACATCAACTTAAAGGTACCATCAGCTAAGTTGGGACCAAAGTTCATTGGTCCATACGAGATTATGGAGATAGTCAACCCAGTGGCATATAGTTTGCGTCTCCCCACCTCTTTAAAAATATCCAATGTGTTCCATAAATCTCTGTTGAATCCCGCAGGGTGTCACGCGGGGCTTAGGTCAACTAAGGCAGAAATACCCGGGGCCCCTGTGGTGTCCCTTTCACTAGGGGAAACCCTGTCTGACCCTCAACTCAGGGTTTTTGCTGATGGTGCAAATGCCTGAGCCTCCACCCTTTCCTTATCTCCTGCTCAGCCCTAAGCTTAACCCTCCACCCTCCACCCAGTGAGGAGACAAACCACCAAAGCCACAAACAGTAAAGACAGACAGGGAGAACTTAAACTGCACCGCGCCGCATACACACAGGACTATACAGTAATATGAACAGGGCACAACAAAACACAAATATGGGAAGGCGAGAAGGTAACAATGGATCATACGACACCAGATATGAATCTCTCTCTCTCTCTCCAACACCTCCACTCCAGACAGGAACCACTTGGTATGACACACAAGCTATAATCGGCGACGCCCATAGGCCAGCACGACTATTTAAGGACCGTGGGCGTGACCAACATCCAACCTGATCTCCAGCTAGATTAACCCCCGATAGCCTGAGAAACTCAAGCCGGCGCCACTGAGGCTATAGTGGACGGAGGTGGAACTACCTCTGCCTGCCGGACGCTGTGGTGTGAATAGTGTCCGACATGACACAGGGTCTGTCAAAGAGGACTCTGAGTCTGTTGTTCCTCCAGTGCTGGTGGAGGGTCAATTGGAGTATGAGGTCAGACATATTGTGGACTCTCGGCGGGTGCGCCGCTCTTTGCAGTACCTGGTCCACTGGAAGGGATATGGACCAGAGGAGCGCTCATGGGTCCCTGCTCGCTCAGTACATGCAGATCGCCTGGTTTGGGCTTTCCATGCCAAGTACCCGGGGAAGCCTGGGGGTCCAGAGGCCCCCGGTTGAGAGGGGGGTACTGTCATGATCCCAGTGCAGGTTTTTGAGCTGCACGTTAGGGGTTAACCCCTTAAGCCCCAAGGGTGGTTTGCACGTTAATGACCAGGCCAATTTTTACAATCCTGATCACTGTCCCTTTATGAGGTAATAACTCTGAAATGCTTCCATGGATCCCGGTGATTCTGACATTGTTTTCTCGTGACATATTGTACTTCATGTTAGTGGTAAAATTTCATTCAAATAACTTGTGTTTATTTGTGAAAAAAATGGAAATTTGGTGAAAATTTTGAAAATTTCGCAATTTTCCAACTTTGAATTTTTACGCCCTTATATCACAGAGACACGGCACACAAAAAACTTGATAAGTAACATTTCCAACATGTTTACTTTACATCAGCACAATTTTGAAACCAAATTTTTTTTGTTAGGAAGTTATAAGGGTTAAAAATTGACCAGCGATTTCTCATTTTTGCAACACCATTTTATTTTTACGGACCACATCACATTTGAAGCCACTTTGAGGGGTCTATATGATAGAAAATACCCAAAAGTGACACCATTCTAAAAACTGCACCCCTCAAGGTGCTCAAAACCACATTCAAGAAGTTTATTAACCCTTTAGGTGCGTCACAGGAATTTTTTGAATATTTAAAAAAAAATGAACATTTAACTTTTTTTCACTAAAAAAATACTTCAGGTTCAATTTTTTTTAATTTACCAAGGGTAACAGGAGAAATTGGACTGCAAAAGTTATTGTGCAATTTGTCCTGAGTACGCTGATACCTGATATGTGGGGGGGAACCACTGTTTCGGCGCATGGCAGACTTCAGCAGGGAAGGAGCGCCGTTTGACTTTTTCAATGCAAAATTGGCTGGAATTCAGATCAGACGCCATGTCATGTTTGGAGAGCCCCTGATGTACCTAAACAGTGAAAACCCCCCCAAGTGACCCCATTTTGGAAACTAGACCCCCCAAGGAACTTATCTAGATATGTGGTGAGAACTTTGAACCCACAAGGGCTTCACAGAAGTTTATAACGTACAGCCGTACAATTAAAAAATCATATTTTTTCCACAAAAATGATCTTTTCACCCTCAATTCTTATTTTTCCAAGGGTAACAGGACCCTAAAAGATATTGTGCAATTTGTTCTGAGTGCGCTGATACCCCACATGTGGGGGTAAACTACTATTTGGGCGCATGGCCGAGCTCGGAAGGGAAGCAGCGCCATTTGACGTTTTTGGCTGGAATTGAGATCGGACACCATGTCGCGTTTGGAAAGCCCCTGATGTACCAAAACAGTAGAAACCTCCCACAAATGACACCATTTTGGAAACTAGACCCCACAAGGAACTTATCTAGATGTGTGGTGAGCACTTTGAACCCCCCAGTGCTTCACAGAAGTTTATTACGCCCAGGCGTGAAAATAAAAAAAAATTATTTTTTCCACAAACATGATCTTTTAGTCACCAATTTTTTCATTTTCCCAAGGGTACAAGGATACCCTGAGTACGCTGATACCTCATATGTGGGAGAAAACTACTGTATGGGCACACGACGGGGCTCGGAATGGAAGTAGTGACATTTTGGAATGCAGACTTTGATGGAATGGTCTGCGGGTGTCATGTTGCTTTTGGAGAGCCCCTGATGTACATAAACAGTGGAAACCCCCCACAAATGACCCCATTTTGGAAACTAGACCCCCTAAGGAACTTATCTAGATGTGTAGTGAGCACTTTGAACCCCCAAGGGCTTCACAGAAGTTTATAATGCCCAGGCATGAAAATAAAAAAATCGTATTTTTTCCACAAACATGATCAATTAGTCTCCAATTTTTTTATTTTCTCAAGGGTAACAGGAGAAATTGGACCACAAAAGTTGATGTCCAATTTGTCCTGAGTACGCTGATACCTCATATGTGGGAGAAAACTACTGTATGGGCACACGTCGGGGCTCAGAAGGGAAGTAGTGACGTTTTGGAATGCAGACTTTGATGGATTGATCTGCGGGTGTCATGTGCGTTTGGAGAGCCCCTGATGTACCTAAACTATTGAAACTCCCCACAAGTGACCCAATTTTGGAAACTAGACCCCCCACGGAACTTATCTAGATGTGTGGTGAGCACTTTGAACCCCCAAGTGCTTCACAGAAGTTTATAACGCCTGGGCGTGAAAATAATAAAATCATTTTTTTCCACAAAAATGATATTTTTGCCCCCAATTTTTTATTTTCCTAAGGGTAACAGGATAAATTGGACCCCAAAAGTTGTTTTGAAATTTGTCCTGAGAATGCTGATACCCTATATGTGGGGTAAAACACTGTTTGGGCGCGTAGCAGAGCTTGGAAGGGAAGGAGCACCATTTGACTTTTTCAACTCAGAATTGGCTGGAATTGAGATTAAACGCCATGTTGCATTTGGAGAGCACCTGATGTGCCCAAACAGTGGAAACCCCCCAATTATAACTCCAACCCTAACCCCAACACACACCTAACCCTAATCTGAGCCCTAACCCTAGCCCTAACCCTAGCCCTAGCCCTAACCCACCCTACCCTAACCCTAACCCTAATGGGAAAATGGAAATAAATACTTTTTTTAATTTTATTATTTTTCCCTAACTAAGGGGGTGATAATGGGGATTTTAATTTACTATTTATGGCGGTTTTTATGTTTGGCGGCTGTCGCACGCTAAAAGACGCTTTTTATTGTAAAAATAGTTTTTGCATCACCACATATTGAGAGCTATAATTTTTCCGTATTTTGACCCACAGAGTCATGTGAGGTCTTATTCTTTGCGGGACGAGTTGACGTTTTTATTGATACCATTTTCGGGCACGTGACATTTTTTGATCGCTTTTAATTCCGATTTTTGGGACGCAGAATGAACAAAAACCAGCGTTTCATGAATTTCTTTTGGGGGGGTGTGTTTACACCATTCCGCGTGCGGTAAAATTGATAAAGTGGTTTTATTCTTCGGGTCAGTACTGTTACAGCGATACCTCATTTAGGTCTTTTTTTATGTTTTGTCGGTTTTTTGCAATGAAAACAATTTTATATAAAAAATAATTATTTTTGCATCGCTTTATTCTGTGAGCTATAACTTTTTTATTTTTTTGCAGATGATGCTGTGTGACAGCTCGTTTTTTGCGGGACAAGATGACGTTTTCAGTGGTACCATGGATATTTATGTGCGTCTTTTTGATCGCGCGTTACTGCACTTTTTGTTTGGTGGTATGATAATAAATCATTATTTTTTGCTTCGTTTTTTATTTTTATTTTTTAAGGGGTTCGCTAAAGGGGTTAACTAATGGGACAGTTTTATAGGGCGGGTCGCTACGTACGCGGTGATACCAAATATGTGTACTTTTATTGTTTTTTTTTATTTTCAAAAAATGAATTTATTGGGGAATATTTTTTTTTTTTACTAATTTATTTAGCGATTTTTTTAAAATTATTTTTACCCTTTTTTTTTAACTTTATTACATAATCCCAGGTGTGACATTACTGTCCTGTGACAGATCGCTGATCTGTCACATCACAGATCACTGTGACAGATCAGCAATTTGTCACAGGCAGTTCTGCAGACTTCCTCATGCCTGCGCTTTGCAGGCAGTGAGGAAGTCAGCTCCCTACAGGCCCCCGAAGGCCCCCGTCGCCATTTTGGATCCGGGGGCCTGTAGGGAAGGAGTCCCCCGCAGCAACGCTGCACATTGCGCTGCCGTGGTGGGCTCAGGGAAGCACGGAGGGAGCCCCCTCCCTGCCGATGCTTCCCTTTAACCCCCGGTACCCCGCGATTGTGTTTGATCGCGGTGTACAAGAGGTTAACCCGTCGGGGGCGGTCCGTGACTGCCCCTGACACATTGTGCGGGGTGTCATCTGTGATAATCAGCTGACACCCGGCCGCGATCAGCGGCGCTCACCACGTGGGCGCCGCTGATCGCATTAGACGTACTATCCCGTCCTTGAGAATTAAGTCTCAGGGCACATGGACGGGATAGTACGTCTAATGGCAGAAAGGGGTTAATGTCTGGAGCTCAGTGCAGGTTTGGGAGAGCTTCTTAAACCCCTGGGAAGCTTCAATCCCTGCCAGTTATACTTTTGCGTTTGGCCTAGTGTGCTGACCCCTGTGTGCCTGTGCCTGTTTGTTGTTATAGCTTGTTTATATAGTTCTGACCTGGTTCTGCTTCCCGTTGTGACTTTGCCTGTTGATTCTGTACTGCGGTATTATCTCTGTGTATGACTCATTGCCTGTGACCTGACTACTCTCTGCTCGCCCCTCTTGTACCTTGCAGCTATCTCTGTGTGTGACTCATTGGCTACATCCTGACTATTCTCCCTGTCTATGCCCCTTGGTAACTTTGTCTCGCAGGTACCCTGCTAGGGGTTCTCTTGCTGCTCCTAGCTCCCTGGAGTTTAGGCCATGCCCCTAACAGTCACGTGCTTCAGGTCCTACGGCTCTGAAGTACGCATCTACTCGGCTGCTGCCCGCTCCACAGGTATCGTTGAGCACAGTTCGCTTTACTCAGGACACGCGCACTGGCTCAGTGAGCAAGGTCAGTGCGGTGTTCCTGACAGGTGGCCCAAGTAGAAGCTCCATACATAAAATACCCCCCATATGCTGCACAAGGGTTAATCGTGCCCCAAGTAGAAGCTCCATACATAAAATGCCCCCCATATGCTGCCGCTGCTGCTATAAAAAAAGACATACTCACCTTTCCATCGCTGGGGGCCAGGTGCCGGTGTCGCCGCTGGCTCAGGCCCCCGGCACTGGCTATATTTACCGTTCCCGGTTCCATTGCTGTTTCCCAGGTCCTGTGCAGTGAAGTTAGCAGAGGGCGAGCACTGACTACATCATCCTGCTCTCCGCTAAATGCCACAGCCAGAGGACCCGGATACTGTGATGGAACGGGGAGCTGTACGTATTGCTCTGCTCCCCCGTCATACTCACCACCCCCTTCCTGGTGCACGGTCTCTTCAGCCCCTGCTTCCAGCATGATGTTGGCATCCCTCCCGGGCTGTTCCTGCATTCAGCGGTCACGTGGTACCGCTCATTAAATATGGGCATATTCATGAGTTTAATGAGCGGTACCACATGACTGCTGAGTGCAGGAACAGCTGGGACACTGTGATCATGGGGAAGCAGGGGGGCTGCAGAGACCATGCCAGGAGGGGGGAGTATGGTCTCTGACACCCCCCACTCCCCCTCCCCCGCCGACCCCCGTATACGAGTCAAGTATAAGCCGAGAGGGGGACTTTCAGCGCAAAAAATGGGCTGAAAATCTTGGCTTATACACGAGTATATACAGCATTTTTTTCATATTTTTTAAAACTTTTTTTAAGTTTGGTATGCTTCAATAGCCTCTATGGGAGGCTAGAAGCATCCACAACTCGATCGACTCTGCTACATATAGGCGATGACCAGATCGCCTATATGTAGCAGAATTATAGCATTGCTATGAGCGCCGACCACCGGATGGCGCTCATAGCAATGCCTCATCAACAACCAAAAAGGCATCTAGGAAACCTCAGGTTGTTATGGCAATGCATCGCTGACCCCAATCACGTGTCGGGAGTCAGTGATGCATTTATTTTTGGCTGAAGCTCTAGTTAAATCACGCTGTCAGTGTTTGACAGCGGGATTTAGCTAGTTAATAGGTGTGGGCAGATCCGCTCATGCCTATTGCTGGCACATGTCAGATGTTGAAAACAGCTGACATGTCGTGGCTTTGAGGTGGGCTCACCGCTGGAGCCCACCTCAAAGTGGGGGATAATGACCGCTGACGTACTATCCTGTCAGCAGTCAGTAAGGGGTTAAACTGGTCAGTTACCGACAACAAATAACTGGTCATTTACTAAAAACATAACTGGTCAGTTACTAACAACAAATTACCTTTACTAATAAGAAATCACTGGTCAGTTACATTCCTTTGTTAGGTGGGTCATCTGTTTGGACATTTAAACTTCAGTGACCTTCTGCAAACTCCATGGAAATAATGATATATATATATACTAGATGTGTGCCCAATGCTATCGCATCGGAAGGGCAGTAACATCATAATGGGGGCAGCTTTGTTGCGCTGGGGTTGGCGGCCCACTCACTTCCGTGCAGTCACAACTTGCAGGAAAGACGGTGTTTTACGGTGCTGGATAAACCCGGTCAGAAGGAGCGCAAAGGGGGGGGGAATAAATTAAGATCTTCTTTTATTATTGTAGTCCACAACGCGTTTCGACAGAATCATCTGTCTTCCTCAGGTGGCAGTACAATAATAAAAGAAGATCTTAATCTATTACCACTATGCTAAGGACAGGCCATCAGTGTTACGGCAGTGGATAACCTCTTTTTCAGCCTATGCTATAGTTAGAAAGACACCAACATTCCCACTTCAGATATATTTTCTCACTTTTTCCCCTTCTAAGAATATGGAGCTTTAACAATGTGGCTAAGAGTGACACTGCAATCAATGATTCATTGCACTGTCACTTTCATAAGCAATGGATGAAAGGCATTACAGAAATGGACTAGGTGAATGGCAGGAGACAATCCAGGAGGCCTTGAACCAACATGTGATTTTATCTATCGTCAAGGAAACCTTTGAAATGTTGAAAAGTTCAATGAAGTGTATGTGCGAAACAAAATGTAAACTGCATGATTCTGGTTCAAGTCACACAAGGAAGATTACTACTAAAATTACCAAAGTATAACATTGCAATGGGTCTATTGAAGACATGGCATGGAAACATTTAACCCTGTGACACCACACTGGGCTCTGTACTGTGTATTTATGAAGAAAGAAAATGTGAATTCTAGAGGCTTGCTAAACTTAAAGAACCTCATAATGAATCCCCAACCTATACAGAGGAACAGCTAAATGACGTTATTATTATATTCTGCACCATACTATTTTATCTGAAAGCACAGGGAGAAAATGTCTGCTTGTCAAAGGGTTCACAGCAGAGTGGTCTTCATTGAACATGGAGGGTTGAAAAAACACACACAATACAGTAAATGTAAAAGTGTTCCTTCTATTTCCACCACATAATGCATTTCTTTTACGTCACTCTAACATCTATTAAAGCATACCATAACAACAGTCATGTGCGAACACATCTAGAATGGAAAAATATTAGTATTTATTAAATATATCTATATACAGCTCTGGCAAAAATTAAGAGACCACTGCAAAATGTTCAGTTTTTCTGATTTTTCTCTTTTTTAGGTATATTTTTGAGTAAAATGTAAATTATTCTTTTATTCTATAAACTACTGACAACATGTCTCCGAAATTACAAGCAATAAATTTTGTATTTTTTTTACTAAAAATGAGAAATGGTCAAAATTAAATAAAATAACCAGTGCTTTCAGACCTCAAATAAAGCTAAGAAAACAAGTTCATAATCATTTAGTAACAACAATACTAATGTTTTAACTCGGGAAGAGTTCAGAAATCAATATTTTGTGGAACAACCATGATTTTAAATCACAGCTTTCATGCGTCTTGGCATGCTTTCCACCAGTCTTTCACATTGCTTTTGGGTGACCTTATGCCACTCCTGGCACAACCATACCAATCCTCAAAATAATCCCAAATAAGGCTGAAAGTATTAAAGCTCATCCATTATAATATAACAAAACCTAAAACAAAATGGATTAGAAGCAGTTCATAAAAATATTTGAATTTTATTGTACAAATATAAAAAATGAAAACAAGATCATACATAAATAATTAACAATATAGCATATAAGGGAGTCAGCAAACACCTACACACCACATACAGAAAGGTCTGGTAATAAAGTGGCAATATAATAGAAATCACATATACCAATCAATATGACCGTATGAGTACACAAGAGGTATTAAATAACATGCAAAAATGTAATAACCACCCAAAAAAAAGGGGAGAGGGTAATAAAGTGCAAAAGATAAAAATAGCTAATCAGTGGTCATATAAAGTGCCACAATGCATATATTAGTGATCCAAAACCAGATCTACAAATAATTGACCACAGAGAAATTATAATCCAATACCTAATGAGACCACTGCTGACAACAGCCAGACTGCCAAGGAGGGTAAATGGGACTAAATAAACTGTAATGAAGCCAAAAAGTAAACCAACCTTACTGTGATGTGAGCTCAGGGAACCTCAAAGGCCTCTGGACCATGACCCTTCCAGTCCACCAAATAACAGTTTTTACCACGCACCACCCTCAATCCCACGCTGGCATTAACCTCAAACTCAACCGAGGACAGGTCAGATGTCCCGGCAGATGACTCGCAGAACCGGGACATGAGGACAGGCTTAAGGAGGGACACGTGGAAGGTGTCAGAGATAGCCAAATGTGGTGGAAGGGCCAGACGGTAGACCACAGGGTTGATCTGCTCAAGGACCTTGAAGGGGCCAATGTAGCGAGGTGCAAATTTTGTGGACTCGACCCGCAGCCTGATGTTACGGGCGGAGAGCCACACCAAGTCGCCAGGAGCAAAGGTCGGAGCGGGGCGCCGGAGGCCCTCATTCTCTCCTTGGAGGCCCAGATAGCATCCTGAGTGCGATCCCAAATGTCACGTGCCTCCACTGCCCAGTCTGCCACCCTGCAATCGGTGGACGACACGGGCATGGGCATAGGAACGCGCGGATGCTGGCCGTAATTTAGAAGCAATGGGGTCTGGCCGGTGGAGTCGGCCACAGAGTTGTTCAAAGAGAACTCCGCCCACAGCAGCAAGGGTGCCCAGTCATCCTGCCTGGCCGAGACAAAATGTCGTAGATATGTGACCAGGGTCTGGTTGGCTCTCTCTACCAACCCGTTCGTCTCGGGATGATAGGCCGAGGAGAGATGTAGCTCAAAGCTGAGCAGGCTACAGAGCTCTCTCCAGAACCGAGAAGCAAACTGGGGACCCCGGTTGCTGACAATCTTGTCCGGCATACCGTGTAGGCGGAAAACATGCTTAATGAACAACGCTGCCAGGCCCCATGCAGAAGGGAACCGATAGAGAGGTACCAGGTGCACAGTCTTGGAGAAATGGTCGGTGACAACCCAAATGACCGTGCTGCCACTGGACTTGGGTAGCCCCACCACAAAGTCCATACCGACCATTTCCCAGGGCCTGTCCACTACCGGCAGCAGGTAAAGTAGCCCAGAGGGCCGCTGCCGAGAGGACCTATTCTGGGCGCAAGAGACGCACGCCTGAATATAGTCCCTGACGTCACGGGCCATATGCAGCCACCAGTACGTCCTCGCCAGAAGCTCAGACGTCTGTTTTGTCCCGAAATGTCCACCCACCCTGGACGAATGAGCCCAAGAGAGGACCTCCGGTCACAGACGGGCAGGGACAAATGTCTTGCCCTGAGGTACTGATTCAAGGGCGACCGGAGCCACAGTCCTCAGCCTCTCGGATGGGACAATCAGCCGATGCTCCTCCTCCTTTTCCTCCGATGACACCACGGAGCGGGAGAGAGCATGTTCTTCTCCCTGGAGAGAAAATGGAGGGTGAAGTGTAACCGGGAGAAGAACAAGGACCATCTGGACTGGTGAGAATTTTGCCGCTGGGCTGTTTGCAAATACACCAAGTTCTTATGGACGGTGAACACCTGGAAAGGGAGGCGAGCCCCTTCCAGGAGGTGTCTCCACTCCGAGAAGGCCAATATCATCGCTAGCAACTCCCTGTCCCCGATGGAATAATTCTTCTCCGCTGGTGAGAAGGTCTTGGAGAAAAAGAAGCATGGGTGCTTCCAACCTTGCGTGTCCTTCTGAAACAGGACCGCTCCAGCACCAACGGAAGAGGCATCCACTTCCAGAATGAAGGGTTTATCTACATCGAGGTGATGTAGAATGGGAGCACTAGCGAAATGGGACTTAATGGAGGAGAAGGCCTTGGAGACAGGTTCCGACCACAACTTGGGATTTCCACCTTTCTTGGTGAGGGCCACCAAGGGGGCTACCAACATCGAGAAGTGGGGGATGAATTGGCGGTAATAATTTATGAACCCCATAAAGCGCTGCACCGCTTTGAGAGAATGGTGCTCCTGCCTATCCATCACAGCCTGTAGCTTGGCAGGATCCATGGCCAATCCCTGGGCGGAGATAATATA
This sequence comes from Dendrobates tinctorius, assembly GCF_039654945.1. Lineage (NCBI taxonomy): Eukaryota > Metazoa > Chordata > Amphibia > Anura > Dendrobatidae > Dendrobates > Dendrobates tinctorius. Next base: position 48,716,460 of record NW_027361675.1, read on the forward strand.
GCCCAGGAAAGGCAAGGACTCCTGCTCAAACACCCACTTCTCCAACTTGGCGAAGAGGGAGTTTGCCCGTAGGAGGTCGAAAACTTTGCAATCATCTCTCCGGTGAGAGTCAATATCTGGAGAGTAGATGAGGATATCATCCAGATAGATTACAACTGAGGTGGTGAGCATACCCCTGAAGATGTCATTTACAAAGTCTTGGAAGACAGCTGGAGCGTTACAGAGCCTGAAGGGCATCACCAGGTATTCATAGTGCCCATCCCTGGTGTTAAAAGCTGTCTTCCATTCGTCCCCCTCACGGATGCGAATCAGGTTGTAAGCCCCCTGCAGAGCAAGCTTAGTAAACACTCTTGCTTCTCGTAGCCTATCGAACAGTTCTGATATCAGGGGCAGAGGATACTTATTCTTAACGGTGATGGCGTTAAGACCCCTGTAATCGATGCAGGGACATAATTCTCCATTCTTCTTCTGGACGAAGAGTGCCGCGTGGTTCTTGGGCACTCTGAAGCAGGTCTTTTTGGGACCGCGAGTCACCCCTACAAGAAGCACTATCGCCCAAGAACTTCTCAGGCAATGGGAGGCGGGACAAAGTCAGGGCAGGGATGGCAGGGGACAAACGGGAGACAGCCTCTGTGGCTGCCTGAACAGTGACTGCGGTAACATCCACAGCTGAGGTTGAGCGCTCAAGAGCTGCCAGCCTATCCTCCAGCTGCTGGATGTACTGCAGCAGTTGTTGTTCGTCCGCCATTACTAGCCAGACCCTGGCGCTAGTATAATGTTAAGGCTGGCAGAACGCACCAAATATTAAAAGATGGTAAAAAGGTGCGTTCGCAGCCCGGGGTCCACCGTGCAGGGGTGGTAAATTGCTGCTCAGTAATGGCGGATGCTATATGGCGGTATAATAGAAAAACACACGTGGGTTAGCGTCACCCGGTGTGTACAGGGGCGGACTCTGGTGCTTCACAGAGCCGCACTACCGCAGAACATAAATGCCGAAGCCTGTTTAAAGCTCACAGAGCTCGGCAAGGGAGCGCACAGAATGCGGTCACAGAACTCTGCCCCAAGGACACAGGGTCAGAGTCCCTCTAGACCTTCTGGGTGCGTGGCGTCGCACCTGCGGACACCACTATAGACGCTGACTATGGTGGAGTGTCGAGCACATGCACCGTGGCGTGCAGAGCCAGCGGTGGACGCTGATACCAGTCTCAGACTCTGCCTCTACCTATACCTAAGCCTGGGTGCTTAACAGGTAAGGCTGCACAACACATGCATACCAAGGGTAGGGGTTTCTTAATGAGTCATTCACCAGAGACATTCATACATGCATGCAACACTCAGTCCTCATAGTCTGGTAATGCAGTCTATACTAGCGCATGGCCGAGCGGCCATGCGAACCTTTTATAGCAGCGTCCTTCCTGGACCTTCCTGACCTTTCTGACGGTCCAATCCGAGCTGGAGAAGGATCTGAGCATGTGACCTCCGATCTCCAATGAGAGATCGTCCCATGGGCATGCTCAGTGGACCGAAAGGAGGACTTAGTCCCTGGAATAGCTCGCTGCTGACCAGCATGTGTTGCTATAGCTGGACCAGAGATGGCAGCAGCAACCAAACCCACAGAGCTCGTCTGAGCAGAGCGCCGGGATCGATGAATCTGCTGAGAAGCCTCCTCTGCGGCCTGAGAGGAATGGGAGACTGCCGAATGCAAGGCTCGGGATTCCTGCTGTGCAGTGACAGGAACCCAACGCCTAACAGTGAATGTATGTTTGATGATCGGTTCCAAACATATTGGGTAAATTCTAACCCCATTGACTCTAATGACACTCGGCTGTAGTTGACAAATATTGCAAAAACAATATTCGATGCTGATCGTATCCAAACAAATTTGTTCAAGTCTACTGGTAAGTCTAACCTCTTTTTACGTATTGTGTATCTGTGGTGATTTATCCTAGTTTTAAAATCCCAGGTAGTCTTCCCCACGTACCACAAATTACAAGGGCAGTGGAGGAAGTATATAACAAATTCAGATGAACATGTCAGGAATTGATTGATATGAAAGATCTTGTTAGTTACAGGGTGTTGAAATGAATCACCCTTCCTCATATTAGGACAGTTGATACATCTAAGACAAGGGTAACATCCAGGTCTAATTTTACCCAATAGAGATGTTTGGATTGTTGCTGTACGTGAGCTTATATCAGAACTGACAATCCTATCCTTTATGTTCCTAGCTATTTTGTATGAAATCAATGGTGGACTCCTATATTCCACTAGTTCTGGAAGACATTTTCCTAATATTGGCCAATGCCATTTAATTATGTTGGTAATTTCCCTACTTTCTTCACAGTATATGGTCACCAATGGCAACCTTTTAGTAACTATATCCCTATTCAGAATTTCTTCAAAAACATGGATCTATCCATATTAATCACCTTGTTTTTCCATTTATCAAACAGTTGTTTAAGGTATTTACAATCTAAAAACTTTTTGACTTTCCTTCCAAAGATTTTTCCAATGCAATATCATCACTATTGATTCTTTTTGTTTGCAAATATTGGCTATACTGAAGTGATTCCACCATCCTGCGTGGTGGCTGTCAAATCTTAACACATTATTCCTATCGGTAGGTTTCCTGATATGATTGGGTCACCAAGGAGGAGAGCAAGCCCAAGCTAAGCCACAGAAAACCAGAGAGGTTGGTAACTAAGCGGATTGCAGACCCCTGATCCTATCCACACAACTAGCAGTAGCTGTGGAGCATACCTACGATGATCCTAGACGTCTTGGCACAGCCGGAGAGCTAACTAAGCCTAAAGCAAGAAAGGGGAAATCTAAACTGCCCCAGAGCAGACCCCAAAGGAATAGATAGCCCCCAAACATATATTGTCGGTGAGACACAACACAAACGCAGGCAGGAAAATAGACTGAGAAAATGATGGGGCCCACACTGCCTAGACAGGACAGGAAAGGAAAGACACTGCAATCACACAAAAAACTCTGCAAAAAGTCCAACACGTCTGATGCAAAAAACACTGAAGTCGCACGACTTCGCCCACTATATCAGCACTCTGGTATATTCTGAAGGCAGAGCAAAAAGAGGCCAATCTAATAAGGGACAAAAACAAACTGGCACAAGCAGTAACATATGGACGGTGATTCAGCACAGCGCCAGCCGGAGCTGGCCGACGCACACAAAACTGAGATAGACAAAACCAGATCAAATGCAAACAGAAGAGCAAATGAACACTTAGCTGAGATGATCACCTAAGGAGCCCAACCATAGGAGGAGGACATCATCTATCTCCACCACTGCAAAACTTTGCTAAAGTGGTGGGACACATGCAGTAGATGATGTCCTCTTCATAGTTAGGTTTGCATACGCAGGAGCCATATTGGCGCCCATCGCAGTCCCCCATAGTTTCAAATAAAAGGTGTCACCAAACAGAAAATAGTTATACTTCAATATTAATTTCAACAGTCTCAAAATAAAATTAATCATTTTTTTTGTATAATCAGTTTCATTTAATTTCCTCTGAACCACCCTCAAACCTGTATCGTGGTTAATAGAAGTATATAAAGCTACTACATCAAAAGATGCTAAAATTATGTTTTTTCCAGTTTTTACAGTTCCCAATTATATCAAAAAATCTGAAATATCCAAAATATATGATACTCTTTGGCAAGTGGGCCCAATATTCTATCAAGGAAATACCAATATGACTAAAAATTGAATCACTACCTGAAATTATTGGATGTCCCAGAGGATTTTCCATTGACTTTTGAATTTTAGGTAACATATATATATATATATATATATATATATATATATATATATATATATATACAGTGGGGCAAAAAAGTATTTAGTCAGTCAGCAATAGTGCAAGTTCCACCACTTAAAAAGATGAGAGGGGTCTGTAATTTACATCATAGGTAGACCTCAACTATGGGAGACAAACTGAGAAAAAAAAAATCAAGAAAATCACATTGTCTGTTTTTTTTTCATTTTATTTGCATATTATGGTGGAAAATAAGTATTTGGTCAGAAACAAGCAATCAAGATTTCTGGCTCTCACAGACCTGTAACTTCTTCTTTAAGAGTCTCCTCTTTCCTCCACTCATTACCTGTAGTAATGGCACCTGTTTAAACTTGTTATCAGTATAAAAAGACACCTGTGCACACCCTCAAACAGTCTGACTCCAAACTCCACTATGGTGAAGACCAAAGAGCTGTCAAAGGACACCAGAAACAAAATTGTAGCCCTGCACCAGGCTGGGAAGACTGAATCTGCAATAGCCAACCAGCTTGGAGTGAAGAAATCAACTGCGGGAGCAATAATTAGAAAATGGAAGACATACAAGACCACTGATAATCTCCCTTGATCTGGTGCTCCACGCAAAATCCCACCCCGTGGGGTCAGAATGATCACAAGAACGGTGAGCAAAAATCCCAGAACCACGCGGGGGGACCTAGTGAATGAACTGCAGAGAGCTGGGACCAATGTAACAAGGCCTACCATAAGTAACACACTACGCCACCATGGACTCAGATCCTGCAGTGCCAGACGTGTCCCACTGCTTAAGCCTGTACATGTCCGGGCCCGTCTGAAGTTTGCTAGAGAGCATTTGGATGATCCAGAGGAGTTTTGGGAGAATGTCCTATGGTCTGATGAAACCAAACTGGAACTGTTTGGTAGAAATACAACTTGTCGTGTTTGGAGGAAAAAGAATACTGAGTTGCATCCATCAAACACCATACCTACTGTAAAGCATGGTGGTGGAAACATCATGCTTTGGGGCTGTTTCACTGCAAAGGGGCCAGGACGACTGATCCGGGTACATGAAAGAATGAATGGGGCCATGTATCGTGAGATTTTGAGTGCAAACCTCCTTCCATCAGCAAGGGCATTGAAGATGAAACGTGGCTGGGTCTTTCAACATGACAATGATCCAAAGCACACCGCCAGGGCAACGAAGGAGTGGCTTCGTAAGAAGCATTTCAAGGTCCTGGAGTGGCCTAGCCAGTCTCCAGATCTCAACCCTATAGAAAACCTTTGGAGGGAGTTGAAAGTCCGTGTTGCCAAGCGAAAAGCCAAAAACATCACTGCTCTAGAGGAGATCTGCATGGAGGAATGGGCCAACATACCAACAACAGTGTGTGGCAACCTTGTGAAGACTTACAGAAAACGTTTGACCTCTGTCATTGCCAACAAAGGATATATCACAAAGTATTGAGATGAAATTTTGTTTCTGACCAAATACTTATTTTCCACCATAATATGCAAATAAAATGAAAAAAAAAACAGACAATGTGATTTTCTGGATTTTTTTTTCTCAGTTTGTCTCCCATAGTTGAGGTCTACCTATGATGTAAATTACAGACGCCTCTCATCTTTTTAAGTGGTGGAACTTGCACTATTGCTGACTGACTAAATACTTTTTTGCCCCACTGTATATCACTGGAGTTACTGGATTTTCAATCCGTAGAAATTTAAAAAGTTCATCATCAAATAATATTCTGATTTTTACCTTCATCAAGTATATTGCTAATTTTCCTTAACATCATAAACTTTGGGTCCCCATTTCATTTTTTATATACCGTACCTCCATTTCAGATAATTGCCGTTCAATTTCAGCTATAAACTTATGGGTGTAAATGCCAATGACAGCACCATCCTTGTCCGCAGACTTGATGGTGATGTTGCCATCATGGACAAGTGCATCCAGTGCTTTCTGCTCTGCTTTGGAAAAATTTTGATACTTAAATTTATTCCTTTCATATCTTTTTTTTTTATGCATTTTGGGTCACTGCTGCATGCGCAAATTTTCATTTGTTTCTTACGGTGTCTTCACTTCCTGACATGTGCAGTTGATATTTTGAGACACCGATAACGGTTCTAATAGGAATGTAGTTCCTTCCTGACATGCGCAATTGATCCTTTGGGATGCTAATAACAGTGTAACTAAGAATGAGGTGAGTCATGTGGCATAATTCCTTACAGCTGATTACATTACAATCAACTGATCTGTTTATGAACTTATGAATAATATTGCACTGTATGCACTTTTGAATTTCACTCTATTGTTGCAAATAATACTTTTCTGCACTTTATAAATATGAAATAATACAGTATTTTGCGAATTATAAGATGCACCAGATTATAAGACGCACCCCAAATTTTGAGGAGAAAAATAAAAAAACAAACTTTTTTTTAATAAAATGGAGGTGCTTCTTATAATCCATGCATCTTAATGCTTACCGGAAGTGGTGACTGTGGTGAAGCGGGGCCCCAGGGTCACCGCTGGAGGAGGCAAGAGTGGAGCATTGCTGCAGGCCGTAGGCTGGGATAAGGGGGTGTTCAGATGTGCGGTGTGGCGCGTTGCTGCGGGTGTTCGGTGCTGCAGGTGTTCGGTGCTGCGGGGGCTCTGCCGACATCTTGTGAAAGCCCAGAGCCCCTGCATTTACATGGTTTCTTATGCGGTGGACTGGACTCAGGGAAAATGGCTACCGGCCGGGGGCAGTGCATGCGCAGATGGAAATCTCGGCACCAAGATCTCGGGAGATGAGACCTCAGCGCTGAGATCTCATCTCCCAAGGTCTTGGTGGAAAAAAGGTGCGTCTTATAATCCGAAAAATACGTTAAATATGAAATTGCATTGTTATGATACTAATTGATGTAAATTGTATTCACTCTATTGCATACTATGAATGTGCACTTGTATATTGCTTGAAAAAGGCTCACACAGGGCCGAAACGTCGCACAAATGGGCTATTAAAATAGCTTTTTTTGCACTAAAATGATGCTGTGGTACTTCTTCATTTTCTATCTATCTGTCTATTATCTATCTATGTACTGTATCTATCAAGAAAAAAAAAGAGGAAGCAGCACACCATTTCTTTGGTGCAAAAAAACTGTTTAATGGCCCACTTGTGCAACGTTTCGGCTCTGTGTGTGAGCCTTCTTTTTTCACGAAATTGTGTGCTGATTCCTCATTCTTTCTACTATAAGGACTATGTGATGGACTCAGCTCCTGCTGAGCCCATTTTTTGAGTGGACCCTCTGGGTCATGGCACCCACCCACCAAGGGCGAGCTTACCTTGTGAGAATCCACCCCCTATACAGGGAGTGTCGGGGGCAAGACCAAGGGGGTGAGCCGCCACGACTGCTGGGACCAGACGGCCGGCTCAGGGGACACTAGACGAGTGTCTGACGACAAGGACGAGCAGGAAGCAAGACGAGACAAGACGTAGGTGCAAGGTAACTTCATTAGAATAACTCAGGATCTCATACAGTGTAAACAAGCAAAACGTGCAAGGTGCGTGCGTGGGCACGCCAAGGTCCATAGCATGGTATGTGCCAGGTGGCACGCCTAGGTACAGGTAACGGCACGAAGGCATCGGACTCCGGACTGCTGGCAACGATCGACATCATCAAGGCATCAGGCTGCGGACATCAGCTCCGGATGTCAGGCCGCAGTCATCCAGCTCATGATCTCTGGCAGCGATCGGCAGGTTCCGGGCATCCGGCAGGCAAACCAGGTTTCAGGCAAGGAGGCACGACAGATATCCAGGCATGGTGCGTGTTAGGGAACACGCCGAGGTCCGAGGCTAGGTGCGTGTGTAGGGGACACGCCAGGGTTCAAGGCAAGTTGCGTATGTAGGGGACACGCCAGGTTCAAAGCGAGGTGCGTGTGTAGGGGACACGCCAGGGTTCACAAGCGAGACAGGGTGCGTGTGTGGAGACACGCCAAGGCACGAGACAGAGTCCTGAGCGTGCAAAGGGCACGCCAGGGTCAGGCGAGGCAGAGTCCTGCGCGTGCAGAGAGGCACGCCAGGAACAGGGTTCAAGGACCAGGCAAGATAGGGATCAGAGCAGAGCAAAGTTAACAAAGAGTTGTGCAAGAGTAGCACAAAAAGGCACAGTGCGAGAACCAGCGTGAGTGCAAGGGAGCACGGAGACCACGGCTGGGAGCGCCAGCAGGTGGTACTGACGATGGCAGTTGCAGGCGGGCACGACTAGAGGCGGCACCGCTGCGGGGCCACGCAGCCAGACCACTATAGCACTGGACGGGGCACGGCTGAGGCACACAGGCGAGCACGGCTAGAGGCGGCACGGCTGAGGCACACCAGGGCAGGCACAGACGACCAGGCACGTGCACGGAGGCACGGAGCCACAAGGCAGGGCTAGGCAAAGACACAGGACAGAGACACGTACAGACAGTATGGCAAAGCCTAGTGCGAAAAGTGCAAGGGTGCACGAAACATCAGGGACAATACAAAGAACAAGGCAGAGACCTGCGCATGCAAAGAGCATGCCAGGGACAGGGACAGTCTAGCAGCGGAGCGTAGGCAGAAGCCCAGAGCCGGGCCAAGGAAGGTCCTTGGGACTAGACAGAGCGAGGCCTGCACGTGTAGAGACACGCCAGGGACAGGGTACACAGGCGAGGCAGAGTCCTGAGCGTGCAGAGAGGCACGCCAGGGACAGGCGAGGCAGAGTCCTGCGCGTGCAGAGGGGCACGCCAGGGACAGGCGAGGCAGAGTCCTGCACGTGCAGAGGGGCACGCCAGGGACAAGCGAGGCAGAGTCCTGCGCGTGCAGAGAGGCACGCCAGGGACAGGCGAGGCAGAGTCCTGCGAGTGCAGAGAGGCACGCCAGAGACAGAGGCAGGGTACCTGAAGCCACAAAGCAAAGCAAGACATGACACGAGGACAGAAACAGAGCAAACAAGGACTACAAGGCAAAGCAGAGCAGGGACAGAACATGGCACGAAGGACAACACAAGACATGGCACAAGACAAGGGACGGAATACGAGCACGGAGCGTGTGCAGAGATGCACGACAGAGCAGAGTGCAAGGGCACAGAATAGAGGGAGCGCCCCACAGACCAAGCAGCCATGCAGGGACACCACACACAATACTCAGGCCCTGAGCATAGGAAGGGGCGGCCTGATATAGGGCATAGCACCTCCTCTTCCAGGTCAGGACCAAGGGACCACTTCCAGGTTCAGATCCACAGGATAACAGAGCACAGTCACGTGATCAGAGTTCCAGACATGACGAGACGACTGCAGATCCAGTGCTGAAACCTAGACAGGTCACATGATCAGAGTTCTAGACATGAAGAGATGATTGCCGAACCAGACAGTGCAGGATCCTTAGGAAACGTCACATGATCAGCGTTTCAGACATGATGAGATGATTACTGAACCAGACAGTGCAGGATCTTTAGGAAACGTCACATGATCAGCGTTCCAGACATGACGAGATGATTGCAGAACCAGACAGTGCAGGATCCAGGCAGGGACACATGATCAGGGACTCTAGACAAGACGAGAAGATCACAGAAGGCAGAGCAGAAACGCAGGAATCCTGCAGCTCAGACAAGAGGTGAGTGTGCACACTGCTCTAGCAAACATGCAGGACAGCAGACAAGATATGCACATGCACATCGCTCCAGGAGTTCTTGAGACAAAACAGACATGGCAGACATGACAAACATGGCGAACATGACAGACTAGTATGCACCTATGAAGCTCTGCACCCCACTGTTGGTATTTTTTCAAATGCTGTTTTTTTCTCTTTTCTATCTATCTATCTATCTATCTATCTATAGATCTTTCATCTATCTATCTACAGATGTATCAATCTGGCCATCCCATATCAATCTATCTACATATCTATCTATCTATCTATCTATCTATCTATCTATCTATCTATCTATCTATCTATCTATGTAATCATACAAATAAGTCCTTAATGATGATAAAACCCTAATCAAATGGGGTATATCCCTTCAATAGGCAATATTTTAACACAAAAAGTTACCCCAATATAATGTAGGCAACACACAAGGGATACTTAATAAAATAGTATTTTATTGAAAATCAATTTAAAATCAAGTAAAAAGAAAGTGGTACTGAATATGCAAAAATGAGAGACATAGTACCAGTGCAAAAAGCTGTTAAAAACAGCAGGCTCACAAGATTGTAAATGGTAAAATACCGCAAAATAATAATGGCACAATATAAGCATGAAATGTTACACACATCAAGAAAATAGAGCCAACACTATATATATAGGGTTGTATAACCAACTGCCCTTATTATTAAATAAAGTGTCCAAGTGCTCATTATGTAAACTTATTTATGTAAGATAAACATGGCGCCAAAGCCTAACTCAAGTATGATGTGCTTACTAGTGTTGAGCATTCCGATACCGCAAGTATCGGGTATCGGCCGATACTTGCTGTATCGGAATTCCGATACCGACTTCCGATATTTTTTCAATATCGGAAGTCGGCATCGGAATCGGAAGTTCAAAGTTGATTGACAGCCTGACGTCATCATGATGCGCGGTGTGTGCGCATCATGATGCGCCGTCATTTCGGGCCTTCCGGGGGTCTCTGCCGGCCTGCCGGGGGGCTGTGCCGGCCTGCCGGGGGGCTGTGTGGACTGCCCGGGGTCTGTACCGGCCTGCCGGGGGGGCTGTGCCGGCCTGCTGGTGATCTGTGCACCCTGTGGGGGGCTGTGCCGGCCTGCCGGTGGTCTGTGCACCCTGTGGGGGTCTGTGCCGGCCTGCCGGGGGGCTGTGCCGGCCTGCCGGGGGGCTGTGCCGGCCTGCCGGGGGGCTGTGCTGATGTCCGGGGGTCTGTGCAAGCATCGTCCGATGGGACTACAAGTCCCATCTGGCGATGCCTGCTACCATGACAGTGATTGACACATTAGCCAATGATGGGACAGTAGTAGTCCCATCATCCGGCTAATGTGTTAAATGTTAAAAAAAAAAAAAATACTACATACAAACTACATACATACTACATGCATGCTACATACATACTACATGCTACATACATACTACATACATACCACATACATACCACATATATACCACATATATACCACATATATACCACATACATACTACATACATACTACATACATAACACATATATACTACATACATACTACATGCTACATACATACTACATACATACTACATGCTACATACATACTACATATATACTACATGCATGCTACATACATACTACATGCTACATACATACTACATATATACTACATACATACTACATACATGCTACATACATACTGCATGCTACATACATACTACATACATACTACATACATACTACATACATACTACATGCATGCTACATACATACCACATACATACTACATACATACTACATACATACTACATGCATGCTACATACATAACACATATATACTACATGCATGCTACATACATACTACATGCTACATACATACCACATACATACTACATACATACTACATACATACTACATGCATGCTACATACATACTACATGCTACATACATACTACATATATACTACATGCATGCTACATACATACTACATACATACTACATGCTACATACATACCACATATATACTACATACATACTACATGCATGCTACATACAATACATACATAGACATACAGTACATATAACATAGAGTAACATACTTACCAATACTTGTCACATTGTTCCCCGAAGCCATTGTCTTTTACGGAATAAATATTAACATAACAAACCACAAAAATACTCACCCACGATCCGAAGCAGTCCACGAGTGTGTCCCACGACGATCTTGGGTAGAGAACTGCAGAATCAGCTGTTGCTGCCGTTCTCTACGGGCTGCAGGAATCCAATGACGGAAGGTAGGTATCCTTCCGCACTGTATTCCTCCGCCACTTAAAAAAAAAAAAGTCCCTAGTCTCACTTTATGCCATTGCTGTGTGGGAAATTCCCATGCAGCAATGGCATAAAGTGAGACTAGGGACTTTTTTTTTTTTAAGTGGCGGAGGAATACAGTGCGGAAGGATACCTACCTTCCGTCATTGGATTCCTGCAGCCCGTAGAGAACGGCAGCAACAGCTGATGCTGCAGTTCTCTACCCAAGATCGTCGTGGGACACACTTGTGGACTGCTTCGGATCGTGGGTGAGTATTTTTGTGGTTTGTTATGTTAATATTTATTCCGTAAAAGACAATGGCTTCGGGGAACAATGTGACAAGTATTGGTAAGTATGTTACTCTATGTTATATGTACTGTATGTCTATGTATGTATTGTATGAATGTATTGTATGTAGTATGTATGTAGTATATATGTGGTATGTATGTAGCATGTAGTATGTATGTAGCATGCATGTAGCATGCAGTATGTATGTGGCATGCATGTAGTATATATGTAGTATGTATGTAGCATGTAGTATGTATGTAGCATGCATGTAGTATATATGTAGTATGTATGTAGTATGTATGTAGTATGTATGTGGTATGTATGTAGCATGTAGCATGCATGTAGTATGTATGTAGTATATATGTGGTATGTATGTAGCATGTAGTATGTATGTAGCATGCAGTATGTATGTAGCATGCATGTAGTATATATGTAGTATGTATGTAGTATGTATGTAGTATGTATGTAGCATGCATGTAGTATATATGTAGTATGTATGTAGCATATATGTAGTATGTATGTAGCATGTAGTATTTATGTAGTATGCATGTTGCATGCATGTAGTATATATGTAGTATGTATGTTGCATGTAGTATATATGTAGTATGTATGTTGCATGTAGTATATATGTAGTATGAATGTAGCATGTAGTATGAATGTAGCATGTATGTAGTATGCATGTTGTATGTATGTAGCATGTAATTTTTTTTTTTTTTTTTTACATTCAACACATTAGCCGGATGATGGGACTACTACTGTCCCATCATTGGCTAATGTGTCAATCACTGTCATGGTAGCAGGCATCGCCCGATGGGACTTGTAGTCCCATCGGACAATGCCTGCACGGACCCCCGAAGCCTGCACAGCCCCCCGGCAGGCCGGCACAGCCCCCCGGCAGGCCGGCACAGCCCACCGGAGCCTGCACAGCCCCCCGGCAGGCCGGCACAGCCCCCCGGCAGGCCGGCACAGCCCACCGGAGCCTGCACAGACCCCCTGGCAGGCCGGCACAGCCCCCCGAAAGGCCCGTACAGACCCCAGAGAGGCTGTACAAGGGAAAAACAGGATTTTTCTTATTCCGATACCGGAAGTCCCATAGACTTGAATGGGACTTCCGGTATCGGAATCGGCGATACCGATACTTTTTTTTAAGATCGGCCGATCCATTCCGATCCGATACTTTGAAGTATCGGACGGTATCGCTCAACTCTAGTGCTTACACAAAGGACAATAAGTTCATATAAAAGGTGCATAGTGGCGGTAATATTAATGTAACATTGCTGTAGAAAATGGGCTAAGGAGTTACCTGTGAGGTGCATGTGGGAATCCTGGCGTCCCTGCTGCCTCGACGCGTGTTTCGCAATCCTTCTTCAGGAAACGTCTATCTATCTATCTAATATCTATCCCATATCTATCTACCTAAACTATCTACAGATCTATGTAAAAAAAATGCATAGCAGCACTCTGTGAATGCCAAGACATATAGTGTCAATGGAAATAACAACTTCCAACCGCATTATCCCTCAGCACAATGTACTTACAAAAAAAGCGAAGGTTCTTAGCGCATAAATTGGCCAATTCATGTGTGCCCATCAACCATGACAAGGTGACACTTCACTGATGGGTCCTATCATTACCCTTTCCTATCCTGCTGTACATGCCGCTTTAGGGCTAAAAAGCCTACAATAATGGACAAACATGTCATCCTGGGCTGCAAGCCTACACTTTGAATGGGCAAGTAGAATTGGTTGAGAACACCTACAGGTCAATGGGGGGAGTGCAGTGTCAGAGCAGAAGGAGGCACACCCCCCAAACTAGATTTTTTGTAAGTGCATCTTGCTGAGGGACAATGTGGGTGGAAGTTGTCATTTCAATCGACATTATATGTCTTGGCATTCACAGAGTGCTGTTGTGCTTTTTTATACATATTTTGCAGTCACTACAGCTTGTACCTATTCACACTTGGAAGGAACTGGTCAGGTTTTTTTTTAATCTGTTCCATATCTATCTATCTGTCTATCTATCTATCTATCTATCTATCTATCTATCTATCTATCTATCTATCCCATATCTATCTATCTATCTATCTATCTATCCCATATCTATCTATCTATCTATCCCATATCTATCCATCTATCCCATATCTATCTATCTATCTATCTATCTATCTATCTATCCCATATCTATCTATCTATCTACCGTATCTATCCTTCTATGTATTTGTCCCTTTTTTGTGTACAACAGACAAGAAAAATCTGATGAAAAAATCTAATAAAAACATTAAAGTGTTGAAGATCAATTGAGTTCAGCATCTGCCAGCTTTAGGAGTACGGGAAGTCCTTGATAGTAATGATGTTATTTCTGGAACGTTGAGCGGAAGATAACTTCACAGTGTTATTTTCAGAATATGGTTCATTATAAAGTCACTTATCTTACAAGACAAAAAAAGGACAGACTTTCATTAGAAAATGAGGAATATTTGGCAGAACAGATGAGAATCTACCCAATAATACAACATTTAGCTAAAAAATTGAGCGGCACAATTATGGAGGCTGAAATTAACTTAGTGCCAAACAGAAAATCATTGAAGCACAATGGAACCAAACCCAGAGTATATGCTGCATGTATGACACAGAGAATATTCTGAATGTATCAGTGGCTAACCTTGCAGCCCTATTGTTCCGCTCACAATAAGGCCTAGATCTCTTGCACATCATCTACCTCATTCCTGGCCACCCTACACTCCTACGCTTTCAGCTCACCATGATCTACACCTCCACAATACACCCGTAATATTTAATTATTTACAGAACATAAAGCGCAGCACAGTCATGTGTCAGGGACAACACTTTGTCTACTTGTGATTGACTTCTGGAATACAATATAATCATTACAGGAGTGCTACCCTTAGAGTTGTGTATTTATAGAATAGTGAGACCTTATCAATACAGTAATGGCACATATTGAATAGACCAGGAAAACATTTTCTAGTACTACCTTGTAGCCTGGAATCTAGTATATAATTGCAACAAGGCCAGAAACAGTAGATTTAAGTAGTCAAAATCAAACTATTTCATAAGTCCTAACTGTCTTATTAATGTGCATTGGAATAGGCACTAGTGATTAACCTTATGATATACATGTACATCATAGAACACTATATACAGTGGCATGTAAAAGTTTGGGCACCATTGGTCAAAATTACTGTTATTGTGAACATTTAAGCAAGCTGAAGATAAAATGATCTCAAAAAGGCCTAAAGTTAAAGAGGACACATTTCCTTTGTAATAAACTTTCTTCTCACCCCCTCCCCCCCAATGCGGGTGGTCTTTGTTGTCCTTTCTCATTCTCGGTGTCACGCCGGCGCCGCCTGGCAGGTCGGTACCAGCGCCGCCTGGCAGGTCGGGGACGGCATCACCTGTCTCGCCGGGTCCCGCTCTGCCTGCTCCTGCTCCAGGGGTCTCCCCCCGACTCCCCGCTCACCACTTCAGCCGGCGCGTGGCGCCCCCAGTCTCCCGTCCTGCAGCTCTGCATGGGGCTTCCTCCTCCTCTTCTGCTCCTGTCCCGGGGATGCGCCTTAGGCCACGGGAGCGCGGTTCCCCTCACTTAACCCCTGCTGCACCACCCCTGTGGAGCGATTACCAATCAAGCTCCAGCACACGGTATATCAGGCGGCTCCTCCCTCATGGAGGCACCTGATTATCGTGTGCCTTCCATACGGTACACTGGCCCCATCAGTCACTCCTGACTCCTGTCTCCTGTCGCTCCTGAATCCGGTCGCTCCTGACTCCGGTCACTCCTGACTCCAGTCGCTCCTTACCCTCTGCCTTGTTTGTCTCATCCGCACCTGAGCCCCCCCTCTTGGTATCAGCTGTCGCGGTATTCGACTCCTTCGGGTCTGCTCCTAACGGTCCCTGTATAGGGGTCGGCACCACCTGGCCAGCTCACCCCAGGGATCCCGGTACCATGACCCAGAGGGTCCACTCTTGCTACTCCTTACACTCGGGTCATCTACCAGAGGCCTGGGAGTTTGAGGGTTCTGCACAGGATCTTAGTTGTTCCCAGCATTGCACTTTTCTGGACAGAAATCTCAGATGTTGCTCCTGGGATCTGTTGTCTCCATTTTCCCAACTTAGGGGTCACTGCTCCAAGTGCTCCTATCACCACTGGAATCACTGTAGCCTTCACCTTCCACATCTTCTCTACTTCTCTTTTGAGGCTCTGGCATTTCTCCAGCTTCTCATATTCCTTCTTTATGATGTTGCTGTCACTTGGCACTGCCACATCTATTATCATTGCTGTCTTCTGCTCCTTTCCTACTATCACAGTGTCTAGTAGTTTAGCCAACACCTGCTTATCCATCTGCATCTTGAAGTCCCACAGGATTTTAGCCCTTTCATTTTCCGCCACTTTTTCTGGGGTCTCCCACCTGGACTTAGGGGGACTTAGCCCATATGATATATATATATGTATATATATAAATCTTTTACATTTAAAAAAAAATAAAAAGGAAAATGGGAAGATGCAAAAGTTTGGGTACTGATGGAGATTTGTGTGCTCAGATAACTTTTTTCAAGGTTTCACACCTTAATTAGCATGTTAAGTTATAGTTTGTTCACTGCCATCGTTCAGAAAGGCCAGGTGATGCAAATTTCCCAGCTTTATAAAACCCCAGCCTCCTTTAACCTCATGACAAAAAAGTGCTACCATGTGATCTTCAAGGCAGCTGCCTAGCACTCTGAAAATGAAAATGGTGGAGGTCCACAAAGCAGGAGAAGGCTATAAGAAGATAGAAAAGTGTTTTCAAGTTGCCCTTTCCTCTGTTTGAAATGTAATAAAGAAATGGCAGCTACCAGGAACAGTGGAGGTCAAAATAAAGTCTGGAAGACCAAGAGAAATTTCAGTGAGAGCTTCTTTTGGGATTGCTAGAAAGGCAAATCAGAACACCCACTTGACTGAAAATGACCTTCAGAAAGATTTAGCAGGCTATGGAGTTGTGGTACATTGTTCTACTGTTCAGAGACACCTGCACAAATATGGCCTTCATGGAAGAATCATCAGAAGAAAACCTCTCCTGTATCTTAACATGAAATTCAGCATCAGAAACATGCAAAAGACTGATGCATTTTGGAAACAAGTCCAGTGGACAGATGAGCTTGACATAGAACTCTTTTGGTTACAATGATCAAAAGTATTTGTGGATAAAAAAGGGCACAGAATTTCAGGACAAGAACATCTCGCCTACCATTAAACATGGAGGTGGATCAAACATGCTTTGGGGTTGTGCTGTAGACAATGGCAGGGGGAACATTTCACAGGTAGAGAGAAGAATGGATTCAATTAAATTTTAACAAATTCTTCATGCAAACATAGCACTATCTGTAAAAAAGCTGAATTTGAAGAGGATGGCTTCTATAAATGGATAATGATCCTAAACACATGTCAAAATCCACATTAGACTACTTAAAAAAGCAGAAGCTGAAGGTTTTACAATGGCCCTCACAGTCCCCTGATCTGAACATCATTGAAAATCTGTGGCTAGACCTCAAAATAGCAGTGCATGCAAGATGACCTATGAATCTCACAGAAATGGAAGAATTTTCCAAGAAGAATGGATGACAATCCCCTAAAAGAACATTAAAAGACCATTGGCTGGTTAAAAAAAACATTTCCAAGCTGTGATACTTTCCAAATGGGTGCTTCTAGGTAATAACCATGCAGGGTACCCAAACTTTTGCATTGGCCCATTTTCTTTTTTGTAATTTTTAAAATGTAAAAGATGAAAAAAAAAAATTTCCCATACAAAGGAAATGTGTCATCTTTAACTTTAATTGGGCTGCCCAAACTTTTATATGCCACTGTATGAATGCTCTATACTTACGTGTATGTAATGTGATCACAAAGGCACCAGCTCTGTGTCCATATAATGAATAGCATTAACCAAACGGTAATTGATAGCCCAGATTCTGCTATAATCACTGGGATCAGGGTTATCTCTAATGACAGCTGGTTAGAACCCTTATATGCGTCAGTCAATAGCACCATTGTCATCTCAGGTGTTTAACAAAGTAAATTGGCTCCTTCTGTCAGTGTGATGATGCGACGAGACAGAATTATGGAGGGTATAATGGGTTACCAATGCTATGGCAGCTATACACTTTACAAAGACTCCTACGTCTGCACAAGCAACTGTCATGCCAAAAAGCATGCCCCAAAAGTTTCCCTGTCAAGGGGAGATTGACAGCCAAAAAGGCTTTTAAATAATTTAGGCTGATTTCACATTAGTGGTTTTTATTTCAGCGCATCGTGCGCGTCCATGCGCATGCACCATGCGCCCCTATGTTTAAAGGGAACCTGTCACCCCCCACAGGTGTTTTTAAGTAAAAGAGCCACCCTGTGCAGCACTAATGCTGCATTCTGTCAAGGTGGCTCTTTTATTTAATGTCCCTTCCACCTCCGAAATTTTCGTTTTTAAAATTGGTCAGACATACCTGATATTTGACAGGGGGGCAGGTCTTTCACCCCTGGACACAGACACCTCACATACGTCAGTCATGTCCAGCTTTTGAATTTTGCGTCGCCTCCTCAGCGTTCATTTCTTTTTCTCGCGCCTGTGCTGTAATATTCTTTCAGTGGTAAAGCAGGACCTGTGATGACGTCAGCATCATGTGAACAGTAAGGGCAGAGCTCACCAGAGCAGTGGTGCAGCAGGACCTGTGATGACATCAGCACCATGTGACCAGTAGGGGCAGAGTTCAGCAGAGCAGTGGTGTAGCAGGACCTGTGATGACGTCAGCACCATGTGACCCGCAGGGCAGTGGTGCAGCAAGACCTGTGGTGACATCAGAATGTTACAGCGCAGGCGCGAGGAAAAGAAATGAACGCTGAGGAGGCGGCGCCAAATTCAAAAGCAGGACATGACTGATGTATGTGAGGCGTCTGTGTCCAGGGGGGAAAGACCTGCCCCCCTGTCAAATATCAGGTATGTCTGACCAATTTTAAAAACGATTATTTCGGCGGTGGAAGGGACGCTCAATAAAAGAGCCACCTTGACAGAATGCAGCATTATTGCTGCACAAGGTGGATCTTTTACTTAAAAATGCCTGGGGGGTGACAGGTTCCCTTTAACATGGCAGGCGCATGGTATAGGGTTTGCACGCGTTCGTATGTGTTTTCGTGCGCATGCGTTTTTTTATAGTGTGCGCCTAGGCGCTCCCAACGCAACTTGTTGCATTTTTGGGTCCGTCCAATAATGTTAAAAAAGTATGCGCACACTTGCGCACGGAATGCGCAAAAATAACACATTGCAGTCTATGGGAGCGCAGGCGTGCACATGGACATGCGCATGCCTGCGTTTGAAATCGCATGCGTTTTAAGAGTTAACATGGCTAGAAACTGGTTAAAACACATGCGGCTAACAAACGCAAACGCATGCAAAACGCATGATGCGTTTTTTGCATGCGTTTCTATTGCGCACGAAGCGCAGCGCTAAGAAACGCTAATGTGAAACTAGCCTTAAGTAACTGTTAGGACTGAGCTTCTCGCACTCAGATATAACCTACACACACACTATGCACCTGCCTACAGAAGCATTTTTTTTCTTCCCTACGTGATGATATTCATTATGTAAACTAGGGGGCAGATCAGTGAGGGATCAGGGACCTGTCAGAAGTCATACAAATGAATACCTAATCAGAGCACACATACCCCAATCCCACCTTAGGGCACGAGAATCTCAATAACACAAAACTGAAAGTAAATATTAAGAAACAACCATAAGACGGATTTCATCAACCAGGGTATCATTGTAATCAGCATAATGGCACCGACCTGACACTGTCTGTAGGTTACTGCACACAATCCTGCTGACAGGATTAAATATACAGACGGATGACAATCCTGATATACTCTCTATAAGGATCTATGTACACTTTCATTTTGTCTTCAGTTAATAACCGAACTTGGACCTTTGTGACAAATCCAACTTGGAGTTCCTCAGGGTTTCAGCAGAAAAATGTATTTAATGGCAAGTGATGAGTGAATGCACCATCCTAAAATTCTTGGACCTTTCTGAAGCATTTCACACAGTTGACCATAATACCTTAATTCATAAACTTCAGGAGTTGAACGGAATTGATGGTACAGTTATTTAATGGTTCAGTTCCTTCCTGGGTAGCAGATCTTCCTCATTCTCCTCATCAGTACCTTCTAAATATCACAAATACCTCATAATGAATTCAATGCATCTTATTCCTGCCTGTCCATCATGAAGATTGATGTATGAAATGCCAGTCTTAATGAATTGGGGCAAAGTTTCTTGTTATTCATTCCCACATTCTGGAACTCATTACCTGCACCAGAGAGGCATCCATGATCTTATTTAAATCAAGGCTCAAAATTCAGTTTGGCTCTGTCACATCTGTCTGAGGCTACAGGCTCAAAATGGCTACCTCGGACAGAGTAGCCACAAGACACTTACTCCGGAAGATTCCAAAGAAACACCAAACCAAATGCCTACAGGGATCTGGTTTTACAACAGTGAATTGCTATCATGAAAGGGTTGCTGTCCAGAAGTGTGAACCAGAGGCAGGAATGGTCACCAAGCAGGGACACAGCCAAGAGGTCAAGAGGGACAAAATTATAAAGCTACCGTGTTTCCCCGAAAGTAAGACCCTGTCTTACATTAATTTTACCCCAAAAAGTCCCACCCTGTCTTACTTTCGGGGGAGGTCTTACATTAGCCGAAAAAAAATGACAATTTCTTTTTAACCAATAAATTAACATTTATTAACATGCTGTTATACCCCATAACAGTGCCGTATCCCACTGCACACAGCCCCACACCCCATAACAGTGCCGTATCCCACTGCACACAGCCCCACACCCCATAACAGTGCCGTATCCCACTGCACACAGCCCCACACCCCATAACAGTGCCGTATCCCACTGCACACAGCCCCACACCCCATAACAGTGCCGTATCCCACTGCACACAGCCCCATACCCTATACAGTACATGTTTCCCTACTTGGTTTTTAAATGCTGGACGTTTTCCTCTGCGGTGCGGCTGTGGGTGCGGAAGGCCTGTGCTGCAGGGAACGCTGTGCCAATCAGCAGGGAAACAGCGGTGACGTGGGGCTGGGGCGGCCAATTACAGCCCAAGCTGCTGGACCAATCAGTGCTCGAGCCGGGGGCCGGCGGTGACGTGGGGAACAGGGGCGGCCAATGACCTGTTGAGCTGGGCGGATTGCGGGGTTAACACGGCGAGTTAACCCCATGAGCGCTGGACCCGCCCAGCTGCACCTGAGGACACCTCTGGAGCCTGGGGACCCAATGGGGGACAGCGGCGGCCCAAAGGTAAGGGCCTTACATTTCACAGCGGCCCCCAACCCTGCCTTACATTCGGGGGAGGCCTTACACATTGAAGGACCCCCCCCGTAACCCCCACCCTGTCTTACTTTCGGGGGGGTCCTACTTTCGGGGAAACAGGGTAGTGGGTAGTCAAAAGTGAAGCTGAGGTCAGAAGAAGGATAAGTCCGGAAGAAACACTAGATGCACAGCATACAGGTAAAGTCAGGTAGCACAAGCATTGAGTGACAGTGGCAACTGGCACTTAGGGGTTTATATAGTTAAAGCCCCCACCCAGAGCTGACAGCTGCTAGACACCCAAATGAACAGGAATAACCCCATAGCTTCTGAACTGGCCAGAGCCACAAGATCCAGGGATCATATAGGACTCATGCTATCAAGCATCATCTGCAACATCAGCACAGCCCACTTAAGGGCCGAAGCAAAAACCAGTACAGTTGTTACAGGCATTTAAAAACAAATTCCACACTTGCCCTGTACATAGGACATTATACCAAACTGACTTTTATACTCTCTGATTAAGCTTTGAATCCACTGTGAGAAAAGTGCAATAAATGTGTGTTTGTAGTCATTAATAGGTGATTACTCTATGTGCATTCTCTTAGACAACACTGAACGTTCACAAATGGAATATGAACATTACAAAAAACTATTGTTTATCATTTAGACAAAAATGATAATGAAAATAGATAGTAGGTAATTTATGTAAGATTCGCAAGATTAATTTCAAAATGTAAATATAATGTATCATTATGAGATCACTTGCTACACCGGGTGCAAGAATAAAAGTTATTTAAAAAATAAAAGAGCCAGCAGTAATTGCTGACACTAAACCTTCTGGACACCGTAGCATATTCCATTTAATTTAGAACTCTCAGCAGCCAGCATATGGTTTCTTGGTCAGTAGCACAATCATAATGATGCTGAAGGCAGCAGTAAGTTGCCTGTCGGCTGCTAATATGGTTCCTCCGAGCCTCCGTTAGATTCCACTGGGCTTTGACAAAATCTAGGAAAAGCAATTTTGGTTGCCCCATGATGACAATGCATCACGGTTCTTCCCAATCTCTTATTTGAGCTGAATAAATAAAAAAAATGAAACTATATATATATATATATATATATATATATATACAGTATATATATATATACGAGGGGCGATCCAAAAGTAATGATAATCGGTTATTTCTATTGCACACAGAAATTAAAATAAAATGTTTTCTTCTCTCTTAGGTACCCACTAGTCCAGGAAAAAAAAATCACTTAAATAGGCCACGATTCCCGGGAGCTACATTCATTTGAATATGGACTGCCAAGGAGTGAACATCAAAATGGAAAAAAACGAGCTCAGAGCTGTCATCAAATACCTCTGCTTGAAAAAAATGTCTACCAAAGACATACACAGCAACTTGGTGGAAACATTGGGGAACTCTTCTCCTCCATATTCCACAGTTGCATGCTGGGCCAAGGAATTTAAGCTGGGAAGAACATCGACGGAAGATGAACATCGCGAAGGACGCCCATCCACATCCCTCAATGAAGAAAACGTGAAAAAAGTTGAAGAAGTTGTGTTGGCAGATCGAAGAGTGACTATCAGGCATGTAGCTGAGGTCACAGGGATCTCATATGGCAGTATTCAAAGAATCCTTGCAAAAGAATTGCATATGAGAAAAGTCTCCGCGCGTTGGGTGCCAAAAATGTTAACCGACGAGCAAAAGAAGAAACGAGTTGACATTTCAATAGCAAATCTCGAAAAGTTCCAAGCAGACAAGGAGAATTTTTTGTCACGCTTTTTGACCATGGATGAGACCTGGATCCACCACTTTGATCCCGAAACTAAACAACAATCGATGACATGGAAACGAGCCAACGAACCGACGCCGAAGAAATTCAAAGTGTCAAGCTCAGCAGGGAAGGTTATGGCGTCCGTTTTTTGGGAAGCTGAAGGAATTATTATGGTGGACTATTTGGAGAAGGGAGCCACTATTACGGGCTCCTACTACGCACAACAAATAAGAAGATTGCGGGAGGCTATCAAGGAGAAAAGGCGCGGCAAACTGCGGGCTGGAGTGCTGTTTCACCAAGATAACGCACCGGCTCACAAAGCTGCAGTTACCATGGCTACCATTCAAGAAGTGGGCTTTGAACTGGTGGAACACCCCCCATAGTCGCCAGATCTAGCCCCCAGTGACTTCTTTCTCTTTCCTCGGCTCAAGGAACACCTCCGGGGCAAGAAATTTGATGACGATAGTGACGTGATAACCGCTGTTGGGGAGTTTTTTGAGGGTCAAGATCAAGAATTTTTTTCGAAGGGAATTCTAAGTTTAGAAAAGAGATGGACTAAATGTATAGACTTGTTAGGAGACTATGTAGAAAAATATATTTTTTTTACTATATTCATTGTGTTTATTATTGATTATCATTACTTTTGGATCGCCCCTCGTATGTATATATATATATATCTATAATAATAAATGCCCTAAGCAACTTCCGGTTGTAACAACTTCCGTGCAGTTGTAACCGGTGACGTCACCGCACACCTCTTTCCATGTTAACCCTCAACACACACACTCCACTCACCTTTCACCATCTCCACTCACGTCCACTCACTCTTTCACTCCACATACGACCCTTTCTCTCACTCCGTCTCTCATACTCACGCCGTCATCGCCGCTGATCCACGATCCCCGACATCATCTTCCGCCGGCGCCATCCTGGATCCAGACGTCCTCTACGCCGGCGACATGTTCTTGCGGCGACGCCATTTTGGATCGGCGAAATCCCGCGATAGTCAAGATGGCGTCGCCGCAAGAACATGTCGCCGGCGAGGACGACGTCGGGATCCAAAATGGTGTCGGCGAAAACTTGCGAGATTTCGCTGACGCCATTTTGGATCCCGACGTCGTCCACGCCGGCGACATGTTCTTCCGGCGACGCCATCTTGACTATCATGGGATTTCACGATACTCAAGATGGCGTCGCCGCAAGAACATGTCGCCGGCGTGGACAACGTCTGGATCCAGGATGGCGCCGGCGGAAGAAGATGTCGGGGATCGTGGAGCAGTGGCGATGACGGCGTGAGTATGAGAGACGGAGTGAGAGAAGGGGTCGTATGTGGAGTGAAAGAGTGAGTGGAGATGGTGAAAGGTGAGAGGAGTGTGTGTTGAGGAGTGTGTGTGTTGAGGGTTAACATGGCAAGAGGTGTGATGCTATCGCATCCTCCCGATGCGATAGCATCGGGCCATAATCTAGTATATATATATATATATATATATATATATATATATACATATATATATATATATAGTTTTACAAAAAATGTGATGTGTGCCTCACTAAAGGATTAGAAAATATTGAAATACAAAAACTTTGTGTAAAGCAGTAGGCACAGTATTGCTGATATATTTTCAAGGCACCATTATCAGTGAGACATCTTCCATGCTATGAACCCCCACTTTCTGATGAAGAGACCCTTGTAGTCTGGAAAGCTTGCGCTTTCTTACCATCTTTTCAGTTAGCCATTATAAGGCATCAACCACTGACGACTCTCACATTGTGATCTTTTGGTACCAGCCACACATTCTAGCTGTAATTCTAATCTATTATAATTGCACAATTACAAGGGGTTTTTCTAATATGTTTAACGCTGTAAAGATATTCTTTGTTCCTGGAAATTTCATACATACTGTAATCTAGGAATTATGCTAGCTGCAAATAAGATTTACATTGATGATCACTGTCACTTCAATAAACTAAGGGTCATTTAATGGTTAATGCAATGAATAAAATATTGCAGTATTTAAGTAAATTATGTATTCAGGTCATTAAATCACTCACTTTTCTGTGTGATATGAAGTCGACGATATTTGCAATTGGAGTTATCATTTTATAGTCAGCATGTGAAATACAAAGTATGGATGGCTAACATTTTGGCCTGTCCAAGACCTTGGTGAAAGTCTTAAAGGGAATCTGTCACCAGGTTTTTGCTAGCTAATAGAGGAGAACAAAAATCTTATTTAAGTGATGTATCACTTATTGGGCTGCTTGCTGTTGTTTTGATAACATCACTGTTTTATAAAAGGACTAGTAAATATGCTGCCATGTAGTTCTGGATCTAAACTGCAGCAAACATGACATCCCAGAAAGTGAAACATTACTGGAATCAGGGTCTTTGTCCCTACATGCTGCTCTAATATGGGGGTATCAAAAACCTGGTGACAGAACCCCTTTAAAACAAACAAAAAAAACCCCAATATATACAGTTTTTACAATATAGAGGCAGAAAATTACATGTCATCAGGACAAAAAGGGATTCAAATGAAAATAGTCAACACAACTACAATGCAAAGCGGAGTATGTTAAGCACAAAGGGTTTAAAAAAGGATTTTACCTAGAACCTGGAATTTAGAAATATAGTAAATGCTATAAAATAGATAAATTTTTCAGTGGGGGAAAAAGTATTTAGTCAGCCACCAATTGTGCAAGCTCTCCCACTTAAAAAGATGAGAGAGGCCTGTAATTGACATCATAGGTAGACCACAACTATGAGAGTCAAAATGAGAAAACAAATCCAGAAAATCACCTTGTCTGATTTGGCAAGATTTATTTTTCATATTATGGTGGAAAGTAAGTATTTGGTCACCTAAAAACATGCAAGATTTCTGGCTCTCACAGACTTGTAACTTCTTCTTTAAGAGGCTCCTCTGTCCTCCACCTACCTGTAGTAATGGCACCAGATATCAAGAACCCTGCTGCAGCCTTACAGCAGGAGTCTGTGCATGAGATACAAAAGGATAGGAGGTGAGAGGGGAGCGCTGGGCTGAGCTTACCTGCCGGAGCGCAGGACCTGAAACATATAACCACCGGGGGAGTGGCTAGAGGCGGAGCCAGACGCCAAGTAGCTGCTGTGACCGGCAAAACCAGAGTGTAGTCTGAACGTGCCAAAGTCAAGCTAGGAGGTCGATGAAGTTCCAAAGAGTGAGACGCTGAGAGTGGTCAGGACGTAGCAAAAGGTCAGGTAGCTGAAGATAGTAGTGCAGTACAAACTGGGCAGACAGGAGATAAGTAAGAGTACCAAGCCGAAAGTCAGAGCCAGAAAGCCAGAAACAGACAGTAAGCACAGAATCACAGAGTAATGCACAGAACGAGAACACGGGCCGGATCATACACGAGAAGGCAAAAGGACAACACAGTATGCAAGCACACCACGGGTCAGATACCAAGCCAGAACAGATGTATCACTGACAAGGATCCGCAGACGAAGGCGGGTAAATATAGCCCTCCCCAAACCAAAAGGAGACCAAACAAAATTAACCCTGAGAGGACAGGGAAAGAACCCTGTCCACAACCATGACAACAGACTTCTGAATCCTTACACTGTGCACACTCCACTAATCGTGCTCGGCCTTGCTCAATACAAGTTAATTGAGTGAAGCTGAGCAAGTCTAGTCAAAATATGTCCAGAAGTATGAAAATAGCATCCTTGCGATCATTTGCCTCTCCTGCAAGCAATACTGGACAATCCTAACAGCGTATGGTGCGAAATCTTCAGCCGTATATAGTGACTGCACACTTTAAGCAATAGTTTTTTAGTGGAAGACAAATAAAAATATAAAAGTTATGGAGTGCACTCATCATTTTCAATGTAGTTTCTACATTACTTCTGACTGTAGCCTAAGAATATGCGTTTTTGTGAAAAATGGGCACAGAAAAAAATATGGCCCCACTTTATTAAACATGATTCATTGCTTTTTATACTCATAAATACCTAGAATTGTAGTTATTTTTAGAGTTGAGCGACTTTTGGTTTTTTAGGGTCGCGTTTCGTTTCGTGAAACCCGACTTTTCCAAAAGTCGGGTCGAGCAAGATCGTCCGATTATAGGGAAAAGTCGGGGTCGTCCCGAAACACGAAACCCAATGTAAGTCAATGGGGAATAAAAGTCGGCAGTGAGAGGAGGACAGGAAACACACCTACAGTGCCCATTTGAATGCCAAAAGCATCAATTCTTCTTACTTAAGCTTGTCAACCTTAATTAACTTCATAATACAAGTTACGCACTGAAAAATGGGGGTTATTTGGCTAAATTTGTGGGGGGGGAGGGCTGGCTGCAGGTTTTCATGTGCCCTGGGCGAAAGAGCGCCCCTTTAACACATACCACAACTCATGCTCCGATACGGCAGAGAAATAGCGGTATAGTACAATGAAAAATACCTCACTTTTTACATCTCATGACGAGGCCCATCTATTTCTCCATACAAAATCATTGGTCCCATATAATGTTTGAAACAGTATATGATGAGCTCCACATAATGCTACAGTATATGTTGGTCCCCATGGATGAAGCTCCACTGTCTTATGGGCCCAAATAATGCTCCAAACATAATGGGCCCCATTTCTAATGCTCTAGTGTATAATGGGCCCTGTAAATGCTGCTCCAGTGTCTGATGTCCACCTTTGGAATGTTCCAGTGTATGGTGGGCCCCATCTATCATTCTCCAGAGTATAGTGCTCCCCAAAAATTGCTGTCCCAACATTGAAAACAATCAAATAAGTCTCCTCGCTAGGGAATCCCTGTACTTGTCTGGACAGGTGCTGTAGCTTGCTTAACAGCTCGCCAGCCGTTCTCACGCCCAGTATGGATTGCACGTGATTGCACAAAGGTTAGAAAGGGTACCGTATCCCTGGATAACATGTATGGATAGCGTACACATTCAAAATATATGTCTATACAGCATGAGGCAGGCTCAGACGGTGTTAGGCCCAGTATGGATTGCACGTCATTGCAAAAAGGTTAGAAAGGGTACCGTATCCCCGGATAACATGTATGGATAGCGTACACATTCAAAATATATGTCTATACAGCATGAGGCAGGCTCAGACGGTGTTAGGCCCAGTATGGATTGCACGTCATTGCACAAAGGTTAGAAAGGGTACCGTATCCCCGGATAACATGTATGGATAGCGTACACATTCAAAATATATGTCTATACAGCATGAGGCAGGCTCAGACGGTGTTAGGCCCAGTATGGATTGCACGTCATTGCACAAAGGTTAGAAAGGGTACCGTATCCCCGGATAACATGTATGGATAGCGTACACATTCAAAATATATGTCTATACAGCATGAGGCAGGCTCAGACGGTGTTAGGCCCAGTATGGATTGCACGTCATTGCACAAAGGTTAGAAGGGGTACCGTATCCCCGGATAACATGTATGGATAGCGTACACATTCAAAATATATGTCTATACAGCATGAGGCAGGCTCAGACGGTGTTAGGCCCAGTATGGATTGCACGTCATTGCACAAAGGTTAGAAAGGGTACCGTATCCCCGGATAACATGTATGGATAGCGTACACATTCAAAATATATGTCTATACAGCATGAGGCAGGCTCAGACGGTGTTAGGCCCAGTATGGATTGCACGTCATTGCACAAAGGTTAGAAAGGGTACCGTATCCCCGGATAACATGTATGGATAGCGTACACATTCAAAATATATGTCTATACAGCATGAGGCAGGCTCAGACGGTGTTAGGCCCAGTATGGATTGCACGTCATTGCACAAAGGTTAGAAGGGGTACCGTATCCCCGGATAACATGTATGGATAGCGTACACATTCAAAATATATGTCTATACAGCATGAGGCAGGCTCAGACGGTGTTAGGCCCAGTATGGATTGCACGTCATTGCACAAAGGTTAGAAAGGGTACCGTATCCCTGGATAACATGTATGGATAGCGTACACATTCAAAATATATGTCTATACAGCATGAGGCAGGCTCAGACGGTGTTAGGCCCAGTATGGATTGCACGTCATTGCACAAAGGTTAGAAAGGGTATCGTATCCCCGGATAACATGTATGGATAGCGTACACATTCAAAATATATGTCTACACAGCATGAGGCAGGCTCAGACGGTGTTAGGCCCAGTATGGATTGCACGTCATTGCACAAAGGTTAGAAAGGGTACCGTATCCCCGGATAACATGTATGGATAGCGTACACATTCAAAATATATGTCTATACAGCATGAGGCAGGCTCAAACGGTGTTAGGCCCAGTATGGATTGCACGTCATTGCACAAAGGTTAGAAGGGGTACCGTATCCCCGGATAACATGTATGGATAGCGTACACATTCAAAATATATGTCTATACAGCATGAGGCAGGCTCAGACGGTGTTAGGCCCAGTATGGATTGCACGTCATTGCACAAAGGTTAGAAAGGGTACAGTATCCCTGGATAACATGTATGGATAGCGTACACATTCAAAATATATGTCTATACAGCATGAGGCAGGCTCAGACGGTGTTAGGCCCAGTATGGATTGCACGTCATTGCACAAAGGTTAGAAGGGGTACCGTATCCCCGGATAACATGTATGGATAGCGTACACATTCAAAATATATTTCTATACAGCATGAGGCAGGCTCAGACGGTGTTAGGCCCAGTATGGATTGCACGTCATTGCACAAAGGTTAGAAAGGGTACCGTATCCCTGGATAACATGTATGGATAGCATACACATTCAAAATATATGTCTCAGGAGGCAGGCTCAGACGGTGTCAGGCACAGTATGGATTTGACGGCCCAGATTACACAGCGGAGGAGCAGGGAGAGGTAAAGATTGCAAATGCTGGGGCCCTGGCCAAGCAAGGGGGGCCCACTCATGGGCGTCGGTACTGGCACTGGGCCCCTCATAGTACAGCGGTATGTCTGACGGCGGGTGTGCACCACCACCGTCAGAGACACTTGATTGCACTATGAGGGACCCTGTGCCAGTGCCCGTGCCCAAGAGTCGGCCTACCCACCTGTCCAGGGCAACGGCACTTGCACGGTGTCGTGCGCTAGGTGGTGACCCCGGCCATGGGGGGGAGGCAGCACAGTTATGGAGTTTTAGAAAGTGGCATATGTTGATGTTGGACATTCAGCTGATGCAAAAGGCGAAATAGGTGAAGTACCAGGAAGAGGTGGACCAAAGCAAGCCATTTTTCTGTCACCCTATGTGTCATCAGGGGAAGGTGGGACAAAATCCTTGGAAACCCATGCGTGGTTCATTTTAATGAAGGTTAGATCATCCACATTTTGGGTTGACAGACGGGTCCTTTTTTCTGTCAGGATTGATCCAGCTGCACTGAAGACTCTTTCCGATAGCACACTTGCAGTTGGGCAAGCGAGCTCCTGTAAGGCATATTGGGCCAATTCAGGCCAGGTGTCCAGTTTAGTGGCCCAATAGTCAAAGGGGAATGACCTGTGTGGGAGAACATCGATATGGGAGGAAAAGTAGTTTGTAACCATAGTTGACAACTGCTGTCTCCTGTCACTTTCCATCGATGCAGTATTACCAGTTGTGTGAGCGGTATTTGAAAAATCAGTCCACAACATTGTCATGAAACCCCTGTCTCCAACGCCACTTCTGCTGTGTGCACCACGAACACCTCTGCCAAGCTGCCCCCGGCCCGTACGGCTCTTGTGAGAACCATCACCGCTGCTGTGTGCTGGGAATGCCTCAAGCAACCGATTTACCAGAGTTGCTTGTTTATTAGCCAATATTAGGTCAAGGTTCTCCTGTGGTATGATGTTTTGTAATTTGCCTTTATAGCGTGGATCCAGGATGCTGGCCAACCAGTAGTCGTCATCGTTCATCATTTTGGCAATGCGGGGGTCCCTTTTTAGGATCCGCAAGGCATAATCTGACATGTGGGCCAATGTTCCCGGTGTCAATGATGCACTGCGAGTGCTGGGTGGAGGAGCACTTTCTGGCAAATCCACATCCCTCCAGTCACGCACAAACCCTGTACCAGACCTTGCCACGCCAACATTTTCACTTGCCCCACGAGATGCATCCTCCTCCCCTAAGTAATCATCCCCATCATCCTCCTCCTCCTCCTCCTCCTCTTCTTCCTCCACCTCGTCCAGGAGAGGTCCCTGAGCAGACAATGGCTGAATGTCATCAAGGATTCCCTCCTCCTCTTCCTCCTCATCAACATTGGCTGCAGACGCCTGCTCCTTAAGGTGCGTCAAAGTTTGCATGAGCAGACGCATAAGTGGGATGCTCATGCTTAGGATGGCGTCGTCTGCGCTTACCAGCCGTGTGCATTCCTCAAAACACTGAAGGACTTTACAAAGGTCTTTCAGCTTCGACCACTGCACGCCTGTCAACTCCATGTCTGCTCTCAAAGTGCCTGGCCGTGTATCCTCCCACAAATGCATTATGGCCTGCCTCTGCTCGCACAGCCGCTCCACCATGTGCAGGGTGGAGTTCCACCTTGTTGCAATGTCGATAATGAGGCGGTGGTTGGGAAGGTGGAGCAATCGCTGCAGCTTCTGCATACGAACGGAGTGTACAGGCGACCGGCGGATGTGCGCGCACAGTCTTCGCACCTTCTGGAGCAGGGCTGTTAACTCCGGATAATTTTTGAGGAAGCACTGCACCACCAGGTTCAAGGTGTGAGCCAAGCAAGGTATGTGGCTGAGTTTTGAAAGGGCTATGGCTGCCACAAAATTACGGCCGTTATCACTAACTACCTTGCCTGCCTCAAGATGTACACTGCCCAGCCATGACTCAGTTTGTCGCTTCAAGTACTCGGCCAGCACCTCGGCGGTGTGTCTGTCGCCCAAACACATCATCTGCAACACAGCCTGCTGACGCTTTCCACTAGCTGCCCGATAGGGGGACACATCGTGTGCAACAGTGGCAGCTGCAGATGGAGTGCTCGTACGACTGCGCTCTGTGGACGAGCTTTCGCTTCTGGAGGAGGAGGAGGAGGGTCGAACGCCTACAGCCAACTGTTTCCTATACCGTGGGCTAGGCAGCACTGTCCCACCACCGATGTCCCCTGTGGACCCTGCATCCACCACATTAACCCAGTGCGCAGTGATGGACACGTAACGGCCCTGGCCATGCCGACTGGACCATGCATCAGTTGTGAGGTGCACCTTTCCGCTCACTGACTGCTTGAGTGCATGGACAATGCGGTCTTTCACATGATGGTGGAGGGCTGGGATGGCTTTGCGAGAGAAGAAGTGGTGACTGGGTAGGTCATAGCGTGGTACTGCATAGGCCATGAGTTCGCGGAAAGCTGTGCTTTCCACCAACCGAAAGGGCATCATCTCAAACGAGATTAGTTTGGCAATGTGGGCGTTCAAACCCAGTGTACGCGGATGAGAGACTGAGTACTTTCTTGACCTACTCATAGTGTCTGGGAGGGTGAGCTGGACTTGAGAGCTGCATATGGTGGAAGTAGCGGTGGACAGGGCGGACTGAGAGAGGGTTGATGATGGTGATGGAGTTGGTGTTCTTTCTGATGGCCTAGAATCAGTCTTTCGTTGATATAACAGTGGGATTCCCTGACTGCTGTGGCCTTGCAACGACACCTCAACAGTTGCTGCTGTGCTAACCGGTGGGCTTACAGTGGGGGAAACAATGTAGCGTTGCTGACTACCTTCGTTGTGATCAGTTGCACATGTGGCACTTGAGGTTTGGTGTTGTGTCCACGCTTGCAAGTGCATGCTGGTTAAATGTCTAAGCATGCAACTGGTATTCAAATTTTTCAGATTTTTCCCTCGGCTAAAGGTCTTTGCGCACTTCTTACAGATAACCTTGGCCTGATCATGAGGATTTTGTTCAAAAAAGTGCCACACTGCACTCTTCCTACTTTGGCAGACATTTTGCGGCCTAGCACGCTGTGATCTTTTGACCCTCTGGACAAGCTGTCCAGCAACTCTTTTGATGTTTGGAACCTGTCTTTGGAGTGCTCCGGGCCTGCCAGATAACAGCTGTTGCGATGTCGATGTCTGCTGTGGATGCTCCTCATCTGAGCTATTGGAAGCAGCACCCTCTTCCCCCAATGGATGCCAATCTGGGTCAACAACTGGGTCATCCATCACCTCATCTTCTATGTCATGTGCACCTTCCTCTGTGTCACCGTGTATGGTGGTATAGTGTGCGGGAAGGGGCACCTGAGTCTCAT
Organism: Dendrobates tinctorius; assembly: GCF_039654945.1. Lineage (NCBI taxonomy): Eukaryota > Metazoa > Chordata > Amphibia > Anura > Dendrobatidae > Dendrobates > Dendrobates tinctorius. The sequence continues at coordinate 48,749,800 of NW_027361675.1, forward strand.
CAGGGTCAGAATCTGGCTCTGTACACTGCGAGGACAATGTAGTGCTCTGAGTGAATGTACCAGCAGAATCATCCATCAGCGGCTGTGCATCAGTGCACTCCATGTCAGATTCATCTTGGCCTGGGTAATTCACCATTTCACTTGATAATCCAGGCATGGTATGTGAAAACAGCTCCATGGAGTAATCAGTAGTATGGCCTGCGTCATCCTTCAATCTTGGTTGGGGTGAAGGACACAAGGAAAGGTGTGGTTCATGAACATGAGCCTCCAATGACGACTCAGTGCTTTTTCTTTTTACAACTGAAGAAGAGGAGGCGATAGAGCTGGAGGCTGAGTCAGCAATGTAAGACAAAACTTTTTCCTGATGCTCTGCCTTTAAAAGCGGTTTGCCAACTCCTAGAAAACTAAGCGTTCGAGGCCTTATGTAGCCAGACGATGACGCAGGGTCAGCACCTCCTGCATTCGGTCCTATTTTGCTCTTGCCACTACCATCAGATCCACCACCAACACCATCATTACCAGCTGCCAACCCCCGCCCAATTCCACGGCCTCTTCCACCAGCCTTCCTCATTTTTGGTAGAAATGTAGACAAAATCCAACAAACTATATAGTAATGTAAAACAAGGTACAAGGTGTCTATAGGACAGGGGAGTTTTAGAATTTCTGCACACACTTGTGGACAGTGGACACTTGTGGATTGTGTGAGGCCCACTGATATCTGAGCGCTATGTGACACGCTCGATGGCACAGCTGCCTGTGACCAAAGTGACGAGAGGATAATGGAGATTTTGAATCTCTGCGTACACTTTTGGACACTGGACACTTGTGGATTGTGTGAGGCCCACTGATATCTGAGCGCTATGTGACACGCTCGATGGCACAGCTGCCTGTGACCAAAGTGACGAGAGGATAATGGAGATTTTGAATCTCTGCGTAAACTTTTGGACACTGGACACTTGTGGATTGTGTGAGGCCCACTGATATCTGAGCGCTATGTGACACGCTCGATGGCACAGCTGCCTGTGACCAAAGTGACGAGAGGATAATGGAGATTTTGAATCTCTGCGTACACTTTTGGACACTGGACACTTGTGGATTGTGTGAGGCCCACTGATATCTGAGCGCTATGTGACACGCTCGATGGCACAGCTGCCTGTGACCAAAGTGACGAGAGGATAATGGAGATTTTGAATCTCTGCGTAAACTTTTGGACACTGGACACTTGTGGATTGTGTGAGGCCCACTGATATCTGAGCGCTATGTGACACGCTCGATGGCACAGCTGCCTGTGACCAAAGTGACGAGAGGATAATGGAGATTTTGAATCTCTGCGTACACTTTTGGACACTGGACACTTGTGGATGGTGTGAGGCCCACTGATATCTGAGCGCTATGTGACACGCTCGATGGCACAGCTGCCTGTGACCAAAGTGACGAGAGGATAATGGAGATTTTGAATCTCTGCGTACACTTTTGGACACTGGACACTTGTGGATTGTGTGAGGCCCACTGATATCTGAGCGCTATGTGACACGCTCGATGGCACAGCTGCCTGTGACCAAAGTGACGAGAGGATAATGGAGATTTTGAATCTCTGCGTACACTTTTGGACACTGGACACTTGTGGATGGTGTGAGGCCCACTGATATCTGAGCGCTATGTGACACGCTCGATGGCACAGCTGCCTGTGACCAAAGTGACGAGAGGATAATGGAGATTTTGAATCTCTGCGTACACTTTTGGACACTGGACACTTGTGGATTGTGTGAGGCCCACTGATATCTGAGCGCTATGTGACACGCTCGATGGCACAGCTGCCTGTGACCAAAGTGACGAGAGGATAATGGAGATTTTGAATCTCTGCGTACACTTTTGGACACTGGACACTTGTGGATGGTGTGAGGCCCACTGATATCTGAGCGCTATGTGACACGCTCGATGGCACAGCTGCCTGTGACCAAAGTGACGAGAGGATAAGGGAGATTGGATTGCTTTTAAAAAAGCAGTTTGCGGAGCAGTGGGTAAACAGCAATGCCAGCGTGTCAGGAAGCCTTAAAAGGCAGCCCAACAACCAACACCACTGATACACCACAATATAGCCTCCCCTTGCACTGCACACACAGTGACTTGTGTGTTGTGCAGGCCAAATCGCTAGCAGCAGAAGCAGTTTTTTTGTCTTCTTCCCTGCCTAACGCTCTCCCTACAGAATCAGCAGCAACCTCTCCCTATACTAAGATCGGCAGAAGTAAGATGGCGGTCGGCGTGCACGCCCTTTTATACCCCCTGTGACGCCCACCAAAGCAAGCCAATCACTTGCATGCCCTTCTGAAAGATGGTGGTGACCCGTGCCTATGTCATCACGTTGCCCACAGTGTCCGTGGATCCTGATTGGCTGAAAAAGAGCACAAAACAAACTTTTGAAACGCGACTTTGGCGCGTAAGTCGCCGACCTCGTGGCCGACCTCATCCTAGGGTCGGGTTTCGTTTCATGAAACCCGACTTTGCCAAAAGTCGGCAACTTTTGAATTTTTTCGACCCTTTTCGCTCAACTCTAGTTATTTTTCCAATACAGTAATTTTTATCTTTGTACAGTCACTGCCAAGCTGCATACTCAATACCTATGAGGAATAGAAAAGTGCAAAGGTTAAAGCAATGGTTTTCCCAGGTTGTTGCTATAATAGCCATTCACAGCAACAGAACGTGGCCTGAGTAAACAAGCAATTACTGTTTTATTGCTTGCATAAACACAGACAATAACAAGCCTGTAATGTATAACATAAAATATGCTGAAAGCAGTTGGCTATGTGTATGGCACAAATGAATAGACTATTTACCCAGCTTATTATACGCCAGTTATAAATAGTACCTGTCGAAAGTTTGGAGAGCTGTGTTCATGCAATGGTTTTCTTTGTTCATATTGGATTGGGCACATTGTAGATTCAGACTTAAAGCAGCAAAACTACGAAGGAGGACATATGAAAACAAGGAGTAACACGTGGGGAATGAACCAGAATATATGTTAAACTTTAAATTCAGCAAAACACCCCTCTTTCACTCTGATGACAGCTTTACACCCCTTCAGCATGCTTTGGAGCAGCTTCATTAGGTAGCCACCCGGATTGGCTTACAATGTTCAGGTGTGCTTAGTCAATAGTTCATTTGTGAATCACTGACTTTGAGAAAGGTGTGTTTTGCAGGGGTAGTGTGGGTTCACAGTTAGGGCTCATACCCATTTGTGAGAAAAAAACGGTCCAATTTCCGGACCAAAAAAACAGATGAGTGCTATGTGAGTGCCATGCGAGTGTAATGCGATTTCCATGTGATTTTTCCACGGAACATCCATATGACATGCAATTCGTAATGCAATGCGATTCTAACATAAGCTTTTACATACAGCAGTTCTCTCAATGTAAAAACTCATGTTAAAATGGTATTGTAAAAAAAGTGTACACATCGTTTTAAAACCAAGTAATCCTGAAAACATATATATACATATATATATACAGTATATATATATACAGTGGGGAAAAAAAGTATTTAGTCAGTCAGCAATAGTGCAAGTTCCACCACTTAAAAAGATGAGAGGCGTCTGTAATTTACATCATAGGTAGACCTCAACTATGGGAGACAAACTGAGAAAAAAAAATCCAGAAAATCACATTGTCTGTTTTTTTTTTCATTTTATTTGCATATTATGGTGGAAAATAAGTATTTGGTCAGAAACAAGCAATCAAGATTTCTGGCTCTCACAGACCTGTAACTTCTTCTTTAAGAGTCTCCTCTTTCCTCCACTCATTACCTGTAGTAATGGCACCTGTTTAACTTGTTATCAGTATAAAAAGACACCTGTACACACCCTCAAACAGTCTGACTCCAAACTCCACTATGGTGAAGACCAAAGAGCTGTCAAAGGACACCAGAAACAAAATTGTAGCCCTGCACCAGGCTGGGAAGACTGAATCTGCAATAGCCAACCAGCTTGGAGTGAAGAAATCAACTGTGGGAGCAATAATTAGAAAATGGAACACATACAAGACCACTGATAATCTCCCTCGATCTGGTGCTCCACGCAAAATCCCACCCCGTGGGGTCAGAATGATCACAAGAACGGTGAACAAAAATCCCAGAACCACGCGGGGGGACCTAGTGAATGAACTGCAGAGAGCTGGGACCAATGTAACAAGGCCTACCATAAGTAACACACTACGCCACCATGGACTCAGATCCTGCAGTGCCAGACGTGTCCCACTGCTTAAGCCTGTACATGTCCGGGCCCTTCTGAAGTTTGCTAGAGAGCATTTGGATGATCCAGAGGAGTTTTGGGAGAATGTCCTATGGTCTGATGAAACCAAACTGGAACTGTTTGGTAGAAACACAACTTGTCGTGTTTGGAGGAAAAAGAATACTGAGTTGCATCCATCAAACACCATACCTACTGTAAAGCATGGTGGTGGAAACATCATGCTTTGGGGCTGTTTCACTGCAAAGGGGCCAGGACGACTGATCCGGGTACATGAAAGAATGAATGGGGCCATGTATCGTGAGATTTTGAGTGCAAACCTCCTTCCATCAGCAAGGGCATTGAAGATGAAACATGGCTGGGTCTTTCAACATGACAATGATCCAAAGCACACCGCCAGGGCAACGAAGGAGTGGCTTCGTAAGAAGCATTTCAAGGTCCTGGAGTGGCCTAGCCAGTCTCCAGATCTCACCCCTATAGAAAACCTTTGGAGGGAGTTGAAAGTCCGTGTTGCCAAGCGAAAAGCCAAAAACATCACTGCTCTAGAGGAGATCTGCATGGAGGAATGGGCCAACATACCAACAACAGTGTGTGGCAACCTTGTGAAGACTTACAGAAAATGTTTGACCTCTGTCATTGCCAACAAAGGATATATCACAAAGTATTGAGATGAAATTTTGTTTCTGACCAAATACTTATTTTCCACCATAATAAGCAAATAAAATGAAAAAAACCAGACAATGTGATTTTCTGGATTTTTTTTTCTCAGTTTGTCTCCCATAGTTGAGGTCTACCTATGATGTAAATTACAGACGCCTCTCATCTTTTTAAGTGGTGGAACTTGCACTATTGCTGACTGACTAAATACTTTTTTTCCCCACTGTATATAAATAGATAGATAGCTTAAAAGCCAGCAGATACCGGGTACAGTATAGCGTAGAATAGGTTAGAATAGAATAGATAGAATATATATATATATATATACAAGTAGAATAGGTATATATATATATATATATATGTGACACACACATATATAAAATATATATAATATACTGTATGTATGTATATATATATATATATATATATATACATAATATATATAATATATATGTAATATATATCTAATATATACCTATAGTATATATATATGTAATATATATATAATATAAATATCAACATTATATATAATATATATATATGCATACATTATAAATGTATACTGTATATTACATATATACACTCACTGGCCACTTTATTAGGTACACCTGTCCAACTGTGTGTTAAGACTTAATTTCTAATCAGCCAATCACATGGCGGCAACTCAGTGCATTTAGGCATGTAGACATGGTCAAGACAATCTCCTGCAGTTCAAACCGAGCATCAGTATGGGGAAGAAAGGTGATTTGAGTGCCTTTGAACGTGGCATGATTGTTGGTGCCAGAAGGGCTGGTCTGAGTATTTCAGAAACTGCTGATCTACTGGGATTTTCACGCACAACCATCTCTAGGGTTTACAGAGAATGGTCCGAAAAAGAAAAAAAATCCAGTGAGCAGCAGTTCTGTGGCCGGAAATGCCTTGTTGATGCCAGAGGTCAGAGGAGAATGGGCAGACTGGTTCGAGATGATAGAAAGGCAACAGTGACTCAAATTGCCACCCGTTACAACCAAGGTAGGCAGAAGAGCATCTCTGAACGCACAGTGCGTCGAACTTTGAGGCAGATGGGCTACAGCAGCAGAAGACCACACCGGGTACCACTCCTCTCAGCTAAGAACAGGAAACTGAGGCTACAATTTGCACAAGCTCATCGAAATTGGACAGTAGAAGATTGGAAAAACGTTGCCTGGTCTGATGAGTCTCGATTTCTGCTGCGACATTCGGATGGTAGGGTCAGAATTTGGCGTAAACAACATGAAAGCATGGATCCATCCTGCCTTGTATCAACGGTTCAGGCTGCTGGTGGTGGTGTCATGGTGTGGGGAATTTTTTCTTGGCACTCTTTGGGCCCCTTGGTACCAATTGAGCATCGTTGCAACGCCACAGCCTACCTGAGTATTGTTGCTGACCATGTCCATCCCTTTATGACCACAATGTACCCAACATCTGATGGCTACTTTCAGCAGGATAATGCGCCATGTTATAAAGCTCGAATCATCTCAGATTGGTTTCTTGAACATGACAATGAGTTCACTGTACTCAAATGGCCTCCTCAGTCACCAGATCTCAATCCAATAGAGCATCTTTGGGATGTGGTGGAACGGGAGATTCGCATCAGGGATGTGCAGCCGACAAATCTGCGCCAACTGTGTGATGCCATCATGTCAATATGGTCCAAAATCTCTGAGGAATGCTTCCAGCACCTTGTTGAATCTCTGCCACGAAGAATTGAGGCAGTTCTGAAGGCAAAAGGGGGTCCAACCCGTTACTAGCATGGTGTACCTAATAAAGTGGCTAGTGAGTGTATATTATATATATATGTATGTGTCACTGACATGTATATATCACATCATTTTAAAATAAAATAATCCTTAAAACATATATATCTATTCTATTATTTCTAAACACTGTTTTTTTGGTAATTACTTTGTATCTCCGTTCATACTGCACCCACACACACAAATGATACACCATTTGAAAGGTAAACTTGTCCCTTTCAGCAAGAAAATAGCCAAGCAAACCACACACCCACGATTTGATCACAAAATACAGTTTAAACATTAATTTTCATAAACATGCAGTAAGGAAAAATGACCTGCAGGTGGCACCACAGTACCCCAAAGCACACTACCACAAAGCTGCTTACAGACATCACAAACAAATCCAAACATTTGCCTTGGGGGCTTTCCAGCTTGCCGAATTGCTTGCCCAGCCTATTTTAGCCAAATTGGAGGATTGCACACTTCACTGCAGGTGAGGCACATATGCAAACACATTTGTAAACATGCACTGCCTATTGAATTGCACACTTGCTCCGTTCATACTCAACCCACACAAAGAAATGATACACCATTTGAAAGGTCAAATTACCTGCAGGTGGCAGCACACTACCACAAAGCTGCTTACAGCCATCACAAACAAATCCAAATATTTGCCTTGGGGTCTTTCCAGCTTGCTCAAGTGCTTACCCAGCCTATTTCAGGCACATTGGAGGATTGCTCACTTCGCTGCAGGTGAGTCACATATGCAAACACATTTGTATACATGCACTGCTTTTTTGGTGATTACTTCGCCGCACACACACAAAATGGTGAATCACATATGCAAACACATTTGTAAACATGCACTGCTTTTTTGCTGATTACTTCGCCCCACACACACAAATGATACACCATTTAAAAGGTAAACTTGCTCCCTTCAGCAAGAAAAGAGCCAAACAAACCACACATTCACGATTTTATCACTAAATACAGTTTAAACATTCATGACCTGCAGGTGGCACCTCAATCGGAAGACATTTTTTGGCCTCTACTTATCAAACCAATTTATTGTATTACCAATCTACATATATAAATACCTGTCTATGTTCATCATCTCATGAAATACATTTACGTTTGACCAGCTTGCTTTTTCTGAAATTGCCTGTGCCCCCGATGACCAATGTGCGAAAATTTTGCAAGGGCCAAGCTAGTATATACAGTTGTGGCCAAAAGTATTGACACCCCTGCAATTTTGTCAGATAATACTCAGTTTCTTCCTGAAAATGATTGCAAACACAAATTCTTTGGTATTATTATCTTCATTTAATTTGTCTTAAATGAAAAAACACAAAAAGAATTGTCCTAAAGCCAAATTGGATATAATTCCACACCAAACATAAAAAAGAGGGTGGACAAAAGTATTGGCACTGTTCGAAAAATCATGTGATGCTTCTCTAATTTGTGTAATTAGCAGCACCTGTAACTTACCTGTGGCACCTAACAGGTGTTGGCAATAACTAAATCACACTTGCAGCCAGTTGACATGGATTAAAGTTGACTCAACCTCTGTCCTGTGTCCTTGTGTGTACCACATTGAGCATGGAGAAAAGAAAGAAGACCAAAGAACTGTCTGAGGACTTGAGAAACCAAATTGTGAGGAAGCATGAGCAATCTCAAGGCTACAAGTCCATCTCCAAAGACCTGAATGTTCCTGTGTCTACCGTGCGCAGTGTCATCAAGAAGTTTAAAGCCCATGGCACTGTGGCTAACCTCCCTAGATGTGGACAGAAAAGAAAAATTGACAAGAGATTTCAACGCAAGATTGTGCGGATGTTGGATAAAGAACCTCGACTAACATCCAAACAAGTTCAAGGTGCCCTGCAGTCCGAGGGTACAATAGTGTCAACCCGTACTATCCGTCGGCGTCTGAATGAAAAGGGACTATATGGTAGTAGACCCAGGAAGACCCCACTTCGTACCCCGAGTGTTGTGAGCTCATTTTCTCATTCACCTTTGATGTCCGATGAACTCCCTCTGCTGGTGAAAGGAGGTGGTGAAACTGATTTGGATGGGAGAAACCTGTCACCTGAACAGGTGGATTGCAATTGGACATCCGGAATCTCTGAGTGGATATAAGGCAGCCGACGCCCTGTAGGGTTGCTGGTGATTTATCTGCTCTGAGCTCTGGCCTCCAGTTCAGTTCCTGTCTTCTAAAGCTAAGTTTTGCTCTGTTATTGTTCCATGAGATTTTGTCTGATTTGCTTAGTTTTGTGTTCTGCCAGCCCCGGCTGGGGCTCTGCTGAATTTCCATTTTTGTCCCTGATCGGTTAAATCTCTTTTGCTCTGTCTTCAGAATATATCGGAGTGCTGATATAGGGATTTTGAAGTCTAGTGACTTCAGGGCCGTTTCTCCTATCAGACGTGTTGGGACATTTTTGGTAGAGCGGATTGCAGCCAGCATCTTTTCTGTCCTTTCCTATCTAGTTAGTTGGGCCCCATCGTTTGCTCTGCCTGTCTTTCTGTCTGTGTTTGTGTTTTCATCTGTTTTCACCGACAATACATGTTGGGGGCTGTCTATTACTTTGGTGTCTGCTCTGCGGCAGTTTAGATTTCCCCTTTCTTTCTTTAGGCTTATTTAGTTCTCCGGCTGTGAAGAGGTGTTCTAGGACGACCGTAGGAACGCTCCACGGATACTGTTAGTTGTTGTGAATAGGATCAGGGGTCTGCAATCCATTAGCTACCAACCTCTCCGGTTTTCTGGACTTAGCTTGCATTTTTGTTTTTTCCTCCTCCGGTGACTCATTCATAACACCGAGACATAAAAAAGACAGGCTGGAGTTTGCCAAAACTTACCTGAAAAAGCCTAAAATGTTTTGGAAGAATGTTCTCTGGTCAGATGAGACAAAAGTAGAGATTTTTGGGCAAAAGCATCAGCATAGAGTTTACAGGAGAAAAAAAGAGGCATTCAAAGAAAAAAACACGGTCCCTACAGTCAAACATGGCAGAGGTTCCCTGATGTTTTGGGGTTGCTTTGCTGCCTCTGGCACTGGACTGCTTGACCGTGTGCATGGCATTATGAAGTCTGAAGACTACCAACAAATTTTGCAGCATAATGTAGGGCCCAGTGTGAGAAAGCTGGGTCTCCCTCAGAGGTCATGGGTCTTCCAGCAGGACAATGACCCAAAACACACTTCAAAAAGCACTAGAAAATGGTTTGTGAGAAAGCACGGGAGACTTCTAAGGTGGCCAGCAATGAGTCCAGACCTGAATCCCATAGAACACCTGTGGAGAGATCTAAAAATGGCAGTTTGGAGAAGGCACCCTTCTAATATCAGGGACCTGGAGCAGTTTGCCAAAGAAGAATGGTCTAAAATTCCAGCAGAGCATTGTAAGAAACTCATTGATGGTTACCGGAAGTGGTTGGTCGCAGTTATTTTGGCTAAAGGTTGTGCAACCAAGTATTAGGCTGAGCGTGCCAATACTTTTGTCTGGCCCATTTGTGGAGTTTTGTGTGAAATGATCAATGTTTTGCTTTTTGCTTCACTCTCTTTTGTGTTTTTTCATTTAAGACAAATTAAATGAAGATAATAATACCAAAGAATTTGTGTTTGCAATCATTTTCAGGAAGAAACTGAGTATTATCTGACAAAATTGCAGGGGTGTCAATACTTTTGGCCACAACTGTATACACTGCTCAAAAAAATAAAGGGAACACGTAAACAAAAGAATATAACTCTAAGTAAATCAAACTTCTGTGAAATGAAACTGTCCACTTAGGAAGCAACATTGTTTGACAATCAATTTCACATGCTGTTGTGCAAATGGAATAGACAACAGATGGAAATTATTGGCAATTATCAAGACTCCCTCAATAAAAGAGTGGTTATGCAGGTGGGGACCACAGACCACATCTCAGTACCAAAGTTTTCTGGCTGATGTTTTGGTCAGTTTTGAATGTTGGTTGTGCTTTCACACTCGTGGTAGCATGAGAAAGACTCAATAACCCACACCAGTGGATCAGGTAGTGCAGCTCATCCAGGATAGCACATCAATGCGAGCTGTGGCAAGAAGGTTTGCTGTGCCTGTCAGCATATTGTCTAGAGGCTGGAGGTGCTACCAGGAGACATGCCAGTACACCAGGAGACATGGAGGGGGCCGTAGGAGGGCAACAACCGAGCAGCAGGAATGCTACCTCAGCCTTTGTGCAAGGAGGAACAGGAGGAGCACTGCCAGAGCCCTGCAAAATGACCTCCAGCAGACCACAAATGTGCATGTGTCTGCACAAACAGTTAGAAACCGACTCCATGAGGATGGTCTGAGTGCCTGACATCCACAGATGGGGGTTGTGCTCACAGCCCAACACCTTGCAGGATGCTTGGCATTTGCCACAGAACACCAGGATTGGCAAATTCGCCACTGGCGCCCTGTGTTCTTCACAGATGAAAGCAGGTTCACACTGAGCACATGTGACAGACGTTACAGAGTGTGGAGACGCCGTGGAGAGCGATCTGCTGCCTGGCAGTAGGTCAGTAATGGTGTGGGGTGGCATTTCTTTGGTGGGCCGCACAGCCCTCCATGTGCTCGCCAGAGATAGCCTGACTGCCATTAGGTACCGAGATGAGATCCTCAAACGCCTTGTGAGACCATATGCTGGTGCGGTTGGCCCTGGGTTCCTCCTAATGCAGGACACTGCCAGACCTCATGTGGCTGGAGTGTGTCAGCAGTTCCTGCAAGATGAAGGCATTGAAGCTATGGACTGGCCCGCCCATTCCCCAGACCTGAATCTGATTGAGCACCTCTGGGACATCATGTCTCACTCCATCCACCAATGTCACGTTGCACCACAGACTGTCCAGGAGTTAGCGGATGCTTTACTCCAGGTCTGGGAGGAGATCCCTCTGGAGACCATCCACCGCCTCATCAGGAGCATGCCCAGGAATTATAGGGAGGTCATACAGGCACGTGGAGGCCACACACACTACTGAGCATCTTTTCCTTGTCATTTCCACTGAAGTTGGATCAGCCTGTATCTTGATTTTCCACTTTGATTTTGAGTATCTTTCCAAATCCAGACCTCCATGGGATATTAATTTTGATTTACATTGATAATTGTTATGCTTTATTGTTCTGAACACATTCCACTATGCAATGAATAAAAATTTGCAGCTGGAATATTTCATTCAGAGTTATCTAGGATGTGGCTCCAATTCAAAACCCTAACTATGACATACAAAGCCATCCACAACCTGTCTCCTCCATACATCTGTGACATGGTCTCTAGGTACCTACCCGCACGCAACCTTCGATCATCTCAAGATCTCCTTCTCTACTCCCCCCTTATCTCTTCTTCCCACAACCGCATACAAGACTTCTCCCGTGCTTCCCCCATACTCTGGAACTCTCTGCTGCAACACATCAGACTCTCACCATCTACGGAAACCTTCAAGAAGAACCTGAAGACCCACCTGTTCCGACAAGCCTACAGCCTGCAATGATCCTCGGTCTACTGAACCACCGCACGACCTGCTCTACCCTCTCCTACTGTATCCTCACCCATCCCTGTAGACTGTGAGCCCTCGCGGGCAGGGTCCCCTCTCCTTATGTACTTGTGTGTCCCTTGTCTTACCCATGTTTATTATACTTGTCTAAACTTCCCCTTTTCACATGTAAAGTGCCATGGAATACATGGTGCTATATAAATGCATAATAATAATAATGTGGTATTTTAGTGTTCCCTTTATTTTTTTGAGCAGTGTACATGTATGTACTGTATTCTATGTGTATATGTCTATTGTTTTGTGAGCCGTCAGTGTGATTTTACAGTAGCCGGAAATGAATTGCCGGCTTTTCAAAGGACACCGATGCGTAAAAATCAGACAGCACTCGCTGTCAAATTTCTACACTTCTGCATTTCAGCCACTAATGAAAACTGCAAACAAGAAGTACAGACTTGTTTATACTATGCAACATAAGAAGTAGACATGAAATCAGTGGAAATCTGTACTGTGGTTTGATGAGTCAAAAATTGAGATCCACCTCGACTTGCTCCTGCAAAGTCTGCTTCTGTTATAAGCGCCACCGTATACTACAAAATAACAAACTGCCTTCATATTTGGAATCCAAACAACAAGATAGGCCTTAGATTGATGGCACTTCACACCTAATATCCAACTCATAAAGACGTCATGGAAGCTTGTAGCCATATAAAAATATCATAGCTTTATTAAATCCAATACAAAAATACACATAGACAAATTTTTAAAAAAGAGAGAGGTATACCCAATATAACACCACAGGTAGCATATGCGATATGATGCTAAACAAAAATTAGTGCATTAATACTTAAGAAAGTTGATAAGAATGTATCAAAAAGTATATAAATATACAAACTTGCATCATATACATGAGTCAATGCATATCATGGTCCAGGCTGGAGAGAAAAAGATTGGTCTGAAGAACATGAACCCTGATCACAGAGGTAAGTAATGCACTAGTTTGCAAGGCCAGTCTAATACCAACTGGCTATTAAATCCATCAAAATGTCAGGAAAAATAAAGAGGCTAACAGGGCTGCAGATATAATCACAAAGATGATATGCAAATAAGTATAGACAGAGAGCGCACCATGCATAGATTAACTAATTGAATGCTCAGTGATTAGAAGTAAAACCATAAAAGTATTTGCATAGCGCTGCTCCCATTCCCTATACACCCAACCAGACTCATGAGAAATAGATGAAGCATATGACCTGAGTGGCGTTGTAGATCCCCGACGCGCATTTCGCGTGAGCTTCGTCCTGGGCGGTAAGTGAGTGAGGGAATGGGAGCAGCGCTATGCAAATACTTTTATGGTTTTACTTCTAATCACTGAGCATTCAATTAGTTAATCTATGCATGGTGCGCTCTCTGTCTATACTTACTTGCATATCATCTTTGTGATTATATCTGCAGCCCTGTTAGCCTCTTTAATTTTCCTGCCATTTTGATGAATTTAATAGCCAGTTGGATATTAGACTGGCCTTGCAAACTAGTGCATTACTTACCTCTGTGATCAGGGTTCATGTTCTGCAGACCAATCTTTTTTCTCTCCAGCCTGGACCATGATATGCATTGACTCGTGTATATGATGCAAGTGTGTATATTTATATAGTTTTGATACATTCTTAGCAACTTTCTTAAGTACTAATACACTAATTTTTGTTTAGCATCATATCGCATATGCTACCTGTGGTGTTATATTGGGTATACCTCTCTCTTTTTTTAAAATTTGTCTATGTGTATTTTTGTATTGGATTTAATAAAGCTATGATATTTTTATATGGCTACAAGCTTCCATGACGTCTTTATGCCTTCATATTTGGCTGAGCACTCCTGCCAAAAACCTAAGGAATCCTTTCTAGACTTTAAATTCATAGGCTTTTAGCATGGGAGAGGCATGTTTAATAAATTTTAGATTAGGGTCCCAGCAAAGTAAGCCTTGTAACGGCTGTTGAGCTCTCATGAATTGTCCAATCTGTGCCCTGAGTACCTTCATTTTACCAATATAATCTATATTGTATTCTATATAGGAGTAATGCAGTCCACATTTCAGATATTCATTTGCATCCATCTTAACACTATCAGAGTAACAGAATGCTCCTACATCCTTTTATGGGGATCACTGTATTAATTCTAAGGATGGAGCTATAGTGCAGCTCAGTCTAGCATAGCAGTATAGGTGTGTGTTATCCAGCAGGAGTAATCAGCTTCCTGCTAGGATCAATGGGACAGAACCGTACCCTACTTAAACTTCAATCTTGCTGTTGGAATTTGACAGTTATAGTTTATACTTGATCTGGTTCACATGGGTTATTTCGCTCTTGTTCAGTCTATTTGATTCCTGTTTCGGATCTCGGCCTATGTGTACACTAATTTTCTGCCTGACAACTCTGTTCCTGCCTCTGATCTCTTGGTAGTGATGTGGCCTTCTTACATCATCTGCCAGCTAGCTCCATCGGCTAGTCAGCACTTTTCAGAGCCAACCCAGGAGTATAACGTGTGGCCACTGGCCAGTGCAAAGCCTGTTATTGGAAGTCCCATTAAAAGCTGTCTGCATTCTACTGACAGTGCTCCATAACAGTGAGTAGCAGAGATGGTGAGCGGATCATTTCTACTTGTGTGCTGTCCACCATAAAATATAGAGTGGGTGTGTGATGTTGTGGGAGTTTTTTGCTGGTGACACTCTTGGTAAATAATTCTAAATTCAATTCAAGGCACACATACCCAGAATGGCTACCGCTGAATCCTGCAATGACATGCTATCGTATCTTGTTTGAGTTTAGTGTAACTGTTATCTTTTCCTGCAATAGAACACACTTCAGGGCAAAGAAGACAAAGAAGAAGAGTTATGGAATGCTGCATCAGGTGACATAGCTTCCACAATCACCCAACCTCAACTCAATTGAGATGGTTTGGGATTAAAGAAGGCAAAGGAGCCAACAAGTGGTCAGCACCTCTGGGAAATCTTTCAAGATTGTTGGAAGGCCATTCCAGGTGACTACCTGATGAAACTAATTAATGCCAAGAGTGTATAAAGCTGTCATCAGAGTAAAAGGGTACTTTGAGGAATCTAAGATATAACACATATTCAAGCTTGTTTCTCATGACTTTCTTTACTTCTTGTTTCCATATGTATTTCTTCATGGTTTCGTGATTTTTATGATTCAAGTCCGAATCTACAATGTGGACATTCCAATTAGAACAAGGAAAACCACTGCATGAACAGGTTCCTCCAGACTTTTGACCAGTACTGTAAGTCCATATACTGTTCATTAAAACATTTCACTCTCAAACCAGGGACAAATAAGGTGCAAATAGTACAGTCAGCTACAAGAAGAATGTACTAGCACATCCTATAGTGTACTTAATACACATATCCTCACATATAAATACAACCTTTTAAGAGTTACTGTCTTTTCAACAAACTTTCTGTGGGGTACATTTGGCATTTTGATTTTTCTCTCTCCTTATTTTACTATATGGGATACTTAATTTTATATTTTGATAGAAACGACTTTTACTAATTTTACCAAATTTGTACCAGATTTTTCAGATTATAAGATGCATTTTTTCCCCCAAATTTTGGTGAAAATGGGGTTGCATTTTATAATCCAAATTGTAGTCCTCAAGATGAAAGCAGCACACCAAGGAGGTTCCAGTTAAAGTGCTATTTATTAGCCCATCTGGCTAGTTGCCCATACAGTGACGTTTCGGTGCTAGGAATTGTGAAACTTTTTCAAGCAGTGCAATAGTGCAAAGTGAATGCTATTTAAAGCTCAATAATTATACAGGTATTTTCAAACAATTACATGATATATACTGTACATATCACAAATTTACAAATCATGAATAGCCGTTACAAAGTGCAATTATAGTGCAACTAGCTGCTGGCCCGATTCTAAAGCATCCGGGTACTCTAGAATATGGCCAGCGGCAGATTAAAATAAAAAATGTGATATACTTACCATCCGACGGCCCCCGGAATCTGTCCCTCCTCTCCACGCTGCCGGCATCTTCCATTCCCAGTACTGCTTTGTGCCAAAGATGGCTGCTGACATCCTCTCGCGAGAGCACGATGTCATTAGCGGTATTTCGCCCAAAGCAGTACTGGGAACAGAAGATGGCGGCAGCGTGGAGAGGAGGGACAGATTCCGGGGGCCTTCGGAAGGTGAGTAGATCACTATTTTTTATCTTAATTCTGTTTTTTACACGTTTATGGTACCGAGGGTCCAAAGGAGTCTCTTCTCCTTCGGACCATGGGTACCGGCTAGTGCCGGGCATCTCCGGCTGCGTCGCCGCTGCCGCCTGTGCGCCCGGAGATGACCCGCGGCAACCGTTGGGAGATCAGCGGCTAGCGCCGCTGATCTCACGATGGCACGGTAGCGATGGCGTGCGTCCTGCTAATTGCGGACTGCACCTGTTGCTGATTGGTTGCGGCCTTAGGGGGGCCTAGTGGCCACGACCAGTCAGCGCAGCGGGATTTCGGTTCCAGACAGACATGATAAGGCGTTTATATATATAGATGTGCAAAAGTGCATCCATTAACAGACAAATGTTTATCTTTCCTTAAAATTCCTTAGTATGCAATAATTATCAATCAGCGGCAGCTGTATTAATATGTAAATGGACATGACTCACCCAATAGAAATCATTGTAATCGCGCCATGTATCGGCGTCTCACAATGCACAATGCACAGGACCAGAAGTCCAACATGAAAGCACCAGAGCAATACCGCTCATGCGCACTGGCATACTAATGAGAGAAAACTCACAGCGCATATATATGCACATCTTTTACTAAATGCGAACTAACGCCATTAACCACAATTGGGATGTATAGGCGCTTCAACTTAAAATATAACAAATTAAATAATAATATGAGTGAATGCAATGCCATCATTATAGCTTATAGCAATAGGGACTCACGGTAAACTAATACATCCATATAGGTAATAGGGACACCTCCCATTAGCTGGGATAGGCAACCTACACCTGATTAGAGAGGAAAGTGGTGAACCTCGCTAAAGGCCCCACACCCGACCTCTCCTAAAAATGGACACTTAATCCGAAGAACCGCTGGTTCAAATCCCAACTTTGGCACATTCACCACATAACAAAAAAATAAAATAAATTAATATATAAAAAACTTATTTATAAACAAACAAAAAATTTTTTTGTGCATATAACATATTTATTGAAAAATACAGTAATCATCTGATTTTATTTTCATTCAATAGGGGAGTCATGTATTCCAATTTCAATCCGCTGCCGCATAATCTAAAAAAGAAAACAAAAATAAAATAAATACCATAAAAATACATGAAAGATCATAGGACAGAAATAGTAACAAATAGAAAACTAATTACATTACTCTTATAAAGTAATTTTGTAATCCACATTCAAACCAAATGGTTTTAACGTATTGAATTTTTTAATCCATTGTAGCTCCCTAATCTTTAATAATTTGGTCCTATCTCCCCCTCTTCTTAGAGGTGGAATATGATCTATCGCTCTAAACGTCAAGTCCTTTTCTGTATGTTTAAAGTCTAAAAAATGTTTGGACACTGGTAGATCCTGTCTCTTTTTTCTAATGCTGTGTCTGTGCTGATTTAATCTCACTTTTAGTTCACAGGTGGTTTCACCCACATAATACAGATTACATGGACATTTTACAAGATAAATAACAAATTCTGAATTCTGAACAAATTCTGCTTTTTCCCTTCTTCTACATGTTAATAATCCAAATTGTAGCTACTGTGGAGCTTACCGGCTGCATGGAGCAGGGTCGCTGCTGCCAAAAGCTTCAGGGGGGGAGGAGGCAGGAGTCAGATGATGGCTTGGGCCACAGGCTAGTATGATGAGGTGTTCAGTGGTGAGGAGGCTTTGCCGACATTTTGCCGACATTTTGGGAAAGCCCGAAACCCCGCACTTTCCATAGTCTTCTATGCGGTAGACTCCAGGAAAATGGCCGCCAGAGGGGGCATATGCACAAATTGACATTTCGGCACTGAGATCTCAATTGTGCATGTGCTGCTGGAGGCGGCCATTTTCCTGGAGTCCACTGCATTAGAAAGTATAGAAGATGTGAGGCTCCCGGCTGTCAAAAAACAGCCATGGGCCAACTCCTGCCACCATCAAACATCCAGTCCCACTAGCCTGGAGCCAGCAGCATCTTCTGCCTCCTCCACAGGCGACCCTGCCACCTGGGATCCCGCTCCATCGCCACTACCCCCTAGGTAAAAAAAAAATATTCCATTATTGGCTGCCAGAAAATCCAATAATGGAATCAGGCTGGAAGAGAAGGAAAGTTTATATTATATCAAACAAGAGGCACATCTTTTCAGATTTGGGAATAAAACTGGATGCCTCCAAGCCAGATTAGCTATGGGTCAGCATCCATGCATGTTCAGCTTGCAAAAATAAATAAGATCCTAAAGAATTACTATATTGACTAATTAACAAGGAAGAGAAGATAGTCTCACAATGCCATACTTATTACATAGAGTGTGCATTTCCCACTCTTTAAGGGAACCTGACAGTAAGATCAACCCTCCTAAGCCATCTATATGGGCAACTGGTTTAATTGTCTAATAATGTTTTATGTAGTTCAGGGTTTCATACAGGTAGAAACAGCTTAAGTGTTTTTATGTCATTTTCACATAAAGAAGTGATAACAAGTGTGTCCGTCTCTCCCCTGATCTCTTCCTCCTCTGATGCCATTGCCAACAATCTATATAGGGGCTCAACAGCAATCTTAAAAAGTAAAGAGGTATAAAATAGAGACTGGAGAGACAAGAGGCACAAAGTAGGGTCTTATCTGGTACCAACAGGTATAAAAAGTTAAAGGATGTGCTCATCTGATAGGGTTGTGACAGTCACAACTCCTATAGAAAACATGTGAAGGCTGCTGCAGGACCGCCAATAAGATCTGATGCAATTAAATGAGGAATGTGGTGATTCAGAATCCACGCTGCAAAAGTTCCAAAGTACGATCCAAGACAAAAATGAGGAATGAATGCGGTTTATTTCATAAATGCGTTTCGAGGTTATTACAGTAAATCTCTTCATCAGGACAAAACCACAATGAGGACTGCAGCTCAAAAGCACATGAATATACTAACAATACATTTTTTTAAATTTCATGTTACTATATTCCTGTACTTTTCAAAACTTTACAAAACTCCTCTGAAAAAATAAGTCTTACCCCCATATATATGGATAGAGCACATATATACATACCAGAATCGGGGGACCTGGGTCCAAATCATGCACTGGGGCCCCTCAGACTCTAGTTATGCCACTGAGGAATGGTCATCACTATCAGAATGATAAAGCTCTGAAATTCAGCATCATTGCAAAAAAATTTTTTATATATTCTGATGGCTGCTGGATGTAGTGGACAGAGCCATAACAGCAGGGCTCCATACGCTGTTTAGTAACCAATAACTGGGAATTGCAGCTTACCGTCTATTTAATTTGCTGTATACAGTGTTTATCCAGTGCTGGACCCCCACTAATTTTACATTAGAAGACCATCCATATAAATCACAGACGCATAGACATTTATGTGATATATAGCCTATGACATCATTGGAACGATTCTACAATTTCTAATAATACATTGGGCTATGTGTCATTCTAATATCGATGAAAATTTAGAATGTAGAAGACAAGCAGATATCGTTATGGTCTCATGATAAAAAGTAAGTTCAGATATTATATTAACATTAGTATATGACTGTCATTAAAATTAATTAAAAAGAAAACGATAAGCTATGTCTCTAATCTTTTTTTTTAGCAATTCATTCCTTTACATAATTACTTACAAATGGATTTTGTGCCAAGCAGATCAAGAAATATAGGATTAACTCTTTTTTCTAAGACTGTTCTCAGTGCCTATGATCCCTTAGCAGCAGAATGGGCAGCGCCATCAGGGCAATTATGGCACATTGCAAAGCTTTACTCATTTATTTATTCAATTAGAAATTCTTCAAAAACCTCTGTGGCACAATATGCCCTTAGTACAGGATACTTAAGTTACTTGCCTAATTGCTTGTGATTTTGGATGTGTCTGACCTATACAAATAGCAAAGATTGCCAAGAAAAAACATTTTAGCAGAGTACATATTATACATACTACATCTGTATATTTAAAGAGTAACCATTGGTTTAATTTTTATTTCATAAATAAATAGTACACATGCAGATAAGCAACTTTGGAATATATGTTATCAATGATTTTTTTTACCTTTTGGACTGACCTTTCATTCTCAGTTCATGGTTAAAATCCATATTCAGTAAAGACAAATGTTCACATTACTGAGAAAGGATATCACAGTTGGTGCTTTTAAAAGTGTATGGATTTAGGAGGAGGAACAGTCTGTATTTGCTTAAAAGAGAATTGTGAGAATGAATGATCAGTTCAGGAGGAGAAAGAGGTAGATTTCTCTAATAAGATATGTTACAAAGTTCCCTTTATTCACGTGTATTCTTCATTTGTGAATAACTAAATGACATAACAGTTACTCTTGCTTTGCCCATGAACTAAAAGCATCTGGACAATCCACAAATATAAAACTTCAATGCAATCTGAGCAGCTTGTACAAGATCGTGCAAAAGTGAGGCTTGAGGGACGGCTGTCAGACACAGCCAGACTTTTCTTACCATGTTTACCTCTTTGATCTCTGTGCACACATCACAGAACCTAACCTTATGTGTAAGGATTAGGAAGCATTAGCACTGACCATACTTCCTCCAGACCCAGTGAACATGAGTGAATGGAGGAAGCAGGAGCTGCTGGGTCATGGGGGACCCAATCATATCTGCTAACTAGGCAGGAGGTTGAAATTCCCCTACAACTGGGTCTATTATACCAGCCACATTCACTGGCAAAGTCAGCAAAAAAAAAGAATATACCAATATGTTAAAATGCTCCTCAAAGGTCTCTTAAGATCATTTGAGGAAAACAGTGAGTGAAATAAATGATAAAGAAAGAATAAAAAAGATATCTAAAACAAAACTAAAAAGATATATGAGACACTTATAGTCTTAGTGGTCAGATCAGTCTGTATTTACAGAAAAAAGGAGACTGAAGAAGTGATGAGGGGCTTTTCTTCTGCTAGCTGTGAATTGGTGTAGAGAAGGGATCTCCCTTTCATGCACAGCTTATTCAGTGTCACTCTCTTGTCCCTGTTCATCTCAGTCCTTTCACTGTCCACATCCTCTACTCCTCCCATAGTATTTAGTGAAATCTTTGTCCTCTACCTTTACCAGCCTGTTCTGCTGCTCCATCATAATCAACTTAATTTCCACATGCAGCTGTAAGTTACCTTTAGAGATACCGCAAAGAAGAGTTAACTGCCTGTACTAGCTCACTGTCTAATAAAATACTCACAGATATACACATACATCTTGTCACACTGATCACCTCTCTTGTTCTCACTTTGCCAATGTCACCTTGATCTCCTCTCTTGTTCTCACTTTGCTGATGTGACCTTGATCTCCTCTCTTGCTCTTTGTTGTGCTGATGTCACCTTGATCTCCTCTCTTACTTTTGTTATGCTGATGTCAACTTGATCTCCTCTCTTACTTTTGTTATGCTAATGTCATCTTGATCTCCTCTCTTACTCTCACTGTGTAGCTGTATGTAAATTCCAATCTTCTGTTTCATTGCTCATAGATAAATACTGAGAGAAGTTTCTGCTTAGAGAAGACATCTCATTTGCCACAGAAGTAAGGGCAAGAGTTGCAGTATGTATGTCCAACTTTTGAAGAACATAAAGAGTGACAGATCATCCAGCGCATGTAGCACACCGTGGCAAATTTTGGCCACACCCAAATCCACGTCCATTTACTATTTGTTAGTCCCCTGGCGGAAGGTGATGTCAGAGGGGCACTGGCAGTGAGGACATTAAGCGGACGCTCAAGACTGCAGGGTGTAGACCCTAATGCGGGGCTGTCCACTGTATCTGGGACAGTTGGGACTAGAGATGAGCGGATTGATTCCCTGTTTGTTGAATTCTAATAGGGGGTGTAGTTCTCATGAAATCACATCCACTTTGCTTGGACAGTTAAGTAAAGCAGAATTTTTGTGCATAAAAAGCAGCTGAAAATATGCAGCATTTAGGCTACAGGTGAACAAAGTCTAAATAAAGCAAAGTGGATGTGATTTCATGAAATGTCCACCCTCAGTGAGTCGAAAGACACTGCTGACCTCTGCTATTATTGTGCATTTTTTCTGTATAGACTTCTTCTGAAAAAAAGCATGAAGAAAAAAACACTGTTGCATTTTTAAGTGTAGAATCATAGCTTTTCTGTACTATAAAAAAGCATCAAAACTTCTGCTTCACATCTGCCCCAAATTCGTATCAAATAAGAGAGAAAACACATAAAAGAAAAGAAGGAAATTACAGGGGCACCAAATATGTCCGTATTATGTGCTGATTTGTGATGTTTATTATTTTTTTTAAACGCATTAACTTTACAATTTTTTTCATTATTATTTTTAAGGAATTTTATAGTATGGAAAATGCTCTTATTCTACCTCTTGAATACAAATACATACATTGTACACAGCAGTGTATTTCTATCAGTATAATCTGCCTGTAGTCAGAGCCTTCAGTACAGATCAAGTACACAAAATTATCCCCATGACATCGCTAGAACTTGTTGCTCAGCAGCGTAAGTATCTTGTCTATAATGTAAGGTTGGAGATTTGAGACCTGGAAGTCTCATAGAAAAAAAGGTTACATTTTTATAACTGCTTATTTTTTTACTACTTTTATACGAATGAGTGGAGTTCAAGTCCCAGGGAGACCTGATCACAGGAGAAAGAAGAGGTGAGTAATACAATTTAATTTATGCACTTGGCAGAGACCACCCCACCCCCAAAAGGAGGAGCCAAAGAGGGAGCGATGTAGATGTAAGGGGTTACAAAGGCTGATTCTCCCCCATCCCTTTAAGTTATTATAACTGTATGTGTCTCGTCATCTGGTATGTGTGTAATATATTATATATGACAAGTGTACATATGTGTAGTATTCTAGCTGCTGCTGCACAATGTATATTGTTTTATTATATGGAAAGTGCAGTTTTCCTTTCTGTCCACTAAATGGGGGCATAGAGATCCTTGGTTGTACATAGTTACTATAGGAGGGGTCACTGTGGTTAAGGCAGGAGGACTTCCTGATTAGGTTCAGTCGGGGCCAGGGCGCCCAGTAAACTTGGGTGGGCTCTATAGCCCGGGCACCATTGTGACCACATAACATCTAAGAAGAAGCAGCCCAGCCATCCAATATCAGTGGGTCAGTGCAACATCAGAAGTAGCAGTGGCAGCAGTAGTGGGAACTGGAACTGCAGGAAAGGACACAGCAGTTTAGATGGGCAGGTCGGTCATCATGTGGCAGATCACTGCATGGGCTGATGCCCTCAGATCCAGGGCAAAACGGCTGAGAGAACCCACAAGCGCAAAGATTCTGAACAGGGAAGATGCTGAGGAACCGTATGATATGGTTCGACCTGGGAGCGTGCTGAATAACCAGGAGAGAGGTACAGGGAGAGAGGAGGAGAAGCACTATGCAAAATCTGATGTTGATGCTATGATATGAATATGGATGTGCTGTGTATGAAGAACAGTAAAGTTATGCGTTTAAAAGTTGAAATGGACTGTGTCTCAATTTATGCAACGCCGGAGAGCAGGAGCTTCCAGCTGCTAAGAGAAGACCCCGATGATGCAGAAAGTGAAGCCACAAGTATGCTGAGTAATGGACATTCTTTATACGTGACAGAAACCCAGGGTGCGAATACACAGCCAGCCTCGTTCATGACTACGGCCTTGGCCTTCCCTCAGATAGACGTCGGAGAAGTGAGTATAGAAGCCAAAAGAAAAGCTGTGACGTGACGGGTTGTGGGCCTTAGCCCTCAAATTGGGACAGTCCCACCAAATCGGGGATGGTTTATCGCTATGTGTATGTCCCTGCCAGACTGCTCAGGCTAGCTAACCTCCCATAGAAAGATAGCAGATAGCTAGTAACTTTGCTTAAAATCTCACCAGCACATATACACCAGAGCCACAAGCCTATTGCATTTGTTTGCGTATTTTGATAACATGACATACACAGTATGCTTCAAGTATTATTATCACCATATAATATTTTAAATATCATTAAAAAAATAAACATGTTTCTCATTTTATCAAACATTGAGTTTTCTAACTTTGAAAATGATGAGTTTGTGAGCAAAAAAATAAATAAAAATAATCAATTTTAATATAAGTTTTTCCAAACATTTAATATCATACCACTGAAAGTGATTTTAATACAGGTGCTTATTTTCAGTTCTTTTCTCCTATGCTGGTATAAAAAAGAATTGCTTAAGGCATCTGAGTGAATAGATATTATATCTGTTTGACAACAGTACTGAGGAAGCTTCTTTCAATAATAAAAAGCTATACAAAAATGTCAGTTGTAAGCATTTACCAAAATATAAAATGCATTTCTGTGAGGAAGGATTTCACAGCTTGGCAAAAAGGCACAGGTCATTGGTTCAGTTCACTCTCCTAGCCTTGCATTTAAATACTCAGGTAACATCGGAATGACATGTTGGCATGATCCAGCATCTGGAGCCCATGTATGGTTGTTTTACCCAAGCTATTCCCATGTAAAAGAATTGAGAAATTGTAGAAAGAAAATTAGGAAAAACAGGCTCACCAGTGGGTAGTACTGTTTACAAGTAGTGGAGATAGCAGGTTAGGTTATTATGCGTTCACCTGGTGAGCCATGCAAGTCAGCAATCATTGCAATGTACAGATTGCTCAGACTGCTGCCGACTTCTGCTCAGATCACCGCATGGGTCTATGAATGTAAAGGAAAAGGAGGAGCAACATGGCAGTGTCTCTTGCTAAAATGACTTATATTTCTGGTAGCAACTAAAACCTGGATAAAAACAGTAGTAGGAGAACATTTCAACAATAAAAACTGTAGCTGAACCTTGCATACCTGTAAAGGATACACAGACGTAAGCGTGTCCAAAATATTTTTATAAGGTAACACTGAATCACACAAATACCGTAGTTCATAGATCATATTGAAATATTTTTTAGTAACTGAGTACTTGATATGCGTAGGTTGTATAATTAACTCAATGGAGAATTATTCTACGTAGAGCACTGCAAGGCGAGAACAACATTTGTTATCTGGATCACTGGTTAGTTCTCAATCAGACATTTTTGAGTATCTGAAATATGTTATGGATGTCAGTCTGAATTTGACTTTGAACTGCAGTAATCTTACTGATGTCAACTCTCGCAGTGTGAGAAAGTTTGTCACTAAGGTTACCGCATGTCACACCTGTGATCAGCGGTAACCTTAATTACGTCACCACTTATCACTGAAGCTGCGTTCTCACGTGACTATCAGTGTGTTTCGGCGGCCATGCTGAATGGTCACTTTACTGATGTCATCGCTCACCACAGCATCCGGATGTAGCAGTGTCAGGGATCGTCGTGGGACTTGGGATGGATTTATGGTGGACCACTATGGATTATTTTTTTCTGTATCATAACAAATGCGTAAAAGAGGGTCAGAGAGTGCTTTTTACAATTAAAGGACTTTGCACTGTATATGTGTTTATTACTTTTGACTACGGGGTTAATAATTGGCGTGTCTCTCCATTACTAACCCCTGGGGTTGATGTCATTACACAGCTCCAAAACCATTGCCCTGCTTGCCAACGCACCATGGCAATCGGGAAGAGCAGAGGCTAAGCACCAGAATTTGCGCATCTAATGGATGCACCATTTCTGAGGTGGCTGAGGTTTGGTGCTATTAGTCTGGGAGGGGGTAAATATCCATGGCCCCTTCCTAGCCTATTGAGATCAGTCTGCTGCTGTCTGTTTAGTCTTTGCTGGTTATTAAAAATAGGGGGGACCCAATGTCATTTTTTGGGGGTCCCCTTTTTAATAACCAGTAAAGGCTATCCAGACAACTGTTATTAATAGGCTGGGAACCTTTATGGATATTGGCCCCTTCCCAGGATAATAATACCAGCCCCGAACTGTCTGCTTACCCTCAGCTGGTTAGTAAAAAATAAGGAAGACCCCACGTCATAATTGATTTATTCATTCTATAAATACAAGTACAGAAAGCTACACATGGAAACGACTGATTATAAATCACACTGACATATATCTATCTATCTATCTATGTTCCTCATTGCTATCTGCCTCTAGCTTTGAACATCTTTAATACATAACATTGTTTAATTTTTATGCTGCGTTTCATTCCATATGTGTCACACTGACAGCACACTTGGATAGCACATGGACACGGACCATGGATCTCACCAGTACTGATTTGTTCAGTACCAGAAAGTCCGGGACGTGTGAAGGGGGTTATTCCGAACAAACAACATCTAGAAGTGCACATGTAAATCTGACTTTTACCAGCAGATCTGCAAAGGATTGGGATCAAAGGAAAAAGCAAGGAGCATAGAAACCTCAAAGGGTGCAACTTGAAGGAGAGCCAATGGTGTAGTGCCACAAAATTAAGGTAGTAAGGGGTTAAATCTACTACGAGTAGTTGCAGATGTATTTAATGTATAGAATCAAATGGAAAAAAAGCATTTTGTTTTGAAGTCAAACCAATTTTTTCCTCAACATTGGTTCTCCTTTTAGTGATGCCAACCAGTTGATGCTTTGTGGTTTTTAAGCCCTCTTCTCTGTTATTTAGCAAGTTTCTGAAATTGTGTCTACGTGTAGTTTACCATTAAACAGAGGCATAACAGAAAAACCTTTGGGAACATTATTGTACAGGTGGTGAACGATGCCTCACTTGCCTCAAGTTGCATAATAATACTTATGACACTTATATGGTAAAATAAAACTTCAAACAATAAAATATGACCCTTTATGCAAGATTTTTTCAGACTGTGTATGTGTAAAGAGAACTTTTCAGCACAATTGTGTCATGGAAAGTGAAGACATGGCTGTAATGGTGCTGTAATCTGATTAAAGAGGGACCTTTGGTCAAGAAATCCTCTTTATTGTTCTTCTCCAAGCCCCATTTGAAGTTTTCTGCTAATTAGATTTCGGTGCACAGGGGCCGGTCAGTACACTGCCTTGATTCTCCCAACTCTGCCACCTTCCTCCGGTCTGTGAATGACAGGTCACTGCTGAGATTTCAAATAGAGTAGTAAGGTCATTCACAGACTGGAGGCAGGAGGAGGGGAAGGGGAATCATAGACAGGGAGGAGAAGACTCAGTGTACAGTCCGGCCCCTGTGCACCGAAATCTAATTAGAAGAAAATGTGAAATGGTGATTAAAGAAGAACAACAATACAGATTTCTTCACCAAATGTATCAATGTAATTGGTATTACAGCTCCATTATAGCCATGTCTTTACTTTACATCACAAAATTGTGCTGAAAAGTCCTCTCTAAAGAGCTCTATCATTTCAGATATAATACATTGCAACATGTTTTCTATAAGTATTGTAATACACAAAAAGGTTTAATATTTATTCTAAAAATGTACAGAATTCAGTACAAAATAACTCAAACTCTGTGATAGATGTACATACAAAAAGAGACAGTGGTCTGTCCATCCTAAGAATTAAATATAACATAATTAATTGATACCAGAAATATAGAGATATTTGTCAAAAGTAATCAGAAATATGGGATATCTCTAAATCAAAATCCCAAGAGCCATTCATTGCGTCTAACTTGAGAGTCTCCAATCTCCATAGACAACCATGAAAATACCTTAGTTCAACAGTATGTTGCCCCGCAATTGTTATATTGTTTAATGGAATTGTTTGCAACAATCTTATTTTAATTTCTCTTGGGAATTTATTCTTAAGTGAATTCACATGTTAGCAAATACCTTTTTCTTACTGTTATAGATTTTCTATGAAAAAATTAAAAATAAAAACATTACTAGTGCTTCAATCCTTCCATCACAACCTAAGGCATTCAGCAGCTGTATACACACTTAGGAGTAAACACCTCCATCGTTGTTTGCAAAAGCTTTCACAGGCTCCTCCAGCTAAACAATAATCATGGTTTTGTGACTTCTTCTCTCATTGACCACTGTTAGATTACTTTTCCACCTTACATTCCTTTCAAGTCATAGTTGCATACACTGTGTTCCAAATTATTATGCAAATGATATTTTTCTATGATTTTCCTAAATAGTCAGTACAAATGAGTCAGTCTAATAAAGGTCATCACCAGTTAGCGTATACATCAAATTTTATTGAAGAAACCTCCCAATGATAACAGTATAATCTCCAAAATGAATAAAAACTCAAATTGCACTGTTCCAAATTATTAGGCACAGTAGAATTTCTAAACATTTCATATGTTTTAAAGAACTGAAAATGTTCATTTGTGGAATTTGCCGCATTAGGAGGTCACATTCACCGAACAAAAAAGCTATTTAACTCCAAAACATCCTAACAGGCCAAGTTACATGCTATCATAGGAACCCTTCTGTGACATCACCTTCACTATTCTTGCATCCATTGAACTTGGGAGTTTTTGGAGAGTTTCTGCTTGGATTTCTTTGCATGAAGTCGTAATAGCCTCCCAGAGTTGCTGTTTTGATGTGAACTGCCTCCCTCATAGATCTTTTGCTTGATGATACTCCAAAGGTTCTCTACAGGGTTGAGGTCAGGGGAAGATGGTGGCCACACCATGAGTTTATCTTTTTTTATGCCTATAGCAGTCAATGACTCAGAGGTATTCTTTGCAGCATGAGATGGTGCATTGTCATGCATGAAGAGGATTTTGCTCCTGAAGGCACATTTCTGCTTTTTATACCATGGAAGACAGCTGTCAGTCAGAAACTCTATATACAGTACTTTGCAGAGGTCATTTTCACACCTTCAGGAACCTTAAAGGGCCCCATCAGCTGTTTCCCCATGATTCTGGCCGAAAACATGACTCCTCCTCCTCCTTGCTGAAGTCGCAGCCTTGTTGGGACATAGTGGCCATCCACCAACCATCCATCTGGACCATCCAGGGTTGCTCGACACTCATCAGTAAACAAGACTGTATGAAAAATAGTCTTTATGTATGTCTGGACCCACTGCTACAATTTCTGCTTGTGAACACTTTTTAGGGGTGGCCGAATAGTAGGTTTATGCACCACAGCAAGCCTTTGAAGGATCCTACACCATGAGGTTCGAGGGACTCCAGAGGCACCAGCAGCTTTAATTATCTGTTTGCTGGTTTGTAATGGCTTTTTAGCAGCTGCTCTCTTAATCCGATAAACTTGCCTGGCAGAAACCTTCCTCATTCTGCCTTTATCAGCACAAACATGTCTGTGCTCAGAATCAACCACAAATCTCTTAACAGTACGATGGTCACGTTTAAATTTTTGGGAAATATCTAATGTTTTCATCTCTTGACCAAGGCATTGCACTATTTGATGCTTTTCAGCAGCAGAGAGATCCTTTTTCTTTCCTAAATTCCTTGAAACCTGAGCCCTGCTTAATAATGTGGAACATCATTCTTAATTAGTTTTCCTTTAATTAGGCTCACCTGGTAAACTAATTATCACAGGAATTTGAGATTGATTTCAGTGATCCAAAGAGCCCTGATGCACAATACCATCTATGAGTTTATTTGAAAAACAAAAAATTACATCTTTATGACACTTAAATCCAATTTGCATAATAATTTGGAACGCAGTGTAGTTACATTGTTGAAAAAAGACACATAATCATCAAGTTCAACTCAAGATTGTAAGAGAATGAGAAGTCCTCGCATTCTGAGCGGCCATGTTGGCTCTAGCAGCCACTTTGTGCAAAGTTAGAAAACCAATCAATTTTGCTTCAAAAAGTAAATAAGATGTACTTCTGAAAGCCTTACACAGATTGTAGCCAATAGCAGGTATCGTGGACATACACACAGGTTAATCAGCTGCTGGGCAGTGAGATAATAGAAAAATGGTAACATATGGTAATAAGTGCATTTGCTGTAGTGATATTGGAAAACTGCCTTCATCGACCAATTCTCCACCTGGCTTCTTCACTTTTCT
This sequence comes from Dendrobates tinctorius, assembly GCF_039654945.1. Taxonomy (NCBI): domain Eukaryota; kingdom Metazoa; phylum Chordata; class Amphibia; order Anura; family Dendrobatidae; genus Dendrobates; species Dendrobates tinctorius. The sequence goes on from NW_027361675.1 coordinate 48,780,032, forward strand.
TCACTTTCTCTCTGCTGGCATCCCCACCATCATCATGGGTGACTTTAATATCCCTACTGACACCCACCAGCCAGCAGCCTCCAAACTCCTGTCACTTACTTCATCCTTTGGACTTTCTCAGTGGTCCTCCACAGCCACCCACATAGACGGACATACATTAGACCTGATCTTAATCTGCCTCTGTTGCCTATCTAATCTCACAACCTCTCCCCTCCCCCATCCGACCACCACCTACTCACCTTCTCATCCCTGTCCTCCTCATCTGCCCCCCATGTCCAGCCACTACCACATCCTTGCAGAAACCTAGCACACCTAGCCAGTCAAAGACTATCAGACTCTCTTCTACCTCTGTCCTCCATATCTTCAGTCCACAACATGGACAGTGCCACCGCTTTCTATAACGCCACCCTCACATCAGCCATAGACTCAGTCGCCCCTCTTAGGCATGGCAAAGTGCAATGAATCAATAGGCAACCCTGGCACTACAATCTCACCAAAAACCTTCGACAATCATCCAGGGTCACGGAGCTGCATTGGAGGAAAACACACCTGCCAGATGACTTCACTGCTTTCAAACAAGCTACACTTGTCTTTAACCCCTTCCTGCCATCCGACGTACTATCCCGTCCACGGTACCTGGGCCCGTATGACCGGGGACGGGATAGTACGTCGGCGCGATCAGCGGCGCCCACGTGGTGAGCGCCGCTGATCGCGGCCGGGTGTCAGCTGATTATCACAGCTGACACCCGGCACAATGTGTCAGGGGCGGTCACGGACCGCCCCTGACACGTTAACCCCTTGCACACCGCGATCAAACACGATCGCGGTGTACCGGGGGTTAAAGGGAAGCATCGGCAGGGAGGGGGCTCCCTCCGTGCTTCCCTGAGCCCCCCACGGCAGCGCAATGTGCAGCGCTGCTGCGGGGGACTCCCTTCCTCCAGGCCCCCGAATCCAAGATGGCGACGGGGGCCTTCGGGGGCCTGCGGAAGCTGGCTTCCTCAGTGCCTGCAAAGCGCAGGCATGAGGAAGCCTTCTGCAATGCCTGTGTCAGATCGCTGATCTGTCACAATGATCTGTGATGTGACAGATCAGCGATCTGTCACAGGACAGTGATGTCCCACCTGGGACTATTTAATAAAGTAAAAAAAAAAATAAAAAAAAGTGTAAAAATAATTAAAAAAAAATCGCCAAATAAATCAGAAAAAAAAAAAAAAAAATTCCCCCAATAAATCCATTTTTTGGAAATAATAAAAAAAAAAAACAATAAAAGTACACATATTAGGTATCGCCGCGTCCGTAACGACCCGCCCTATAAAACTGTCCCATTAGATAACCCCTTTAGCGAACCCCTTAAAAAATAAAAATAAAAAACGAATCAAAAAATAATGATTTATTATCATACCGCCAAACAAAAAGTGTAATAACGCGCAATCAAAAAGACGCATATAAATAGCCATGGTACCGCTGAAAACGTCATCTTGTCCCGCAAAAATCGAGCCACCACACAGCATAATCAGCGAAAAAATAAAAAAGTTATAGCTTGCTGAATAAAGCGATGCAAAAATAATTATTTTTTATATAAAGTAGTTTTCATTGCATAAAACCGACAAAAACATAAAAAACTACCTAAATGAGGTATCGCTGTAACCGTACTGACCCGAAGAATAAAACCGCTTTATCAATTTTACCGCACGCGGAACGGTGTAAACGCACCCCCCCAAAAGAAATTCATGAAACGCTGGTTTTTGTTCATTCTGCGTCCCAAAAATCGGAATAAAAAGCGATCAAAAAATTTCACGTGCCCGAAAATGGTACCAATAAAAACGTCAACTTGTCCCACAAAAAATGAGACCTCACATGACTCGGTGGGTCAAAATACGGAAAAATTATAGCTCTCAATATGTGGTGATGCAAAAACTATTTTTACAATAAAAAGCGTCTTTTAGCGTGCGACAGCCGCCAAACATAAAAACCGCCATAAATAGTAAATCAAACCCCCCGTTATCACCCCCTTAGTTAGGGAAAAATAATACAATTAAAAAAATGTATTTATTTCCATTTTTCCATTAGGGTTAGGGCTAGGGTTAGGGCTAGGGGTGTGTTGGGGTAGGGTTAGGGTTAGGGTTAGGGTAGGGTTAGGGTAAAGGGCATGTCACACTAAGAGATATCGCTAGCAATATCGCTATAACTAGTGACATTATAGCGATATTGCTAGCGATATCTCTGTGTCTGATACTTACCAGCGACCGGCTCCCCCGCTGGTTATCGCTGATCGCGCGAGAACGTTCAGGACTGTTTCTCGTCGTCAGCTTCCTGCGGCGCTTCCGGCTGTGAGGACGAGCGACGCGTGGACGCGGGCGGGAGGACGCAGGATCGCCTGGTGTGACAGGTAAGTAGCGATCCCCGTCCCCAGCGATGTCGCTAGTGAGATCTGCCTATGTGGCAGCTCACTAGCGACCACTTAGCGATGTACCAGCGATCCTGACCGCGTCATATCGCTGGTCGGGATCGCTGGTACATCGCTAAGTGTGACAGTACCTTTAGGGTTAGGGCTAGGGTTAGGGTTAGGGCTAGGGTTAGGGCTAGGGTTAGGGTTAGGGGCGTGTTGGGGTTCGGGTTGGAGTTAGAATTGGGGGTTTCCACTGTTTGGGCACATCAGGGGCTCTCCAAATGCAACATGGCGTCTGATCTCAATTCCAGCCAATTCTGAGTTGAAAAAGTCAAATGGTGCTCCTTCCCTTCCAAGCTCTGCTATGCGCCCAAACAGTGTTTTACCCCCACATGTAGGGTATCAGCCTACTCAGAACAAATTGCAAAACAATTTTTGGGGTCCAATTTCTCCTGTTACCCTTAGGAAAATAAAAAATTGGGGGCAAAAATATCATTTTTGTGGAAAAAAATGATTTTTTTATTTTCACGTCCGAGTGTTATAAACTTCTGTGAAGCACTTGGGGGTTCAAAGTGCTCACCACACATCTAGATAAGTTCCGTGGGGGGTCTAGTGTCCAAAATGGGGTCACTTGTGGGGAGTTTCAATAGTTTAGGTAAATCAGGGGCTCTCCAAACGCACATGACACCCGCAGACCATTCCATCAAAGTCTGCATTCCAAAACGTCACTGCTTCCCTTCCGAGCCCCGACGTGTGTCCATACAGTAGTTTTCTCCCACATATGGGGTGTCAGCGTACTCAGGACAAATTGGACAACAACTTTTGGGGTCCAATTTCTCCTGTTACCCTTGGGAAAATGAAAAAATTGGGGACTAATTGATCATGTTTGTGGAAAAAATACAATTTTTTTATTTTCATGCCCTGGCATTATAAACTTCTGTGAAGCCCTTGGGGGTTCAAAGTGCTCACCTCACATCTAGATACGTTCCTTAGTGGGTCTAGTTTTCAAAATGGGGTCATTTGTGGGGGGTTTCCACTGTTTAGGTACATTAGGGGCTCTCCAAAGGCAACATGACACCCGCAGACCATTCCATCAAAGTCTGCATTCCAAAACGTCACTACTTCCCTTCCGAGCCCCGATGTGTGCCCATACAGTAGTTTTCTCCCACATATGGGATATCAGCATACTCAGGACAAATTGGACAACAACTTTTGGGGTCCAGTTTCTCCTGGTACCCTTGGGAAAATAAAAAAATGGTGACTAAAAGATCATGTTTGTGGAAAAAATATGAATTTTTTATTTTCACGCCCGGGCGTTGTAAACTTCTGTGAAGCACTGGGGGGTTAAAAGTGCTCACCACACATCTAGATAAGTTCCTTAGGGGGTCTAGTTTCCAAAATGGTGTCATTTGTGGGGGGGGTTCCACTGTTTTGGTACATCAGGAGTTTTCCAAACGCGACATGGTGTCCGATCTCAATTCCAGCCCAAAACGTCAAATGGCGCTGCTTCCCTTCCGAGCTCTGCCATGCGCCCAAATAGTGGTTTACCCCCACATGTGGGGTATCAGCGTACTCAGGACAAATTGCACAATAACTTTTAGGGTCCTGTTACCCTTGGAAAAATAAGAATTGAGGGTGAAAAGATCATTTTTGTGGAAAAAATATGATTTTTTAATTGTATGGCTTTATGTTATAAACTTCTGTGAAGCCCATGGGGGTTCAAAGTTCTCACCACACATCTAGATAAGTTCCTTAGGGGGTCTAGTTTCCAAAATGGTGTCATTTGTGGGGGGTTTCCACTGTTTTGGTACATCAGGGGTTTTCCAAACGCGACATCGTGTCCGATCTCAATTCCAGCCAAAAACGTCAAATGGCGCTGCTTCCCTTCCGAGCTCTGCCATGCGCCCAAATAGTGGTTTACCCCCACATGTGGGGTATCAGCGTACTCAGGACAAATTGCACAATAACTTTTAGGGTCCTGTTACCCTTGGGAAAATAAAAATTGGGGTGAAAAGATCATTTTTGTGGAAAAAATATGATTTTTTAATTGTACCGCTGTACGTTATAAACTTCTGTAAAGCCCTTGTGGGTTCAAAGTTCTCACCACATATCTAGATAAGTTCCTTGGGGGGTCTAGTTTCCAAAATGGGGTCACTTGTAGGGGGTTTCCACTGTTTAGGTACATCAGGGACTCTCCAAACGTGACATGGCGTCCAATCTGAATTTCAGCCAATTTTGCATTGAAAAAGTCAAACGGCGCTCCTTCCATTCTGAGCTCTGCCATGCGCCGAAACAGTCGTTCCCCCCCACATATCAGGTATCTGCGTACTCAGGACAAATTGCACAATAACTTTTGCAGTTCAATTTCTCCTGTTACCCTTGGTAAAATAAAAAAATTGAACCTGAAGTATTTTTTTTTATGAAAAAAAGTTAGATGTTCATTTTTTTTTTAAATATTCAAAAAAATTCCTGTGACGCACCTAAAGGGTTAATAAACTTCTTGAATGTGGTTTTGAGCACCTTGAGGGGTGCAGTTTTTAGAATGGTGTCACTTTTGGGTATTTTCTATCATATAGACCCCTCAAAGTGGCTTCAAATGTGATGTGGTCCTAAAAATAAAATGGTGTTGTAAAAATGAGAAATCGCTGGTCAACTTTTAACCCTTATAACTTCCTAACAAAAAAAAATTTTGGTTCCAAAATTGTGCTGATGTAAAGTAAACATGTGGGAAATGTTAGTTATCAAGTTTTTTGTGTGCCGTATCTCTGTGATTTAAGGGCATAAAAATTCAAAGTTGGAAAATCGTGAAATTTTCAAAATTTTCGCCAAATTTCCGTTTTTCTCACAAATAAACACAAGTTATTTGAATGAAATTTTACCACTACCATGAAGTACAATATGTCACGAGAAAACAATGTCAGAATCACCGGGATCCATGGAAGCGTTCCAGAGTTATGACCTCATAAAGGTACAGTGGTCAGAATTGTAAAAATTGGCCCGGTCATGAACGTGCAAACCACCCTTGGGGGTGAAGGGGTTAAATTAGTCCTTCTCCTCTGATAAACAGACCTATTTCACAAATCTTGTATCTTCACTATCCTACAACCCAAAACAACTGTTCAGCACATTCAAGTCTCTCCTCCGCCCACCACTGCCACCTCCAACTCCCCTCATCTCTGCTAAGGACTTTGCCACCTACTTCAAAAATAAAATTGACCAAACAAGGCAAACCTTTACTTTTCCACCTCCCCATATACCAGACCTCTGCCCTTCTCTAATAACCTCCCTCTCCAACATCACTGAAGGAGAGCTTACTCATCTCCTCTCCAAATTACACCTCACCACCTGTGCACTTGACCTCATCCCTTCCCACCTGCTCCCCAACCTCAATAACATGCTCATTCCAGCCTTAACCCATCTCTTCAACCTATTGCTATCTTCTGGTACCTTCCCCTCTGCCTTCAAACATGCCACAATCACACCCATCCTCAAAAAAACAAATCTTGACCCGACTGCTATGTCCAGCTATTGCCCCATATCACTGCTCCAATCTGGCTTCTGCCCCCACCACTCCACCGAAACTGCCCTGACCAAAATTACTAATGACTTGCTCACAGCCAAAGCTAATAGACAGTTCTCCATCCTCCTCCTTCTCGACCGTGTCCTCTGCCTTTGACACAGTCGACCACTGCCTACTGCTACAGATTCTTTCTTCCTTTGGCATCAAAGACCTTGCCCTGTCCTGGATCGCCTCTTACCTTTCTGACTGCACATTTAGTGTTTCCCACTCCCACACTACCTCCTCATCCCACCCTCTCTCTGTTGGAGTCCCCCAAGACTCTGTCCTGGGGCCCCTACTTTTTTCTATCTATACCCTTGGCCTAGGGCAATTCATAAAGTCCCATGGCTTCCAGTACCACCTGTATGCGGATGACACTCAGATCTTCCTCTCTGGCCCAGATCTCACCTCTTTGCTGTCCAGAATCCTGGAGTGTCTATCAGCCATATCCTCCTTCTTCACTTCTCGCTTCCTAAAACTTAATGTAGACAAAACCGAACTCATCATCTTTCCTCCATCTCACGTATCTTCCCTACCCGATCTATCTATTATGGTAAACGGCATTACGCTGTTTCCCGCACCTGATATCCGCTGCCATGGAGTAACTCTCGACTCTGCCCTGTATTTCAAACCACACGTCCAATCTCTTGCAACCTCCTGTCTCCTACAACTCAAAAATATTTAGAGAATCTGTCCCTTCCTCAACCCTCAATCTACTAAAACTTTTGTGCATACCCTCATCATCTCCTGCCTTGATTACTGCAACACCCTCCTCTGTGGCCTCCCCGCCAACTCTCTTGCACCTCTCCAGTCTGTTCTCAACTCTCCTGCCCGACTAACCCACCTCTCTCCTTGCTACTCCCCTGTTTTTGCCCTCTGCAAATCCCTCCACTGACTCCCATTTCCCCAACGAATCCAGTTCAAACTAATAACATTGACCTACAAAGCCATCCACAACCAGTTCCCTCCCTATATCTTTGAACTAATCTCCCAATATCTTCCCTCACGTAATCTTCAATCCTCCTAAAACCTCCTACTTTCCTCAACACTTATTCATTCCTCACACAACCTCCTCCAAGATTTCTCCCGAATATCCCCCATCCTCTGGAATTCCACGACTCACCACCACCAGAGCTGCCACCTCACCACCACCAGAGCTGCTGCAACCCCGACCTTCTGTCTCTTCCCCATTATCCCATAGAATGTAAGTCCACAAGAACAGGGTCCTCTCCCCTCTGTAAGAGGCTGTCATTGTAAATTTGTTTACTGTCAATGATATCTATAACTTTATATGTAACCCTTTCTCATGTACAGCACCATGCAATTAATGGCGCTATATAAATAAATAATAATACTAATAATAAAAATAGACCTGTGATGTGATTAATGACAGTAGCTAAAAGCAACATGGAGATTTAAGAGTTCTCATGGAGTTTGGAGAAAAGAGTCATTTAACTATTGCATGCTTTGTTCTTGAATATGTTTTTCTCCTCAGTATGATGTTATCATGTATATGCCCTTTTGGTGCAATGTGCTTTCTTTGTCTAAACCATGTATAAAAAGCCCCTGTTGCTGGTGTTCAGGGCCAGAACATCGCCATTATGCCGCCATGCCACACCATGGCCAGACCATCGCCAGATGTCCCAGCATCACTTTGTTTGTCTCAACTCCTGTTGGTGCTTGCATGGTTTGTCTCACTCACTTTCCCTGAAACTGTTCTGCTGCGAAATCTCCAAATAAACTTCAGTCTCAGCTTGATAAGAGGATTGTCTACATATTTTTTTGGATCTTCCAGCTCTCAGTAAGAATTTTTTTACAAGTTGCAAGCCAGCCAGGAAGAGCGGTTCCTGAGAGCTGCCTCCAGAAAAACCATTGGAAGGATTTGTGGCTGAGGGCTTGAGGCTAGAAGGGTGAAAAAATAAAAAAAACTGCGCGTGGCCATGTGTTAAATCACTCAAAGTAAACCAGCCTGAAGGAGAATCTCTCGTGAAACGCTCCAAGTCTGCCTGATTTTGATAAGAAAACTACAAAAAAAGGACTATAAAAATATATGTGCAACCAAGAATAAACCTCTACGTGAGTTATCTACACGGACGTGAGAAGTTTTGTGCCCGGTAGCAAGAGGCTTTAAAAGGCGAGAGGAGATGCCTGGAAAGCATAGCGAGAGAGGCTGGACAAGCAACCACACCTCTTTTGGTCCTCTCAAGTCTGCAGCAGCTCTTCCAGGCAGAGAGCTGTAGTATATAATTTTTGCCTGAATTGCACTGGTGGATATCAGAACAGAGAAAACTCGTCCTTGTAGGCCACTAAAGTATGGAGTGATAATGGAAGAAGGCAAAGAAGCATGTTAGTACACTCCAGCTGGAGGGGGTTAATGTTGAAACCACATGGTTAAATTGTATGCATTGGTTCACAGAAGAAAACAGGGAACTAGATGTTAGGTGTTGAGTTCCTGACACTGCACAGGGGTAATCTCAAGCCATGTCCTCTGCAGTCTCCCATTCTTCTTCAGCTGCAGAGGTTCCTGCTCAGCAGAGACTTCAGTCTCAGCGTCTTGCTCAGGCTAATTCTATGCGTCTGGTTGCAGCTGCCTCCCCAGGTTCAGCTATAGCATGCAGCATTAGTCAGCAGTGAGCAGACGCTCCTGGGACTAAGTACTGCTTTTTCCCATCAAAGCATGCCCGTGAGACGACTGCTCTTTGGTGGTTGGAGGTCACATGCTCAGGTCCTCAAGCAGCTCAGATTGGGCCATCAGCAAGGTCCTGGAAGGCTGCGGCTATAAAGGGATCGTACGGCCGTGCGCTAGTATAGTCCATGTGGTATGCACGTATGAATGTTTCTGGTGAATGACTCATTATGAAACCCCTACCCTTGGTACACATGTGTTGATCAGCCTTACCAGTTAGTGCCTAGGCTGGCAGAGTCAGGTAGGAGGCAGAGTCAGGGACTAGCTTCAGCGCCAAGTAGTGGCTTTGCCTGTACGCCACTGTGCACTTTGTCTGCACTCCACAATAGACAGCGTCTATTAGTGGCGTTCGCAGGTACGACGCCGTGCTCTTAGTGGTTCTAGAGAGGCTCTTACCCCACGTCCTTGGGGCAGAGTCTTGTGACCATACACTAGCGCTGATTCAGCTGTGCCCTTTGACAGTCAACAGGGTATGGCATCTGTGTTCTACGGTTCTGTGTCTCTGTGAAGCAACAGAGCACGTTGCTACTACACACTGGATGGCATTTAACTCACGTGTGTCCATGCGATACCGCCATTTTGTGGCTGCCATTACCGAGCAGCAGTTAACATCTGTGCACGGTGGACCCCGGGCTGCGAACTCACCTTATTACCATATTCTTATTATTTGGTGCGTTCCGCCAGACCCTAACACTAGATAAGAAAAAGTCACTAGGGAAAGCTTGTAGCTGGGTAGCGACTTTGTGTAAGACAGTCAAAGCTTTCGATCAGGCTATTGATAGGCAGCCTGCATGACAATATGTTAACATGGTCACCTGGAGAGGGGCAGTGTATGGAGAGAGATTAGAGAAGCTGAATGATATGCTGAAGCTAGCAGAAGAAACACAAAGGGAGGGGTGTGAGCTGCAGCAGCAAAGAGCAGCTATGTCACAGATTTACACTGCAGCTTATAAAAGTGGTGCTGATGTAGATACAGTTCTAGACTGGAAAAGAGAGTTAGGAGAAAAGGTGAGGGAGTATACAAAAAACAAGATATAGTGTCCCAACAGCTCCAACTTATGCAGATACAGTTGAGGAAAGATTAAGAAGGGGAATGATATCAGAATAGAAGCAGATAAATGGGTTGCTGTCTGGTGTGTTGTGTTGGATAAAACCTTAGATACTATGGATCAGGGTGATAAATTTGCTATAATAGAACAATTTGTGAAAAACTTGGAATGAGTTTTCAAATCAGGAGCTTTGTTGAATGTAGAATATATTGAAGATGTTGTGGAGGCTATGTTGAACAATGTTAGGACAATGCAGTCCGAGATGAAAGGTGATGAATCCAATGTTTTTGTGTACCATCCACCTCGGGGTGCATCTGCTGATTCAAGGAGACCAGAAATTCCTGGAGGGTACGGCCAGCTGTTGAGAGTCTCATTCGGCAGATCCCCCCAGAATCCCACAAGAGGTCCTCCTGTGTGTTACTTTTGTGGGTAGCTTGGGCACTTTAGACGTTTTTGTCCCAATTTTGTGCCAGAGACTGAACCTTGGGTGCCATTTAACCCCCAGCAGACCCGAGAGTTCTCCAAACCCCCTTCTGGAGTTAGACTCCATATCCAGTGATGAATGACCCTAGGCAGTATCAGCAGTATAATGAGCTTCAAATGGTTAATCCAGTCTCTCATGAGCCTTCTGCTCCTTCTCCCTCCCCAGTAGCTAGCTCCCAATCATTCATTCCCGGAAATCCATGCTATTCAAAGAGGGGTTACTCCTCCTTGTCCCTATGCTCCTCTGATAAGGGAGTTGCGGGAACATGAAACATGAGGACCAGACTCTTACTGAGGATCTCTTTGGGGGCAGAGGTGGGAACTGTGGGACGGAAGCCACGTCTAGATGAGGATGATGGAGTTTTGGGCTTCCCACCGGAGGAAACACCGACTGATGGGGTGCTGCCCCTGTTCCCCTTGCCCTCCTTGCCCCCCTTTCCATGGGTAGGGACTGATGACCTTATTTGAAGGGGAGAATAGAGTGGCTGCCATAGGAAGACATCCTCATTGAAATAGGAGCCTCAGTTTCAGTAACAGGACACAAACTGCAGTCATCCCCTGGACTGCCTGAGACTACCACTTTAGTAGGATTTGAGGACACCTGTATTCAAGCAGAAAAAAGTTATCCAGCGAACCTGAGATTTCAAGGTGCAGGAGGATCGAAGAAATGGGGTCTTCAATGCGCTTTTTGGGTAAATACACAGTTGCGGTCCACTATTTCGGGTACTGGTGTTTTGGGAGCAATGTGAATTGTTGATTTGTGTAAGAGAGTTCTGTGACGGAACAAAGAAGCAATTATTTGTTCTGTAATTGCACCTGTGGAAGAGGAAGAGGAAAGTCACAAATTACCTGTCACGGTCCTGTTAAGGTCGGCGTGCAGCCACCACTGAGCAAGGACTCACCCACACAGCAGAGGGGCCCTGGGTCAAACACGGCTGGATAGTTCAATGAAACAGGACCTGGAGAAACTAAAGTCAGTGAGCAGTGAAGGACCTACGGTCATGTGACCACAAGGGGGCGAGGCTTAACTATCAGAGATAGGCAGAACACTAATACTGGAATTCTCAAAGTCAGACAAACCGGGTCATACACAGAGATAACAGTAAAGTACCAGGGATGAGACAGAACGGAGAGTCGGGGCCAAGCAGAGATCAAAACCAAACAGACATAGAAGGTACCAAGCAGAATCCAACAAGCAGTATCCAGAGAACAGATCGAGTCATACACAGAGTATCAGATAAACAAGAACACAGCACAAACACACTCAGGGGTCACCACACTATGCCAAGGGCGAAAGTATAACTGACAGGGATGGGAGCGTCCTGAGGCTATAAGAAGCTATCCCAGAACCAGGGAGAGGCCACAATCATAAGCCCCAGGTGTGCAGGTAAGCCTGCACTGGGATCACAACCTTTAACTCCAGAAATGCCAGTCATCAGCACTGGTTCCAGACATTAACCCAACGTGTGCGAGTCAAACCCGCACTGAGATCATGACATTACCCATTGCCAGTCTAGGATCATGTACTAATGAAAATGTTCACAATGATGTTTTAAAAAAATAAATTGAAACAAAGGTTCCCTGAATTGTGGATCTCAAAGATAACTGATTGTGGTTTACTGCGAACTCAAGTTAAAATTGATGGTGAAAAGCTGTCATCTTTCCAGCAACAGTATCGCATTCCTGAGGACACAATCCCGTACATAAGGGTTGCGGTCAGTGAATTGGAAAAACAAGGCATTGCTGTGAATGGTAATTCTCCATGTAACAGTCCCATTTTACCTGTAAAAATGGAAGATGGCAGCCTTTGAATGGTTGTGGACTTTAGACTTGTAAATAAGTACACTCCTTCAGCAGCTCACCATGCTACATCTATCCCTGAAGTTATGTCATAGCTGAGGAGTGATTGTAAAGTGTTTTCTTGTCTGAACATTGCAAATGGCTTTTTCTCAGCACCCCTAACACCTGAATCGGCCATTCGCTTTGCATTCTCTTTTGAGAATGTGCAGTACTTGTACACGCAGTTGCCCATGGGATTTCACAGTTCTCCTGTGTATTTCCATCAGGCATTGGCTCAGGTGTTAGAATCCCTTGGCTGCGGAGACAAAGTCCTACAATATGGGGATGATTTATTGATCCAAACTGTCGATGAATGTGAACACAAAGAGACCCATGGAAATGTTTGTCAGGCTTTACAAGATGCAGGACTCCAAATGAGTCTAGATAAAGTACAATTGATGAAGTCAGAAGTTTAATTCCTGGATGTGTCTGTCTCAGCAGAATGAAAGAAACCCATACATGATAGGGTTAAAGCTATTCAACATGTCCCCATGCCAACTAATATTACTGAGCTCAGAACATTTTTGGGTCTTATTAATTTTTCCAGAGAATTTATTGAAGATTTCATCTGGCTAAGCCACTGTATGATTTACTAAAAGATGTTGATAATGATTTTGCCCCTGTCAATGTAGAGGGAGAAGCCTTGCAGGCTTTTGAAGGTTCGAAGCACACCAATACGGCGGCCACTGCTATGGTTAACCCTGACCCTTCCCAACCCTTTTACATCCAAGCTCACACCGGAGATATATCTATTTCCACGGTGTTTTACAAAAATGGCCCAAAGATAGCCCGAAGTGTCTATGCCCTAGGATACTACGCTAAGTTGCTCACCCCCATGGAGAAAGGAATCATTTCATGTATAAAGTACCTACTGGGTGTGCACTGGACAATGAATCAAGTAAAACATATAGTAGGATTTGCTTCCTTAATTTTGCAGACCCCACTGAAAATTCTACAGGTCTAAATTTGTTATAGAAGCTTAGGATATGGTTAAAATTTTCAGAAAGACAGGACCCTGGGAGGGAAATTGAGAAGTTATCTTTGTTGTCACTCATAAGAATTGGCCTTACAGTTGTAGGAGTGTGCAAGGTTAACAAATCAAGCTACAAAAGGTGTTAAAATTTTTCACATTAATCAGTGTAGACTTCTTAATTATCTTTCTGAGATTTCTGGTAGGGACTGATACTCCACTTAATGTAACTTATTTTTTGGGGGACTAATATTTTAATGACTTTTTATTTTGTGTTTGTGCTTTTTTAAGGATTTTTGCCCTTACACACAAGTGCATAAAGTGATAAATCACCTTGATAATAATATTTTCAATAATTCACCCATGAATATTACAGCATGGTATGTTGTACTCTGGATAGAGTACAAGAGGGGGACTTGTAAGAGAATGAGAAGTCCTCACATTTTCAGTGGCCATGTTGGCTCTAGCAGAAGTTAGAAAACGAACTGATTTTGCTTCTAAAAAGCTAATAAGATGTACTTCTGAAAGCCTTAGACAGATTGGAGACACAAGAGGAGATCATAGTGTGGCGCCCCTGAGGGTTCAGTCACCACAGAGGTACAGCACCTCATCCAGAGGTGTAGTATCCTACTACCCAGGTAAGGGTGAGGCACCTGACCACACTCTAACACCTGCATCCAACACTCACTTATAGCAGCAGGGCGGCACCCTGGATGGACCCTAAGGGAGGATGATTTCATCCCTGCTGGATAGGAAGGTGAGTTGAGAGGTGGGTAGAGCTTCAGAGTTCAGAGTGGGAGAACTGAAAGGAAGTCAGGATCAGTTCTCACCTAGGAGGAGAAGTGGAAGGATGCAGACAGAGCAGCTCCTGGTTGGGAGGAGCTGCTGGATGAAGTAGCTTTGGAAGGAAGCTCCCTGTAGAGGGAAGGGATCCCAGATGCACAGGCAGAGCATAGGCCACCCGTCGGGCTTGTTCCACGCAGACGGCTGTCAGGTGGAGGGATCAGGTCGCAGAAGGGTGTTGGCCCCTAGCCTAGTAGAGTGGACAACAGGACTTAGCTAGAAAGCTGACAGCTGTGGCAACTTTAGGGGCCCCAGCCACCAACCACAGTTATCTTCTCCGGAAAGGCAGCCAGAAAAGAGCAAAGAAACGCATTGGGCACGTTATCCAACAAGGTCCGTGGCTGCTGGCCTGGGACACTGACTGAGGTGCTGGGAAGGAAGAGGAGTAGAAATCAGCACAGTGAGATGGCCAGGAAAGGCATATACTGAAGGGAGTGCTGGAAAGGTGTGGTTCATCTGCTTGGGAGTTGACTGGGCCCCTCACCTGAAGGACATGGCACAAAGTGGGCATCTGTGTGCACCAGAACTGTGAGTAAAGATTTGGAACTGCACCCAGCTGTGTCCTCTGAATTCTTACCTCAACACTCACCCAGCACTGCTACTTCTAACATGAAACATAACATCTTCGATAACAACTACTGCCCTGGGACTAAGCTCTGCCTGTGGACAGCTATTCCAACTCTGTTGCATCACACCATCAGTCCCAGAGGATCTGCACTGCAGCACTGGTCACCTCTGACCAGATTCCACAGGTGGCATCACGAACACTTATTACAATTATTATTTTTCATCCCTTGTAAATATTCCCCTTTTATTGGATGCCCAGGGCCACGGACCGGGTCACCGCCACTGTGACACTGCCCCTTTAAGAAGCAGCCCAGTACCGAGTACCACACGGCCATGGCAGGCGCTCCAATAGCCATTAGCAAGTATAGTGGACATACACACAGGTTAATTGGATCAGCTGCAGGGCAATGAGACAATAGAAAAATGGTAACATATGGTAATAAATAAGTGCATTTGTTGTAGTGATATTGGAAAATAGACCTGTGATTAGAGTTGAGCGATACCGTCCGATACTTCTAAGTATCGGATCGGAATGGATCGGCCGATCTTAAAAAAAAGTATCGGTATCGCCGATTCCGATACCGGAAGTCCCATTCAAGTCTATGGGACTTCCGGTATCGGAATAAGAAAAACCCTGTTTTTGCCTTGTACAGCCTCTCTGGGGTCTGTACGGGCCTTTCGGGGGGCTGTGCCGGCCTGCCAGGGGGTCTGTGCAGGCTCCGGTGGTCTGTGCCGGCCTGCCGGGGGGCTGTGCCGGCCTGCCGGGGGGGCTGTGCAGGCTCCGGTGGGCTGTGCCGCCCTGCCGGGGGGCTGTGCCGGCCTGCCGGTGGTCAGGTAGGTATCCTTCCGCACTGTATTCCTCCGCCACTTAAAAAAAAAAAAGTCCCTAGTCTCACTTTATGCCATTGCTGTGTGGGAATTTCCCACGCAGCAATGGCATAAAGTGAGACTAGGGACTTTTTTTTTTAAGTGGCGGAGGAATACAGTGCGGAAGGATACCTACCTTCCGTCATTGGATTCCTGCAGCCCGTAGAGAACGGCAGCATCAGCTGATGCTGCCGTTCTCTACCCAAGATCATCGTGGGACACACTCGTGGACTGCTTCGGATCGTGGGTGAGTATTTTTGTGGTTTGTTATGTTAATATTTATTCCGTAAAAGACAATGGCTTCGGGGAACAATGTGACAAGTATTGGTAAGTATGTTACTCTATGTTATATGTACTGTATGTCTATGTATGTATTGTATGAATGTATTGTATGTAGTATGTATGTAGTATATATGTGGTATGTATGTAGCATGTAGTATGTATGTAGTATGTATGTAGCATGCATGTAGCATGCAGTATGTATGTAGCACGCATGTAGTATATATGTAGTATGTATGTAGCATGTAGTATGTATGTAGTATGTATGTGGTATGTATGTAGCATGTAGTATGTATGTAGCATGCATGTAGTATGTATGTAGTATATATGTAGTATGTATGTAGCATGTAGTATGTATGTAGCATGCATGTAGTATATATGTAGTATGTATGTAGCATGTAGTATGTATGTAGCATGCATGTAGTATGTATGTAGTATGTATGTAGTATGTATGTGGTATGTATGTAGCATGTAGTATGTATGTAGCATGCATGTAGTATATATTTAGTATGTATGTAGCATGCATGTAGTATGTATGTAGTATGTATGTAGCATGCATGTAGCATGCATGTAGTATGTATGTAGTATATATGTGGTATGTATGTAGTATGTATGTAGCATGCAGTATGTATGTAGCATGCATGTAGTATATATGTAGTATGTATGTAGCATGTAGTATGTATGTAGCATGCATGTAGTATATATGTAGTATGTATGTAGCATGTAGTATGTATGTAGCATGCATGTAGTATGTATGTAGTATGTATGTGGTATGTATGTAGCATGTAGTATGTATGTAGCATGCATGTAGTATATATGTGTTATGTATGTAGCATGCATGTAGTATGTATGTAGTATATATGTGGTATGTATGTAGTATGTATGTAGCATGCAGTATGTATGTAGCATGCATGTAGTATATATGTAGTATGTATGTAGCATGCATGTAGTATATATGTAGTATGCATGTAGCATGTAGTATGTATGTAGCATGCATGTAGTATGTATGTAGTATATATGTGGTATGTATGTAGTATGTATGTAGCATGCAGTATGTATGTAGCATGCATGTAGTATATATGTAGTATGTATGTAGCATGTAGTATGTATGTAGCATGCATGTAGTATATATGTAGTATGTATGTAGCATGTAGTATGTATGTAGCATGCATGTAGTATATATGTAGTATGTATGTAGCATGTAGTATGTATGTAGCATGCATGTAGTATGTATGTAGTATGTATGTAGTATTTTTTTTTTTTTTTTTAACATTTAACACATTAGCCGGATGATGGGACTACTACTGTCCCATCATTGGCTAATGTGTCAATCACTGTCATGGTAGCAGGCATCGCCAGATGGGACTTATAGTCCCATCGGACGATGCTTGCACAGACCCCCGGACATCAGCACAGCCCCCCGGCAGGCCGGCACAGCCCCCCGGCAGGCCGGTACAGACCCCCACAGGGTGCACAGACCACCGGCAGGCCGGCACAGCCCCCCGGCAGGCCGGTACAGACCCCGGGCAGTCCACACAGCCCCCCGGCAGGCCGGCACAGCCCCCCGGCAGGCCGGTACAGACCCCGGGCAGTCCACACAGCCCCCCGGCAGGCCGGCAGAGACCCCTGGAAGGCCCGAAATGACGGCGCATCATGATGCGCACACACCGCGCATCATGATGACGTCAGGCTGTCAATCAACTTTGAACTTCCGATTCCGATGCCGACTTCCGATATTGAAAAAATATCGGAAGTCGGTATCGGAATTCCGATACAGCAAGTATCGGCCGATACCCGATACTTGCGGTATCGGAATGCTCAACACTACCTGTGATGTGATTAATGACAGTAGCTAAGAGGAACATGGAGATTTACAAGTTCTAGTGGAGTTTAGGGAAAAGAGCCTTAAAGTCATTACACTTAACTATTAAAAGCTTTGTTCTTGAATATGTTTTTCTCCGCAGTATGATATTATCATGCATATGCCCTTTTCGTGCAATGTGCTTTCTTTGTCTAAACCATGTATAAAAAGCCCCTGTTACTGTCGCGCGCCCTGTCATGGCCCCATCGCACACGCTAATACTTACCCTGCGCCGCAGCCTCTCTCCCTCCTCCGTCGGCGGCGGCGGGGTCCTCCTCTGACCGGCCCGCTGCCTGTGACGTCATTGCGAATTCTGCGCATGCGCCATAGGCCGTGGCCGGCCCTCCTAGCCAGTTCTTATACTCCGGCGGTGCCCTGACCCGGTAGCACCGCCGGACCAATGGGGGCAGGTTCTCGGCTATATCAGGCCGCCCTCCCAAAATGGAGGTGCCTGATCGTTGTTGCATTATCAGCACATTAGGCTCCCATGCCCTTCCCTGTGCACGGTCTCCATCCTCACCCTGTCCCTGTGCTTTCTTTCAGTGCTGCTCGGTTCTGTGTGTGTTCCTGCTCTGCCCTGCCTGCTCGTGCCGTGCCTGGTTCCTGCTGTCCTATTCTGTTCCTGCCTGCCCGTGTCTGTTCCTGCAGTACTGCTCCATTCCTGCCTGCCCGTGCCTGATTCCTGAAGTCCTACTCTGGTCCTGCCTACACGTGCCTGATTCCTGCAGTCCTACTCTGGTCCTGCCTTCCCGTGGCTGTTTCACTCCAGTCCATTCCGAGCTGCCCCTCTTGGTTCCAGCTGCCGTGGCATTTGAACCCCTGCGCCTGCTCCCAGCGGTCCCTGTATGGGGGTCGGTCCCACCAGGTTGCTCGTCTGGGGCCCCTCGGTGCCACGGTCCAGAGGGTCCACTCCGGGAAAACCCATCCTGCCTAGCGACACGCTAAAAGTTGGGTTCAGCCCATGGATCCCACCAGTGCTTCTGCTCCCGCTCAAAAGGTGTTGCTCTTTCTGCAGGAGAACCAGGGGCGCATCATGTCCGTAATGAAGTCCATGAAGTCACGCCAGTCAGCTCTTCAGGCCACCGATCCGGGGAATGCTGCCCAATTGGCCAGTCTCCAGCAGCTGGGCCAGCAGCGTGACGCCCAGTCCCATATTCTGACTTATATGGCCTCCGTAGATAACCGTTTGGTGGCTCTCCAGTCCACCGCTGCGGCTTCTGCCGTTCCTCCCAGTCCCGCATTGTTTCCCTCTCCTCGCCTTGCCAAACCACCCCGGTACAGTGGTGATCCCAAACATTGTAGAGGGTTCTTAAACCAATGTAGTCTTCACTTCAGCTTCTACCCCACCAGTATCCCTCCAATAGGGCCAAAGTGGCCTTTATCATGTCCCATCTGGAGGGGGAGGCCCTGTCCTGGCTAAATCCTCTCTGGGAGAGGGATGATCCTGTAGTTTCTAATATTCCGGTCTTCTTGGATACCTTTCGCAAGGTGTTTGATGAGCCAGGACGGGTAGCCTCTCTTACCGAGTCCCTTTTCAACCTCCACCAGGGCGCTCCGAGTGTTGGTCAGTATGCCATCCGGTTCCGTACGTTGTCTTCGGAATTGGGTTGGAATAATTTGGCACTAGTAGGAGCCTTTTGGCGTGGGTTATCGGGCAGGATAAAGGATGAATTGGCGGGTCGGGATACTCCCACCACTCTCGAGGACCTCATCTCCCTAGCCATCCGCATAGACCTCCGGTTTCAGTAGCGCGCGCGGGAGTCAGCTAGGGACAGGAGACCCGCCAGGCCTGTCTCTTCCGCTAATCAGTCCTTTAGTCCTTGTCCAGTTGAGTCTGCCCACAATTCTCCTCCCGAGCCCATGCAGGTTGACCGTGTCAAATTGGCTGAGTCTTGCCAGAGAGAGAGAGACGGGCGCAAGGTCTATGTCTCTATTGTGGAGGAGCGTCGCATTTCATCCGTTCTTGTCCTGAGAGACCGGGAAACTCTTCCACCTAGGCCAGGTAAGAGAGGCCACCCTAGGTGTTAATGATTCCTCTCAAGCCCTCACGATATCTGTTCTTTTGCTTTCAGGGGAGAGGCGTGGCTCCAAGGTGGCTTACGTGGATTCGGGCTTGGCAGGTAACTTCATCTGGCATGAAGAGGTGGACAAGTACCGGATTCCTGTGGTTACCCTAAAGAATCCTCGAATAATAGCTTCAGTTGACGGCAAACCGCTTCAGGAACCCATCACCCTGGTCACTGAGGAGGTTGTTTTGCAAGTCGGCGCTCTCCACCAGGAAAGATTGGCCTTCTACGTGCTGCCCGATTTGACTCACGCCATCCTGCTTGGTCTTCCGTGGCTATGGACCCATCAGCCGGTTCTCGACTGGTCATCCGGGGAAGTATTGCGCTGGGGACACTCGTGTCATGGTCGGTGTCTAAACGTCATTCGTCCTGCTGTTCCCGCACGCCCACCTCCGGAGCTCTCGAGGCTTCCCTCAGCCTATTGGTCCTATGCAGATGTCTTTGACAAGAAGGATCGGAGATCCTTCCCCGCACTGGTCTTTTGACTGTCCAATCGAGTTAATCCCCAGGTCCACCCCCCTAGGGGTAGGATTTATCCACTGTCTCCCGCAGAGACCACAGCCATGTCCGAGTACATCCAAGAGAACCTCGTCAAAGGATTCATTCGGAAGTCTTCTTCCCCCGAGGAGCCGGTTTCTTCTTCATTAAAAAGAAGGACGGTTCGCTGCACCCTTGCATTGACTACAGGGGTTTAAACAACATTACCATCAAGAACCGTTACCCCCTTCCACTCATCCCGGAGTTGTTTGATCGTCTCAGAGGAGCGCGGATCTTCTCCAAGTTGCATCTCAGAGGAGCTTACAATCTCATCCGCATCCAGGCCGGTGATGAATGGAAGACCACTTTTAACACCCGTGACGGTCATTATGAGTGCCTGGTTATGCCCTTTGGTCTGTGCAATGCTCCGGCTGTGTTTCAGGAGTTCATCAATGAGATCTTCTGGGACTTCTGTACTCCTATGTGGTAGTGTACTTGGATGACATCCTTGTTTTCTCCCCAGACCTTCCGTCTCATAGGAGGACTGTCCGCCTGGTTCTTCAGCATCTTCGGGAGAATCGTTTGTACGCCAAGATGGAAAAATGCCTGTTCGAGCAAAACTCACTACCATTTCTGGGCTACATCATCTCCGACGCCAGGCTGCAGATGGATCCCGAGAAACTATCCGCCATTCTGAAATGGCCCCGCCCCGTCGGCATAAGAGCATATCCAACGTTTTCTCGGATTCGCCAACTATTACAGGCTGTTTATTCCGCACTTCTTGTCTCTTACCAAGCCGATCTCCGCCCTTACCCATAAGGGGACGAGTTCAAACTCCTTGACGCCAGAGGCTGAAGAGGCCTTCCAGTCACTGAAACGGGCATTTTCCACGGCCCCTGTGTTGTCCCATCCCAAGAGAAGCAAACCCTTCGTGCTGGAGGTGGACGCATCCTCGACAGGTGCCGAGGCTATATTATCTCAGAAAACCGCCTCTGGTCACCTACGCCCTTGTGGATTCTTCTCCAAAGCCTTCTCCCCATCCGAGTGCAATTACTTGACTGGCGATCGTGAACTCTTGGCCATCAAACTGGCAATGGAGGAGTGGCGTCATCTTCTGGAGGGAGCTGTCCACCCGTTTGTTATTTACTCGGACCACAAGAACCTGGCCTACCTTCAGTCCGCCCAGAGACTTAATCCTCGGCAGGCCAGGTGGTCCTTGTTTTTCGCTCGCTTTGATTTTGAGCTCCACTTTCGCCCTGGGGACAGAAAAACCAAAGCTGATGCCCTATCCAGAGTCTTCCAACCGTTCAAGGCTGGGGAGGAACCATCTCACATCATCGAGCCCACAAGGATTATCACCGTGGCACCGCTGAGTTTGCTTTTGCCACCCCCAGGCAAGACTCTTGTGCCAGAGAGCGGCCAAGAGAAGAGTTCTGCTTTGGGGGCATTCCTCCAAGTTTGCCGGTCATGCCGGAATTCAGAAGACTCTTGCCCTCATGTCTCGGCACTATTGGTGGCCAAATCTCCACCAAGATGTGACCGACTTCGCTGCCTCTTGCCCCTCCTGCGCTAGGAATGAAATACCTCGTCGGCCTCCGTTTGGTCTGCTGCTTCCATTGCCGGCTCCTACGTCACCTTGGGAGAATATTGCCATGGACTTTATCACCGATTTGCCCCGCTCTTCCAGTTGTACGGTGATTCTAGTGGTAGTGGACCACTTTTCCAAAATGGCACATTTTATTCCTCTGAGCGGCCTCCCCTCCGCGCCCGGATTAGCCAAGATCTTCATCCATCAAATTTTTAGGCTTCATGGACTAACTCGACGTATGACCGAGGAGTACAGTTTACTTCCAAGTTTTGGAGAGCACTTTGCAGACTTCTGGATATATCCCTGGATTTCTACTCGGCCTATCACCCGCAGACCAACGGGCAAGTAGAACGAACTAACCAGACGTTGACTGGATATCTTCGTCATTTCTCCAATGCCCACCAGAATGACTGGGTTGACCTGCTTCCCTGGGTGGAGTTCGCCTACAACAATCATGCCGGCGAGTCCTCAACCAAGTCGCCATTCTTCGTGGTGTTTGGCAGACATCCCAGCATACCACTCCCTATAGCTCCGGTCTCCAAGGTGCCTGCAGCCAACTCCTTGTCCCAAGAATTTTCTGAAATCTGGTCCGAGACCAACACGGCACTCAAGAGAGCCAGTGAACGGATGAAGAATCACACAGACAAAAGGAGGTTAGATCCTCCGCCATTTCACATCGGGGATAAAGTCTGGCTCTCATCCAAGTATATCCGGTTGAAATTACCCTCTTACAAGCTTGGCCCCCGGTACATCGGCCCCTTTGAGATCTTGGAACGTGTCAATGAAGTCGCCTACAAGTCTCTCTCCTGAAACCGGTGGTTCTAAATCAGTTCCATCTCCCTCCCTGTCCTGCTCCTCGGCCGGTGGGTTCCGACAACACCTTTGAGGGAAGAGATATTCTCGCCATGAAAAGAGTCAGAGGAAGGACCTTTTTCCTTTTTGACTGGAAGGGTTTCGGTCCTGAGGAAAGATCCTGGGAACCCCGGGAGAACATCAACGCTCCCCGCATCCTCAGGAGGTTTTTTGCCAATCGCAGCAGGGGGTGGCTTAAGGGGGAGGGTACTGTCATGGCCCCCGTCCCTGTCGCGCACCCTGTCATGGCCCCGTCGCGCACGCTAATACTTACCCTGCACCACAGCCTCTCTCCCTCCTCCGTCGTCTGCGGCGGAGCCCTCCTCTGACCGGCCCGTGACCTGTGACGTCATTGCGACTTCTGCGCATGCGCCATAGGCCGTGGCCGGCCCTCCCAGCCAGTTCTTATACTCCGGCGGTGCCCTGACCTGGTAGCACCGCCGGACCAATGGGGGAAGGTTCTCGGCTATATCAGGCTGCCCTCCCAAAATGGAGGCACCTGATCGTTGTTGCATTATCAGCACACTAGGCTCCCGTGCCCTTCCCTGTGCACCGTCTTCGTCCTCACCCTGTCCCTGTGCTTTCTTTCAGTGCTGCTCGGTTCTGTGTGTGTTCCTGCTCTGCCCTGCCTACTCATGCCGTGCCTGGTTCCTGCCTGCCCGTGTCTGTTCCTGCAGTCCTGCTCCATTCCTGCCTGCCCGTGCCTGATTCCTGAAAAAATGAGGATGAATGAACTCATGGAGATCAACATCCAACACTGCGGAGACACCATCACATGTTTCTCAACGCAGTGATTCTAGGGCAATGCCCCCACCCTTATGGGAAATATGTAAATATATGCAAAACACAAGCCGCGGAGACACCATCAGATGTTTCTCAACGCAAGCAATGACTAGCCAGGTCTTTCCCCAGTAGGGAACAACCACGGGAAGGGCAGTCTCCAATGAAGGAAACCACCTATGCCAAAACATGGTATCCATCCACAGACAGCTGTTTCGGGGTATTGCCCCTCAATACCTCGAAACAGCTGATGAGGGGCAATACCCGGAGGTATAACACATATTTATTGCCTCTTTTGATATATTGCCTGGTTAGCTGTTGATAACATGTTTTGATAGTCTGTACATCTTATGATCATATTTTTTGCATGTATTTTTCATTATCATTTCAGTAAATTGTATTATTTAATTTAGCCCTAATGTTTGAAGCCATTTGTTTTGCATCTTCAAATCTTTTCAATCCATTGTAGAAATGTAATATCTGTAAAAGATAAAATATTTATGAAATAAATTACCACACTTAGAAAAAGAATTACCATATATCCTTAACCGAAAGTGGTTTTCAAAAGCTTATACATAATTGCTCATTAAATAGAGAATGGTAGAAAATAAATAAATAATAGTCCTTTAATTCTCAGTCACTCCAGCATCACCAGTGGTCCTCACCGATATTGGAAGTGATCAAATGTATACCTCACTTGGCGGCTGCACCCCAAACTGGATTTAGCAGACATGTGCTGTGTATGCAAACATCAAAGCTGAGTCCAGTGGTGTTAGGTCTTTCCAAAGTAGATGGCACGAGACAATGGACCCCAGAAATTGGCTGCAACAGTCACATGCCATAGTCGTGATGTCAAAGCAGCAAACATTTCAACAAGAACAAGTCACAGAGGTAAAGAGGCAGTACATGAGTGGTAGGCGGTAAGTAAGATTGATTTTGTTATTTTTATATAGATATTAAACCTTTGAACTAAAAAAAAGTTAAAGATGGAACGCTATTAACTGTTAGTGGCTAATTTGTACTGACTGGTGTTTCTTACACCAGTCTTGAATAAAAGTCAGTTAGAGAAAGCTACACTGGAGTAATAGTCAACAAATTCATACAGAGGCAGCACAGTCTGAAGTCTATAGCAAATGTGAACCGTCATACATTTCTGTTCTATTATGGCACAAATTATAGTAAATTTGCTGGTCATCATTTCAGCTAAGCCTCTCCTACTTGTATGAAAATGGGGAGAGCAAAAAACTGGTTAAAAAATGATGAGACAGCTATAAGAGTGTTTTGGAAAAGCCTTTACATTTATGAAATAAGTCATTAAACAAGTGGTGTATGCATTATACTGTAGTATTATGAAAGCTTCTACACTGGGTGAAAGAAGTATTGAACACATCACCAATTTTCTAAGTAAATATATTTCTATTGACATAAAATTTTCACCAGCTGTTGGTAGCAACCTATCTAATCCACACAGGCAAAGAAATCAAACCATAGATGTCGATAAACTAAGTTATATGTAATAATGAGAAATAACACAGAGAAAAAGGTATTGCACATACTTACTGAAATTTGATCCCTTTCTGACATATGACATACTATCCTGTCCATGTGCCCTGGCCTTAATGCCCATGGACGGGATAGTATGTCATATGCGATCAGCTGCGCTCACGGGGGGAGTGCGGCTGATGGCGGCCGGGTGTCAGCTGATTATTACAGCTCACACCTGGCACTAAGTGCCAGGAATGGCCACAGACTGCTCCTGGCACTTTAACACCAGCACACTGCGATCAAACATGACATAGGTGGCATAGGAAACATTGCGCACGGAGGGGGCTCCCTGCATGCTTCCCAAGACCCTCAGAGCAACGCGGCAGCTGACGCCCGACTCCACCCCGTGGTGTGGCCTGACCGCTCCCGCCCACAGCGGCCTACGCCCAACTTCCACCCTGCGGGTGCGGCCCGTACGCTGCCACCCGCGGCCGCCACCGCACCACTACAGCCCACAGTTGCGGCCTCTCTGCTGCCGCCTGCAGCCCCCACAGCTTGGCTCCGGCCCTTGGCTGCGGCCTACGCTGTCCGGACCCCAGGCAACGCTGTCCCAGCTCCACCGGGAGGTGCGATGCAGAGGAACTCTTCAGGGGCCTGCTGTGCCCCCAGTTCGCTGGGGCATAGGAACTCCCGAAGTCTCAGCCAAATCCTCATCGGCTGGGCCCAGCGGCTGATACGCCGAAGCATCATCGACCATCGCTCTGCCGGACATCAGAGAGGATAAGTGACACGTTGTAGTTAACATTCTGGACCCGTAGTCGGCCATACCGCGGCCCTATAGTAACCGGTCTTTGCCAGGTTAGTCATGTTTGTGTTACCAGTGTATTATTGTGTTGATCCCTGTGAGGATAACTGCTGTTAACTTGTTTGGTTGCTCGAGATAGCCCCTATAGGCATATATATATATATAAAAGTTACATCTTAAAGATCCTACCGTCTCCCTCCTCGTCACTGCATCCCGCGTACCTGTGATTACTACATATGACTGCATTTTTAAGATTTTGGTCTATACTAATTCCTATACTTGATAAATCTATTCAAACAAGTTCTCAGCTGTCCATCATCTCTTGGCTTTAGTGAAGCGCAAATTATATATACATTGATAAATATATTGTCTTTGACATAACAATATTATTATGGAGTCCCTTCAATAGAACACCATTAACCTCTGGACCTATTACCACACAAACCTCATCAATCAAACCAATCCAGGATCTCCTTACCATCGTTTGCTGACAAACTCCATTATAAAACTTGACACAAGATTGAATTAAATTGGCCAAAACATCCATTTTATTAACAAGCAAGAATTACAATAATAATAATTTCTGTTTCATATTCTAAAGCCAAATAAATATTTAGAATAAATGTATACTCTGTCTATACACCCATTACCCCCAGTTCCAAATGATTCACAGGATGCAATATACACAACTGTAACTGGTATAACTATGTTACAGGTCCCCTAGAATCCTACTTTATCAGATCCCCAAATTTTACACACATAATCTGGTTCTGTGCCCCACCAAGTGGGAGTGGTCAAGGAATTATGCATGCTATGTTTATTCTGGGACTCATGGGCTGACACTGTAGCGCCAAGCAATCTGGTAAGCATCCAAGAGTCAGCTATAGTAATAAGTGAAAAATGAGGATGAATGAACTCATGGAGATCAACATCCAACACTGCAGAGACACCATCACATGTTTCTCAACGCAGTGATTCTAGAGCAATGCCCCCATTGCTTGCGTTGAGAAACATGTGATGGTGTCTTCGCGGCTTGTGTTTTGCATGCTTTTGCATATTTCCCATAAGGGATTAGGGCATTGCTCTAGAATCACTGCGTTGAGAAACATGTGATGGTGTCTCTGCAGTGTTGGATGTTGATCTCCATGAGTTCATTCAACCTCATTTTTCACAGTCTTTTACTAGGCATTGCTCCTACTAGCCAGTTTCCTACTCCACACTGATGAGGGGCAATACCCCGAAACAGCTGTCTGTGGATGGATACCATGTTTTGGCATAAGTGGTTTCCTTCATTGGAGACTGCCCTTCCAGTGGTTGTTCCTTCCCGGGGAAAGACCTGGCTAGTCATTGCTTGCGTTGAGAAGCATGTGATGGTGTCTCCGCGGCTTGTGTTTTGCAAGCTATAGTAACAAGGTCACATGATGTTAATGGTGAATTTCCTTTCTCTGTACTGGATGGAGAGGAGTATGTAGTGTACTGATCACAGACCAGCATCAGTGCGTGTGTAGCGGTGCTGTGTGTGAGGTTGTGTGTCTACAGAGCAGGATGGTACTTGTGTAAGAGTTGTGTGTGTTGTATGTTTGCTTGTAGTACTAAACTGATTGCATGTTGTAGGTCGTAAGTGTCTTTGTAATATTTATATAGCAGAACCTGTGTGCATAATGTGCAAGCAGCAGAGATTGTGTGCATGATGTGCATGCAGCACAGCCTGTGCAAAAAATGTGCAGCAGAGACTATGTGTGTAATGTGTGGAAAGCAGAACCCTGTAAGCTATTAGTGTTGGTAGATGCTGTGCAGCCTCTGGCTTTGGGTAGAGTGGGGATATGTAGCAGAGCCAGGTAGGACAGAGATAAGTCCAGGTGGAAGAGTCTGCTGGATGGAGCAGAGTCGAGTGTGCTGCTAGTGAGTGACCAGACAAAATGGGAGCTGTAACTGGGAGACAGATATGCCAAGGTCTTACTCTGAATGAAGACTAAATGGGTCTGCTAGGAATGCTGAGCAGTCTGTGTGTTTGAGCTGTACAAAACCATGTGGAAGTTGCAGTCTGTTCAGTGTGAACGTTGCCCAGAATCAAACAGTTTTGTTTGGCCTTGGGAGATGCTGGAGCTCGGGATGAAGGGAATATTGAGACAAATAGAACGATGCCTCGTTTGTCTATAAAGTTTGCTCTGGAAGAAAGGACTGTAATCTGTTCTAGTGAGCCCACACTGACATATATGTGCGTTGCTAAATTAACTGTTTATTTGCTGCTATACCTTTTTTGGACGCTATTTTTGATTTTGAATCTATTGGAGTTTTATGAAATCGATAAAAATGCACGTATTTGGACCAAACTGCATTGCCTGGGTGAACACTACCTAATGCCTACCTGAGAGGCTGACATGACTTTAGGAGCGCATGCTTCCCGTAATGTATTACAGCCGGTCAAGGACTAACATTGTCTGTATAATAGCCTAGACAGAGAATGCAACAGCCAATTTAGGATGATTTAGAATAGTGTGTGGATGTCAGAGCTTATAGCTTAGCAATAAAGAAGAAAAAGGCCTAAAACGTTGGATAAAATCTCCATACAGTAATATATTGCATAACTGTAGCTTTGAAGAAGAGGAGTGTAGTATTCGTGAATAATACAGAGATTCAATTGATATGGGGAGAGGGGAGAGGTGCTAGCAGCATCAATGACAGACTCAGTGTGATCTATCCGTGATGTGGTGTATCTGCCTTGCTGCATTTGAATTACAATTATACCTTTTTTTCTTCAATCACAAAGCACTAAAAATCAGAAGAAAGACAGCACAATATTTTTTTTCAGAGACAGAAATCTGAAATCAATGTCAGTAAGAGACACAAGCTACAATACTGATTTTATTTTTAGAAAACGGATTTCAGGACAATAAATATGATATGGAGAAGACTCTGCAATATGAATATCCTACCAAAAGCATAAAAAGTCAATAAATGTCCAAAAAAGAATTAAATAAAAATATAAAATGTTATTATTCAACAATTACGAACAATAGTAAAAAAGCAATACTGTTTAGCAATGTGAGGAAACTTTTTCCATATATGCTAATCAAATGAAGTTCATAGATGGAGCTCAAAAAAGGGGAAACAACAAAGGGTATATAGAGTTTAGTTTATGGTCATGCAGCATAGGAGTGTACATGAAAAAATGGAAAATGTTTCATTATGAAGAAATGTATGTAATTGTGTGCAGCTAACACACTATGAAGGTATCAACATGATGATAAATGTAGTAAATTCAGTGTGGCTGTCATTCAAACACATACATGAAAATTTAAAAAAATTGAGTTTTTGCATGTCTTGTGCAATCCATTTTGTAAAGGGGTAACAATTGTTTTATAAAAATACAAATTAAAATATCCAAAATCTAGTCATTTAACTGGGATTGCCTACCTCACAAAGTGCTTGTGTTGCATTTTTTTTTTTTTGCATATCAGTTTTAAGAGTCAAATCTTTTATCCATACATGCCTCACCAATACTATGTTGCAGCTTCTAGCTTTTTGAATATTTACAGCATGCTCGAACAACATCTTATCAGAGCACGCTCATCACTGTTAATTAGCTATCCTCTGTTGCTATTGTGAGGTCACTTTGACATTTTTAAGATTATGTTTGTGTAAACCAGAGTCTTTAAAGGTATTGTCACACTTAGCGATGTACCAGCGATCCCGATCAGCGATATGACGCGGTCAGGATCGCTGGTGCATCGCTAAGTGGTCGCTAGTGAGCTGCCACACAGGCAGATCTCACCAGCGACATCGCTGGGGACGGGGGTCGCTACTTACCTGTCACACTAGGCGATCCTGCGACCTCCCGCCCGGCTCCACGCGTCGCTCGTCGTCACAGCAGGAAGCGCCGCAGGAAGCTCACGATGAGAAACAGTCCAGGACGTTCTCGCGCGATCAGGGATAAGCAGCGGGGGAGCGGGTTGTAGGTAAGTATCAGACACAGAGATATCGCTAGCAATATCGCTATAACGTCACTAGTTATAGCGATATTGCTAGCGATATCGCTTAGTGTGACAGGCCCTTAACACATCTTTTCTGGGCAACCGCAGTAGCTGAGATTTTCACTAAATTTATTCAGTATGAATCAAAATTTTTAAAAATGTTCGACAAACTTGTTGAATTAAAATCTGAAAAAATCAGCCACATCTAAAAAGCTATATGATATATGATAAAATAATGATTTGGCTGTAAGAACAGGCAGATAAAAAATCAAATTCTCTGCGCTTTATTTCTCCGCGAACAATAGATTGCAGGGCGCAGTGATCATGCCAGGTTATTTACCTGATAATAGATTATACAGAGCTTTTGTGCTTACACCTTTCAGCAGTGCAATGTAAAAGTATTTCTGCTATTTTTCTAAAAGGATTCAATTCAGAAAGAGGTAAAAGAATCAAAAGCTTTCAAAATTGCATCTGAGTTTAGAGTGCAATGACTTTTGCCACCATTTATTGTTCATTGTTGACAAGCATATGTTCATATACTAATGTACACTCCTCAACATTGAAATTGCAACATCAAGAAGGAAACAGGGTGGAATTATGGATGAATCACAGGAATGACTGACATGTTAATATATGTCAAATTATGAAAAAAACAAATCTACGTAATACTGAGCTGTTAATGTACAGTACCTAGAATGAAGACTATAGGGCTAAAGCTACTGAACATTATACAACCCCACAATAATCCAAGAAGTAGGAACAGTGTGATGTTCCCTCTTGGAGGCCTTTTTATAACGTTTTTCATGTCTACAGACCAATTTCATGCTATCATTGCATACAAAACAAAAGCCAGACTCCCCACTGAGCAAGAGAGACATCCATTCCAAATTCCATTGCCGTTTTGCTTTGCGCTATGATAGGCTTTAAGTATGGTGACGAGACATCAATGGAACACCTGTAAAATGGACGTCTGTCTAGAAGGCCCAGTGTTGTACAAACAACCATCTGATTTTTTTTTATGTTTTGTTTATACGGTTTGATGCCTTAGATTTGGCATATGACATTCAATTTCACTTGCAGTACAGAATGGATCAATTATGGAACCAGTGGCATGACCATTTCTCCAGAATGTACCAAGAACTATTTTGCAACATAACTCCAGGCCACATGTTGCTCATGTTACCTTGAGCAGCCTGCATGGCCTAAATGTGCTACCATGGCCTTCAGCCTCTCCAAATTTGTTTCCCATCCGTCATATCTGGGATGCCATTGGTTGCCAATTACAAATACATCATAATAAAATAAAATCATAAAACATGTTTGAACATATTTGTATAGTTTTAAAATGAACCTGTAGTAGGAAGAGTTCAGCAGATTAAAATATGGTTGTGGAGAAAACGACTCTCTATAGCTTGAAGTCCATTGGGTGGCCTTAATTAGACAAAGATAGCTTTTAGCGAGTTACTAGGACCTCAGTACTGTACAAGGTGGCCTTCATTCACATTTATAGGGTATGAGCAAAATTATTAAATCCTCACCAATCCATAGGATCCACGTTGCAAATCTATGGAGCAGATGTGCACATTAATTCAGATTGGGCTTTGCAGAGCACCTTTTTGTGATTAACAGTGGTCTCATTGGTTGGACCCTCAGTCATCAATAAGTTTCCTTTTAATATGGATAGTAAATAATGTAAAAGATTGGTCTACACAAAAGTGTTTGATCAACATTTTCATCAATTTTATGCACTAAAATAGATTCTACCCAGAAAATATACCGATCAAATATTGAAGAGTGAATGAGGCCTATTGTAAGATATAATGATTCAAATTCTGCATCATCTGATTTATGAGTAAAATGGGTGGTCTCACTCAGAGACTGACAGCCTTTCCTATAATGGTTGTCTGAGTAAAATTAATGTACAACAAACTTATAATTCTGGTGAGAATTTAATCATGTTTCCCATTTTCTTGGGCAGCAGTGCAACACTCCCCAGCCTCCCAGATTCCTACTTGTTGGGGAGTAAAGCACTCCTGCTTCATTAATAGTTCAGACCTTCGGCATCATTGCATCGCTGCCCCAAACTATGAGCTGTCCAATGATGCTATGACGGAACGTTGCCTCTACAGGTTTGGAGGAGCAAAGTAGCATTAAAGTTGGCTGGGATTTGGCATCAACTGCACACTCTAGTTATCACAGTCTGCTTCACAACAGCACTTACAAGCTGAATATAAAATATCCTGTAAACACTGCACATGTTTACCAACACTTTTTGACAGTGATGGCCTGTAACCAAGGCAACAAGCTATGAACAATACTTACAAATCTCTTCCTTATCAGAGGAATGGTACACGATTTAATAAGATGTAATAAGATGTAAATTGGAAAGTTGTTTGGTTTTAGAAGTACTTTTCAACTATGTCTTTCTTTTTAAAGCATGTGAGATTTTCTAAAATCATGCTGGCATAGTACAATATCCCTATCCTTCTATACGTCAGAAGTTTGAGGAGCAAGGAGAAAAATAAAGAAGCACTCCTGTCAAAGACTTTATCCTCTTAATTTATTGCAATCTTCATATTATACAGCACTATGCACTTACAATTGCTCATTTTGCCTTTCTACCCAGTTATTCTCTTTTCCATTAGGTCTCTGACATCATGTGATTAAAAACTGACTAGTTGAATTCTTTTAAGCTCTGTATAGAAGCAGGAAGTCTCATTTCCAAGAAAAAGTGATCATTAGAACTACAATTTTACACAATTGAAAATTCCCTGGCAGCCCAGTTCCACCGCCTATTCAACTCCTTAAGAAGCTTCTCTGCTCCTCCCCCTGCCAAGGATTTTGCAGTGATGTAAAATTGTAGTTCTAATGATGACTCAAGCAGGGAAAAGAGACTTTCTGTTTCTACAAATGGCATAGAATGATTCATGTAGTCTGTTTTTAATCAGGTGATGATATAGACCTAATGGAAAAAGAAAAGGATTAACTGGGACAAAAATTAGCAATTGTACACAATGACACATAATATGATTACTGCAATATAGCAAGAGGATAAAAACTTTGATGTTAGTGCTTCTTTAATTTAAATTACCACCAGAAGTCATTGGGTTTCAGTCCTCTGGGCAAAGCTACAGTACTGAATAGCTATGGCTGTACCTAGACAGTTGAAAAATATGCCAGTATGTCAGAATGCCAGATTTGTCTTGGTGAATCATGCTTTTTGCTAATTTTGGTGTACCTTTACACTGTCTTGTTTAAGTTTATACTATCTAAATTACTTTGGTCAGAAAGAGGGGTTGTCCGCTACTAGGACAACCCCTTCTTAAACTAAATGTTTGGTCTAGATAAAATAAAAATAATCTATACTTACCTTCTATGCTGGCACTGTTACAGCCGTGTTACCACTCCTGAAGCTCTTGTGCGATGTTGTGACACGTGGTGCCCAGCGCCCAATCAGCTCTGGTGTCACTGTTTCCGCCTTCATACATTTTGAAGATGAAGAGGAAGTTAGAGATCACCTGCAGCCTAGACTTCCTCTTCATGTTCAACCCATATGAAGGCGGACCCAGTGACGCCAATGCTGACTGGGCGCCAGGCACCATGTGTCACAACACGGTACAAAAGCTCTGTGACTGCGAGTGCTAAAACCGCTGGAACAGCTCCAGCATAGGAGGTGAGTATAGGTGTTTTATTTTATCGGGGCCAAAAAATTAGTTAATATTGGACAAACCCTTTAAGGCATCATAATTTTGGGTCCCAAAATTACAATTTAGGCCACTCGCCTTTCTCTCCAGTTCATGATACACCATACCCCTTGTCAAGAATACCTAAAATGTATCTAGAATATGTCTATTCTGTAACAAGACCAACTGTTGCTATATTATTCCACTCACCACATTCACTACGAGCAGGACGTCAATCAAGGCCCAGGATCTCTTTTCTCCATAAATGTCTGACTTGCACAAGGATATGTTAAAAAAAATATTTCCACGTGCTGCACCATTTCATGTTGAATTGACACATTTCTTTTAAATCAATAAAATACAGGTTTTCCTATAAAGCTATACATCAATCTTTTCATCTCATCCTGCTCTAGAACATTTTTCCAGCCACAGATGCATTAAATATGACATACTATATAGTAAATGCTCCAGTTTGTGATGCTGGTGATGGCTCCTGTCTTTATCTCGAAGTTTCTCTTCTCAAATTTAGACATTTAGACTTTATATGAGCTCAATAAAACACCCATTTAGTTTGACCTGAGAGTTCATCTTTAATACCTTCGTCTCTGGAAGAGCTCTATAAACATTGGACTTCTGCAGACGACCTTGAATGTTTATTACAGTCGAACTAGAATAAAATGGATCAGAAAACCACAAAATGAGCTAATGCTCCAAATGCTAAAAAACAGCTTGCAGGTGATGTTGAAATCCATAGAAAACATTGCAAACAGTGAAACTAAATTTACAGATGTTGTTATACCACGCTGACTTTACATTGTAAACAACAGATTGCACGAGATGGATTATTTTAGGGCTGAAATTGCCTGTTTTCCAAATATGCAAATTAGTTAATTGTTGGTCATGGTGATTTATTAGAAAGGCCTGTGCATAGGGATTAGTCACATTGGGAATTCTGTGCCTGTGTATAATAACCTATTCATCAGACCACAGACTGCATCACTGATTACGCCCAAGCAGAACACAGCACCAATATATTTACCAAGTAAGTCACATCCAAATTATTTCAATATACTCATTTTAT
This sequence comes from Dendrobates tinctorius, assembly GCF_039654945.1. NCBI lineage: Eukaryota > Metazoa > Chordata > Amphibia > Anura > Dendrobatidae > Dendrobates > Dendrobates tinctorius. The sequence goes on from NW_027361675.1 coordinate 48,814,215, forward strand.
TCCTCTTAGTCAACCTGCACACAACTTTCACAATGATGGCTCTGCACCTTGCTGCTCTCCGGGGAGATAACTTGACTTTACAGCTATCCTTGGCAAAATATATAGAAGCTTTGACATCCAATATTTGACGTTTAATAAAAATGGACATTATATTGATATTATACACCCAGGAACAAAAATTGTATGTAATATTAAAAATGTAAATAACCAGATCACTACTAGCAAATGTGGCCAAACAATCGGAATAGCATGTTGCAGGGCTTGGTCGTAGATTCATTCACACATTTGCATTCAATAAACTATAAATGTGTATGATTTTAATAAAATGAAATAAAATGTAATGTTCAAATCTTTTGCTCCAATTTAGACCTTACTCAGTTGTCCATTTTATATCATACATGAAAAGGATCAATTTTCATCAGGGCACCAAATACAAAGTTCATCCATTTTTACGCCATATCCGTTTTTACTATTAGTTCATCCATTTTATTTTTTAGAATGTCAAAAAAAAGTTTTTCAAGCTTCTCCCACCCATTAGGTTATGTTCACATTGTTTTTTCCACTGTTTTTTGATTGGGTCTGCTCATAAAAATGCCAGGAAAAGCTCAAAATACTAAAAATGTTGTACCATTCATTTAAATAAAAAAAAACACTTGTTCTTCATCTGTTCAGGCTTTTAAGAGTGTGAAATGCTCCAGGCTTTCAAAGACACCAAATGTTTAAAAGAAGTAACAAATATATTATTCAGGCGTTTTCCACTAGTAAGACAGTCAATACTTTACATTACATTATTGCCTGAAAAATGCTTATGTGTTCTTCAGAAAAGTAACAAAGCGTCCAAAAGGGTATATGCACACAACAACTTTTCCAGGCAAATTCCACATGGAAAAGCTGAAGCGATGGCCGGGGGACCACCACAATGCAGGGAGACTACAGCACACAAGATGAGGTGCAAACAACAAAGGGTTAATTTATTTACAGGCAAGGAATGCAGTGTTAGGAAAGTGTAAACAGGGGTATGCAATGAAACAATAATACAAATAATAAAACAATTTACAAAAGTGATATTCTCTAGCTGGCCGTACAAATGGCACAGTGCACCAACTATTACAAATCAGTGCATTCTTTCAAAAGGCAAACAATGCAATAAAGTACAGTATGCTGCTACTCTAACTGTAGCCTGACTGGCCGCTGCTACTTTGGCTGCACAGCTACCGTGCTCTGTCTATTGCAGCCTATCCTAAGCCCTAAAGATGTGCGCACATGGGGTTAACACTCACGGTGAAGTTGGTGTCTCAGTTTCTTACTGGGGGCCCCCTGCAGTTCTCTGCAAGATGATGCGATGTCCTCCCTGGCAGCTCTGTGCAAGTGGTCCTGTCCTTGTGTGAAGATTCCAAGCCTGTTCCTAGAAACAGTGAACTCCCTCTTCTGAATTCCTTCCTTGTAGATCTTCATGGCTCCTCGCAGTATCACAGGAAAACCACCTTCGTTATCCCCAGAAGGGTATACACAATCCACAAGTTCAGTCAGTTCTAAGCCTCACGATTTTCTACTCACGTCAGTCTCCTGCAGACTCCCAGCTGCAAACACTCTCTGGGAAAACAGCCCCTCCCCTCTCCATAGCTGGAAGAGCAAACCAAAGCAGACTTTTGAAGGGTAGAATAGAATGTACCATTGCATCAGCCAAGGGGGTGCTGTCTCTTAAAGGGGCAGCATGTCTCTGCTGTCCATAGCTATGTCAGCCCCTTACTTGCCTCCCTAATTAAAGATGGTCGTCCTCAGCCATCACAGCATGAAGGTTGCAGTGAAATGAAGAAACTTGCAAAGCAGGAACAGCACCTATAGAGGAGGCAGCAAAATCGGTAAAACAGACAGAGAACACTGTTCTATGTATCGGACTGGTGGAGCCCCTGCAGTAGACCTCTGGGATCTCCGGAGCTCTTGATTATCTTCCAGAGGAACACTTGCTGCAGGAGTTGTAGTAGGTTATTTTCGGGATTCGTTGTCACGTGGCGGTAGTGGTACATCCAGAAGATTACCTTCTCTGAGCTCCTGAGGACCCCCCATGGTGTCAGGGCCGATCCACCATTCATCATTGATTTCATTAGCAGGCAAGACAGGTTCCGGAATTGGGGCAACGCCTTCATGCGGCAATGGTACAGAATGGTACATGCCTTAGACCGGCATGGCCGCAGCATATTTCTGTGGAGCACTCTAAGGGCGGATGCCCCATTCTCAACCTGCACCTTGTAGACCGGACCGTCAGCATACACTCGCTCGATGACTTTGTAAGGCTGTACTTCTCATCTCTCGCTTAGTTTACCCTTGGGGTGTTTCTCCATGACTAATACTTGGTCTCCGGGCTGGAGTGGTATCTCTTGAATTGGTTTACGGCCCGTATGTTCTTTGTCCTGTAGCTGCTGACTCACCAACCGCCGAATTGTTTGCAGTCGTTTCCAATGTTCTTTCACCCATGAAGTGATGCTTTGCTCCATCAGCTCCTCTGGCTGTTCCAACTTCAATTCAATGATCTCTCGTCCAGCTCTTCCAAACAGCAGCAGATAGGGGGTGTAACCCGTGGTGGAATGGACCCGATTGTTGTAGGTCCAGACCAACTCTGGCAGGGAATCTGTCCAGCTTGCCTTCTTGTCCTCTTCCAACATCCTCAGCATTTGAAGTAAGGTCCGGTTGAAGAGTTCACATGCTCCGTTTGCCTTGAGGATGGTAAGGGGTGGTCTGGGACCGCTCAATGCCACACAAACGATACAGTTCTTCCATCAGCTTGCCTTGGAAACATGCACCTTGGTCAGAGTGGATGCGCTTTGGGCACCCATACGCTCTGATGAAGTCTTGATAGATGGCTCGTGCCGCCGACTCAGCAGTCTGATCTCTAGTCGGGGTGACTACCGCGAACTTGGAGAAATGGTCGGTCATCACCAAACAGTACTGTGGACCCCAGGCTGAGTGTCCCATGAGGAGATAGTCGATCATCAAGACTTCTAGCGGTTCCTAGTATGTATGGTCTGGATGGGTGCCCTTTGTTCAGTACTCTTAATGACGTTGCATACCCGTCATTGCTGGTAAACCTCTTCTACCACGGACTCCAACCAGGGGGCAGTACACGTGCCACTGTAACCACTGGTAGGACTTTGTGGACCCGCAGTGGGCTCTGAATTTGTGGGCATCTTTAGCCACTTCTTGGGCCATTCCTCCTGGGATGACCACCTGCCACCTTACTTCAGTATTTCTTGGCTGTTGCCTCTTGCAATATAGCACTGATTCTCACACCTCCAGCCTATCCCACTGGTGTAAGACACTCTTCATCTCAGTGTACAGACTATCTCTCTCTTGTTTGCCTGGCTTCCGCTTCTGTGCCGCCCAGCATTTCATCTGTCTCAGCCCTCTGTCTTCATCTTGAACATTTCCCCACTCTTCATTGGTTTTCCTCAGAGATCGGGGTAATGCGCAGGCCTCCCTACTTGACTTGACCGCAACCACTGGGGTTTTGAACTTACGGAAGTCTGGGCTTTCTTCCTCTTCAAGTTGTTCATCGAGATCCCCCACTAGAGTTTCCACCATCACTCGTGACAGGCCATCGGCATTTGCATTTTCAGTAGCAGAGCGACAATGGTTGGTAAAGTCAAACTTGGCCAGGTGAGCCACCCACCGTTGTTCTAAGGCCCCCAATTTAGCATTCTCAAGGTGGGCAAGGGGATTATTGCCCGTTCGAACTTGAATCTTTGAGCTAGTATAATATAGATGTGTGTATTTATACCGTATGTATATTTCATTCACATAAAACGCAGATACAAAGTTCTCATCCTTTGATGGATGATTTCTGTTTGAACATGAGAAGCCAAAATGCTCATATTTATATAGATAGTATTTAAGGGAATCGGGGAATGTCCTTGGCAAGAACAAATTGTCCTGCTTTTAACTTGTTTATTATCATAAATTCTAGATTAAGAAAGTGTTTAGAAGTGCACATTATTGTATATATAAAGTGTTCAAGTGAAACGTTATATACACAACTAGAGTTGAGCGATACCGTCCGATACTTCAAAGTATCGTATCGGATGGTATCGGCCAATCTTTAAAAAAAGTATCGGTATCGCCGATTCCGATACCGGAAGTCCCATTCAAGTCTATGGAACTTCCGGTATCGGAATAAGAAAAACCCTTTCCTGCCCTTGTACAGCCTCTCTGGGGTCTGTACGGGCCTTTCGGGGGGCTGTGCCGGCCTGCCAGGGGGTCTGTGCAGGCTCCGGTGGTCTGTGCCGGCCTGCCGGTGGTCTGTGCCGGCCTGCCGGTGGTCTGTGCCGGCCTGCCGGGGGGCTGTGCCGGCCTGCCGGTGGTCTGTGCAGGCTCCGGGGGGCTGTGCCGGCCTGCCGGGGGGCTGTGCCGGCCTGCCGGTGGGCTGTGCCGGCCTGCCGGTGGTCTGTGCAGGCTCTGGGGGTCTGTGCAGGCATCGTCCGATGGGACTACAAGTCCCATCGGGCGATGCCTGCTACCATGACAGTGATTGACACATTAGCCAATGATGGGACAGTAGTAGTCCCATCATCCGGCTAATGTGTTAAATGTAAAAAAAAAAAAAAAAAAAAAAAATTACATGCTACATACATACAACATGCATACTACATACATGCTACATTCATACTACATACTACATACATGCTACATTCATACTACATAAATACTACATGCAACATACATACTACATATATACTACATACATACTACATACATACTACATATATACTACATGTATACTACATGCATGCTACATACATACTGCATGCTACATACATACCACATATATACTACATACATACTAAATGCTTGCTACATGCATGCTACATGCTACATACATAACACATATATACTACATGCATGCTACATACATACTACATGCTACATACTACATATATACTACATGCATGCTACATACATACTACATGCTACATACTACATATATACTACATGCATGCTACATACATACTACATGCTACATGCTACATATATACTACATACATACTACATGCTACATACATACTACATATATACTACATGCATGCTACATACATACTACATGCTACATACATACTACATATATACTACATACATACTACATACATACTACATGCATGCTACATGCATGCTACATACATACCACATACATAACACATATATACTACATGCATGCTACATACATACTACATGCTACATACATACCATATACATACTACATGCATGCTACATACATACTACATGCATGCTACATACATACTACATGCTACATACATACTACATGCATGCTACATACATACCACATGCATGCTACATACTACATGCTACATACATACTACATATATACTACATGCATGCTACATACATACTACATGCTACATACATACCACATACATACTACATATATACTAACTGCATGCTACATACATACTGCATGCTACATGCATGCTACATACATACTACATACATACTACATGCTACATACATACCACATATATACTACATACATACAATACATTCATACAATACATACATAGACATACAGTACATATAACATAGAGTAACATACTTACCAATACTTGTCACATTGTTCCCCGAAGCCATTGTCTTTTCCGGAATAAATATTAACATAACAAACCACAAAAATACTCACCCACGATCCGAAGCAGTCCACGAGTGTGTCCCACGACGATCTTGGGTAGAGAACTGCAGCATCAGCTGTTGCTGCCGTTCTCTACGGGCTGCAGGAATCCAATGACGGAAGGTAGGTATCCTTCCGCACTGTATTCCTCCGCCACTTAAAAAAAAAAAAAAGTCCCTAGTCTCACTTTATGCCATTGCTGTGTGGGAATTTCCCACGCAGCAATGGCATAAAGTGAGACTAGGGACTTTTTTTTTTTTAAGTGGCGGAGGAATACAGTGCGGAAGGATACCTACCTTCCGTCATTGGATTCCTGCAGCCCGTAGAGAACGGCAGCATCATCTGATGCTGCAGTTCTCTACCCAAGATCGTCGTGGGACACACTCGTGGACTGCTTCGGATCGTGGGTGAGTATTTTTGTGGTTTGTTATGTTAATATTTATTCCGGAAAAGACAATGGCTTCGGGGAACAATGTGACAAGTATTGGTAAGTATGTTACTCTATGTTATATGTACTGTATGTCTATGTATGTATTGTATGAATGTATTGTATGTATGTAGTATATATGTGGTATGTATGTAGCATGTAGTATGTATGTAGTATGTATGTAGCATGCATGTAGCATGCAGTATGTATGTAGCATGCAGTTAGTATATATGTAGTATGTATGTAGCATGCATGTAGTATATATGTAGCATGTATGTAGTATGTATGTGGTATGTATGTAGCATGTAGTATGTATGTAGCATGTATGTAGCATGTAGTATGTATGTAGCATGCATGTACTATATATGTAGCATGTATGTAGTATGTATGTGGTATGTATGTAGCATGTAGTATATATGTAGTATGTATGTAGCATGTAGTATGTATGTAGTATGTATGTAGTATGTATGTAGTATATATGTAGTATGTATGTAGCATGTAGTATGTATGTAGCATGCATGTAGTATGTATGTAGCATGTATGTAGTATGTATGTAGTATATATGTAGTATGTATGTAGTATGTATGTGGTATGTATGTAGCATGTAGTATATATGTAGTATGTATGTAGCATGTAGTATGTATGTAGTATGTATGTAGTATATATGTAGTATGTATGTAGCATGTAGTATGTATGTAGCATGCATGTAGTATGTATGTAGCATGTAGTATGTATGTAGCATGCATGTAGTATGTATGTAGCATGTATGTAGTATGTATGTAGTATATATGTAGTATGTATGTAGCATGTAGTATGTATGTAGTATTTTTTTTTTTTTTTTTTTTTTTTTAACATTTAACACATTAGCCGGATGATGGGACTACTACTGTCCCATCATTGGCTAATGTGTCAATCACTGTCATGGTAGCAGGCATCGCCCGATGGGACTTGTAGTCCCATCGGACGATGCTTGCACAGACCCCCGGACATCAGCACAGCCCCCCGGCAGGCCGGCACAGCCCCCCGGCAGGCCGGTACAGACCCCCACAGGGTGCACAGACCACCGGCAGGCCGGCACTGCCCCCCGGCAGGCCGGTACAGACCCCCACAGGGTGCACAGACCACCGGCAGGCCGGCACAGCCCCCCGGCAGGCCGGTACAGACCCCGGGCAGTCCACACAGCCCCCCGGCAGGCCGGCACAGCCCCCCGGCAGGCCGGCAGAGACCCCCGGAAGGCCCGAAATGACGGCGCATCATGATGCGCACACACCGCGCATCATGATGACGTCAGTCTGTCAATCAACTTTGAACTTCCGATTCCGATGCCGAATTCCGATATTGAAAAAATATCGGAAGTCGGTATCGGAATTCCGATACAGCAAGTATTGGCCGATACCCGATACTTGCGGTATCGGAATGCTCAACACTATACACAACCCTTTATTTACATTTATACGCTATATGAGGAAGCCTGCAAACTTCTCTGTCATGGCCCACACGAGGGCCAGGAGCTCTAACCAGAAAGAGCTGCAATTATGGGGGTTTCTTTCACTGTCTTGCAGGGACCTACTGGCATACCCGATGATTCTCTCGGGTCCATCCTGTATTTGGGAAAGTACTGCACCGAGTCCATGAAGGCTACCGTCTGTGTACAACAGGAACGGTTGATCAAAATCTGCGTAGGCCAAAGTCTGGGCTGAAGTAAGAGCATTCTTTATAGCCTGGAAAGCCTCCTCTCACCTCTGGTCCCAGGGGATGCACTGGGTCTTCGGCACTCCGGCGGTCCCCCTCAGCAGTTCATTCAGAGGACACGCCACCTTTGCGAAATCTTTGACAAACCGTCGGTAGCACCCGGCGAGTCCAAGGAAGGCCTGGTTTTCCTACACGGTTCATGGAACTGGCCACTTCTGGATAGCAGCCACTTTTTCTGGTGAAGGCAGAACTCTGTCTTGTGACACTATGTGGCCCAGGTACTTGATCTCTCTCTTGAAGAGGTGGCACTTCTTTGGCTTCACCTTCAGGTTATGAGCCCGCAGTCTTCCGAGTACCTGTCCAAACCGGGCAAGATGGTCTTCGAACGAGGCAGAGAACACAATGATGTCATCGAGGTAGATCAGGGTAGCCTCAAAGTTTAAGTCTCCCAAACACTTTTCCATCAGCCGTTGAAACATGCCCGGAGCATTGGAGAGCCCGAAGGGCATCCGGTTAAACTCAAACAATCCCATAGGGAGGATGAAGGCAGTTTTTTCCTTGTCTTTCTCGGCCACAGCCACTTGCCAGTATCCACTTGCTAGATCCAAGGTGGAGAAGTACTTGGCTTTCCCCAACGCTGTCAAGGATTCCTCGATGTGGGGTAACGGATATGAGTCTCGCACAGTGCAGGCATTGAGTTTCCTGTAATCTACACAGAACCGGATGTCCCATCCTTCTTCTTGACGAGCAGCACCGGTGCCGCCCAAGGGCTCTGACTACTCTGCATGACTCCTGAATCCAGCATCTGCCTCAATAATATCTTCACTTCTTGGTACATGATGGGCGAATGCGGCCTGATTTTCCCACAGCATAGCTTCTATCGCCCGCACACGCTCAGGGCCAAGAGCCTTCACATCCACTTCCATTTGGTCAAGGATGATCCGCCCATTCCACTCTGGGGATGGTTCTCTTCGGGCCCCACCCCACACCTTCAATCGGCAAAAAAGACATCTCCTTCTGACTCACCACTTCACCCTTGTGTAGGTACACTCGGGCCAGATCTGTCCCCCGGGGCAAGGTGACATCCCCGGGGCCCACGTTCAAAGCTCTTATGGGGAAGCAGGGCCCACATTCAAAGCTCTTATGGGGAAGTGTCCTCGCTGGACCACAGCTATTGTACAAGCTATCATGACTTCTTGGTCCGCTCCTCCGCTTACCACAGGCTGAACTATCACCTCCAGCCCGTCAAGGTTGCGATGAGTCCCCACTGGAAGGTGTACTATACTTTCTCGCTTGGGAGGCAGATTGCAGACTCCTTCCCAGGGGGCCCTGATGACCCCTACCACCTAATAAGATGGCACACTCTTCTGCGTCCCACAGACACAGATCAATCGCTGAAGGGCTTCTTGAGTAGGCTTCTGTGTGGCAGCCTTCTTCCAATAACTGGGTCCCCGTTTAGTGAACATTATCTGATCGAGTTCTCGTAGGATATTCTTTCCCAGTTCTACAGGCACATCTTCTTTGATGGGCTCAGGGACTAGCAGCAGGATCTCTTACTTTCCTACTTCTTGCCCACAGATTCGAATATTCATCCACATGACCCCTGTGACCGGGATCAGCAGCAAACAACCGGATCAATGTCTTCTTCTCTGGCTTGGCCAGGGCTTGAAAATGCTGTTTGAAATATGATTCTGGCATCATTGTCACTTGTGACCTGGTATCTATCAAGCAATCCACTGGAACGCCCTCAAATTCAGCATGCAGGATAGGACTCCCAGCATTCAGGTGTTCGTTATTGTTAGGAGCGGCCTCTCTTCATGCTTCCCCCACAGAGTGCCGTGTTACTGTGGGGGTTGGTAGTTTAATGGTGGCTGTTGCTGGCTTTGAGCATAATTCCGACAGTTCCTGGCAAGGTGCCCTTGTCCTCCACATTCCCTGCATTGGATGCCTCCTCTTCGCCAAGGAGCACCCCGAGCCTGTCTTCGTGCCTCTGATGCCTGGCGGGGGGGAGCTTGCACCCTCTGACCCCTTAAAGCTTGGGCCGAAGGATGGTTATATGAGTGCGTTGAGGCAGACTGTTGTTCTCCCATTCTTTGCTCGATCCGGGTTCATTTATCTTGCATGCTGACAAGAGACTGCTGCAAGTCGTGCACTACCTGGACCAGCGCCTCCTGATGATTTGGGTCTCCTCTGGTATTGGCACCCTGGGCACGCATCACACAAGACCCGTAACTGTCTTCCTTGCTTCGGACCACTGCTTCTGCCAGGATTTGATGGAATGAAAGAGTCAGATCTACATGGACCCGTTCTGACAGTGCTCTCCTCAAGGATGTGTTGTGCAGTCCCAGAATGAATTGTTCCTGGAGTATCCGGTCTTTGGAGCCCATGCCACCGAGCCCATCTATCTCTTTCCTTTCCACTTCTGCCAACACTTCTTGCAGTGCTGTCGCATACTGAGAGATCCCTTCTTCTTCCTGCTGCAGTCTAGAGAAAAATTTGGCGGGGAGGTGTCCCGCGCTAGCAGTCTTGCTGTAGATCTCTTCCAGGAATTTCACTAGCTCCTTCAGGGTACTACGGGTGAGTTTCGGCTGTAGACAGATATTTTTACAGGCCTTTCCCTCCAAGGCAGTCAAAGCAATGTCCGCTTCAAGAACTGTGCTGATGTTATAAATCTTCAGGGTGCTTTTTGGCTGGGCACCCAATCAGACAGGGGCACATTATTGCCATCAAATTTTGGAAGCACACTAAATATGGTGCCCATAGGGAGTGTCCTTGCAGGGGTTCCACCAATGCCCACAGCATCCCCACTAACACTAGCATTCTCACCGCTGCCACCTTCTGCCTGCATCTTGGTGATAGTCACCCTGCTCGCAGCACCACTTGAAGTGATGGCGGGGGGACCACCACAATGCAGGGAGACTACAGTACACAAGATGAGGTGCAAACAAGAAAGGGTTAATTTATTTACAGGCAAGGAATGCAGTGTTAAATAGGGGTATGCAATGACATAAAACAATTTACAAAAGTGATATTCTCTAGCTGGGCCGTACAAATGGCATGGTGCACCAACTATTACAGATCAGTGTATTCTTTCAAAAGGCAAATAATGCAATAAAGTACAGTAAGCTGCTACTCTAACTATAGCCTGACTGGCCGCTGCTACTTCAGCCGCACAGCTACCGTGCTCGGTCTATTGCAGCCTATCCTAAGCCCAAAAGATGTGCGCACATGGGGTTAACACTCACGGTGAAGTTGGTGTCTCAGTTCCTTCCTTGGGGCCCCTTGCAGTTCTCTGCAAGACGATGCGATGTCCTCCCTGGCAGCTCTGTGCAAGTGGCCGTGTCCTTGTGTGAAGATTCCAAGCCTGTCCCTAGAAGTGGTGAACTCCCTCTTCTGAATTCTTTCCTTGTAAATCTTCGTGGCTCCTCGCAGTAACACAGGAAAACCACCTTCGTTATCCCCAGAAGGGCATACACAGTCCACAAGTTCAGTCAGTTCTAAGCTGCACGGTCTTCTCCTCACGTCAGTCTCCTGCAGACTCCCAGCTGCCATCACTCTCTGGGTAAACAGCCCCTCCCCTCTCCATAGCTGGATGAGCAAACCAAAGCATCAGCCAAGGGGGTGCTGTCTCTTAAAAGGGCAGCGTGTCTCTGCTGTCCATAGCAATGTCAGCCCCTTACAAAGCAGCGCAAAAGTATGCCATAAAATTCCATAATGCACAGCAATATCAAAACAATTTCACTTTGTACACATTCCGTCTTATGTCGCTTCTAATGAGTGGAACAGGCTGCTACGAGAGTTGGTGAGTTCTTCAATGGAAGTCTTCAAACAGAGGCTGGACAGACATCTGTTTGGGATGATTTAGTGAATCCTGCATTGAACAGGGGGTTGGAGACAATGACTCAGGAGGTCCCTTCCAACTCTACCATTCTATGATTTTTAACTACTTTAGGGTTCACTCTTATGCTATGTTTCCACGATAAGTTTTTGGTTAGTTTTTTACGCTGCGTATTTTCGGAAAAATGCAAGTAAACTATTTTATTTAATGAGTGCAGAAATGGTGCAGAAAATCTACAACATCAAAAACTCATCAATAGCTCATCTTGGGAACGTAGACTTATGGATCAAACACATGACCATTCTGTCATTCCATCAGAAAACCACTCTCTATTCTTATCAGTATAAAGTGATGGACAGAATTAAAGAGGTAGGACATCTGAACATAGGCGGAAGACTGTAGTGGTACAGTTTGTATTGTAGTGGTATTACAGTTTGGTGGGATTTTTTTTCCACGTAATTTGTACAAAATCAATTAAAAAAAACTCCACGGGCTCCAAGCATTTGTATGAATTACTTATTGTGCTTGCTACAAAATGGAGGCATAAAGCAGCAGTGTGAATGAGGCTGATCTGTATTTCAAACTAACAAATTAAAAACAAAACAAAACAAATATGTATTATAATTAGGGATCATCTGACCCTTGGAAGTTCAGGTTTTCGTACCCGATTCAAACTTTATTCCAGTTTAGTTGGGGTACCTGATCTATACCAGAACCCGAACCCCATTGAAAAGAATGGGGACCTGAACTTTTGAGCTGAAATATTCTCTCTTTCTGCAATGGACGTCCCCCGGAACTCCAAACATTGCAACAGACTCCCAGGAGAAGTCCGTGTTCAGCATTTAGCACCGGACAGTAACTGTCCTATATCAACCTCGAACTTTTAAGTTTGGGTTATCTCATATCTAATTATAATGTCACATTAAAATATTTCAGTATGCATTATCATTTAAAATGTAGTACTATTATATTTGGGATACTTTTTGTTTGATAAGGACACTAAATGCAATCATGTGTATGAGGTCTGTAGAGAACTGTAATATATGACCCTTTGCAGCTTTGAATATATTGTAAATATATATGTGTGTGTGTATTCATTCTCATCTCATGAAAAACAGAAAATCTCATAGAAAACAGCCTTATATACTGTATGCCTATGAATGTCAGATCTATGAAACCGACCTGATGAGGTTTGGATATGTAGAAAAAACTAAAGAATAAGTAATAATGACCCTTAGGCCTATGAAACTTTACGGAGCCCAAAGAACCCGCTGCCACATAACAAAATACCAACATTATAAAATGGCAAATATTTTGCACTGAGAACCGGGAACCTCTACTTATATAGTGTGAATGTATCCTAAGTAGCATTGTATAAAGAACTAGCTGAAGAGCCCGGCGTTGCCTGGGCATAGTAACCAACTATGGTTAGTTATAACAAATTATAATGATTATATCTATATACTGTACATAAAGCTGAGTATAGAGCCCCTCCCCCTCCGCATAGCCACATTCACTATAATATCCCACATCATCCCGTCAGTCAGCGCTACCAGACTACTACCCCTAATATCCCACATCATCCCATCAGCAAGAGCCACCAGACTACTACTCCTAATATCCCACATCATCCCGCCATAGCCACCGGACTACTACCCTAATATCCCACATCATCCCATCAGAGTCACGGAACTTCTACCCCTAATATCCCACAACATCCCATCACCCAGAGCCACTGGACTACTTCTCCTAATATCCCACATCATCCCGTCAGCCTGGGGTCAGAACTAGAGCGCTGAGTGGAACGGTCCTAACTTCCATACCGGGGATCCCTTTAAGAGAGGCCTGGCATCGGAACCAGAGCGCTGAGTGGATTTGCCCTGACTTCCATACCAATGATCCCTTTAAAAGAAGCCTGTTGTGAGAATCATAGCATTGAGGGATTTACCCTAAATTCCATACCGGAGATCCCTTTAAGAGAGGCCTGGGGTCAGTACCAAAGCGCAGAGTGGATTTGCCTCACTTCCATACTGGGGATCCCTTTAAGAGGGGCATGGGATCAGAATCAGAGCTCAGAGTGGATTTGCCCTCACTTCCATACCAGGGACCCCCTTTAAGAGAGCCTGGGATCAGAACCAGAGCGCTGAGTGGATTTGCCCTGACTTGCATACCAATGATCCCTTTAATAGAATCCTGGGGTCAGAATCAGAGTGCTGAGTGATTTGCCCTAACTTCCATACAGGAGATCCCTTTAGGAGAGCCTGGGGTCAGTACCAGAACATTTGAAGGCAATTGCCCTGACTTCCATACCGGGGAACCCTTTAAGAGAGCCTGGGGTCAGAACCAGAGCACTGAGTGGAATTGCCCTAACTTCCATACCAGGGATCCCTTTAAGAGAGGCCTGGGGTCAGAACCAAAGCGCTGGATGCATTTGCCCTGACTTCCATACCAATGATCCCTTTAATAGAAGCATGGGGTCAGAATCAGAGCGCTGAGGGATTTGCCCTATCTTCCATACTGGACATCCCTTTAAGAGAGGCCTGGGGTCATTACCAAAGCGCAGAGTGGATTTGCCCTCACTTCCATACCGGGGATCCCTTTAAGAGGGGCCTGAGGTCAGAACCAGAGCGCTTAGTGGAATTGCCCTAACTTCCATTCCAATGATCCCTTTAAGAGACCCTGGGGTCAGAACCACAGCCCTGATTGGAAAGGTCCTAACTTCCATACTGGGGATTCCTTTAAGGAGGCCTGGGGTCAAAACCAAAGCGCTGGATGGATTTGCCATGACTTCCATACCAACGATCCCTTTAATAGAACCCTGGGGTCAGATTTAGGGCGCAGAGGGATTTGCCCTAACTTCCATACCAGAGATCCCTTTAAGAGGGAAGATGATCCTATGGGATGGAGGATGTGTGATGGGTATATGGGCATGGGGATTCATCTCTGTCATGTGCTCTCTGCTCCTTTCTGGGGGGCAGACAATGGCTGGGAGCTTATGTTTCTAGTGATGCTATATTTCTAACACCCGGTCAGTGTCTGCTGGGGTGTTGTGGAGTGGGAAAACTGTTGCTCATAGCAACCAATCACAGCTCAGCTTTCATCTATTAAACAGCACTGGTGAAGTGAAAGATGCTTAGTGATTGGTTGCAAGGAAAACTGTTGCTCATGGCAACCAATCACAGCTCAGCTTCTTGTAAACAGCTCTGGTGAAATGAAAGATGCTTCGTGAGTGGTTGGTGATACACATACACCACACACATCCTTTCAATATAATATATATATATATATAGATAAAAAATCAAAAGTTTTCCTTTTGCACAATCTATATCATGTGTAATAGCTAATTATATCCTCCATTTCTACGGAATTGACAGTATGGAAACCTTAACTGTAATTCACATGTTTTCTTCACACCATCTAACAAAAATGTATGTTTTCTTGTTTGTGCATATTTTTGCTATGCAAAAGGCTGATCTCTTTTCCATGCTTGCATATTAATGAATAAGTCTCTGGATTCAGACAACAAGCTGCTCAAGCTGTTTTCACTCTCAGTAACCCAGAGTCAGACCGAAATAACTTGCCAAAGGAGATTTCTTTATTGCAGAGGATGCCTCACTCACAAATGTACTTGTCATTCATACGCTGGATATAGATTCTCCATGTGTAATACCTTAAAGCTATGAACTGCGCAAGAATGAATGGGAAGCAAACGTCAGTTAATTCTACTTTTTGTCATTTCGTCACAGCAGAATTTCGCTGTCAAAAATAAAAAATATTACATGCAGTTATATCCTAAATATGGATGTGTCATCAGGTTTAACAATCTGATTGACAGCTCCTCAGTGTCCCTCCCGCTGCTGAAATCTCACATTCTCACATTGAAATTGTTCACTTTTGTTATTATTTTAATGGGAATAATCTTATCAAACCACTTCCTAAGACCCTGAGTCAAGGTACTGTCACACTTAGCGATGTACCAGCGATCCCGACCAGCGATATGACGCGGTCAGGATCGCTGGTACATCGCTAAGTGGTCGCTAGTGAGCTGCCACACAGGCAGATCTCACCAGCGACATCGCAGGGGTCGGGGGGTCGCTACTTACCTGTCAGACGAGGCGATCCTGACGTCCTCCCGCCCGCGTCCACGCGTCGCTCGTCGTCACAGCAGGAAGCAGACGACAAGAAACGGTCCTGGACATTCTCGCGCGATCAGCAAAAACCAGCGGGGGAGCCGGTCGGAGGTAAGTTTCAGACATTGCAATATCGCTAGCAATATCGCTATAATGTCACAAAAACCAGTGATGTTATAGCGATATTGCTAGCAATATCGCTTAGTGTGACAGGCCCTTAAGTTTAAAGTTACAATTTAGTGTGTAACAGTCTGGAAATCACACTGCATGCTTGAACTGAATGAGGGCCACCCAACCGGAACTCAACTGCTTCATATACCCCTAATGAGATTGTAGAGTTCAGACATCCATATATCACTGATAGAGTACAGACTGTGATTTCTAGACTGAATGTGGTTCCTCACATATCCTCAAAGTGTCATATATCCCGTTGAGTCTGTTGAGTTGAGGCCACGAGACCTGCAGTCAATACGGAAATCAAGGTCCATTCTTGGATGAATATATATAGATAACTGAATCGAGCCTTAATATAAAGATTAAGGAGCTTTGCATAGCTCTGTCCTAACTTCTATAGAAAACTTTAGTAATGATCACACAGGAAAGCTGCAACAGTGGTGAATTTCATAGAAACATATGGATAACAATGAACAGGGCTGCCATCAAGAATTTCTCTATGCAGCCAAGATATCAGGCTTCTAGTAACATGTTTAACGTGAAGAGTCTAATCTGCATAATTAGAAACTGGCAAGGACAAATGGAAGGCTTTGAGGAGACTGTAGGTGGGCACTGCCTCTGTAGGTATGTAAGGGGCAAAATATAAAATGGATGCACTGAAGTTGACAAATGTATAAAGCACAGTCACTAATCATGATGGTTTCCACATGCTCCAGCATTCATAATCTTTATTTATATAGCGCCAACATATTCTGCAGCGCTTTTACAGTTTAACAGTTTCAAAACACAAGTCATAAGTAACAACGTTAACAATACAATAATTAAAGCAAAATAAGACGACCCTGCTCATGAAAGCTTACAATCTACAATGAGGTGGGGAAGATACAAAGTGCAGGTGTGTATTTACAATGATGTATTTACAATGATGGTCCAGCCATCTTGAGGGAGTGAGGGATGGATGGAGATAGCCCATTCACTACTCACGCACACTTACACATAGAATGACTTTGATTAGTGAGCGTGATAGGCCGCTCTGAACAAATGTGTTTTGAGGGAGCGCCTGAAGCTATGCAAATTGTGGATAATCCTAATTTCTTGGGGTAGAGCATTCCAGAGGATTGGCGCAGCGCAAGAGAAGTCTTAGAGTCGGGAATGGGAGGTATGGATTAGTGCAGAGGTTAGTCGAAAGTCGTTTGCAGAGCGCAGCGGTCGGTTAGGCCAATAGACAGAAATGAGGGAGGAGATGTAGGGGGGTGCTGCACTGTGGAGAGCTTTGTGGGTGAGAACAAGTACTTTGATTTGGATCCTATAATGAATGGGCAGCCAATGTAAGGACTGGCGAAGAGCGGACGCGTCCGAGTACCGATTAGCCAGATTGATGACCCTGGCTGCTGCATTAAGGATGGACTGGAGAGGGGATAGTCAAGTAACGGGGAGACCAATAAATAGAGTGTTGCAGTAGTCCAGGCGGGAGTGGATCAATGCTACAGTGAGGGTTTTTGTGGTTTCCATGGTGAGAAAAGGGCAGATTCTAGAGATGTTCTTTAGGTGTAAGCGGCAAGAGCGGGCAAGAGTGTATATGAGATGTGAAGGAGAGATTGGTATAAAAAATAACACCCAGACAGCGTGCCTGCTGCTGGGGTGTTATTGTGGTGCCACCCACGGAGAGGGAAATGTCAGATTTAGGGAGGTTCATCACTAGGCTGCTTCATGTATAATTTGTATGTAGCCATTATGGACTAACCCCTTTGTCTTTGACTTCATTTGAATAGTTTCAGATCAACATAAGAGATAGTGGTTGGCATATGATTCGCTCTATACAAATTGCAAATGGAGTGGTTACATAATGAGCGCAGGGAGTGTGGAAACAGAAGAACTCTGACAGTGACTACATTACACAATGTTAAGATTGTGCATGTTACAGTCCTTGTAAAATTTTATAAAAATCCTGGATGACCTCTTTAAAAAAGATACATAGCTGAGCGAATGCAGTATAGAATTGTAGTATAATACAATTTATACTTCATTAGTAGAGTTGAGCGAAACGGGTCGGTCAAATTCATAAGTCGCCGACTTTCACTGAAGTCGGGTTTCATGAAACGAAACCCGACCATAGCGTGAGGTCGGCCACGAGCTCGGCAACCAGAGCGCCAAAGTCGCGTTTCAAATGATGCTTCCAGCGCCCTTTTTCAGCCAATGATGGAGGACGCACACTGTGGGCAGCGCGATGACATGTGCATCGGTCACCACCATCTTTGAGAAGGGCATGCAAGTGATTGGCTTGCTTTGTGTGGCGTCACAGGGGCTATAAAAGGGCGTGCACGCCGACCGCCATCTTACTTCTGCCGATATTAGCATTAGAGAGAGGTTGCAGCTGCTGATTCTGAATAAGTGAGATTGTTAGACAGGGAAGAAGAACAAAAAACAGCTTCTGCTGTTAGCGATTTCCAATGTACAACACAACAGTTTGTGTGCAGTGACAGGGGAGGCTATAATTTTGTGCATCAGCTCTGTTGGTTATTAGGCTGCCTTATAAGGCTGCCTGATAGCTGCATTGCTGTTTGCACACTGCTGTGCAAACTGCTTTTTTAAAAGCAAAAATACTTTTCTTCCTCTTTTCTGCACAGTTACCAAACGTTCATTTTTCCACACTTGTGTGCAGCAGTCCTGCTTATTAGGCTGCTTGCTGCCATACTTGGACTGAGAGCATCATTGTCAGCTTCCTAAAATCTCTAGGGAGCTTCCATTTCTCCTCAATACTATATACACCTTGTACTTTGTCATACATCAGCCAATTTCAGCCTGTTAAATTGAGGTGTAATCTATATTGGGCCTGAGATAATAGTTCAGCCTACTAAAATCTCTAGGGAGATTCAAATTCTCCCCAATACTATATACACCTTGTACTTTGTCATACACCAGCCAATTTCAGCCTGTTAAATTGAGGTGTAATCTATAGTTTTACAGTGCCATATAGCTGGTGGTATTTTGGGTACATTTTTTCAAAAATGAGGAAGTATGGTGGAAGAGGCTGTGGAAGTGGGCGGGGGTTGCCAGCTGGTACTGATGGTGGTGCATCTGCTGGTAGTGGCAAAAGAACAATAGCACCTAAGGCAGGAGGTGTTGAGCCTGCGTCATCGCCTGGCTCCACAAGGCCTCGAAGGCTCCCTTTTCTGGGAGTAGGTAAACCACTTTTAAAGCCGGAGCTTCAGAAACAAGTTTTGGCTTACATTGCTGACACAGCCTCCAGCTCTATCGCCTCCTCTTCTGAAGTTTCAAAAAATAAAAGCACTGAGTCATCAGTGGAGGCTCCTGGTCAGGAGCAACACCTTTCCTTGTGTCCTTCACCCCCACCAAAAGTGAAGGATGCGGCAGGCCACACTACAGATTACTCCATGGAGCTCTTTTCACATGCCATGCCTGGGTTAGCAAGTCAAATCGTGAATTCCCCAGTCCAAGATGAATCGGACATTGAGTGCACTGATGCACAGCCACTGCTAGATTTTTCTGCTGGTACATTCACTCAGAGCACTACATTGTCGTCGCAGTGTACTGAGCCAGAATCTGACCCTGATGAACCTCAGGTGCCCCTTCCCGCATACTATACCACCTTACACGGTGACACAGAGGAAGGTGCACATGAAATTGAAGAGGAGGTGATGGATGACCCAGTTGTTGACCCAGATTGGCATCCATTGGGGGAAGAGGGTGCCGCTGCCAAAAGCTCAGAAGAGGAGGAGGATCCGCAGCAGGCATCGACATCGCAACAGCTGTTATCTGGCAGGTCCATAGCAGTACAAAAACAGTTTACAAAAACCCAAAGAGTTGCAGGACAGCTTGGCCAGACGGTCAAATTAGCACAGCGTGCAAGGCCTCAAAATGTCTTCCATAGTAGGAAGAGTGCAGTGTGGCACTTTTTTGAACAAAATCCTAATGATCAGGCAAAGGTTATCTGTAAGAAGTGCACAAAGACCTTTAGCCGAGGGAAAAATCTGAGAAATTTGAATACCAGTTGCATGCTTAGACATTTAACCACCATGCACTTGCAAGCGTGGATGGACTAACAAATCTAACGTACCACATGTGCACCTGCTCCGAATGAAGGTAGTCAGCAACGCTACATCGCTTCCCCCACTGTAAGCCCACTGGTTAGTACACCACCAGCAGCAAATGTTGAGGTGTCATCGCAAGGCCAAAGCAGTCAGGGAATCACAATGTTATTGCTTCGAAAGACTGAATCTAGGCCATCAGCAAGACCACCAACACCATTACCATCACCAACCCTCTCTCAGTCCGCCATATCTACTGCTAGTTCCACCATATGCAGCTCTCAAGTCCAGCTCACCCTACCAGAGACTCTCAGTAGGACAAGAAAGTATTCATCCTCTCATCTGCGTACACAGTGTTTGAACGCCCACATTGCCAAACTACTCTCATTAGAGATGATGCCCTACCGGTTGCTTGAAAGTGAAGCTTTCTGCGAGCTCATGGTCTACGCAGTACCACGCTATGACCTACCCAGTCAGCACTTCTTTTCTCGAAAAGCCATCCCAGCCCTCCACCTGCATGTGAAAGACAGCATTGTCCATGCACTCAAGCAATCAGTGAGTGGAAAGGTGCACCCCACAACAGATGCATGGTCCAGTAGGCATGGCCACGGCAGTGGGACAGTGCTGCCTAGCCCACGGTATAGGAAACAGTTGGCTGTAGGCGTTCGACCCTCCTCCTCCTCCAGAAGCGAAAGCTCATCCACAGAGCGCAGTCGCATGAGCACTCCATCCGCAGCTGCCAGTGTTGCACATGAGGTGTCCCACTATTGAACAGCTAGTGGTAAGCGTCAGCAGGCTGTGTTGAAGATGATGTGTTTGGGCGACAACAGACACACCGCGGAGGTACTGGCCGACTACTTGCAGCGACAAACTGAGTCATGGCTGGGCAGTCTACATCTTGAGGCAGGCAAGGTAGTTAGTGATAATGGCCAGAATTTTGTGGCAGCAATAGCCCTTTCAAAACTCAGACACATACCTTGCCTGGCTCACACCTTGAACCTGGTGGTGCAGTGCTTCCTCAATAATTATCCGGAGTTAACAACCCTGCTCCATAAGGTACGAAGACTGTGCTGGCACATCCACCGGTCGCCCGTACACTCCAGTCGTATGCAGAAGCTGCAGCGATTGCTCCACTTTCCCAAGCACCGCCTAATTATCGACATTGCAACAAGGTGGAACTCCACCCTGCACATGGTTCAGAGGCTGTGCGAACAGAGGCAGACTGTAATGCATTTGTGGGAGGATACACGGGCAGGCAGTTTGAGGGCAGACATGGAGTTGTCTGGTGTGCAGTGTTCAACGTTGAAAGACCTCTGTAAAGTCCTTCAGTGTTTTGAGGAATGCACACGGCTGGTAAGCGCAGACGACACCATCATAAGCATGAGCATCCCACTTATGCGTCTGCTCATGCAAACTTTGATGCACATTAAGGAGCAGGCATCTGCAGCTGAGGAGGAAGAGGAGGAGGGAAGCCTTGATGACAGTCAGCCATTGTCTGCTCAGGGAAGACTCGTGGAGGAAGAGGAGGAGGATAATGGGGATGATTATTTTGGGGAGGACGATGCTTCTCAGGGGGCAAGAAAAAATGTTGGCGTGGCAAGGTCAGGTACAGGGTTTGTGCATGACTGGAGGGATGTTGATTTGCCAGAAAATGATCCTCCACCCAGCACTCGCAGTGCATCATTGGCCTGGAACATTGGCCCACATGTCTGATTATGCCTTGCAGATCCTAAAAAGGGACCCCTGCATTGCCAAAAGGATGAACGATGACGACTACTGGTTGGCCAGCATCCTGGATCCACGCTATAAAGGCAAATTCCAAAACATCATGCCACAGGCGAACCAAGAGCTAATATGGGCTAACAAACAAGCAACTCTGGTAAACCGTTTGTTTGAGGCATTCCCAGCACACAGCGGCAGTGATGTTTTTCCAACGAGCCGTAGGGGGCAACATGGAAGAGGTGTTCGTGGTGCACACAGCCAAAATGGCGTTGGACACAGGGGTTTCATGACCATGTTGTGGACTGATTTTTCAAGTACGGCTCACACGACTGGTAATACTGCATCGATTGAAAGTGACCAGAGACAGCAGTTGTCAACTATGGTTACAAACTACGTCTCCTCCCATATCGATGTTCTCCCTCACAGGTCATTCCCCTTTGACTATTGGGCCTGTAAACTGAACACCTGGCCTGAATTGGCACAATATGCCTTACAGGAGCTCGCTTGCCCTGCTGCTAGTGTGCTATCCGAAAGAGTCTTCAGTGCTGCTGGATCAATCCTGACAGAAAAAAGGACCCGTCTGTCGACCCAAAATGTTGATGATCTAACCTTCATTAAAATGAACCATGCATGGGTTTCAAAGGATTTTGTCCCACCTTCCCCTGCTGACACGTAGGTTGGCAGAAAAATGGCTCGCTTTTGTCCTCCTGTTCCTCGGACTTTTCCAATTCCTCCATTTTCAGATGCTTAAGTAATAAGAATTGATGTTTTTGGCATTAAAATGGGCACAGTAGGTGTGTTTCCTGTCCTCCACTCACTGCCGACTTTTCTTCCCCATTGACTTGCATTGGGTTTCGTGTTTCAGTCGGCCTTCGACTTTTCACGATAATTGGCCGATTTCGCTCGACCCGACTTTTGCGAAAGTCGGGTTTCATGAAACTCGACTCGACACGAAAAAAGGCAAAGTCGCTCATCTCTATTCATTAGTACAGTGTTGGACATTTGAGCAAAAAGGCCCCTGGTTGAGAACAGTGTGTGACCCCTTGCCTTAAGTAACATGTCATGCAGCAAAAACAAGCTGTACACATATGAGAAAATCACAGTACACACATTAGACAAGCACAGCGCAGGTCACAGAAGCATAAAATAAGTCACACATGCTCACAGCACACATCACAGACTACACGTCACACAAGCACACATAATACAAGAACAAGGTTCACATCACACAGCACATATCTTACAGCTTCACATCACGCAAGTGCACATCACACAAATACAGAGTACATGTCACAAAAACACAGATCACATGCAACACATTTGAGCAGTACAAGACACTTGAATTATTCCTTCCAAAGACGGTACTAAGGACCAGAATGTCCTCGTTGCGAATGGAAGGAAAGAGTCCTCTACAGTTAGTCTGCAGGCAACAATGAAGCATGATGGGGTTCTTTGCAAGTTTAGGACTGCATTTCACCATCAGGGAGGCTTCTGATTGGTATCTTTAGTGTTAAAAAGAGCAATGAGTCTTGTAAGAGATAAGATAGGATCCCTTATCTTAACATCTATGAGTCTGTGTATGATTAGATGAAAAGACAAGGCTTTAGGCTCTACAAAATAATTGGAACAATCTGGCTGCCGAGAGGCAAATGGTATTAACCCCAAATAACGATTTGATTTAGATTTTACTATTGTTCACTCACTTTTCATTTTGTTAGTTGATACAAATAAACTATGTACACTTCTGTTTTTTAAGCCATTCTTATTTTGAATGATTTTTATACAACTGATAAACTTTTGACAGTACTCTACTTTGAAAACATGCATGAATTCTTAAGGCCCTGTCACACTTGGCGATGCACCAGCGCTCCCGACAAATGATATGACGTAGTCAGGGTCGCTAGTGAGCTGCCACACAGGCAGATCTCACCAGCGACATAGCAGCGGTCGGGGGTCGCTACATACCTGTCAGACGAGGTGATCCTGACGTCCTCCCGCCCGCGTCCACGCGTCGCTCGTCGGCGCCACAAGAAGCCCAGCAGGAAGCTGACGACGAGAAACGGCCCAGGCCATTCTCGTGCGATCAGCGATAACCAGCGGGGGAGCCGGTCGGAGGTATCAGACATAGCGATATCGTTAGCAATATCGCTGCTACGTCACAAAACCAGTGACGTTATAGTGATATTGCTAGCGATATCGCTTAGTGTGACAGGCCCTTTACAGTATCAAGTGATCTACCAAAATCCTCTCCCCCACTGGCATATTCTGTCCACTAACAATGTTAAGCTAATTCCACCAGTCGAATGGCCTGTAAACTTTCGAGGGCCATGTGCCATTGTGCTGGGCCCTCTCTTCTCATGAAAAGGATGATGCTTTTTGAACAACCATGGTTCTTATTGATAGGACATGAGTAAGAACCATATTTGTTCAAAATGTGTTATCCTTTTCCTAATTTTTTATGTTTAAGGCTATGTGACCACGTAGCGTTGTTGATGCAGAATATTCCTGAGCGGAAACGCACACCCTCTTCCCGGGAAAACGCATGCATTTTATGAAGTGCTTTTGTAAGCGTTTTTGACGCTTTTGTTAAGCGTTTTCGCATGCAATACAATTGAATGTATTGAAAATTGATGAACATGCTGCGTTTTTTTTCCTCTTAGCGTTTCTGCAGCGGAAAAAAACACACCATTAGCACAACATGTGCATTTTCCATTATAATTACATTGGATGCTTTTCTTAAGCGTTTCCGCAGCAGAAACGCTTGTCTAAAAGCGCTGCGGAAACGCTTAAAAAACGCAACCAGGGCACACAGCCTTACTGATGGGACATGAGTAAGAACCATGTTTGTTTGAAATGCGTCATCCTTTTCCTAATTTTTTTATGTAATTTATTCCTAGTTCCCTTCAATATGTTTTTTATTCTAGTTTCATTAAATGTGCAGTTTTAAAATATAATATTTTTTCCTTTGGGAATGCTGGATTTTTCTTATTGCTCTTGTGCCTCACCCATCCTCAAGCTGGGATTTTTTCCTTCCGTGCATCCCTACCTTGACTTATAGATCCCAGGGCTACAATATACTTCGGGAGAACTGATAAGGCTAAGTGCACACGTAGCAGAAAATTTCTGCTCAAAAACCTGACTCCCTTTCCCAGAAACCGCGCCTTTTTTGTCTTCGCGTTTTCCACGCGTTTTTTGCGCTGTTTTGTTGCGTTTTTTTCCGGCGCGTTTTCAAAACGCATTGAGCTAGCCATAAACATGGAAAAATCCGCAAAATTAATGAGCATGCTGTGTTTTTTACCGCGATGCGTTTTTTTCGCGGTAAAAAACGCATCAATATGCACAAAAAGTGCAAAATGCATAGAAATTAATGGGAAGCTTATTTTTATCGGTTTTATAGTCAAAACCGCTAAAAAAACGCTGTGTGTGAACACAGCCTAAGTGTTTTTCTTTTTTGCTGTAGAAGATCCCAATCTGCATCACGGCATCCTCCTACCAAGTTTGGACTCAACTTTTTTTTAGCAAGTCAAGCACTTTAGTAGAGCATTGGGACCCTTCTGCTCAATTTCCTTAGTACGGTAAGTGCTATTTACTAAAATCACAAGTCTGAGGCTGTAAATAAAAAGGTAGGCCTCAGATTAGTCATAGACGTTCTTTAATAATTTATGTATTCTTTAATATATTAAAAAGGGGTTGTGTCGTTCAAACAATTCCTTTTCAAATGCTATAATAGATGCATTATCATATTGGTTCCATTACTCAATGCATGAAGTACATTTTCTACTCAGATTAAAAAAGTCCTTAACATAGCTTGTAAAAAATACATTCAATCATACAATCCTACAGGCGTCCCAGCAATGTGTATTACAAATGACATGCTTACTACGGCAGTGACTTCTAACCTCTTATAATATAATGGATGCAACACTTTTAAGAGTTCAAGACATACAGGAAAAGCATTCTCTTAAAATGGCAGATGACATTTCATGAAATTGATAGGTGCAACTGCCCCAGGAAATATTTCACAAATAACATACTTGAACCACTTTTAAGCACTTCATAGATATGTCAATATCTTCTATATAACTGTCATTCTTGTACTAAAATGTTTGGAACTATAAAAGCAAATCAAGAAAGAATATTTAACAGTAGGGAACTGTATTTTATATCTAGCCTAGGGGCACACATAGAAATCATTGGGCACCATAGCAAATGTCCTAATTGCCCCCTCACCAAAATACATCTATATATATATTCATTAGTGGGGGGTCACAGTGTTTATGAGCAGTCACAGAAGGGTATACCTCCTAACATTTAAATAAAGGTACATGTATTGCTACATTTACACAATAATTTTGCTCCTATTGAAGCTCACTACAATAACTCTTTAATGGTCGCCATAGAGTATGATAGCAACAAAAATGCCCCCTACTCACCATATGATAACCTAACGCAGTATGATGGCCCTGGCATACAGTAAGAGGACCATCACAGCCGATGGCTCCATGTTCCACCATTGCATTCATCTGTATCTGCATCTTCTGGGTGGGGGACAGGTGGTCAGCCACTATTAGAGGAACATTACTATATCACAGGATGATATTGTTTGGCCCAGTTATTTCTCCCAACTTTCACACATGCAAAAGCGCTAATCTTAGTGTATGTATACTTTTGACTTTGCAGTAAGTAATAAAAATGCCTTATAACATTTTCTCTCTCATTATTCTGGCATCAGGCAAATATTAATAATTATGGTAATCCTAATTACCGTATATACTCGTGTATAAGCCGAGTTTTTCAGCACATTTTTTCTGTCCTGAAAACACCCCCCCTCGGCTTATACTCGAGGCAATTGTCCCAGAGTGCCGGCGGGGAAGGGGGAGCGGCAGAGCAGCAGGTCATAGGAGTCAGGAGCTGGCAGCTACGGCTGTAACTGTGCCCGCTGCTAAAGAGAAATGAATATTAATTTCTCTTATAGTGCACACAGTGACACCCAGAGCCGCTGGCTTCCAGAAGACATCCTACTCATCTTCCTGCGCACCCACGCTGCATTTCGTTGGTTCCAGCGATCACATGACCCCGCTCATTAAGGTAATGAATATGCACGCCTCTAAACTACCACAGGCGTGGAGGGAATATTCATTACCTTAATGAGCGGGCCACGTGATCGCTCGGCAGGAAGAGCTGTGTCATGATCCATGTGGGATCAGGACAGATAAAAGCACACAAGGGTAGGGGATAAGGAGCCATGCATACAAGGACAGTGATGGGGGAGCCATGCATACAAAGACAGGGAGCCATGCATACAAAGATAGGGGATAAGGAGCCATGCATACAAGGACAGCAATGGGGAGCCATGCATACCAGGACAGCAATGGGGGAGCCATGCATACCAGGACAGTGATGGGGGAGCCATGCATACAAGGATAGGGGATAAGGAGTCATGCATACAAGTACAGGAATGGAGGAGCCATGCATACCAGTACAGGGACTGGGGAGCCATGCATACAATGACAGTGATGTGGGAGCCATACATTCAATGACAAGGAAGGGGAAGCCATGCATACCAGGACAGGGATGAGGGGACAATGCACACCCGGCTTATACTCGACTCAATAAGCTTACCCAGTTTTTCGTGGCAAAATTAGGATCAGCTTATACTCAAGTATATACGGTAATTTAAAATGGAAAAGAGTTATTCTGATTTCATGTCACATATTGAGAAAAACAAGTATATGTGTCTTTTTATATAGTGTATGTAAATATATATAATATGTGTGTGCTTATGCTTAAATGACATCTCTGGAATTTTAATCTATTTTTCAGCATTTAATCTGATAAACACAATATGTAAATGACATCTGTGGGAATCTTGAGAGTGAAGCTGCGGTGTCCTGTCATGGGTCAGATTGGGCACAGCCAGCCTTATTCTTCCATTCAGGAGGTGAGGGGTGAGGTAACTGGCACAGACTGCGCTCTGAGCTTATCAAGGTTTATGTTGTATGAAAAAGAACAAAAGGGATGGCACATACCGTTCTGAAGAAGTGAATTTATTTTCAGATAAAAAGCATAGGCTCGGGAGAGATGTGTGAACTGTGGACAACGGCCATTTCACGCCAACTGCGCTTCAACGGGTCCCGTTGAAGCGCAGTTGGTGTGAAACGGCCTTTGTCCACAGTTCACACATCTCTCCCGAGCCTATGCTTTTTATCTGAAAATAAATTCACTTCTTCAGAACGGTGAGTGCCAACCCTTTTGTTCTTTTTCATACAACGTAGCCATGCATGTTTCTCTTTGGATTGAGCACCCTTTCTGTGGGTAGCTGGCGTGCAACCCAGGTGTGTGAGTTTGTACCGCACTATAGTGCACATTAAGGTGGCGGCAGTGGTGCCGAATTTTCTTCTTTATCAAGATTTATAGCTGACAAAGAAAACATTGGTCAGGGTTAGGAAATAACAACATCCTCACATCCTTGGTGAGCCCACTGGTGTGCTAATAGTATGGCTGATACTGTCAGTGAGCACAGCAGCTAATTTAATGATGATGCTTTTGTTGCACGCCTGGACTGGAGCCTGTCGGGACACCATCAAGACACTTCATTAGCACAGGCTCAGCTTGAAATTCACCTTCACTCTACATCAGACTCACCCCAGCGCTGCGCCATTAAAGCTGCTTAGTGATGACTGGTGTTAATACTGGAGGAGCGTGGGGTCACCGGGAATTGGATGATGGAGTCCCTCCCTCCTGTAGCTTGGCACTGACTGCACTTTCTCAGGTGCCTGTCACAATAAAGCTCATCCTTGTTGCTCCATCCACAGAACGCTCCTGTCTTACTGCTGTTTGCAGTCAAAACTTAGAAGGAAAACCCTGGTGGTGTCTGCCACTATGGGCAATATGCCCCTGATCTAGCCACAATACTGTATATATTTCTAGCATTTTCAATTATTAATAGACCTAGAAAAAAGTCAAGAAAATTTATGGATACAGGACATAATAATATTGAATAATACATAGAATTTAGAAAATATATAACAGAAAATGTATCATGAGAAAGAAAATCTCAAGCCAAAATTGATCCTTATTTGCAAAACAAAAGCTAAGAAGCTCTATATAGCGTTTTGCCCACTAACACCTTCGTGCCGCAGCCCATTTTCGTTTTTGCGCTTCTGTTTTTCGGTCCTCTTCTTCCCAGAGCCATAACTTTTTACTTTTCTGTCAATATGGCCATGTGAGGGCTTGTTTTTTGCGGGATGTGTTGTACTTTTGAATGACACCATTGGTTTTACTATATAGTGTACTCAAAAATGGGAAAAAAATTCCAAGTGTGGTGGAATTGCAAAAAAGTGCAATCCCACACTTGTTTTTTGTTTGGCTTTTTTACTAGGTTCACTAAATGCTAAATCTGATCTGCCATTTTGATTCTCCAGGCCATTACGAGTTCATAGACATCAAACATGTTAGGCTGAGTTCACACGTGGCGTTTTTTTCGCGTTTCCGCGGCGGTTTTAACCGCGCGATTTTGCAGCGAAAACGCGAAAAATAAGCATCCCATGCATTCCTATGGGATTCCGCAATGCTGTGCTAATGCTGCGGTTTTTACCGTGGCGGAATCGCTTCGCGGTAAAAAACGCAGCATGCTCATTAATTTGCGGAATCGCGGCAATCCCGCACCCATAGGAATGCATTGTTCCGCTTACTTCCCGCACGTGGCTGTGCACACCATGCGGAAAGTAAGCAGAACATTTGCGGATGGTACCCACGGTCCGGAGGAGAGGAGACTGTCCTCCGGGCTTTGGGTACCATATCCCTGTAAAAAATAGAATTTAAAATAAAAAATATTGTTATTCTTACCTTCCGGCGTCCCGCGCAGCATTCACGCCTCTCTCCACGCTCCCGGTCCCAGTAAGCCTTTGCGAAAATGCCCGCGATGGCGTCCATTCTCGCGGGATCGCGAAGTCTCGCGGTCATTCGCGCGACGTCATCACGAATAACCGCGAGACATCGCGATCCTGTGAGAACGGACGTCATCGCGGGCATTTTCGCAAAGGATTACTGGGAACGGATGCGTGGGACGCCGGAAGGTGAGAATAACACCATTTTTTATTTTTTTATACATTTTATCTTTTACTACTGATGCCGCATAGGCAGCCTCAGTAGTAAAAAGTTGGTCACACTCGTCAAACACTATGTTTGACGAGTGTGACCAACCTGCCAATAAGTTCTCCAAGCGATGCTACAGATCGCTTGGAAAGCGCTAGCATTTTGCAAGCTAAATACGCTTGCAAAATGCTAGTTTTTCCGCGGGAAAATCGCGGGAATTTAAAATGCGATTTTCCCGCGGAATGGAATTCCGGAATTCTCACGGTAATTTCCGCGAGAGTTCCGGTACGTGTGCACTTAGCCTTAAGGTTCTTTCTTATCTAAGCGGTGAAAAAAAATTCTAAAATTTGTTTAAATAAAAAAAATTGCACCATTTTCCGAGACCCATAGCGTCTCCATTTTTTGTGATCTCGAGTTGGGTGAGGGCTTATTTTTTCCATACTGAGCTGATCTTTTTAATGATACCATTTTGGTGCAGATATGATCTTTTGATCGCCCGTTATTTCATTTTGCATTTGCACAGCGACCAAAAAAAAAACGTAATTCTGGCACTTTGACTTTTTTTCTCGCTACGCCATTTGGCGATCAGGTTAATCCTTTTTTTATTGATAGATTGGGTGTTCTGAATGTGGAGATACCAAATATGTGTATGTTTGATTTTTCTATTGTTTTATTTTGAATGGGGCAAAAGGAGGGTGATTTAAACTTTAATTTTTTTATTTTTTAAATATTTTTTAAAACTTTTTTTTTACTTTTGACATGCTCCAATAGTCTCTATGGGAGACAAGAAGCTGCCATAACCCAATCACATCACCTATATGTAGCTGAATTACTCACTTGTTATGAACGCCGACCATTGGGCGGTGCTCACAGCAAGCCGGCAGTGACAACCATAGAGGTCTCCAGGAGGCCTCCGGTTGTTATGCCAACTCACCGGTGACGCGCGATCACGTGACAGGGGTCACTGGTGGGCAGATTTCCTGCCCGATGGCCGGAAGCATGCATTAAATGCCACTGTCAGAGTTTGACAGCGGCGTTTAGCGGGTTAATAGCCGCAGGTGGATCATGATTCCTCCCACGGCTATTGCGGGTACATGTCAGCTGTTCAAATCAGCTGACATGTCCCGGTACAGATGTGGGCTCACTGCCAGAGCCCACATCAAAGGGAGAGAAGTGGTATGCGCAGTACTAGTATGGCGCATGTCGCAAAGGGGTTAAAGGAAATCTGTCAGCAGGTATTTGCTACCACAACTGTGAGCAGCTTGATGTAGGGGCAGTGACCCTTATTCGGGTGTGAACTATATAAATTATAGTTTTGATTAAAAACTATTTTAGCTAGCTGCTGCAGATCTCTCTGAATACTGAGTTCTGCATAACCCCGCCCACACCACTGATTGGAAGATTTCTGTGTATACTGTGCACAGGCAGAATGTTTCCAATCAGTGGTGGAAGCTTAGTTGACTGCAGGTTTACTAGTTCTCTACTGATAGTTTCCTGCTGATAAAATAGGAATTTTAGCAAAACTACAGACAGTAACCCAGTAAATTATACATTGCTGGAATCAGGATTTTTTTCCATACATTGTGTGGCTCTTAAATTAAGTAGCAAAATCCTGGTGACAGATTCGGTTTAACAGAAATTAGGAGATTCTTTTTCCTAAAAATTATTAGTCAAGAAACACATTTATCACATTTCCGCTTTTCTTAGTTCACTGTCTCAAATAGATACTGTAATGAGAATTGTGATTCACAATTGCATACTTTTATGATATATCTGGTATAATTTCCAGCTTTTGTCTATATGTCCTACCAGGGCCTAAGGAAGGCCCAGAATGGATCCTTTTGCTAGAGCTGAGAATCACTAACAAATAGTGTTGCTCCCTCCTGTGGACCTAACTTATACACCTATTACATGGTAGGTATTTCATAAAAGTAGCTGGCATGTTATTCTCTACATTGCATAGAATATGTATAGTGACCCACAGCTTTAGGATAACAGGTAATCATTGAGAGAATTCTGATCAGCTTTAATCATAACAGAGGGAGTCTGGGTGAGACAATCTCATTATACAAATCTATATATATAAAACTGAGTGTATGCGTGTGTGTGTATCAAGTCACACCCACTCCACAGAGCCCCGCCTATGCCACATAGCAACAGGGAACGAGCCCCTGGTCCAAGGACTCCCGACAACAGTTGTGACACACAGCTTGGCCTCACATACACTGCACACACAGCTCTGCTGCAGGGACCCTCTGATCCCATGTATACGGGGTTACTATACTTTCCCCAGTGATGTGATGTAAGACCCTGCTCGCTGGCACCAGCTGACACTTCTACTCCAGCACAATATACTGTATTAACATGCTAGTTCCATATTAGCTCAAATCTAAAAGTATAATTAATACTTATATTAAAAAAGTACTGTATTTAGCGTTGAGAGTGTGATGTTTTATGATCATGCAATAGATGTGTGTAGAAAAAACTATATTTGACCTTTCCATTTCTTATCTGTGAACACAAATATTATATAGGAAAACAGGTACAAGTTTCTCATACAAGTTGAACATATAACAAGGTTATTAATGGAGGAATCCAGATATCATACTGATGAACATTATGCTGCAGAGTTTGACATTAGAATTACATTTTTACATATTTTGTTGTGCTACATTGTAGGGGAAGTGGACTGACCTATGGACCTGTCTGCAGCAGGAGGGTAATGTACAGTGTGCTTGACGTGGACTGCTGGATATGAAGGTGGGAGACAGCTAGAAATAGGAGAAGGATGGTGAAGTACTGGGTTTTGACACTAGGGGGAGACTAAAGACAGCAGAAACAGAAGGAGGTGTAATACTGTAGTTTGGCCATAAGATGGCTGCAGAGAGCAGTGAGAAAAGGGCTCTACATCAGCTTAAGGCTACGAAACTGCAGAGTCATGGGGGGCGGGGTTACAGGAGCTCTAGAGGGGAATTCCCAGAGAGAGGGAATATAAGAAAGGGTAGAGATTTCCAGAAGGTGTCAGTCCAGGGAGAGGAGCTCAGGAGAGGAGAAGACTGAAGGGAGAGACGGACAGAGAAGAAGCTCCAGAAGGGACTGAGGAGGAAGACAGTCAGGGGGTGGCCCTGACAGGAGAGCCGCAGGACAGAGAAGGCCGGGGGTACCAGACGGACGGACTCGGACAGGTGAAACCCTGTGGTGGTAGGCCTAGGGCAACCACAGTGAAAGAGCCGCGAGGGACGTCAATTAGGAAAAGGAAGGAAGTGAAGGTACCCGGGCCTGTGTGCGGAGTCGAGCAGCTGCTGTGTGGTGCTGCGGAGTCGAGTAGCTGCTGTGTGGTGGTGCAGGTCGTTGAGAGTACAGCCAATAAAGAGGACCTGTTGAACGCACATTGGTGTCTGTCTTGAGTCTGTTCGCGATTGAAGAAGGACCACCCCCCCGTCGGCTCACCTACATACAGCATACCAAAGTGTATTGTTTCGTTGTCAACATACGAAGAATAAGGTTAATGATGGAGAATTAAGTGTTGCTGATAGGCCTGCCATGTATTTGTGATCATTAGGACCTAACATGCTACTTGTTAGGGCCAGTAATAACATATTACA
This sequence comes from Dendrobates tinctorius, assembly GCF_039654945.1. Lineage (NCBI taxonomy): Eukaryota > Metazoa > Chordata > Amphibia > Anura > Dendrobatidae > Dendrobates > Dendrobates tinctorius. The sequence continues at coordinate 48,847,620 of NW_027361675.1, forward strand.
GTACAAAAGTACTGCAATTAGAGATGATAGGATTAGTTTGTGGAAGATCGAGGTTTCGTCGCCTTTCCTGAATTTCATAGTTTCAAACAAATTTTAATATTTTGAGATTCAGTTAGTGGATTATCATACCTTGTAAAGTGGTGGTCAGTACCTGGACCATCACAGATCAGTGGAGCACAGTTTGTACAGTAGAATCATTATACATTTTAAGAGTCACTGGGTAATTCTCTCTCTTCTGTAGAGTGTAAGCTTTTATGGTCAACAGGGTCCTCTATCTCTCCTCTAGAGTGTAAGCTTTTATGGTCAGCAGGGTCCTCTATCTCTCCTGTAGAGTGCAATCTCTTGTGGTCAGCAGGGTCCTCTATCTCTCCTGTAGTGTGTAATCTCTTGTAGTCAGCAGGGTCCCATATCTCTCCTGTAGAGTGCAAGCTCTTATGATCAGCATGGTTCACCATCTCTCCTGTAGAGTGTAAGCTCTTATTATCAGTGTGGTGCTCTCTCATTCTCCTGTAGAGTGTAAGCTCTTATGGTCAGCATGGTTCGCTCTCCTTCTCCTGTAGAGTGTAATCTCTTTTGATCAACATGGCTCTCTATCTCTCCTGTAAAATGTAATATCTTATGATCAGCAGGGTTCTCTCTCTCTTGCCTATAAAGTGCAAACCCTACTTTCCCTCACGTTGTATATTTTATGAGCAATTAAATGTTTTCCTGTATTCTCTGCAAATCACATTTTTTAGGAAAAGTCAGCAAAGTGAGTGTATTTGAATTTCAAAAGATTTGGTTATCTTTAATTGCAATGTTTTATGGACACGATTACTTTGTTCAGGTTTTATACTAGGATTAAAAAAATCCCAGGAATTTATACCGTACATTATGTGTCCTCCAAAATGGGCCCACAAAAACAAAGTCTCCTGTGAAAACAATATATAAGGTAGAAGTGTGGCTTTAGAAATGTAGAAATGATAAAACAATTATAAAAATCGGTGCTTCATTTAAATACCAAACCAGAAAATCCTTTTAGGGAATCTGACAAGTAACCTGAACCAAGGAAACCATGAATCAGAGACTGTTTCTGTAATTGCAGCTGTGTATGTATTACGGTACTTTGATGTTGCTTTTCTTTAGAGAATCCATACTTTTAAAAGCTGTCTGGGGACGATGTCACCAGGATAACTAAACTAAGGTCCCTTTTGGTTCTTCTACCACTCTTATGACATGTCAGTCAAGAGGAGCAGGGTTAGGAGAAGCTTCTGAGGATCTACCTCATTGAAGAGTCCTCCTAGTGGCTTCACACTTGGCCAGCTTTTAAAAGTATGTTTTTATCTGAAACACTGCAGTATGTTATAGGAAAACATACACGTCTGCAATAACGCAGCTGGTCTGATTAATGCTTTTTTTTTTAAAGCATATATCTAAACTTTTTGAATGTAGCTGTTTACCCTTTTAATCATTTTTCCCTTTATTAGTGTAATTCCATATAGCGAAAAATATGTCTAAAACTCATGGGCTAATTAGTTTAGAAAAATAAATAAAAATAAGGAAAGGAAGATATCATCAGATTTTTTTTTCATTTTTTTGCTTCTTCAGCTATAGATACTGCCCTGGAAAAGGGCAGCAAATGATATATCAGTACCTCTTATCGGAAGAGTTATCTAATCCTTATGTTCTTATCTCCCTACTGGAGGTAGATGAATTGGCCACTTCTGGGAAAGCTCCATGTCCAGATTAATGTTATTAGTTTTTTAAGATCTTACATGTGAAGCCAGCTTTATTTCTGTCTATCCCATGTAATCATCTTACGCTAAAAGAGTAACAACAAAATTCAGGAAATAACACAAAAGTTAAAGTGTTGTTGAAGGGGTCCTGGACTTGGCTTCTTTCTGAACTGATAATATAAAGCATTGTTGCCAAACTTCCTTAAATTTCAGGAGACTCAAAGGAAACAGAGAAACTCTTTTCCAGCATTTGCAAAAAAAAAAAAAAAAAATGGACATTCATGTGTTTCATGTGTCTGCCATTTTTTTGAAGGTGGAGAGCTTGCATTCATTGTTGTGATGATAATTTGCAGGTTATAATAAAATGCTTCTAATTTCTTTATATTGTTGTTCTGTGCTACAAACTTCTATAAATTATATCATCCAAAAAAACAAAAAGAAGCCATGTCTAAAATATAATAATCTTTATTGAGATATAATTAAAAAGAATTATACAGTCATGGCCAAAAGTTTTGAGAATGACACAAATATTAATTTTTACAAAGTCTACTGCTTCATTTTTTTCTAATGGCAATTTGCATATACTCCAGAATGTTATAAAGAGTGATCAGCTTAACCACAATTACTTGCAAAGTTAATATTTGCCTAGAAAATGAACTTTATCCCCCAAAACACATTTCAACATCATTGCAGCCCTGCCTTAAAAGGACCAGCTAACATTGTTTCAGTGATTGCTCCATTAACACAGGTGTGGGTGTTGATGAGGACAGGGCTGGAGATCAATCTGTCATGATTAAGTAAGAATGACACCACTGGACACTTTAAAAGGAGGCTGGTGCTTGGCATCATTGTTTCTCTTCTGTTAACCATGGTTATCTCTAAAGAAACACGTGCAGTCATCATTGCACTGCACAAAAATGGCCTAACAGGGAAGAGTATCGCAGCTAGAAAGATTGCACCTCAGTCAACAATCTTTCGCATCATCAAGAACTTCAAGGAGAGAGGTTCCCTTGTTGCCAAAAAGGCTCCAGGGCACCCAAGAAAGACCAGCAAGCGCCAGGACCGTCTCTTAAAAGTGCTTCAGCTGCGGGATCGGGCTACCAGCAGTGCAGAGCTTGCTCAGGAATGGCAGCAGGCAGGTGTGAGTGCATCTGCACGCACTGTGAGGCGGAGACTCTTGGAGCAAGGCCTGGTCTCAAGGAGGGCAGCAAAGAAGCCACTTCTCTCCAGGAAAAACATCATGGACAGACTGATATTCTGCAAGAGGTACAGGGAGTGGACTGCTGAGGACTGGGGTAAAGTCATTTTCTCTGATGAATCCCCTTTTCGATTGTTTGGGACATCTGGAAAACGGCTTATTCGGAGAAGACCAGGTGAGCGCTACCACCAGTTTGGCGATCAACAATGCCTTTTTCAACATGATGGAGCACCTTGCCATAAATCAAAGGTGATAACTAAATGGCTCAGGGAACAAAACATAGAGATTTTGGGACCATGGCCTGGAAACTCCCCAGATCTTAATCCCATTGAGAACTTGTGGTCAATCATCAAGAGACGGGTGGACAAACAAAACCTTCAAATTCAGACAAAATAAAAGCATTGATTTTGCAAGAATGAACTGCTATCAGTCAGGATTTGATCCAGAAGTTGATTGAGAGCATGCCAGGGAGAATTGCTGAGGTCCTGAAGAAGAAGGGTCAACACTGCAAATATTGACTTGCTGCATTAACTCATTCTAACTGTCAATATAACCTTTTGCTACTCATAATATGATTGCAATTATATTTCTGTGTGTGATAAAAACATCTGACAAACATACATAAAAACCAGAGGCCAGCAGATCATGTGAAAATATAATATTTGTGTTATTCTCAAAACTTTTGGCCATGACTGTATATAAAAATATCAAAGTGGTTATTAGAAGTGAGGGCACTTCAAAAAAATCACCACATCAAGAGGTAACACGCACAAAAATATCCAAGATATATGCATGCAGAAAATGCTTGAATAAATGCTAATAAACAAATATAAGTGCATAGGACTTGTTACTTATTTAAATAAATGCCAGTGCATTTCTCAGAAAAATAAGTTAGAAAAAAAGTACAAATGTGCATAAATATATATAGAAAAAATTAGGGCATCATACGGTCAGCATGAACAGATACAAAGCAAACCAATGGCAAACCTCAATAGGCATTTTCCAAGAATATAGCAATGTAAACAAGCCAATTAGCATAAACAGGGGTGGATAAGTAGGGTGTCATATAGCCAGTGTATGCCTGTGCAAAGTATGGCGGCAATAGACCCTAAAAGACATAACCAAGCAGAAGATAGGTATAAGATAAGAAGGTATGGTCAGTGCATATTACCTCAGGGTGCGGGCAGGAGGACCCCGACGCACGTTTCGCGGCAGCTTTATCAAGGGGCGCTCTCTTTGCCTACATCAGGCTACTCTCAGATGAATTGGCAAAACCTGTTGACAAAATCCCTTTAAGGGCTTCAGAAGCCACACCAGTATCTAAGAAACAAAATATATAAAATATATTCAATGGACTTGCTGATTTAGTGTACACCTTTTCCAATAGGGAGTTAAATTGATTAATAGTGATTGGCCCTTACCCTGTGATTAGTTGATAACAAGTAAAACACAAGAATAAGTATTGAATAATTCTGTTTTTATATATTACAGAGGTGACAGCAGAAGATCTTAACACATAATAATATTTCTTTGCCTGAAAATAGGATACAACTCGGAATTGTGTCCCACATTTGAAAACATGTGCAGGTTATTGAACTATTGGTGTCCATGTTGGGGCTACAGCTGCTCAGGGTTTTTGTCTTTTTGAACTGCAAGGGTCTCTGGCAAGTTTTTTCTCTGTTCCACAAGGAATGAGAAAATCATTCTCTCTCTCTTAACACATTTTATTGCTAAAACTCTACATTTTCTTTAAATAATTGTTGCAGCAAATTACATATCTAAATATTAGAAAATAATTTATTAGTACATTGTCAACAGTTATTATTATTTATTTTTAGCGTACCATTAAACCCATGGTACTGTACATGAGAAGGGGTTTCATACATAAAAAAAAATATAGATTACAGTGAACAAGCTACAATGACAGACTTGTACAGAGGGAAGAAGGCCCTGCCCTGCAGGATTACATTTTAGCGAACAGTTAAATGGGGTATTCCCATCTCCAAGGTCCTATCCCAACATAGAGTAGATGCAATAATAATATTAGCAAATGCCTCAGATTAGAAAAGTAGTATAGTTTTTCTAATTCGCTATGTCTCTTACCCAATGTGCAGGTCAATGCAGAAGCTTAGGTATCCATGGTTACAACCACTAACAGCTAACTAACTGTCACTATATGAGTGGTCGTAACCAGGGATACCTAAGCTACTTCAATGGTCTAAATGGGGTAAGCGAGTTAGCAAATCAGAAGTAAATTACATTTTTAATTGGAGGTATTTGCTAATACTGTGAGGCCCGCCATGTCTGGTATGCTGCATGACTCCTGGAGCAGTGTGCACATGCACTGAACTATCATGCCCGTTATGTCTTATGCTGCATGATCCCTGGATCAGTGTGCTCACGCATCTCGTGACTGTTGTGCTGCAAGATGCCTGGAGCAGTGTGAACGCGCGTCTCATCTCATGGCTGCCTGCCCTTGCCAGTGCGCATGTGTGTTTTACCTCATGGCTACACGCCGTTGCTGTGTGACCAGCCGTCTCTGCTCTGCCTGCAGCAGTCCTCTCTGTATTCCTAGAGCCCCTGATCATGTGACCTTTCCCAGGTTCCAGCAATGTCTGATGCAGCAATCCTCTCTGTATTCCTGGAGCCCCTGATCATGTGACCGTTCCTATGTTCCAGCACAGTCTGATCCAGCAATCCTCTCAATGGTCTTGGAGGCCCTGATCATGTGACCTTCTCTATGGTCCAGCCCAGTCTGATCTAGCAATGCTCTCTATGATCCTGGAGGACTGAACTGGAAGTCCTCCCCTGGTCCTGACCCGGAAGTGCAGGTGCTAATGCCCTATATCAGACCGCCCCTTCCTATGGTCGGGGCCTGAGTATCGTGTTGCTTCCCTGCATGGCTGCTTGGTCAGCTCGGTCGCTCTCTGTATTCTGTGCCCCTGCACTCTGCCCTGTAGTGCTTCTCTGCACACGCTCTGTGCTTGTATTCTGCCTCTTGTCTCGTGCCATGTCTTGTGTTGTCTTTTGTGCCATGTTTTGTCTCTGCTATCCTTGGACTTGTAGTACTTCCTATGTTCTCTGCCTTTGCCTGTTTTCACCATGTCTTGTCCTTGCTATGCTTTGCCTTGTAGTACTTCCTAGGTTCTCTGCCTTGCCTGTTTCGCCATGTCTGGCCTTTGCTATTCTGAGCCTTGTAGTACTTTGACGTTCTCTGTCCCGCCTGGTTTTCTGTTCTCTGTCTTATGGTGCTCTCTCTGGCACATTCCATGTCTAGTCTCAAGGTTCTGCCTTGACCCGGCTCTGGGCTTCGGCCTATGCTCCACTGCTAAACTCTGTCCTATCGTGCTCTCTAGCACATTTCATGGCTATTCTCAAGGTTCTCCCTTGATCCGGCTCTGGGCTTCGGCCTACGCTCCGCTGCTAGCCCTATACTCTTTCTGACCCCGCTCTTTGCTTCTGCCTATGTTCTGCTCCTTGTTCTGTACCTTGCCTAGCTTTGCCTTGTTTCTTGCCTTGCCTTGTTTCTTCGTGTGTCCTTTGCATGCACCTGGCCTTCCTAGCCTCCTGTCTGTGCCTCAGCCATGCCCGCCCTAGCCGTGCCCCCCTGCTTGTGCCTCAGCCGTGCTCGTCGGCCAGTGACAGCTGTGTCGTCTGTTATGCCCCAGCGGGGTTCGCCAGAGTCCTGCCAGTCTGTCTGTGCCTCAGCCCGACCAGCTAGCCAGTGACCCAGCCGTACTCTCTGTGCTTCCTTGCACCCACGCTGTCTCTGCACTGTGCTTTGCGTGTTTCTCTAATAGCACGTGCAGGCCCTAGCCTGCTCCCTGGCATACCTCCCGGTGCTTCTTTAAAAGTACGCGCAGGTCTTGCCATGTACCCTGTCATGCCCTCTTTCATGCACAGGCCCTAGCCTATACCCTGTCATGCCCTCTTGCACACCCAGGCCCTAGCCTGTACCCTGTTGTGCCCGCTTGCATGCATAGGCCCTTGCCTGAACCCTGGCGTGTCTCTTAGCATGCACCCTGACTTGAACCTGATCCTGGCGTGTCCTTCGGCACGCGCAGGACCTTGCCTTGAACCCTGACCCTGGCGTGTCCCTCGGCATGCACAGGACCTTGGCTTGAACCCTGGCGTGTCCCTCGGCACGTGCAGGACCTTGCCTTGAACCCTGACCCTGGCGTGTCCCTCAGCACGCGCAGGACCTTGCCTTGAACTCTGACCCTGGCGTGTCCCTCGGCACATGCAGGACCTTGTCTTAGACCTTGAACCCTGGCGTGTCCCTACACACGCACCATGTCTTGTACTTTGAACTGTGAACCCTGGCGTGTCCCCTACACATACACTGTGTTTTGTACTTTGAACCTGGCATGTCCCCTACACATGCATCTTGCCTTGCACCTTGCCCTGGACCCTGGGGTGCCCCTAGCATGCACCCCGCCTGGAACCTTGCCTTGGACCTTGGCGTGTTTCCTAACACGCACCATGTCTGGAGGTCTTTCGTGCCTCCTTGCCTGAATCCTGGTTTGCCTGCTGGATGCCCGGAACCTGCCAATCGCTGCCTGGGATCCTGAGCTCGACGACTGCGGAGCTGATGTTCGCAGCCTGAAGCCCTGATCCTGTTGATCGTCGCCAGCTGTCTGGAGTCCGATGCCATCGACTCCTTGCCGGTGTCCGTGATGTCAGGAGAAGAAGCGTATAATTGGGTGTCATCAGCATAGAGATGGTACTGGAAACCAAATCTACTGATTGTTTGACCAATAGGGGCAGTGTACAAGGAGAAGAGGAAAGGGCCTAGGACAGATCCTTGAGGAACCCCAACAGTAAGGGGAAGGTGAGAGGAGGAGGAACCGGCAAAAGATACAGTAAAGGAGCGGTCAGAGAGATAGGAGGAGAACCAGGAGAGAACGGTGTCCTTGAGGCCAATGGAACGACGCATAGTGAGGAGGAGCTGATGATCCACAGTGTCGAATGCTGCAGAGAGATCCAAGAGAATTAGCATGGAGTAATGACCATTAGATTTAAGGCCCTTTTACATTTAGCGATGCACCAGCGATCCGACCAGCGATACGACCCGGTCAGGATCGCTGGTGCATCGCTAAATGATCGCTAGTGAGCTTCCACACAGGAAGACCTCACAGCAATGCAGCAGCGACGCAGCGCACGATACTCACCTTTCACACACAGCGATCCTGACGTCCTCCCGCCCGCCTCCATGCGTTGCTCGTCTCACACAGCAGGAAGCGCCCGACGAGAAATGGAGCCGCCCGATCTCGCGCGATCAGCGATGGACAGCGGGGGAGCCGGTCGGAGGTAAGTATCACACATAGCGATATCGCTAGCGATATCACTATAACTTCACAAAACCAGTGACGTTTTAGCGATATTGCTAGCGATATCGCTTAGTGTAAAACACCCTTTAGCTGTTAGTAGATCATTAGAGACTTTAGTGAGGGCAGATTCAGTAGAGTGTAAGGAGCGGAAGCTGGATTGGAGATGGTCGAGATGAGAGTTATCAGCGAGATAGCGGGTAAGATGGGAGTGGACCAAGCGTTCCAGGAGTTTAGAGATGAATGGAAGATTAGAGACAGGTATATAGTTAGCGGCACAGTTTTGGTCGAAGGATGGTTTTTTTAAGTAGTGGATGTATGATGGCATGCTTAAATGAGGAGGGAAAGATACCAGAAGAGAGAGAGGTTAAATATTTTAGTTAGGTGAGTGGTGACAGCAGGGGAAAGTGACTGGAGGAGATGTGACGGGAATGGGTCACTGATGCAAGTGGTTGGGCGAGAAGATGCAAGGAGTCTGCTTACTTCTTCTTCTGTGACTGGTTCAAAATCAGAGAGTGGGCTAGATGCAGTGGGGGAGGGAGGAGAGTGCATGGTATGAGGTGATTGGGAGATAATTTAATGTCGGATCTGGTCAATTTTTTCTTTGAAGTAATTGGCCAGATCATCAGTTCGGAGCTCCGTGGTTGGGGCCTGTACTCTTGGGTTGAGTAGAGAATGAAAAGTGTCAAAGAGACGTTTTGGGTTATTGGACAGTGAGGTCAGGAGGGTGTTGAAATAGGTTTGTTTGGAGAGGTGAAGGGCAGTTTTGTATGTTCGAAGCATAAACTTATAATGGATGAAATCTTCGTGTAGATTGGATTTTCTCCACAGACGTTCGGCGCACCTGGAGCACCGCTGCAGGAAACGTGTTTGCAGGGTGTGCCAGGGTTGTTGCCATCTGTGTTGTGGTGTTCTATTTATAGCGGGTGCAAATTCATCCAGGACACTCTGAAGAGTTTCATTGTAATGCTTCAGTGCAGAATCAGGACATGAGAGAGAGGAGATAGGGGCCAATGAAGACTGCAAGTTCTTCTTAAGTTTCTTGGTGTTAATGGCCTGTTTGTTTCTATAAGTATGGACAGTGGGGGTGACCTGAGCAGCCTGGCAGTTCTTGATAGAGAATGAAAGAAGATTGTGGTCAGAGAGCGGGAGAGGGGAGTTTGCGAAATCATCCACTGCACAAAGCCGAGAGAAGACCAAGTCGAGGGAGTTTCCGTCTTCATGTGTTGGAGAATTAGTAAGCTGCAAAAGGCCAAACGAGGAGGTTAGAGATAAAAGGTGAGTAGCAGATGGGGAGAGGGGAAGAGCAATGGGGATGTTGAAATCTCCCATGATGAGGGTAGGGATGTCCCAGGAGAGAAAATGTGGAAGCCAAGTGGCAAAATGATCCAGGAACTGATGGGAGGGGCCGGGAGGACGATACACCACCGCCACTCACATGGAGAAGGCGGTGTAGAGTCTGATGGCATGGACCTCATAAGAAGGGAAGACTAGTGAGGGTAGGTCAGGGATAACCTGAAAGGTACATTTTGGTGATAGAAGCAGACCAACGCCTCTACCTGCTCTATTATCTGATCTTGGGGTATGAGAGAAGTGTAGTCCACCATATGAAAGAGCAGCAGCAGTGGTAGTGTCTGACTGCTGGATCCAGGTTTCAGTAAAAGCCAGGAGGTTAAGAGAATTAGAAAGGAAAAAGTCATGAATGAAGGAGAGTTTGATACACACTGAGCGAGAATTCCAAAGTGCAAAATTAAGAGAAACAGAAGGCATGCAGGGAATATTAATAAGATTAGAGGGGTTTCTGAGTGTAGGAGTTGGGGGGTTTGACTTTCTATAACATGGGGGACCAGGGTTGGGAGCAATGTCTCCTGCGACTAGGAGAAGGAGGCAGGAAGTGATTTGTGAGAGTGTCTCTTATGTTGAATGGGGGTACTGCCTGGATCTGTGCAATTTAACAATGTGAAAAGAGCGTGAGTGCTCTACATAAGAGAGGAAAGAAGCGAGGGGCTGATATGGATGGAGTGTAGAGAGTTAATGCCAGGGTGGTGAAAGTGTGTGAATGCAGCGGCAAGGATATAAATTACACAATTGCATATGGTATATATTTGTTGTACTCCAAATGTACAGGGAGTAGATGTATATAAATGTCTTACCTGTCTCCTGCCCTGTCTAACTGCCATGTTATAACTGCCAGTACTTTGATAAACTGTACTTCGATAAAGTGTGCATAAATGCTTTCCCCAAACTATGTCTGAATATATAGGAGGCTAAGGATTGTTTTTTTTTTTTCTCTCTCTTCTCGTTAATCAAACTAAATTGAGACAGCAGGGCCCAATAAAATGTTGTGGTCAGATGTCCAGCACTACATGGATCATAAAGCACTTTGAAAAGTTTCTTGACCTCACAACTAGAGTTGAGCGAAACGGGTCGAAAAAATTCAAAAGTCGCCGACTTTTGGCAAAGTCGGGTTTCATGAAACGAAACCCGACCCTAGGATGAGGTCGGCCACGAGGTCGGCGACTTACGCGCCAAAGTCGCGTTTCAAAAGTTTGTTTTGCGCTCTTTTTCAGCCAATCAGGATCCACGGACACTGTGGGCAACGTGATGACATAGGCACGGGTCACCACCATCTTTCAGAAGGGCATGCAAGTGATTGGCTTGCTTTGGTGGGCGTCACAGGGGGTATAAAAGGGCGTGCACGCCGACCGCCATCTTACTTCTGCCGATCTTAGTATAGGGAGAGGTTGCTGCTGATTCTGTAGGGAGAGCGTTAGGCAGGGAAGAAGACAAAAAAACTGCTTCTGCTGCTAGCGATTTGGCCTGCACAACACACAAGTCACTGTGTGTGCAGTGCAAGGGGAGGCTATATTGTGGTGTATCAGTGGTGTTGGTTGTTGGGCTGCCTTCTAAGGCTTCCTGACACGCTGGCATTGCTGTTTACCCACTGCTCCGCAAACTGCTTTTTTAAAAGCAATCCAATCTCCCTTATCCTCTCGTCACTTTGGTCACAGGCAGCTGTGCCATCGAGCGTGTCACATAGCGCTCAGATATCAGTGGGCCGCACACAATCCACAAGTGTCCAGTGTCCAAAAGTGTACGCAGAGATTCAAAATCTCCATTATCCTCTCGTCACTTTGGTCACAGGCAGCTGTGCCATCGAGCGTGTCACATAGCGCTCAGATATCAGTGGGCCGCACACAATCCACAAGTGTCCACTGTCCACAAGTGTGTGCAGAAATTCTAAAACTCCCCTGTCCTATAGACACCTTGTACCTTGTTTTACATTACTATATAGTTTGTTGGATTTTGTCTACATTTCTACCAAAAATGAGGAAGGCTGGTGGAAGAGGCCGTGGAATTGGGCGGGGGTTGGCAGCTGGTAATGATGGTGTTGGTGGTGGATCTGATGGTAGTGGCAAGAGCAAAATAGGACCAAATGCAGGAGGTCCTGACCCTGCGTCATCGTCTGTCTACATAAGGCCTCGAACGCTTAGTTTTCTAGGAGTTGGCAAACCGCTTTTAAAGGCAGAGCATCAGGAAAAAGTTTTGTCTTACATTGCTGACTCAGCCTCCAGCTCTATCGCCTCCTCTTCTTCAGTTGTAAAAAGTAAAAGCACTGAGTCGTCATTGGAGGCTCATGTTCATGAACCACACCTTTCCTTGTGTCCTTCACCCCAACCAAGATTGAAGGATGACGCAGGCCATACTACTGATTACTCCATGGAGCTGTTTTCACATACCATGCCTGGATTATCAAGTCAAAAGGTGAATTACCCAGGCCAAGATGAATCTGACATGGAGTGCACTGATGCACAGCCGCTGATGGATGATTCTGCTGGTACATTCACTCAGAGCACTACATTGTCCTCGCAGTGTACAGAGCCAGATTTTGACCCTGATGAGACTCAGGTGCCCCTTCCCGCACACTATACCACCATACACGGTGACACAGAGAAAGGTGCACATGACATAGAAGAGGAGGTGATGGATGACCCAGTTGTTGACCCAGATTGGCATCCATTGGGGGAAGAGGGTGCTGCTTCCAATAGCTCAGATGAGGAGCATCCACAGCAGACATCGACATCGCAACAGCTGTTATCTGGCAGGCCCGGAGCACTCCAAAGACAGGTTCCAAACATCAAAAGAGTTGCTGGACAGCTTGTCAAGAGGGTCAAAAGATCACAGCGTGCTAGGCCGCAAAATGTCTGCCAAAGTAGGAAGAGTGCAGTGTGGCACTTTTTTGAACAAAATCCTCATGATCAGGCCAAGGTTATCTGTAAGAAGTGCGCAAAGACCTTTAGCCGAGGGAAAAATCTGAAAAATTTGAATACCAGTTGCATGCTTAGACATTTAACCAGCATGCACTTGCAAGCGTGGACACAACACCAAACCTCAAGTGCCACATGAGCAACTGATCACAACGAAGGTAGTCAGCAACGCTACATTGTTTCCCCCACTGTAAGCCCACCGGTTAGCACAGCAGCAAATGTTGAGGTGTCGTTGCAAGGCCACAGCAGTCAGGGAATCCCACTGTTATATCAACGAAAGACTGATTCTAGGCCATCAGAAAGAACACCAACTCCATCACCATCATCAACCCTCTCTCAGTCCGCCCTGTCCACCGCTACTTCCACCATATGCAGCTCTCAAGTCCAGCTCACCCTCCCAGACACTATGAGTAGGTCAAGAAAGTACTCAGTCTCTCATCCGCGTACACTGGGTTTGAACGCCCACATTGCCAAACTAATCTCGTTTGAGATGATGCCCTTTCGGTTGGTGGAAAGCACAGCTTTCCGCGAACTCATGGCCTATGCAGTACCACGCTATGACCTACCCAGTCGCCACTTCTTCTCTCGCAAAGCCATCCCAGCCCTCCACCATCATGTGAAAGACCGCATTGTCCATGCACTCAAGCAGTCAGTGAGCGGAAAGGTGCACCTCACAACTGATGTATGGTCCAGTCGGCATGGCCAGGGCCGTTACGTGTCCATCACTGCGCACTGGGTTAATGTGGTGGATGCAGGGTCCACAGGGGACAGCGGTGGTGGGACAGTGCTGCCTAGCCCATGGTCTAGGAAACAGTTGGCTGTAGGCGTTCGACCCTACTCCTCCTCCTCCAGAAGCGACAGCTCGTCCACAGAGCGCAGTCGTACGAGCACTCCATCTGCAGCTGCCACTGTTGCACACGATGTGTCCCCCTATCGAGCAGCTAGTGGAAAGCGTCAGCAGGCTGTGTTGCAGATGATGTGTTTGGGCGACAGACACACCGCCGAGGTGCTGGCCGAGTACTTGAAGCGACAAACTGAGTCATGGCTGGGCAGTGTACATCTTGAGGCAGGCAAGGTAGTTAGTGATAACGGCCGTAATTTTGTGGCAGCCATAGCCCTTTCAAAACTCAGCCACATACCTTGCTTGGCTCACACCTTGAACCTGGTGGTGCAGTGCTTCCTCAAAAATTATCCGGAGTTAACAGCCCTGCTCCAGAAGGTGCGAAGACTGTGCGCGCACATCCGCCGGTCGCCTGTACACTCCGTTCGTATGCAGAAGCTGCAGCGATTGCTCCACCTTCCCAACCACCGCCTCATTATCGACATTGCAACAAGGTGGAACTCCACCCTGCACATGGTGAAGCGGCTGTGCGAGCAGAGGCAGGCCATAATGCATTTGTGGGAGGATACACGGCCAGGCACTTTGAGAGCAGACATGGAGTTGACAGGCGTGCAGTGGTCGAAGCTGAAAGACCTTTGTAAAGTCCTTCAGTGTTTTGAGGAATGCACACGGCTGGTAAGCGCAGACGACGCCATCCTAAGCATGAGCATCCCACTTATGCGTCTGCTCATGCAAACTTTGACGCACCTTAAGGAGCAGGCGTCTGCAGCCAATGTTGATGAGGAGGAAGAGGAGAAGGGAATCCTTGATGTCATTCAGCCATTGTCATCGGACAAGGATGGGGAGGATGATGCATCGGACAAGGGGAGGAGGATGCATCTCGTGGGGCAAGTGAAAATGTTGGCATGGCAAGGTCTGGTACAGGGTTTGTGCGTGACTGGAGGGATGTGGATTTGCCAGAAAGTGCTCCTCCACCCAGCACTCGCAGTGCATCATTGACACCGGGAACATTGGCCCACATGTCAGATTATGCCTTGCGGATCCTAAAAAGGGACCCCCGCATTGCCAAAATGATGAACGATGACGACTACTGGTTGGCCAGCATCCTGGATCCACGCTATAAAGGCAAATTACAAAACATCATGCCACAGGAGAACCTTGACCTAATATTGGCTAATAAACAAGCAACTCTGGTAAATCGGTTGCTTGAGGCATTCCCAGCACACAGCAGCGGTGATGGTTCTCACACGAGCCGTACGGGCCAGGGGCAGCTTGGCAGAGGTGTTCGTGGTGCACACAGCAGAAGTGGCGTTGGAGACAGGGGTTTCATGACAATGTTGTGGACTGATTTTTCAAATACCGCTCACACAACTGGTAATACTGCATCGATGGAAAGTGACAGGAGACAGCAGTTGTCAATTATGGTTACAAACTACTTTTCCTCCCATATCGATGTTCTCCCACACAGGTCATTCCCCTTTGACTATTGGGCCGCTAAACTGGACACCTGGCCTGAATTGGCCCAATATGCCTTACAGGAGCTCGCTTGCCCAGCTGCAAGTGTGCTATCGGAAAGAGTCTTCAGTGCAGCTGGATCAATCCTGACAGAAAAAAGGACCCGTCTGTCAACCCAAAATGTGGATGATCTAACCTTCATTAAAATGAACCACGCATGGGTTTCCAAGGATTTTGTCCCACCTTCCCCTGATGACACATAGGGTGACAGAAAAATGGCTTGCTTTGGTCCACCTCTTCCTGGTACTTCACCTATTTCGCCTTTTGCATCAGTTGAATGTCCAACATCAACATATGCCACTTTCTAAAACTCCCTAACTGTGCTGCCTCCCCCCCCATGGCCGGGGTCACCACCTAGCGCACGACACCGTGCGAGTGCCGTTGCCCTGGATAGGTGGGTAGGCCGACTCTTGGGCGCGGGCACTGGCACAGGGTCCCTCATAGTGCAATCAAGTGTCTCTGACGGTGGTGGTGCACACCCGCCGTCAGACACACCGCTGTACTATGAGGGGCCCAGTGCCAGTACCGACGCCCACGAGTGGGCCCCCCTTGCTTGGCCAGGGCCCCAGCATTTGCAATCTTTACCTCTCCCTGCTCCTCCGCTGTGTAATCTGGGCCGTCAAATCCATACTGTGCCTGACACCGTCTGAGCCTGCCTCCTGATGTATAGACATATATTTTGAATGTGTACGCTATCCATACATGTTATCCGGGGATACGGTACCCCTTCTAACCTTTGTGCAATGACGTGCAATCCATACTGGGCCTAACACCGTCTGAGCCTGCCTCATGCTGTATAGACATATATTTTGAATGTGTACGCTATCCATACATGTTATCCGGGGTGTGGTGTAGTTACCACTGTGTCGGCTAGGGGGCGCTGTGTGGGTGTCCCAGGACGGGTGTACAGGCACATTCAATGTGGTAACAGGAGCAGGGTCCTAAATGACCATTGTGGGTCTCAAGGTGGGTGGCCTTGGGATGCAGGCTCCAGGGTGTATTGATCAGCAGAGGTACTGCTGATCTTTCTGTTACACTGTATCAGGGAAGCCTGTGTGTCTATACAACCTTTGGTGATGTCATAGCCATGTGATCCCCTTTGGGTGTGGTTACAGGGCTATGTAATTGAGGTGTTTGGCACATGTGAGAGAGTGGAGGGAGTCTGTCAGAGTGTGGACAGACTTCCATGTGTCCAGGTGGGACACTACAGAGAGTGTATATGGGGAGGACTACAGCTCCCAGCATGTGCTGAGACTCTCAGTCCGAGTCTGAAGCCACGGACATTTCTGTTCCTTTGCCTGAAGTGAAGGTTACATTTCAGTGTTATGCTGTCTATGGTTTATGGAGCAAATAAACCTTATGAACTTTGGGAAGAACCTGCCTCATGATTGTCTCCCGCTGCACCTGAGCGAGTCACATCCCTACAATTGGTGACAGACTGCGGGCAGCGACTCCCAGAAGCACGTGTGGCAGCGCTGGCGATTCTGAGCCAGGAGAGCAGACGGTCTGACAACCGTGAGTAATACTGACTGAGGTCAGAGAAAGTGACTGTATTAAAATTTGTGGGATACCTCTGAGGAGAAGAGGCGTCCAGGAACCTGTGTGGCCGACACAGGTAACAGACAGGAGTCTGTGTTGCACTGACCAGGGTCAGTGAGAGACTGTGTTCCTGGAGGGGTCAGTGAGCAAGGTCCTGGAGGGTCAGTGTTGGGAGGTTCTGGGAGAGGAATCGGATCCCTGGAACACGTGCTATGACCTTGGACCTGATGAGGCGTGTGTTGGGCAGTCTCAGGCGGAGACGGATGTCCTGAAGAGCACCGCTGAGCCCCTGGACCTGGTGAGGCTGGTGTGTTGGGAGACCCTGGGAGGAGGGTCGGCTCCCTGAATAGCACCCAGTGTGCCCTGTGTGTTGGACGGTCTCAGGTGGAGACGGTACGTCCTGAGTGGCACACGAACAGGACATGTGAGAGACTGTGCATGTATTTTTTTTTTCTTTTTTTTTTTCTTTTCCTCTGCAAAACCTGAAGGTGCTTGCTGTGGCTCAGTGGGGTCACGAAGGTCTCGCAGCACAAGGACCTGGTGTTTTCTTTAAGGGATCTGCCCTGGGAGCATTGGTAGCAGACGCTGTCTGTCTACACCATCCTGCTGCAGCTTTATTGCATGTGACTAAGCGGATACAGTAGTTGTGGCTTTACACAACTATTAAGGGTGAGTACCCTGTATTATTGCTGCATAACCCATTATACCTGCACTGGTAAGGCCCTATGGGCGCACTTTTGTGGCTTTTTTATCTTTGAGGGTGACAAGCGGCTTCCAGTAACCCGGCGGGGTTACGAAGGTGACAAGCGGCTTCCGGTGGATCGGCGGGTCCACGAAGATGGCGCAGCAGGAGCTGCAGTGACACCAGCCGCTGTGTATGTGTGTGAACAGCAGCCGGAGGTGCCGGTGATCAGTGACAGCAGGAGCTGTGGTGGTGCCAGCAAAGACTTGTGTGGTATCGTGAGAGACAAACTGTACTGTGTGAACTGTGGCATAAGAAGTTCTGCAGGACGGACATGGGGAAATCCCAAAAGGGGGCGGTGACCCAAAAGGGGGCGGTGACCCAAAAGGGGGCGGTGACCCAAAAGGGGGCGGTAACCCAAAATGGAGTGGTGACCCAAAAAGGGGTGGAAACCCAAAAGGGGGCGGTGACCAAAATTGGGGTGGCAACCCAAAGCAGGGTGGTGGTCCAGAAAGGGGCCAAGTGTGAAGCAGTGACAGCACTGGGTGACTCAGTAGGTATGTCTGGAGTACCGCAGTGTATGTGCAGGTCTTTTTCAGAATGTGGAATATCCTTTCCAGGTAGTAATGATGGGCCACAGATGTGTACAGTGATGCTGCACCGGGAAGGAGCCTTTGGTCGGCTGGACTCAGAGAGTCAGGTGACTCTGACAGGAACTCCTCTCGTTTTCTCTCTGACCGAGAAAAACGTCAGGGTTCACTGTAAACACGGGGTCACAGTGAACTACGCAGTAGACACAGTAGTGTTTGAGGGGACCAAAGGTGGTGAGTGCCAAGGTAGAGGGATACCACGGGACTTAGTCTATGCCTGGGAGAGGGGCCGGGACTTTCTTTTGTTTGATGACATTTGGTCGGATGATGGAGATGCTTCAACTGTGGGGCCAGCGGACACTGAGACAGTGACGGCTCCTGACATGGACAGGTCAGAGGTAGAACTGACCAGAGGAAGAAGTACATCTGCCCAACTGACGGACCTGACGTCTCGTGATAAGACAGATGGTGGGCTGGGAGATGAGACTACTGGACTAGACACATTGGTGCTGGACGGTAACTGGAGGGTTCACTCGACTGGGGTGACTGACCCAGTGGTACCCTTTAACGATATAATTAAAGAGGTAGTAGTGAGACACGTGATGGACAAAAGAGAGCAGGATCGTGAGATACAGCTGATAAAGGAGACTGTAACAGAACATGTCGAACGGGAAAGAGTCCTAAGGCAAGCAGCTGAGCACAGAGTGGATGAGCTGGAGAAGGAAGTCTCTGAGCTCAGAGGTCACCTGTCAGCATGTAAAACCATGAACAAGACCCTGTTGGAAGATATGGAGGTGCTCAGAGAGGCCCAAGAGAAGCATCAACAGGAGATTCTCAGGAGAGAGGATCAGCATCGCTACCTGGCAGAGGAGCGAGATAAAGTTCTGCAAGAACTCAGTGGAGTAGTAAAAGGTCTTCTGCAGAAGAAGTGGATGGGCGAAGACGTACAGCGGCCGTGCCCGACTGATAGCAAGGCAGAACTGCCAAAGCCCATCTTGGAGAAGGGTCCTGAAGACTGTAAATCTCAGGAAGATGGTGAGCCAAGAGCTGCACAAGACAGTCACCCGGTCTTGGCAGATACCATGAGGGAAGTGTCCGTGCGGAACCCAGAGCCATCTGTCCAGGATGAGAGCAAGTCCATGACCTTCAATTGCGTGATGGAGGTACCCGAAGACATGCGAGAAGCGTGTGCCAGCGAAGGTGTGCATGAGACCTTTAAAAAGGCAGTAAAGGCCTATAGTGTGAGCTGGGCACCAGAAACAGACCAGTTGGTGATACTGGCAGAAACGAAAGACACAGAGAGAAGGGTGGCTGTCCTGAAGGAGATGCACCTACAATGTCTCCGCACGAAACAGATGCTCGTGGAGCGTAATAGGAAAGCCGCTCGACGTCTGGAGCTTGCAAGGGAAGCACAAAGTCGGCTGGGCTTTGTGGAAGACATAATTCCGGTACCCAGAAATCTGGTGGGGAAAGTCGTTGGCAGACTTGGAAAGGTGATGCAGGAGATGGTGAATCGATCCTGTGTGAAGAGAGTGAGGATCCCACCTGCTGGTGAAATCCAAGTCGTTATTGAAGATGACATGGTTCCTGTCATTGTGGTTGGTTCGGTGGAAAGCATTGGGAAGCTTCGCATGCTCCTGGAATATCGGGTAGCGTACCTGAAGGAGATTGAGCAGCTAAGACAGGATCGACTGCAGATGAATGAGCAGATAGAGAACGTCAGGTGGCGTCCACCTCCAACCCAAGGTGTAAGGACCCGAAGGGATCCTCCAAGGAATGAAAGGACAGGTAGTCGAAGGCAAGAACGTCGAGAGTCCGCAAGTGGCCGTTCTAATCGTAGTAACATAGGCACGAGACCCGGTGGTGGACATAGTGACAGAGGGTCAGACTCAGACCAGCCAGTTGGCCCAGCTGGACGTGGGACTCATGACAGTGTGAACTGGGAGAGCCGGCCGGTGAGAGAAAGGTCGGGTGACGGAGCGCACTGCAAACAGGTGGAGACTAAAGAGTGTCTGATCACACTGACGGACGTTGACGGGAAGGCCAAAGCCCAAGGCCGAGATACTGTCCGCTGGGGGCGGGGGAGGCCTAACGTGAATATGAGGCAGTTTGACTACCGAAACAGACGGAGATGGTCCTCTCGACTTGTAGGGCAAGGTGACATGGGTGCCAGGTCTCAAGATACCTGGGTGATGTCATGTGTTCAACCCCACAAGTTTGAACAGAGGGGGGAGGTATGTGGTGTAGTTACCACTGTGTCGGCTAGGGGGCGCTGTGTGGGTGTCCCAGGACGGGTGTACAGGCACATTCAGTGTGGTAACAGGAGCAGGGTCCTAAATGACCATTGTGGGTCTCAAGGTGGGTGGCCTTGGGATGCAGGCTCCAGGGTGTATTGATCAGCAGAGGTACTGCTGATCTTTCTGTTACACTGTATCAGGGAAGCCTGTGTGTCTATACAACCTTTGGTGATGTCATAGCCATGTGATCCCCTTTGGGTGTGGTTACAGGGCTATGTAATTGAGGTGTTTGGCACATGTGAGAGAGTGGAGGGAGTCTGTCAGAGTGTGGACAGACTTCCATGTGTCCAGGTGGGACACTACAGAGAGTGTATATGGGGAGGACTACAGCTCCCAGCATGTGCTGAGACTCTCAGTCCGAGTCTGAAGCCACGGACATTTCTGTTCCTTTGCCTGAAGTGAAGGTTACATTTCAGTGTTATGCTGTCTATGGTTTATGGAGAAAATAAACCTTATGAACTTTGGGAAGAACCTGCCTCATGATTGTCTCCCGCTGCACCTGAGCGAGTCACATCCCTACAGGGGATACGGTACCCCTTCTAACCTTTGTTCAATGACGTGCAATCCATACTGGGCCTAACACCGTCTGAGCCTGCCTCATGCTGTATAGACATATATTTTGAATGTGTACGCTATCCATACATGTTATCCGGGGATACGGTACCCCTTCTAACCTTTGTGCAATGACGTGCAATCCATACTGGGCCTAACACCGTCTGAGCCTGCCTCATGCTGTATAGACATATATTTTGAATGTGTACGCTATCCATACATGTTATCCCGGGATACGGTACCCCTTCTAACCTTTGTGCAATGACGTGCAATCCATACTGGGCCTAACACCGTCTGAGCCTGCCTCATGCTGTATAGACATATATTTTGAATGTGTACGCTATCCATACATGTTATCCGGGGATACGGTACCCCTTCTAACCTTTGTGCAATGACGTGCAATCCATACTGGGCCTAACACCGTCTGAGCCTGCCTCATGCTGTATAGACATATATTTTGAATGTGTACGCTATCCATACATGTTATCCGGGGATACGGTACCCCTTCTAACCTTTGTGCAATGACGTGCAATCCATACTGGGCCTAACACCGTCTGAGCCTGCCTCATGCTGTATAGACATATATTTTGAATGTGTACGCTATCCATACATGTTATCCAGGGATACGGTACCCTTTCTAACCTTTGTGCAATCACGTGCAATCCATACTGGGCGTGAGAACGGCTGGCGAGCTGTTAAGCAAGCTACAGCACCTGTCCAGACAAGTACAGGGATTCCCTAGCGAGGAGACTTATTTGATTGTTTTCTATGTTGGGACAGCAATTTTTGGGGAGCACTATACTCTGGAGAATGATAGATGGGGCCCACCATACACTGGAACATTCCAAAGGTGGACATCAGACACTGGAGCAGCATTTACAGGGCCCATTATACACTAGAGCATTAGAAATGGGGCCCATTATGTTTGGAGCATTATTTGGGCCCATAAGACAGTGGAGCTTCATCCATGGGGACCAACATATACTGTAGCATTATGTGGAGCTCATCATATACTGTTTCAAACATTATATGGGACCAATGATTCTGTATGGAGAAATAGATGGGCCTCGTCATGAGATGTAAAAAGTGAAGTATTTTTCATTGTACTATACCGCTATTTCTCTGCCGTATCGGAGCATGATCATTGATCATGATCCATACTCAATGCAGCAGCCAGGATCGTCCATCTGGGTAATCTGTACTCGGACGCGTCCGCTCTTCGCCAGTTGTTACATTGGCTGCCCATTCATTATAGGATCCAATTCAAAGTACTTGTTCTCACCCACAAAGCTCTCCACAGTGCGGCACCCCCTTACATCTCTTCTCTCATTTCTGTCTATCGGCCTAGCCGATCGCTGCGCTCTGCAAACGACTTTCGACTAACCTCTGCACTAATCCGTACCTCCCACTCCCGACTCCAAGACTTCTCCCGTGCTGCTCCTATCCTCTGGAATGCTCTACCCCAAGAAATCAGGACTATCCACAATTTGCATAGTTTTAGGCGCTCCCTCAAAACACACCTGTTCAGAGCGGCCTATCACATTCACTAATCAAAGTCATTCTCTGTGTAAGTGTGCGTGCGTAGCCCATTCACTATCTCCATCCATCCTTCACTCCTGCAAGATGGCTGGACCTTCATTGTAAATACACCATTGTAAATACACACCTGTACTCTGTATCTCCCTCACCTCATTGTAGATTGTACGCTCTCACGAGCAGGGTCGTCTTATTTCGTCTTATTTTGCTTTAATTATTGTATTGTTAGCGTTGTTACTTATGACTTGTGTTTTGAAACTGTTAAACTGTAAAGCGCTGCGGAATATGTTGGCGCTATATAAATAAAGATTATTATTATTATTATTATTGATGAGTTGTGGTATGTGTTAAAGGGGCGCTTTTTCGCCCAGGGCACATGAAAACCTGCAGCCAGCCCTCCCCCCCCACAACTTTAGCCAAATAACCCCCATTTTTCAGTGCGTAACTTGTATTATGAAGTTAATTAAGGTTGACAAGCTTAAGTAAGAAGAATTGATGCTTTTGGCATTCAAATGGGCACTGTAGGTGTGTTTCCTGTCCTCCTCTCACTGCCGACTTTTATTCCCCATTGACTTACATTGGGTTTCGTGTTTCGGGACGACCCCGACTTTTCCCTATAATCGGACGATCTTGCTCGACCCGACTTTTGGAAAAGTCGGGTTTCACGAAACGAAACGCGACCCTAAAAAAGCAAAAGTCGCTCAACTCTTCTCACAACATAAGGGGACAAGCAGAGTAAGTTGAAATAACTATATACCAGATATAAGCTTGCAGAGTTGAAAACACATATAGAGCATTCAGGATTAACTGCTTGCTGACATTGAATGGAGGAGTTGATTCAGAGCAGAGGTTGAAAGAGGTGGTTGCCAGATATAAGCTTGCAGAGTTGAAAACACATATAGAGCATTCAGGATTAACTGCTTGCCGACATTGAATGGAGGAGTTGATTCAGAGCAGAGATTGAAAGAGGTGGTTACCAGATATAAGCTTGCAGAGTTGAAAACACATATAGAGCATTCAGGATTAACTGCTTGATGACATTGAATGGAGGAGTTGATTTAGAGCAGAGATTGAAAGAGGTGGTTACCTCTTGCCTTAATGAAGATACCCTGAATTCACATCTTGTCTTGTTTCCTGCACGTCCTTTGTCGTCAGACACTCGTACTTAGTGTCTACCTGAGCCGGCCGTCTGTTCCCAGCTGTCATGGTGGCTCACCCCCTTTGTCTTGCCCAATGACACTCCCTGTATAGGGGGTGGTTCCTCACAAGGTCAGCTCGCCCTAGGTGGGTGGGTGCCACGACCCAGAGTGTCCACTCTAAAGAAAACGACTCAGCGTAAGCTGACTCCATCATAAATATTATTATTATTATTATTATTATTATTATTATTACATCTACTATGGTGGCTCAGTGGTTAGCACTCCCCGTGTTTGTGTGTGTTTCCTCCGAGTACTACGGTTTCCTCCCACATTCTAAAACATACTGAGGGAATTTAGATTGAGAGTCGCAATGGGAACAGTGCCAAAAATGTCTGTAAAGCGCTGTGGAATTAATGGTGCTATAATAATGAGTAAAATAAATAAATACTACATATTGAGATAGGATCTTGGAGATGGGAATACCCCTTTAATTTTCCACTGTGCAGTGTTTTACATTCTTTTTAACAATGAATTCCATTTCATGGGAATCATGCATTAATTTACAATTTTTTTTTACTTTTTGGTGTCACTTATTCTTTTTTCATGCATGCAATTTTCTTGATTTTTTTTCTGTAGAGAAGCATTGTGAAAATGCATAAAAATTCATCTCAGCTAGTGCATGCCAAGCCTGGAAAAAAGCAAAGTTGGTAAAAAAAAAATACAAGTACTGAAAAATGCCACCAAAAAATAAACCATTTATAGGGCATTTGATATTTTTCATTGACATCAATTTAACATCTGGATGCAGCATTTTTTGCTGGAAAAAAAAACTTAATGAAAAACACTGCAGAAAGAGCACAGAATTTTTTCTAAGAATACTTTTACTTTTACAATTACTTTTACTATTACTGCCAAATCATTCTAGACACATTTATTAATTGCACCAAAATAACAGATGTTGGTGCTAGACACATTGTTAAATTATCAAAAAAAAAGAAGCCTCAATTTGCAATTTTTTACTGGCATGCACCGGTTTTTAGGTGAAAGATACAGGTTTAACGTATTCCTCCCAAGAGGTGATATATAATAGAAATGACGCCTGTAAGGAAAATAAGCAAACATTCCCAGCCAAACACTATTATTCTTGAGCTAGGTTTGGTCTAGCTCACAGCTTCAGGTATGATAGAATGACTAATTATAATAGAATGATTATATCATTTTACAAGTAATGTATTTACCGTATACTACTATATAAGTGATCTCTTGTTTTTGCATGTAGACATTTCAGTGGGGAGTTGTCATGACTGGTTGCAGCTTATTAAAGATGCACAATTCAATTTGTCTCCAGTGTATTCAACCAGAAAAAGTGAGTTCAGTACACCGCTATTTCTGCAGTCCCATAGACGATGAATAGAGTGGAATCCGAGCATGCACACCTTTGCCCTATTTAGGATGAGGGTGCAGAGCCCTCATCTCAAGATCACTGGTTCCCATAAGTTGAACTTCCTGCAATCCCCTAATCTATGGCACTATGGATGTAGAGATGCCACTTATGCATGTGGTTCTTTTGAATTCTTTTGACTCCCAGAGAATTTAGTGGAGAAGTTACATTGTCACCTGGTTTATAGTTGGATGCAAAATGGTTAGATAATGTTTTTGTTTTGGAGTGGCAAGGGGGGAAGGGTGACCACTAACTTTAATTTGATCCTTACAGCATATTCTGCTGTCCGGACCACAGGTAGTATGAATAAGAGCATGGCTACACGATTGCAGTAAGTTACGTTTCACTCTGAATATCCAAAGTGATTCAGAGAAAGCATAGATTTAAATGCTAGCCAAGGACTATAGGAAGAGGTGTGACTAGTCTTGCACGACCCACAGACAGCTTCTTCCTACCCTACTTAAGGTGATTGACAGGTCTTTCCCTATATATACATACGGGAGAGACCTATCAATCAAGTGGAGCAAGGCTGGTAGAATCCAGCCGTGGGCCGCGCTGGCCTAATCAAGCCTCTTCTCATAATCTGCAGTCGGCTTTTCAAACATTGTTTTCTCTAAATCACAGCAGCATTTCAGAAAAAGATATACCTGGCTTCACAGCCAGGCTCTGATTAAGGCCGGGATCACACATGCGAGGAATACGGCCAAGTCTCGCATACGGCCCTGCCTACGGCACTCAGGAGCAGAGCGTGCAGCTCCATGTATTTCTATGCGGCCGCACGCTCTAATACGAGTGCCGGAAGCAGTGGCGGGTATTAACATGCAAGACTCGGCCATATTCCTTGTATGTGTGATCCCAGCCTTAAGTTGTCTGTAGTTTGGGCAGCATAAATCTAATGATGAGTTCCCTTTAAAGCAAAACATGCAGATAAAATATATTTATATATTTAGAGGTAAATGAGGATGTAGTATTTTATTCACATAACTGTGGATTCTAACTTGTGTGGTCAGGATCATATTAACACCTTCCTGACATCTGACGTACTATCCCGTCCACGGGCCCCGGGCCCCTATGCCCATGGATGGGATAGTACGTCATAGCGATCAGCGGCGCTCACGGGGGGAGCGCCGCTGATCGTGGCCGGGTGTCAGCTGATAATCACAGCTGACACCTGGCACTATGTGTCAGGGGCGGTCACGGACCGCCCCCGGCATGTCAACCCCTGGCACACTGTGATCAAATATGATCGCAGTGTACCGGGGGATTAGGGAAGCATAGGCAGGGAGGGGGCCCCCTCCGTGCTTCCCTGAGAACTCCAGCGCAGTGCAATGTGCTGCACTGCTCTGGGGGCCTCCTTCCCTGCAGGTCCCCGGATCCAATATGGCCGCGGGGGCCTGCAGGGAGGCGGATTCCTCAGTTCCTGCAGAGTGCAGGCATGAGGAAGCCTTGTGCAGCACCTGTCAGATCGCTGATCTGTCACAGCGCTGTGTGATGTGTCAGATTAGCGATCTGACACATGACAGTGATGCCCCCCATGGGACAATGTAATAAAGTGGAAAAAAAAGTGTAAAAATAATTTATAAAAAATCGCTAAATAAATAATAATAAAAAAAATTCCCTAATAAATTCATTTTTTTGTAAAAAAAAACTATAAAAGTACACATATTTAGTATTGCCGCGTCCATAACGACCCACCCTATAAAACTGTCCCATTAGTTAACCCCTTTAGCGAACCCCTTAAAAATAAAAAGAAGAAACAAAGCAAAAAATAATGCTTTATTATCATACCGCCGAACAAAAAATGCAATAACGTGCAATCAAAAAGATCGATATAAATAACCATGGTACCGCTGAAAACGTCATCTTGTCCCGCAAAAAATGAGCTGCCATACAGTGTCATCAGTGAAAAAATAAAAAAATTATAGCTCACAGAATAAAGCGATGGAAAAATAATTATTTTTTATATAAAATTGTTTTCATTGCATAAAACCTCCAAAACATAAAAAAAGACATAAATGAGGTAGCGCTGTAATCGTACTGACCCGAAGAATAAAATAGGTTTATCAGTTTTACTACACGTGGAACGGTATAAACGCAACAACCCCCAAAAGAAATTCATGAAATGCTGATTTTTGTTCATTTTGCGTCCCAAAAATTGGAATAAAAAGCGATCAAAAAGGTCACTTGCCCGAAAATGGTACCAATAAAAACGTCAACTCGTCCCGCAAAAAATAAGACCTCACATGACTTGGTGGATCAAAATATGGAAAAATTATAGCTCTCAAAATATGGTGATGCAAAAACTATTTTTACAATAAAAAGCGTCTTTTACGTATGACAGCTGCCAAATATAAAAACCTGCCTTAAATAGTAAATCAAACCCCCTTTATCACCCCCTTAGTTAGGGAAAAATAATAAAATTAAAAAAAATGTATTTATTTCCATTTTCCCATTAGGGTTAGGGTTAGGGCTAGGGTTAGGGCTAGACTTAGGGCTCAGATTAGGGTTAGGGGTGTGTTGGGGTTAGGGTTGGAGTTAGATTTGGGGGTTTCCACTGTTTAGGCACATAAGGTGCTCTCCAAACGCAACATGGCATCTGATCTCAATTCCAGTCAATTCTGTATTGAAAAAGTAAAACGGCGCTCCTTCCCTTCCAAGCTCTGCCATGCGCCCAAAGAGTGGTTTATCCCCACATATGGGGTATCAGCCTACTCAAGACAAATTGCAAAACAACTTTTTGGGTCCAATTTCTCCTGTTACCCTTAGGAAAATATAAAATTGGGGGCAAAAATATCATTTTTGTGGAAAAAAAATATGATTTTTTTATTTTCACGCCTGGGCGTTATAAACTTCTGTGAAGCACTTGGGGGTTCAAAGTGCTCACCACACATCTAGATAAGTTCCTTGGGGGGTCTAGTTTCCAAAATGGGGTCTCTTGTGGGGAGTTTCAACAGTTTAGGCACATCAGAGGCTCTCCAAACACAACGTGACACCAGCAGACCATTCCATCAAAGTCTACATTCAAAACATGACTACTTCCCTTCCAAGCCCCGACATGTGCCAATACAGTAGTTTCCTCCCACATATGGGGTATCAGTGTACTCAGCACAAATTGGACAACAACTTTTGGGGTCCAATTTCTCCTGTTACCCTTGGGAAAATAAAAAAGTTGGGGACTAAATGATCATGTCTGTGGAAAAAATATGATTTTTTTATTTTCACGCCAGGGCGTTATAAACTTCTGTGAAGCACTGGGGGGTTCAAAGTGCTCACTACACATCTAGATAAGTTTCTTGGGGGGTCTAGTTTCCAAAATGGGGTCACTTGTGGGGGGTTTCCACACTTTAGGTACATCAGGGGCTCTCCAAAGGCAACATGAAACCCGCAGACCATTCCATCAAAGTCTGCATTCCAAAACGTCACTACTTCCCTTCCGAGCCCCGACGTGTGCCCATACAGTAGTTTTCTCCCACATATGGGGTATCAGCGTACTCAGGACAAATTGCACAACTTTTGGGGTCCAGTTTCTCTAGTTACCCTTTGCAAAATAAAAAAATTATGGACTAAAAGGTCATGTTTGTGGAAAAAATATGATTTTTTTATTTTCACACCCGGGCGTTATAAACTTCTGTGAAGCCCTTGGGGTTTCAAAGTGCTCACCACACATCTAGATAAGTTCCTTGGGGGGGTCTAGTTTCCAAAAAATGGTGTTAGTTGTGGGGGGGTTTCCACTGTTTAGGCATCAGGAGCTTTCCAAACGCGGCATGGCGTCCGATCCAAAGTCCAGAAAAAAAAGTCAAATGGCACTGCTTCCCTTCCGAGCTCTGCCATGCGCCCAAATAGTGGTTTACTCCCACATATGGAGTATCAGCGTACTCAGGACAAATTGCACAAAAACTTTTGGGGTCATGTTACCCTTGGGAAAATAAAAATTGGGGGTGAAAAGATCATTTTTGTGGAAAAAAATGTGATTTTTTAACTTTACGGCTGTACGTTATAAACTTCTGTGAAGCCCTGGAAGGTTCAAAGTTCTCACCACATATCTAGATAAGTTCCTTGGGGGGTCTAGTATCTGAAATGGTGTCATTCATTTGTGGGGGATTGCCACTATTTTGGCACAACAGGGGCTTTCCAAACGCGAAATGGCGTCCGATCTCAATTCCAGCCAAAAAAGTCAAATGGCGTTGCTTCCTTTCCGAGCTCTTCCATGCGCAAAATTAGTCGTTTACCCCCACATATGGGGTATCAGCGTACTCAGGAAAAATTGCACAATAACTTTTGGAGTCCTGTTACCCTTGGCAAAATAAAAATTGGAGGTGAAAAGATCATTTTTGTGGAAAAAAATATGATTTTTTAATTGTATGGCTGTACGTTATAAACTTCTGTGAAGCCCTTGGGGGTTCAAAGTTCTCACCACATATCTTGATAAGTTCCTTGGGGGGGTCTAGTTTCCAAAATGGGGTCACTTGTGGGGGGTTTCCACTGTTTAGGCACATCAAGGGCTCTCCAAACGTGACATGGCGTCCTATCTGAATTCCAGACAATTTTGCATTGAAAAAGTCAAATGGCACTCCTTCCCTTCTGAGCTCTGCCATGCGCCGAAACAGTGGTTTCCCCACCCACATATCAGGTATCAGCGTACTCAGGACAAATTGCACAATAACGTTTGCATCCAATTTCTCCTGTTACCCTTGGTAAAATAAAAAAAATTGGATTT
Source organism: Dendrobates tinctorius (assembly GCF_039654945.1). Taxonomy (NCBI): domain Eukaryota; kingdom Metazoa; phylum Chordata; class Amphibia; order Anura; family Dendrobatidae; genus Dendrobates; species Dendrobates tinctorius. Next base: position 48,876,977 of record NW_027361675.1, read on the forward strand.
GAAGTAATTTTTTTGTGAAAAAAATTAAATGTTCATTTTTTTAAACATTCAAAAAATTCCTGTGATGCACCTGAAGGGATAATAAACTTCTTGAATGTTGTTTTGAGCACCTTGAGGGGTGCAGTTTTTAGAATGGTATCACTTTTGGGTATTTTCTATCATCTAGACCCCTCAAAGTGACTTCAAATGTGATGTGGTCCATAAAAATAAAATGGTGTTGCAAAAACGAGAAATCGCTGGTCGGCTTTTAACCCTTATAACTTCCTAACAAAAAAATTTTGGTTCCAAGATTGTGCTGATGTAAAGTAAACATATTGGAAATGTTATTTATTAAGTTTTTTGTGTGCCATATCTCTGTGATTAAAGGACATAAAATTTCAAAGTTGGAAAATTGCGAAATTTTCATAATTTTCACCAAATTTCCATTTTTTTCATAAATAAATGCAAGTTATATCAATGAAATTTTACCACTAACATGAAGTACAATATGTCATGAGAAAACATTGTCAGAATCACCGGGATCCATGGAAGCGTTTCAGAGTTATTACCTCATAAATGGACAGTGGTCAGAATTGTAAAAATTGGCCCGGTCATGAACGTACAAACCACCCTTGGGGGTAAAGGGGTTAAGGTTGATGGCCACTACTTCCCTACCTTACAATTCTGAAACCCAATCACAACCTGACCCTATTTTGCATTCAACTATCAAACAGGAGAGATGACCATATAGCTTCTCCAATAAATCCTCTGGGAGTGAACAGAATGAAAGAAGAGCCACTTCCATGGACATCATGAAGGCTGGCTGTGATCGAGACCCTAGAAACAGTGATAAGCACTCTGACCTTGCAGTGCTGCGGTCCTAGGATCAAATCTCACGAAAGACAACACCAGCAAGGAATTTGCATGTTTTTACTGTGTTTCTGTGGGTTTTCTCCCATACTAATGACAAACTGGTAGGGAATCTAGACTGTGAGCCTCGTTGGAAAAAGTACTGATATCTGTAGAGCACTGTGGAATATGGTGGCGCTATATAAATGAGTAAAATAAATAAATGGAGCCCGTATAATGTAGTGGAGCAGCTCTCAGACACAACAGTATACACCTCAAAATTGGGTCTCGCATAACAATCTTATTACAGGAAACTCTTTGTCTACAATTTAGAAACAAACTCCAGGCTGCTCTGACCTGTTGCATTGCAAAAAGCAACAGAATAAATGCATCTGGTTGCTCAACAACTTTGTGTCATTACCTCAGCAATTGCATTTAGATTGTCATCATAGAAGTACCTTTTGACCTATAAAATCAGCAATTTAGCTAATATATTCCCCTTGACAATATGTACAAGTATAAGTACAAGTGTATAAAGTACGGTGTGAGATCAGGTGCTCTTGACTTGCATAGCCTAGGAAATCTAGTACTACACCACATCAAGATGAAGCTGTGAGCTTTGAGCCTGGACATGGTACAACAGCTCAGAGTCCCAGAAGGGTCTGTATTAGGCCGGAGTCACAATAGAGAGAAATACGGACGAGTGTTGTGTGAGAAAAATTTGCATAGCACTCGGACCAATGTAAACCTATGGGGTAGCTCCCATCATCTGATTTTTTCTCGCCCGTATTATACGGGCGGGTGAAATCGCAGCATGCTGCGATTTGCACCGTATTACGCCCGAGACTCACCAATGCAAGTCTATGGGTGCGAGAAAAAAACTGATTACACACGGACCATGCGTGTGGCTTGCGAGAAATACGCACCGATGTCCTTTAGAAAAGCCGGCAATTCAGTGTGCTATACTGTAAAATAACACTGACATGTTAAAATAGGATAGATAGAATACATGTATACACATAGTATGGGTACATAAATATATATATATATACTGTATATATATATATTTATATATGTCATTGACACACACACACATATATATATGCATATATATATAGTAGGACCATTCACTTCGGACACCTTGGTCACAAACATCGGGGCACCTCAGGGGTGTGTTTTGTCCCCGTTACTGTTTTCTCTCTATACGAATGATTGCATCTCTTCAGCAGACTCAGTAAAAATCTTGAAATTTGCCGATGATATGACACTGATTGGTCTCATCAGGGGAAATGCTGAAGACTTGTATCGGAGTGAGGTGGAAAGAATATGTGACTGGTGTAAAGCCAATAATCTTGTACTCAACACTAAAAAAACTGCTGAGATGGTTGTGGATTTTAGGAAAGATCAACATGAGATACTTCCAATCTACATCCATGACGAAGTGGTTCTTAGGGTCACAGAGACCAAATTCCTTGGTGTTATCATCTCTCATGATCTTAAATTGGGGAAAAACGTGGATGCTGTTATAAGAAAAGCACAACAGAGGATGTTCTTCCTGCGTCAGCTGAAAAGATATGGTTTGTCTAAGAATCTGCTGATCTTATTCTTTAATGCTGTCATCAGATCTGTGATTTGTTCCTCTCTGATAGTCTGGTATGGGAGAGCCACTGCGCATGACAAACTCCGCTTACAAAGGACTTTCAGAACAGCAGAGAGAATTATAGGTTCCCCCCTGCCTAAAATCCAGGATCTTTATGATAAGAGTATTCGATCCCACGCTTTGAAAATTTCATCCGATCCCTCTCACCCGGGACACTCCTCATTCCAACTACTCCCTTCAGGACGTCGCTTCAGAGTCCCCAAATGCAGCACCAACCGCCATATGAACAGCTTCTATCCACTCTCAACAATTAAATCGTCATGTGTAGACTATATACTGTATCTGTCTTGTTAGATGTTACTTGTTGTATCTGTTGTTATATATTATGTTGCCTCTTTGCCACAAAGAATTCCTTGTATATATGTAATATGTACTTGGCGATAATAAATTTGATTTGATTTGATATATATATATTTCATAGCGATATAGATAGCAGAATAGGTGAAAATTCAATTGTTGGCTTCTGTGAAATCATTACAGAACCCGACAGGATATGAGACATGGTTTACATACAGTAAACCATTGCATATCCATATATATTTTAATATGTCCCTCACTAATAATCTTAGTAATGTATGTGTGTAAAATTGTGGTGTTAAATTAAAGGATTAATTCACAGAAAAAACTGGCGTGGGCTCACGTGCAATTTTCTACACCAAAGAGGGCAAGCCAGTTACTGAGGGCAGAAATTCATAACCTAGAGAGGGACCATTGTTTTTGGGCCCCCCCCGGCTTAAAAAAATCTGCCCCCAGCCACCCCAGAAAAGGCTCATCTGTAAGATGCACCAATTCCGGCACTTACCCGCTTTCTTCCCATTGCCCTGCAGATGGATGGACCAGCTGCCGTGTTCAACAGCTACATTCCTGTCTATGAGTGTTCAGTTGCTAGATTTGTATGCTGTTCATAAAGTTAGAACTAAAAAAACTCCTAGAGGCTCACACAGGGAAAGCATGTGACTGTATTTCCTGTGTTTTCCTGTGTCTGTGTATGAGAGAAGCAGCCTTCTGTAGATACTGCGCCGAGACACACAAATGATTTATTCCTGATCTATTAAGCTTATCATATACTGTTCCTGTTTGTTCCTGAGTAAAGACACTCTGCTGACACACGCTTGGAGAGTATCCTGAATAATCCGCTGCCAAGATTTGGGCATCCTGCATGGTTAGTATCTAGTAGCACCCCCTTTTGCAAGCATCACAGCTTGTAAATGCTTTTTGTAGCTAGACAAAACGCTTTCAATTTTTATATGATGGATTTTCATCCATTTTCCTTGGAAAATGATTCCAGTTCTGTGAGATTCCAGGTCGTCTTGCATACACTGCTATTTTAAGGTCTAGCAACAGATTTTGGATATCATATCAGGAGACTGTGAGGGCCATTGGAAAACTTTCAGCTTGCACATTTTAAGGTAGTCTGTTGTGGATTTTGACGTGTGTTTAGGATTATTATCCATTTGTGGAAGCCATCCTCTTTTGAACTTCAGCTATTTTACCGAAGGTGTTATGTCTGCATCAAGAATTTGTTTAAATTTCACTGAATACATCCAGAGCCAGTGAAATGTTCCTTGTGCTGAAATATTTCCTGTACCAATGGCTGCAACACATCCCCAAAGCATGATTGATCCACCCTCATTCTTAATGGTTGGTGAGATGTCCAGAAATTCTGTGCCCTTTTTCTGCACACATACAGTACTTCTGATCATTGTGGCCAAAGAGTTCTTATTTTAACCTCATTAGTCTAACACAACTCCAGAGTCTTCTACGAATGGAGAATCTGAGTCATTATATATTACAACATACAATTTTATTTATGCAAAAAGAGATTTTTTGTGTATATAATACACACAAAATTATTAAAATGTTTTTGTATATAAGCGTACGCATGTACCATGTTCAATAAATGCTAAAACTGACCTGCCATTATGATTCTCCAGGTCATTACAAGTTCATAGACACCAAACATGTCTAGGTTAATTTTTATTTAAGTGGTGAAAAAAAAATCCAAACTTTGGTAAAAATAAATGGCGCCAATTCCCGAGATCCATAGTGTCTTCATTTTTTGTGATCTTGGGCTGGATGAGGGCTTATTTTTTGTGCGCCATGTTGACATCTTTATTGATTTTGTTATAGATACGATCTTTTAATCATTCGTTATTGCATATTATTGCAATGTAACGGCGACCAAAAAAACTTAATTATGACATTTTGAATTTTTTATCATTACGCCGTTTAGCGATCGGGTTAATTCTTTTTGTATGCTGATAGATCGGGCGATTCTGAACGCTGCAATACTAAATATGTGTAGACTTGATTTTTTTATTGTTTTATTTTGAATGGGGCGAAAGGGAGGTGATTTTAACGTTTAAAGTTTTTATTTCCCTCTTTTCTATTTTTTATATTTTTAAAACCTTTTTTTTTACTTTTTTCATTCTTCAATTGTCTCCATAGGAAACTAGAAGCTGCAGTTGTATGATCGGCTCTGCTACACACATTCAATGATCAGATCTCCTGTGTGTAGCGGAAATGTTCACTTGCTATGAGCACCAACCACTCAACAGCGCTCATAGCAATCCGGCTATGACAGCCATAGAGTTCTACTGGAGATCTATGGTTGTCATGCCAACACTTCGGTGATCCGCGATCACATGACGGGGTCACTGATGGGCGGGATTTCCAGTGCGCTTACCGGAAGTGCGAGTTAAATGACGCTTTCAGAGATTGATAGGGGTATTTTACAGGTTAACAGCCGCTGGTGTATCGCGATTCCACCCTAGGCTGTTAGACGCACATATCAGCTGTTCAAAACAGCTGACATGTGCCAGGAAAGATGTGGGCTCAAAGGGAGGGATTCCAAGGTGGGCGTGCTATTACGCCCAACGTCAGAAAGGGGTAAATATGTGTATGGGATGTAAGGGCTCCTACTGTATATAGGTTGCTATGTGCAGGGTCATAATGTACATAGGAGGCTATGTGCAGGCTCATAATGTATATAGGGGCTCATACTGTATACAGGAGGCTATATGCAGGCTCATAATATATAGGGGGTTCATAATGTATATAGGAGACTATGTGGGTGATCATACTGTATATAGGGAGCAACGTGCGGACTCATACTTTACAATAGGGAGCTATGTGGAGGCTTATACTGTATATAGGAGGCTATATGGGGGATGACAACGCGGCGACCACAAAAAAAGCAACATGTTGCATTCGACACAGGTCACCGTAGCGTCAAAATGGCGCAAGCGGACGCATCCACATACATCCACATGGCCTGCGCACCCAATGTTAAAGTACACAGGCCACATGCAGATGTAGGCAGAGCAGACTGGAGGAGGTGTGGCAGTAGGCGGAGCTTCACGAGGAATTACGCAGCCCTCCGTAGCTCTGCTGAATTCAAATGTGAAGCCAGCCTAACCTCAACATCCAGAGCTTGGACATTGACATGATATCATAGGATATCAGTTTAGGAGGCATCCATGGTCACGTGATCAGCACTGACAGTGCAGGGATAGCACACGTCAGTGGCTGAGATGAGAGCAGAAAGTATTTAAAGAAGTGCTTGTTTTAGTGATTTAAACTGAACAGCAGCACATGTAATGTAGTGGACAACCTCTTTAAATAAGTTGTCCACTACTTGGACACCTCCTTATCATGCACCATGCTTAGCCCTGATAAAACCAGGGGAAGAGTCTTGAGGAGATCATTTGCATATTCCCAGTGCCTTCTGGGATAAGTGAAGAGTCTCCACGAGCTCAACGATCACTGGGTTTTGGCCGTTGCAGCTGAAAAGAGGAAATCGGAAAACCAGGGAAAGAGTCTTGAGGAGATCATTTGCATATTCCCAGTGCCTTCTGGGATAAGTGAAGAGTCTCCACGAGCTCAACGATCACTGGGTTTTGGCCGTTGCAGCTGAAAAGAGGAAATCGGAAAACCAGGGGAAGAGTCTTGAGGAGATCATTTGCATATTCCCAGTGCCTTCTGGGATAAGTGAAGAGTCTCCACGAGCTCAACGATCACTGGGCTTTGGCCGTTGCAGCTGAAAAGAGGAAATCGGAAAAACCGCGCGCCTATTGACTCATCTTTCATCGTTTTTAAGAAATCTCAAGATGGAAGAGGCCAGGAGCCATTTGGTGAGCTGCATTTCTTGCTACATGTTCACAGATTTACCAGTGGAAAAGCCAAACTTCACATGCCACAAATGCAAGCTTGTGACCCTGTTGGAGGAAAAGTTGCAAAATCTCGAAGAGAGGTTAGCTACGTTGAAGATCATTAAGGAAGGTGAAGAGTTCTTGGACAGAGCAGAATTATCTCTTGATGTTACAGAAAGAGAAGAAATTCAAAGTGCACCTGAAGAAACAGAGGAATGGAGACATGTGACCCAGAGAAGCAGGAGGATCAGGAGGCAGTCAGCACCCATACTGCTCAGAAACCAGTATCAGGCTCTCACGCAGGAAAACGACAAAGAAATACATCAGGATAAGACTTTGCCAACAAACAGCAACCTTGTACGCCTTCAGAGTCCTCCTGGATGGAGAAAGAAAAATGTTGTGAAGAAGAAACGGAGAGTGGTGGTCATGGGGGATTCCCTGTTGAGAGGAACAGAGGCCGCTATCTGCAGACCGGATATAACTTCAAGAGAAATGTGCTGTCTTCCAGGTGCAAAAATTAAAGATGTGTCTGACAGGATATCAGGACTCTTCAGACCTACAGATGACTACCCATTCCTGCTACTACATGTGGGGACAAATGACACCACAAGAAACGACCTGGAAACCATCTGCAGAGACTTTGAAGACTTAGGCAAGAAAGTGAAAGAACTGGGAGTGCAGGTGGTCTTCTCTTCCATCCTCCCAGTGGATGGCCATGGAACAAGGAGGTGGAATAAGATTCTGCAGGTGAACAACTGGCTACGTCGATGGTGCCGTCAGCAACAATTTGGATTTCTGGATCACGGAGTGAACTACTTATACGATGGACTACTTGCTAGAGATGGGGTGCACCTTACGAAGACTGGAAAGCATGTATTTGGAAGTCGCCTTGCTACACTTGTAAGGAGAGCTTTAAACTAGAACAACATGGGAAGGGAAGCAAAAGACCAGAAAAAGCCATACACCTGACAAATGCTATTGAGAACTCTGCTATTAGAAGTGGAAAGGAAGAACAAAGACGAAAGAATCTAATTAATAAAATATTGGAGAAAGAGAAACCAATCACAAACTAAAATGTTTCTATACTAATGCACAAAGCATGGGCAACAAACAAGGAGAATTGGAACTACTAACACAGGAAAAGAAATATGATGTCATTGGAATCACTGAAACTTGGGACAATACACATGATTGGAATACAAGACTAGAAGGATACAACTTATTTGCAAGAAACAGACTTGATAAACGAGGAGGGGGTGTCGCATTGTATGTTAGAAATGCGTATATCTGCACAGAGATTGAAGCTTCAGAGACTGGGAGTTCTGTGGAAACTGTTTGGGTAAGAATACAAGGACAGAACAATGGAAAGGACACCATTGTAGGCATTTACTACAGGCCGCCTGTGCAAGCTGAAGATATGGATGAACTCTTTATGCATCAAATGGCCAAGTTCTCCAAAAAATATGACATAGTTGTCATGGGAGATTTCAACTATCCTGACATTTGTTGGGAATCTCTCTCAGGCAAATCTAACAGGTCAAGGAAATTCTTATCCTCTCTTGCTGACAACTTTATCTTCCAAAAGGTAAAGGAGAAAACAAGGGGAACTGCTACCTTGGATCTAATCCTTATAAACAGGGAGGAAATGGTTGAGGAGGTAAAAGTGGCTGGGACCCTAGGAGGTAGCGACCATGCTATTTTAGAGTTTTGGATAACTAGAGACGGAAGACCTGTGAAGACTCAGACGTCAACGTTAGATTTCAGAAAGGCAGATTTTAAGGGATTCAGAAAGAGAATTGGAGGGATCCAATGGCTGGATATCCTTAAAGACAAAAATGTCCAGGAAGGATGGGAAATCTTGAAAAATGAAATTCTCAACGCACAGTTGTTAACAATTCCGAAAAGAGGGAAGAATAGGAAGCATTTAAGGAAACCAAGATGGATGAACACAGAACTTAAGCACATGCTAAAAAGGAAGAAAAAAATGTTTATAAAATGGAAAGAGGGAGGCATATCTAAAGAAGAATATAATGCTGTCTGCAGAACCTGCAGGGCACAAATCAGATTAGCTAAAGCTGAAAATGAATTGAGGCTTGCAAGAGATGTCAAAAGGAATAATAAAGGATTTTGGGGATATGTCAAAAGTAAAAGAAAAGTCAAAGATGCTATAGGATTTTTACAGGATGAAAATGATGAAATGGTAAGACAGGATGTTGAGAAGGCTGAACTTTTAAATTCCTATTTTGCATCTGTTTTCTCTCAGAAAGGAAATGTAACATCAACTGTTATTCACTGTCCTATTAAGGGAATAGAAGAATCCAGGATATCTATAAACAGAAAGATAGTGAGGAAACACTTAGCTAACCTAAATGAATTCAAGTCTCCAGGTCTAGATGAATTACACCCCAGAGTACTGAAGGAGATAGCAGAAGAAATTTTTGAACCCCTCTCCATAATCTTTGAAAATTCTTGGAGAACAGGAGAAGTGCCAGAAGACTGGAGAAGAGCAAATGTTGTTCCTATCTTCAAAAAGGGGAAGAAGGTGGACCCAGGCAACTATAGGCCGGTGAGTCTGACTTCTATACCAGGAAAGATCTTTGAACAAATTATTAAACAACATGTATGTCAATACCTGGATAAGAATGAAGTGATTAAACAGAGTCAGCATGGGTTTGTAACTAATAAGTCATGTCAGACTAATTTAATTTCCTTCTATGACGGTATTACTGATTGGGTGGATCAAGGAAATGCTGTAGATATAGTATATCTTGACTTCAGCAAAGCATTTGACAAAGTCTCTCATACAATCCTTATTGAAAAAATGACTAAGTATGGAATGGACAAGGCAACTGTTAGGTGGATTCATAACTGGCTTAGTGATCGGACCCAAAGAGTGGTCGTAAATGGCTGCACATCCAGTTGGAAGAATGTCTCAAGTGGGGTACCACAGGGCTCTGTCCTGGGCCCTGTATTGTTCAACATCTTTATCAACGATTTAGATGAAGGAATTGAGGGTAAACTGATTAAATTTGCTGATGACACAAAGCTAGGAGGGATAGCTAATACTAGAGAAGAGAGAGAGGATTCAAAAAGATTTAAATAAACTGGAGAAGTGGGCAGCAACTAACAGAATGGTTTTTAACAGGGAGAAATGCAAAGTACTACATCTGGGCAATAAAAATGAAAAAAGCATATATAGAATGGGAGGAATAGGGCTAAGTGACAGCACATGTGAAAAAGACTTGGGTATACTAATAGATCACAGACTGAATATGAGTCAACAGTGTGATGCAGCAGCAAAAAAGGCAAATGCAATTCTAGGATGTATTAACAGAAGCATACAGTCTAGATCACGTGAAGTAATTATTTCCCTCTACTCCTCTTTGGTCAGACCTCATCTGGAATATTGTGTCCAATTTTGGGCACCACATTTTAAAAAAGACATCAACAAACTGGAGCAAGTTCAGAAAAGAGCGACCAGAATGGTGACCAGTCTGCAAACCCTGTCTTATGAGGAAAGGTTGCAGGATTTGGGAATGTTTAGTTTGCAAAAGAGAAGACTGAGAGGAGACTTAATAGCTGTCTACAAATATCTAAAGGGCTGTCACATTGTAGAAGGATCAACTTTATTCTCATTTGCACAAGGAAAGACTAGAAGCAATGGGATGAAGCAGAATGGGAGGAGACACATATTAGATATTAGAAAAAACTTTTTGACAGTTAGAGTGATCAATGAGTGGAACAGGCTGCCACGAGAAGTGGTGAGTTCTCCTTCAATGGAAGTCTTCAAACAGAGGCTGGACAGACATCTAACTGGGATGATTTAGCGAATCCTGCTTTGAGCAGGGGGTTGGACCAGATGGCCCAGGAGGTCCCTTCCAACTCTACGATTCTATGATTCTATGATTCTAAAATACAAATGCTTATACTCGCCTCCCGTGCAAGCACCATTCCCGCGATGTTGGCACTTCCTCTCCCCGGGGCACCCGTGCTGTTGTGACACAAGAACCATGTGCCAAATCAGGGCTGGCGTCACTGTCCTCACCTTCTGTCGAATTTAACATGAAGAGGAAGCCAGGGATCAGTTGCAGCCAGAACTTCCACTTCATGTTTAATTCAACAGAAGGTGGGGCAAGTGATGTCTGCGCTGGTTGGGTGCCAGGCTCATGTGTTATAACAAATGCACGAGAGCCCCTAGACCACGAGTGCCAGCACCGCTGGAACAGCTCCGGCACAGGAGTTGAGTATAAGCTTTTTATTTTACCTTTGCCAAACATTTAGATCAAGAAGGGGCTGTCCTATTAGTGGACAACCCGTTAAGTTTTGTTACGAGTGGGAGAATTTTAAACCGAAAATTGGTTTGGAGACAAATTAAATATTATACTTTTGTCCAAAATGTATGCTAAACCCAAACATGGCACAGGTGATGGATGTAGCAGGGCAAGAGAACAAAATATTTAATATCACAGATATAAATGTGGTTGCCACAAGCAGCAGCTCTAACACCATCGGTAGTCCTGGCAGAAACTGTCTCTGCATTAGTAGTACCAAATGTAAGTCACATTTGGCCTCCTTTGTAAACACTAGAAAGCACATCAGTGAGGATGAGGCAGAGGGCGCAGTGTAGTTTATGTCCCATGGGTCATCTCAATCACAGCAGGTTGATGTAGCCTCTGACAGTAACACCATCAGTTGGAATAGGCATTCTACTCAGTTCACCTCAGCTGCTGCCATAATGGTAAATGTGAAGAGCAAAATTTCCAATCTGTCAATGACACTTGTTTCTATTCAGCCAAATGTCCCCTAATCCACAGCACCCTGGGGGCTATGCAGCATACTACACCAGAAAATCTTCCAGTTGATATTTTGGAAGGCATGTATAGTTAGTCAGCCTTGTTCTTGGAAGATATGGTGCTGGAGGAGATGGATAATAAGATTCTCATGCCAATCTGTGTTGAATGATTTGAAAGCTGAGGTGGTAGCAACACTGTCAGTGGTAGTAGCACTCTAACCTAGGGCAATCCTTGGGGTGGGAAGCAGTCTGGGTGATGAAGGAGCACTGGTCATTTCACACACAGAGGTATCTGTCAGCCAAATAATGAATAACGAAGATGATAATGATTCTGTGTTGGATAAAACCTAGGTACCAGACAAGAGTGAAAAGGAGATGAGGTAATCAAATAAGAGGTTGCTGGCTTTGGTGATACACAGTGCAGGTGCCGAGCATTAACATCCTGTGGGGCCAAATTAGTTTTCCCTGTAGTCAGCTCTGCAGTAGGTAATGCAGCATGCACTGTTTTCGGAGAAGGCTTCCCAGTGCCTTAAAGGTCTGGTCGCATTGGTGACGAGTTGTATGTGGGAGTTCTTTTACACGTTGCTGTCAGTCAATTCTTTGACACTCTGCAGGCTCTGCAAAAGGAGAATAAGTCATGGACGTCTCAGATCTTAGAAACTATGAACTACAACTGTCTATCTGACCATAAAGTGACATCACCTGCTCATTTACCCATAAAGTTGGCCAGCAATCAGAGCAAGCCTTGAGTTTTCCTTTCTTTCCTTCTTGCCGTGCTCGTCTTTCTGTCAGCCAGCCCACATCCTTAGGTAACATCTGTTAAATGTCATCCTCCTCTAATGTGTTATACCAAGTATAAGTGTAACGTTTTTGAATGGCTTAATAAAAAAAGAGTTGCAGACCGCAAAAAAAGGGATATTTTTTCACTTCTGGTTAACAGGCTATTACTTCTATACATTCAAAACAGTAGAGTGCACCTGTTTTGCCTCCCTATTAAAAAGATAAATCTTGGATGGCTTATAAAAATATGTATTTTTTTATAAGCTGTCCAAAAATGATTTTGATAATTGTTGCACCCAACCATGTAAAAATGCAATGTCTTCTTCTATTTACACCACCTGTTTATAAACAGCAGCAATGTATGCAACTGCCTCCCAAATAGGAATATTTTTTTAGACCACTTACACAATTTAGGTAGCCTAAAAAGTCTGATACTGAAAAGTGCTATTAAATATGCACCTCTAGTTACCTCTAGTTACAATCCATTTCCCCATGCCAGATAAGTGGAAGTCATTTGGACATTAGAAAGGATGTTTGCATTACAGACCTAAAAATGTGTATAATTGATTTCAAGGTGAACTCACAGTGTTCTACACATATTTTGCAGGCAATTAGATGCTTGTTAACCTGAGAGACGAAAGACCAACATCCCTTGAAGGGTGAAAATACAGCAGCTATCAGCTGTACACTTTAGCTGACATTATGCTGCATCAGCCACAATCAGTATTGGCCCTGATTATCGCCATTTAACCCTTTAGATGCTGCTTCCAAAAGTGACTACAGAATCCAGATGGTTAACAGAGTGTGAGACTCCCTCTTTACTCCTATGGCACTCTGAGATCATGATTGTGGTCATGATGGTTGCCATGGCAGTTTACGGCCAAACAATCACCTTAAAGTCTGCCACCTATAGTGTCCTGTTCAAAAGCAACATTTAGCTGGTAAAAATACAATTTTTCATTCCTGTCATGCCACTTTGCATTAATTCCTAAAAAGCCCAGAAGGGTTAATAAACTACCTTACAGACATTTTTAATATGTTGAGAGGTGTCAATGTCAAAAGTATCACTTTTGAGGGTTTTTCCAATACATAAGTCCTCCAAAGTCACTTCAAAACTGAATAAGTACTGTATATAAGTCAGGTAGGACAGGGTTAAGTCTTAGCTATGCAGAATTTGATTAGCTGCATCCACCTAGCGTTTTACTAGAACCAGAGCTTGTTTTCACTAGGTATGTCAGTGTGCTGATTGGGGCACAGTCGAGTGTGCTGCTGGTGAGTGAACAGCCAAAATGTGAGCTGTAGCTGATAGAGAGACATGCCAGGGTCTCTCCCTGAATGGAGACTGCATGGGTCAGCTAGGAAAGCTGAGCAGTCTGTGGGAGCTGCAGAAAATTGTGTGGAAGCTGCAGCCTAATCAGTGTGAACTGTGCCCATTTTGAACACTTCTGTTTGGCACTGGAACGAGCTCAAACTGAAGGTGATACAGAGAGTGATGGGATTGTGCCTCTTTTGTGTATGATATATGCTTTGGGAGAAACGACTATAATCTGTTCGAGTTAGCTCGCACTAACATATGTACCCTGCTAAATGCACTATTTATTTACTGTGATACCTTTGCACCCAGAAGAGGCTGTTTTTGGTTTTGAATTTCTTGGAGTTTCATGAAATTAATTAAACTGCACTGTGTAAATGCTACCTAATGCCTTCCTGAGAGAGTGAATCCCTGCAATACTAAATTTCCTTGAAAAAATTAAAATATCCTGCTATATTTTTAAACCTTCTAACATACTATGAAAATAAAAGGACCTTTAAGAAATGGTGTTGATCTAAGCTAATCATAAGGTAATATTATTTGTGTGGTATGACTATTTAGATTAAAGGGATATTCTTTAAAAGTTTGAAAATAGCCGACTTTTAAATTTTTTGTCAAATTTCTCATATTTTTATAAATATATGCAAAACATGTCAGCCTAAATTTATTATGAACATAAAGTTCAACATGTCACAAGAAAAAATCTTAAAATCATTAAAATATATTGAAGTATTCCAGAATTATTACCACATGAAGTGACACGTTAGATTTGGAAAAAATTTTGGCCTGGTCACTAAGGGTTTAATTATGTGATTTGCGTAAATTTATTCTCTTGCCACTCAAATTTTTTAGGGGAAATTCAGCAAATTTGAATTTCATATCTACTCATGATGTATACTATAAGATATACTGTATATCAAAACATAATGTGTACCTAGCCTAAGGCTACCTTTGCATGACAGAGCTTGGAATGGATTGGATAAAGTCCTAGAAGACCTCTGAGCATCATACATGTGATTTCGGAGTAATGGGAGGCTTTGAAGTACCATATTTTTCGGACTATAAGACGCACTTTTTCCCCCAAAATTAAGGGGGAAAATGGGGGTGCATCTTATAGTAGGAATATACTTGCAAAATACTGTGGCAGCGGTCCCGGTCCCACGCTGCAGGGCGATGCATCTGCCCTTCCCAGACTGGTTCTATGGTCGTGCTCTGTGGTGCAGTGGTGATGCTCTGTGGTGCGGGGGGCTCCACATTTGGTGAAAGCCCAGAGGGCCCACAGATCAATTGCTGCGATGCAGTGGCCTAAGGGTAAATGGCCGCCGGGGGGTGGCACATGCTTAGATTCACATCTTGGTACAGAGATCTCATCCTGAGATCTCGGGAGTCGAGATCTCGAGATGAGGTCTCGTAGCCGAAATCTGATCTGAGCATGCCCCACCACTGGCGGCTATTTTCCCGGAGGCCACCGCATCGCAGCAGCTTGAGATCTCGGAAACAAGATCTCATCCCACAATCTCGGGAGGCGAGATCTCGGGAGAAGATGAGCATGTGCCACCCCCTGCGGACATTTTCATGGAGGCCACTGCATCGCAGCAATGGATCTGTGGGGGCCTCTGGGCTTTCACAAAATGGCAGTGGAGCCCCACCGCACCACAGAGCATCACTGCCGCACCTGTTGCATAATGCCAGCGGAGCCCCGCCGCACCACAGAGCACCACCACCACACCTGACACAAAATACCGGCAGAATGACCGGGAACCCCAGTGCACCACCACAGCACCAGCCTTTGATGGGATTTACCTGATGCCACTGCACCAGCCTGGGATGGGATTTACCGAATGCCACCGCACCAGCCTGGACAACTGAACAACCTCTGTCACCACTCCTCCCTCCACCTGTGCCGATCTTCCCCCGGTGAGCTAAATTCAGACTGTAAGACAGACCCCCATTTGACACATTATTTTTTCCCTATTTACTTTCTGAAAATTTGGGGTGCTTCTTATGATCCGATGTGTCTTATAGTACGATACTTCCAATTTGCAGTTAAACAATTTGAAGAAAGTCAAATTTCCTGCTCAAATTCCAGGAAAAAGACAAATTTGAATTTTTGGAAATTAGCTCATGTCTAATATCAATACTCTTCATACTTCAAATACTCATGTTTATTTTAATCTAAGGACGTTTTTGAAGTGTGAGAGAAAATCAAAGTACTGAGAGGAAACCTCGTAAATAAGACGATGGCATACAGTGTGCAGATGTTGCTTTACTCAGATAAGGGCCGAAAAGATATTCATTCATCAAAGCACAATGATTGACATTACAGTGGATTATTCTGAATTCCAATTATTTATGATTTCCCAGCTGTACTCCCATATCTTTTAAGCCAATGTGGGTTTAAAGTTCAGTCACTGATTATAAGCCTGTGTGAAAATGATAGATTTGTCAATAATCTGTTTATTTGTCATTTCTCAACACATATTTTAACTCATCGGAAATAATCCCTTAAGATTGGAGATAATATTCTAAATACCCACAGTTAATATATTTTCCAGTCCTGAAAAACATCCACATCTGGTAAGTCACTACCAACTGTGAGAGTGCCACCTGTTACAATGCAAAATGCTCTTTATAAGTCCACAAAACACCAGCTGGTCAAGGAAAATCCACCTTAATTGCCTTTTATGCTATCAATTAAACTGACTTAAAAGGTTGAAAATAATACAGATGGTTTGTTTGAGATTTTTGGATGGAATTGTGAATGGATCACTATTCATGAGTTGAACATGACATGGACTACGAACAGAATTTAACACTAGGCAGGATCCGGTAGACAATGAGCATAAACCATGTTACCTCTGTAAAACAATATCCAGACAAGAGTGAGGCTGTAATTAATGTCGCAAATACTGGAGTCCAAATTAGACTTCTGTAATCATTAACTTCATGGTAACGTGATTTCATGTGAACTTGCCATCACTATTGTGTGATACGGCCACATTTATTAGCAAGAACAACAACACCTTGGAGAATAGAGGGATTAGCTCTAGGTACACAAATCTTTTTTAATTGCCGAACAATTGAAAATAAGAGCAGACGGGTGTTTAGTAAATGACAGTAGATGTGATCATTAGTCTAGTTCAGTTTGGGCTGAATTTAAACTACCATGTTGCATATATTTGAGGACAGCATGCAAAAATTCTCATATATTTTCTTAATTTATTCAAACCTTAAAGAGCTAAATTAAAGTATACCATATCAGCAGTGTTAACCATAAATCTACAATCATTGAGTTAAATGTTCCTGTGTGGTTTTCTGAAGGATTTCTTTTCCCACAATAAATTGAATCATCTACTTTTGAATTTGGGTTTGTCAGTGCTTGGTGTTGGCGAGTTACTTTTCCTCTAAATATGATATAAATTGGGAACTGGCTTTTTTGTGTTATGTTTGAAAGCAATTATCAACAGAATCATTAGAACCAAGTACATACAGGTGCTTCTCATAAAATTAGAATATCATCAAAAAGTTAATTTAATTCAGTTTTTCAATGTAAAACTCGTAAATTATATAGAGTCATTACAAACAGAGTGATCTATTTCAAGTGTTTATTTCTGTTAATGTAGATGATTATGGCTTACAGCCAATGAAAACCCAAAAGTAATTATCTCAGTAAATTAGAATAATTAACAAAAAAACATATACACAGGTTTCCTAAGCATTTAAAAAGGTCCCTTAGTCTGTTTCAGTAGGCTCCACAACCATGGGGAAGACTGCTGACTTGACAGATATCCAGAAGGCAGTCACTGACACACTCCACAAAGAGGGTAAGCCACAAAAGGACATTGCTAAGAAGCTGGCTGTTCACAGAGTGCTGTATCCAAGCATATTAATGGAAAGTTGAGTGGAAGGAAAAAGTGTGGTAGAAAAAGGTCTACAAGCAATCGGGATAACCACAGCCTTGAAGGGATTATTAAGAAAAAGCCATTAAAAAAATTGGGGGAGATTCACAAGGAGTGGACTGCTGCTGGAGTCATTGCTTCAAGAGCCACCACACACAGATGTATACGGGACATGGGCTACAAGTGTTGCATTCCTTGTGTCAAGCCACTCATTACCAATAGACAAGACCAGAAGCATTTTACCTTGGCCAAGGATAAAAAGAACTGGACTGTTGCTCGTTGGTCCAAGTTGTTGCTTTCAGATGAAAGTAAACTTTGCATTTCATTTGGAAATCATGGTCCCAGAGTCTGGAGGAAGAGTGGACAGGCACACAATCCAAGCTGCTTGAGGTCTAGTGTGAAGTTTCCACAATCAGTGATGGTTTGGGGAGCCATGTCATCTGCTGGTGTAGGTCCACTGTGTTTTATCAAGACCAAAGTCAGTGCAGTTGTCTACCAAGAAACTTTAGAGCACTTCCTGCTTTTCTCTGCTGACAAGCGTTTTGAAGATGGAAATGTCATTCTCCAGCAGGACTTGGCACCTGTCTACACTGCCAAAAGTACCGTACCAATACCTGTCTTAAAAACAACAGTATCACTGTGCTTAATTGGCCAGCAAACTCGCCTGACCTTAACCCCATAGAGAATCTATTTTTAAGAGGAAGATGAGAGACACCAGACCCACCAATGACAACGAGATGAAGACTGCTATCAAAGCAACCTGGGCTTCCATAACAACTCAGCAGTGTCACAGGCTGATCACCTTCATGCCACGCCGCATTGATGTAGCAATTGATGCAAAAGGTGCCCCGACCAAGTATTGAGTGCATTTACTGAATATACATTTCAGTAGGCCAACATTTCAGATTTTAAAATCATTTTTCAAGCTAGTGTTATGAAGTATTCTAATTTACTGAGATAATGATTTTTGAGTTTTCATTGACTATAAGCCATAATCATCTACATTAACAGAAATAAAAACTTGAAATAGATCACATAAGAGTGTAACTTTTTGTATTGAAGAACTGAAATAAATTAACTTTTTGATGATATTCTAATTTTGTGAGAAGGACCTGTAGTACCACAAATAAGTCAAGCCCTATGCCAACAGTAAAAAGGGCCAAAATAGTAAAGGGCTGGTGACATACTGTTCTATGTGGGAACTATGGGTAAGACCTAGTGGAGCAACAATACTTTTGACACTTATGTTTTCTTAAAGAGATACCTTTACTTTTAATAGGCCACTTTGCTTTTGAAATGTAAATTGTGATATCTTAGTGATATGATTATAAATAAATGGAGAGATGGGCATTAGTCGTCTATCTAGATGGAGACCTGTAGCATTGGATTACTAACTATATAAGCACTGGCACTTTATATAATTTGTTGCTATCCAATAATCTTCCCACCCACAAAAGACTCTTGTCCAATTATCTTCTTTATCAGTATTATATATTTTGATGTTTTATGATTAGTCTGTTTTGTAGTTACTTTAATAAACTTAGATATAGTTGATATTGAACTATATTGCTCCATGTTTCTTGTGGATTATGTCTGAAAGCAAGTTGTGTATGCCTACCTACTCATCAGTTGAAACTAGTGGGTGTTTGATTAAAAGCACTTATATGTTTCTTTTTGTCATTGCTTGAACTCTTGTACTTTATGCATAATGGCATCTTGAGAATCCAGCACCTGCTGGTAAATGAAGAACATTAGGGGAAAGTTCTCATGAGGGAAATTTTTCAAGTCAGTTTTACTTGTTGCTGTGTTGATGTTGTTATCGCTAAATCTAACTCATCTTTAACTGAGCTCAACTCCATTTAATGTGTATTGGTTGCTGATTGGTACCACACGAACAACTTTTATCAAAAAAGGACAAATACCAGCTGACTGGTGGGGGTGACATGTGTTAGTCCCCCTTCGATATGATATTTATGACCTATCTTTAAGATAGGTCATTAATGATTTTTGACTGGACAATCGCTTTGAGAATTAGAGCCTGAATTATCATTTGCAGGTGCTGCAGAAAAATACCCAACAGATAAACTAGCCATCATTTTTATTATTAACCCCTTTACTCCCAAGGGTGGTTTGCATGTTAATGCCCGGGCCAATTTTTACTATTCTGCCCACTGTCCTTTTATGAGGTAATAACTCTGGAATGCTTCCATGGATCCCGGAGATTCTGACATTGTTTTCTCGTGACATATTGTACTTCATGTTAGTGGTAAAATTTCATTCACATAACTTGTGTTTATTTGTGAAAAAAAAAGGAAATTTGGCGAAAATTTTGAAAATGTCGCAATTTTCCAACTTTGAATTTTTAAAAAAAGTGTAAAAATAATTTATATAAAATTGCTAAATAAATAAAAAAAAATATTCCCTAATAAATTCATTTTTTGAAACTAAAAAAAGCAAACAATAAAAGTACACATATTTGGTATCGCCATGACCGCAACGACCCGCCCTATAAAACTGTCCCACTAGTTAACCCCTTTATTGAACCCCTTAAAAAATAAAAATAAAAAGCGAAGCAAAAAATAATGCTTTATCATCATACCACCAAACAAAAAGTGCAATAATGCGCGATCAAAAAGACGGATATAAATAACCATGGTACCGCTGAAAACGTCATCTTGTCCCGCAAAAAAACGAGCCACCACACAGCATCATCAGCGAAAAAATTAAAAAGTTATAGCTCACAGAATAAAGTTATGCAAAAGTAATTATTTTTTATATAAAATTGTTTTCATTGCATAAAAGCGACAAAACATAAAAAAGACGTAAATGAGGTATCGCTGTAACCGTACTGACCCGAAGAATAAAACCGCTTTATCAATTTTACCTCACACGGACCGGTGTAAACGCACCCCCCAAAAGAAATGCATGAAACGCTGGTTTTTGTTCATTCTGCGTCCAAAAAATTGGAATAAAAAGCGATCAAAAAATGTCACGTGCCGGAAAATGGTACCAATAAAAACGTCAATTCGTCCTGCAAAAAATAAGACCTCACATGACTCGGTGGGTCAAAATATGGAAAAATTATAGCTCTCAAAATGTGGTGATGCATAAACAATTTTTACAATAAAAAGCGTCTATTAGCGTGCGACAGCTGCCAAATATAAAAACCCACTATAAATAGTAAATCAAACCCCCCGTTATCACCCCCTTAGTTAGGGAAAAATAATAAACTAAAAAAAATGTATTTATTTCCATTTTCACATTAGGGAGCAGGCAAAAGAGAAATCAGGTCACAAGCAAATAATCTAAGTCCAGGAGGGGAATAAACTCTGCTGGGTCAGGCGCAGAGCACAGAGTGATTAGACTTATACAGGCAACAGCAAGTGTACAATTGACCCAGAGTGAAGGTGCTAGCATTAGTGTTGAGCATTCCGATACCGCAAGTATCGGGTATCGGCCGATACTTGCTGTATCGGAATTCCGATACCGACATCCGATATTTTTTCAATATCGGGCATCGGAATCGGAAGTTCAAAGTTGATTGACAGCCGAAATGACGTCATCATGATGCGCGGTGTGTGCGCATCATGATGCGCCGTCATTTCGGGCCTTCCGGGGGTCTCTGCCGGCCTGCCGGGGGGCTGTGCCGGCCTGCCGGGGGGCTGTGTGGACTGCCCGGGGTCTGTACCGGCCTGCCGGGGGGCTGTGCCGGCCTGCCGGTGGTCTGTGCACCCTGTGGGGGTCTGTACCGGCCTGCCGGGGGGCTGTGCCGGCCTGCCGGGGGGCTGTGCAGGCTCCGGTGGTCTGTGCAGGCTCCGGGGGGCTGCAAAAATACTCACCCACGATCTGAAGCAGTCCACTGTATTCCTCCGCCACTTAAAAAAAAAAAGTCCCTAGTCTCACTTTATGCCATTGCTGCGTGGGAAATTCCCACACAGCAATGGCATAAAGTGAGACTAGGGACTTTTTTTTTTTTTTAAGTGGCGGAGGAATACAGTGCGGAAGGATACCTACCTTCCGTCATTGGATTCCTGCAGCCATAAAGTGAGACTAGGGACTTTTTTTTTCAAGTGGCGGAGGAATACAGTGCGGAAGGATACCTACCTTCCGTCATTGGATTCCTGCAGCCCATAGAAAGCGGCAGCCTCAGCTGATGCTGCAGTTCTCTACCAAAGATCGTCGTGGGACACACTCGTGGACTGCTTCGGATCATGGGTGAGTATTTTTGTGGTTTGTTATATTAATATTCATTCCGTAAAAGACAATGGCTTCGGGGAACAATGTGACAAGTATTGGTAAGTATGTTACTCTATGTTATATGTACTGTATGTCTATGTATGTATTGTATGAATGTATTGTATGTAGCATGCATGTAGCATGTATGTAGTATTTATGTAGCATGTATGTAGTATGTATGTAGCATGTAGTATGTATGTAGCATGCATGTAGTATGTATGTAGTATGTATGTAGCATGTAGTATGTATGTAGCATGCATGTAGTATGTATGTAGTATGTATGTAGCATGTATGTAGTATGTATGTAGCATGTAGTATGCATGTAGCATGCATGTAGTATGTATGTAGTATGTATGTAGTATGTAGTATGTATGTAGCATGCATGTAGCATGCATGTAGTATGTATGTAGTATGTATGTAGCATGTAGTATGAATGTAGCATGCATGTAGTATATATGTAGTATGTATGTAGCATGCATGTAGTATGTATGTAGTATGTATGTAGAATGTAGTATGTATGTAGCATGCATGTAGTATGTATGTAGCATGCATGTAGTATGTATGTAGTATGTATGTAGCATGTAGTATGTATGTAGCATGCATGTAGTATGTATGTAGTATGTATGTAGCATGTAGTATGTATGTAGCATGCATGTAGTATGTATGTATGTAGTATTTTTTTTTTTTTTTTTTTTTTTTTTCATTTAAGTAACACATTAGCCGGATGATGGGACTACTACTGTCCCATCATTGGCTAATGTGTCAATCACTGTCATGGTAGCAGGCATCGCCCGATGGGACTTGTAGTCCCATTGGACGATGCCTGCACAGCCCCCCGGAGCCTGCACAGCCCCCCGGCAGGCCGGCACAGCCCCCCGGCAGGCCGGCACAGACCACCGGAGCCTGCACAGACCACCGGCAGGCCGACAGAGCCCCCCGGCAGGCCGGTACAGACCCCGGGCAGTCCGCACAGCCCACCGGCAGGCCGGCACAGCCCCCCGGCAGGCCGGCAGAGACCCCCGGAAGGCCCGTACAGACCCCCGAGAGGCTGTACAAGGGCAGGAAAGGGTTTTTCCAATTCCGATACCGGAAGTCTCATAGACTTGAATGGGACTTCCGGTATCGGCATCGGCGATACCGATACTTTTTTTAAAGATCGGCCGATCCATTCCGATCTGATATTTTGAAGTATCGGACGGTATCGCTCAACTCTAGCTAGCATGCTTTTAGTAGAAGACTAGTTGAGATAGTGACAGTACCCTCTCTTCATTGGGGAATCACCGGACCCCCAGGTTTCCCAGGAAACCTACAAAGAAAGGCCTGGACCAACCAGTCAGCCCTTACAGAATGAGCTAGAACCCAGGTCCTTTCCTCAGGTCCATACCCCTTCCAATGTACCAGATATTGAAGGGAATTTCAGACCATTCAGGAATCAATGATCCTTTGTACCTCATAGTCCAAGTTTCCCTCAACAGACACTGGAGGAGGCAGGGGCCATGAAGACATTACAGGGGAATAAACTCCTTCAACAATGACTTGTGGAACATATTAGGAATTCGGAAAGACTGAGGAAGCTTTAACTGGAAGGCAACTGGATTGACCACCTTCAGAATTTCATACAGGCCTATGAATCTGGGACCCAACTTCAGCGAGGGCAACTTCAATCTAATATTCTTAGAGAATAGCCATACCTTATCTCCCATTTGAAGGCGACCCCGATGAGCGCCTCCTATCAGCCATCAGCTTCTGCCGATGCTGAGCCACCCCAATGTTCTTTTTAACCCTCCTCCAGACATCTCCCACCTCTTGAATGGTGACATCCACCCCAGGACACCCAGAACTTATGCTGGAGAACTCACTAAAATGAGGATGAAACCTGTAATTATAGAAAAACAGTCCCCGTGGACTGATTAACCCAACTGTTAAAGGCCAACTCAACCAGAGGAAGAAATGATGACCAATTCTCCTGCTGATCGGTGACAAAACATCTTAAAATTTGCTCCAAAGACTGATTTGTCCGCTCTGTCTGACTGTTTCAGGGTGATAAGCAAAGGAGGACAAATCAATCCCCAATTTTTTTGCAGAAAGCCATCCAAAACCTAGAGATGAATTGTACACCCCTATCCAAAATAATATTAAGAGGAATCCCATGCAAACATACCACATGAATAATAAACAGTTTGGAGAGAGTTTCAGCATTAAAGCGATCGACTACCACCCAAATAGCAGTCATTCCCCCAGACAGTGGTAAATCTGAAATGAAATCCATGGACAAATGAGTCCATGGTCTTTCTGGAATTGCCAAAGAACCAATTCCCCTGCCAGCCGGCAATGCTGTACTTTAACGCATGCACAAGTTTCACAAGCACACAAAATCTCTAATATTCTTATGCATACGGGACAACCAAAAGAGTCTAGCAACTGCCTTCTGGGTGGCAGTGACACCAGGATGACCACTCAACACAGAATCATGGAATTCTTGCAAAAGGCATAATCTGTGGTAAACAGAGACAAACAGCTTACATTCAGAAGTATTGGAAGGAGCCAAGGACTGAGCAGCATGGATTTCAGCTTCCAGCTCTGAGGAAACCATGGCCACAACAATACCTTGAGGAAGAATGGAGAAAGGAGGTTCTGGAGGAGACACAGAATCAAGACAATGAGACAAGGCATCCGCCCTCACGTTCTTAGACCATGGTCTGAGCGTAATAGAAAAATTAAATCGTGAAAAAATAAAGATCATAGGGCCTGTCTAGGTGTCATCCGCTTGGCAGATTCAATATAAGCTAGATTTTTTTGATTTGTCACCATGGTAACTGGATGAATGGCTCCCTCCAAAAAATGCCTCCACTCTTCAAAAGCCAACTTGACAGCAAGCAACTCCCGATTACCTACATCATAGTTTCTTTCAGCAGGAGAAAATTTTTTTAGAGAAGAAGACGCATGGTCGCAGGTTAGTTAAATTCTCAGGACCTTAAGAAAATACAGCTCCCACCCCAACCTCAGGCATCTATCTCCACAATAAACGGCCTCTGGAGGTCTGGTTGCACAAGAACAGGAGCAAACATAAAATATTTCTTCAAATTTTCAAATGCTCCGACCACTCCAGGCGACCAAACCTTTAGATCTGCCCCTTCCCAAGTGAGGTCCGTAAGAAGTTTGACAATCTGAGAAAATCCTTTAAGAAATTTTCTATAATAATTTGCGAACCCTAAAAAGCACTGCAGAGTCTTGAGGTGGCTGGGTTGAACCAATGATGGCCTGAACTTTCCCAGGATTCATCTTAAACCCGGAGGCAAACACAACGAAACCCAAGAATGATATTTCTTGAACAGAAAAGGTACATTTTTCAATCTTATCAAACAAATAATTAGCTCTCAAGCTTTGCAGAACCAAATGGACCTGTTTATAATGTGAATCCAGGTCAGGTGAGAAAATTAGAATATCATCCAAATAAACAACAATAAATCTCCCAATATAATCAGAAAAAACATCATTCATAAAATTTTGAAAAACCGCGGGTGCATTCGTTAGACCAAAAGGCATGATGAGATTTTCAAAGAGAACTTCAGCCATTAAAAATGCTGTCTTCCACTTATCACCCTAATGAATCTGTATAAGAATATATGCCCCTCTGAAATCCAGTTTGGAAAACTATTTGGCCCCGGAAAGCTGATTACATAGATCAGGATAAGTGGAAGTGGATATGTATTTTTAACCATTATTTTGTTTAATTCTCGGAAATCGAGGCAGGGACAGAGACCTCCATCTTTTTTTTCACAAAAAAGAATCCGGCAGCTACCGGCGATGAGGAAGGGCAAATATAACCTTTTCATAAACGTTCGTTGATCTAAATTTGCATGGCTGACCGGGCCAGACAAGTTATACAAATGAGCCTTTGGCAATTTGGCATTAGGAATGAGATTAATAGCAGAGTCATAGGGGTGGTGAGGAGATAATCTCAGACTCTTTCTGAAAAAACATCTCCGAAGTCTTTCAGGTATTCCGGAAGACCCTTCAGACTAACAGAGCAAACATGCTCAGGTTTC
Organism: Dendrobates tinctorius; assembly: GCF_039654945.1. Classification (NCBI taxonomy): domain Eukaryota; kingdom Metazoa; phylum Chordata; class Amphibia; order Anura; family Dendrobatidae; genus Dendrobates; species Dendrobates tinctorius. The sequence continues at coordinate 48,902,684 of NW_027361675.1, forward strand.
AGACATTTTTCAATACAATAAGGTCCCCATTTGACAATATCTCTCCGATTCTAGTTAATAATCGGATTATGCATACGCAACCAAGGAATAACCAACACAATTCCAGAAGGTAAATTGTTCAAAACATAACAGGAGATTAATTCCGTTTGTTGAGACCCCACTTTGTATGAAATCCACTGTAACTAACCGAACCAGATTTTTGTGCAACAGTGCTCTATCAATGGCCACGTTTTGAAGAGGGCTTTCTAGCTTAACTGTCCCTTATCCTAACTTCAGAACAAGTCCCTCATCAATAAAATTAGAAGCAAAACCACAGTCAATAAAGGCAAATGTGAACAGACACTGATCTTGAAAAAGAAGTTCAGCATTCAACAACACTTTATCGGAGCAATAAAAGGGTACCTGTAAGTCTGAGTGACCTCCTCAACAATCACCCAGACTTAGGCGATTCCCGATGGCTTGTTTGCTGCAGGTCGTGCCAAATAATCCTTTAAGAAATGTCCAGCTTGGCCACAATAAAGACAAAGTCCAAGTTTCCGACGACATCTCCTCTCCTTAATCCTTGAGCTGGCAGCACCAACCTCCATAGGTTCCACCTCAGGTGAATGAACCAGACCAGTAGTACAAAATGGAACCTCGTGTTGCACCTCTCATCTCTCCTGCATCCTCCGATCCATGCGGATAGCCTGAGTCATGGTCTCCACCAAGCAACCAGGTGGAGCATGTAGAGCCAGAGTATCCTTAAGAGACTCTGAAAGACCCCTGAGGAATTGACATATTAGAGCTGCATCATTCCACAGGACCTCAGAAGTCCACTGCCGAAACTCAGTACAATAGTCTTGATGCCATGATTAAGACGTTGTCAAAACGCGTTGGCTGAGGTTGCATATGTGTGTTATGCTGCTATGTGCTCATTCATGTTGGTACATCATTAGAATTTTTTTATACATGGATTAATACATTTGTTTTTAACCATTTATTTCCTGCTGGATCTCACTACATTTTTAATAATTTACAACTCTCCTTAAAAATTCTGAACTGATCTTTTTCTTTCAAAAATTTGTCAGGGAGTGCAATAACAGGTTCAGGGGAACTCAAAGATATGTTCAGATGGTTCAGAAGTCATAACAGCGGTCAGAGGAGAGAGATTCTGAGGGGCAGTAAGAGTAACAGAAATCTGACCCTGTGACTAAGCATGTGAGGATGCCAGTTTGTGTTGTTCCAAGGCCAGATCTTGGACTAACTCAGTCAGATTCGCCACCTGATCACACAGAGTATGTAACGGATTCATAGGTGGGAAAAAGAAAAAATTTAATGGTCAATTGTAATGTGATGCAAGTCACAATAGTAATAAAAGAGATTGTGACATATGGCCCCTTCCTAGGCTATTAATATCAGCCTGCAGCTGTCTGCATAGCCTTTGCTGGTTATTAATTATAGAGGGACCTTACATCATTTTTTTAGGGCCCCCCTTTTAATAGCCAGTAAAGGCTAAGTATACAGCTGTGAGCTGATATTAATAGCCTCAGAAGCTCCATGTGTATTATCCCCTTCCCAGGCTATAAACATCGGCCCTCAGCAGTCGGCTTTCCCTCTGCTGTTTACACAAAAATTACGCGGGAGCCCACGTGATTTTTTTCAGAAAAATAATCTTTTATTAATTAAATACATGTACAGTAAGCTGCCCACACACTGTACTAATTGAATTTGTCACAGACATCTGTATAACTATTTATTGTATGTGTATTTACTGTATGTAATCCATCTATTCTATCCTGTCAGCTCCTGCTGTTATTTTACAGTATGTGGCTGATGAATTGCCGGCTTTTCCTCTATGTAATCTACAGTATATATATATACTGTGTGTGTATATATATATATATATATATATATATATATATACAGTATATAGATATGTGTGTGTGTCTCTGACATCTATATATCTATCTATCTATTCTATGTATATATATATATATATATATATATATATCCTACTCATATATATATACAGAAAAATAATGCGGCACTCACCAGATGGATCAAATATTCCCAAATCCTTTTTTATTTCATCCAAGTGAACAAAAGTCTTTGTATGGGATTTGCGGGTTAGGAAGGCATGCAGGGAGCGTGAAGGTGGACGACGGCCATTGAAGCGCTTGTTACAGGAATTTAAAAAGTATTCTGCGTTTATCAGCTATTAGTAAGAAAATGTTATTATTTTGTTCAGCCAATCATTGTATAAATAAATATTCAGCATGTCAAGAAAGTCCAAACTCATAGGACAAATTCAGGAGGTGCACGCCACCAATTTAATATTAGGTATTGGGGGAAACAAGAGGAAGAGAATTGTGAATAAAAGTTAACCTTTATTATAAATCAGCAATACAAAGTCCAGAAATACAGCACCATCACAATAGTCCACACATCCGAACCATCATACGTGTATAAAAGAGACGCAGCCAGATGTAACCTGTGGAAGCGCCTTTGCAGCGCGAAATGATCGTCGTTGCTATCTCCTTTTTGCACCCGTTCTCCAACTGATATGCTTTTATAATAAAGCCTTGACTACTCTACCCGGTGAGTGCCGCTCTTTTCTACTATTTTTTGCTTTATTATAAATCATGAATTAAAATAATACATTTTAAATGTAATTGCCAAACAACATAAACATGTATATTGGATCAAAATGTGTGAGCTATTATTTTATATTATTTTGTAAGCACCGCTATGATCCACTAATTCCCAAGTGATTCAGTCTCAGACTTATGATATTGATGGAATCCCAGCCACTGAACCTATAATTAAGACAAAAAGAAATTAGTATATATATATACAGTATATATATATATATGAAAAAATTGAAGGCAGCACTCCTTTTCAAAGAGAAAAAAATGTGGCTTTATTTCAGACCCACATGGTTGGCGACGGTTCGGCTCATGCAGAGCCTTTATCAGCCTTTATGTGAATTTTATTATAGAACAGCAAGTAAGGTAGGGGTGGGGGAAAAGATACCAGAAAAAGGACACACCACATGGGACAAAAAGATGATTGCAATATGTATCACTAAAACCAGTACAATTGGTGTTGCACAAAATAAATAAAAAATTAATGAAAGAATAATAAAGTGTCTATGTGCTAGATAAGCTAGATAACCACAAGTGATATAAATGTATCAGTATACTGCTATGAATGGTATATCAATAGAGCAATCAAAAGAAGTATTAAATATGTGCAAATATCAGGGGAAATGACTGTAATGTGGAAAAAGTGCATGTGCCAGAGGGTTTGTAAGAAATTGAAAGACCACAGCTATCAATGGTATTTGTTAAGTAACAAAGAACAGATAATAGATGGCACTGTGAAAGTAAATAAAGACCTCATATGATTATCTGATGCACGTAGTGTCTTTTGCTTAGAGGCGTCCACCCCGACGCTCGTTTCGGCACCTGGCTTCGTCAGGGTCTCTGATTGAGAAGCAGGTAATGAAATTCATTCAAGGACTGGTGTGCTAATTTAACTCCTCACATGGTCTCCTGACACGAGACACATGAATTTCCCAGGAGATTAGCGTGATTGATCAGCACGCTTCTCTCCTTATAACATACATGTACCAGATGGCAGCATGAATACCCATCTAATTTAGCTAGCAGCACAACAAGCAGAGCAGGATTAATTGCCGTGCAGGCGATCCCCGCAGCTAACTCTGACAGTTGGATAGGTAGATCGGGGTTCACAGGCATTTATATTAACTTACTGTACCTACAGTTTCACAGTGCTACAATTATTAATCCTTTGGTAATTAAGGAATTATTAATAACTATGAAGTGTTTTTTATATTACAAGCCCCTGAATGTAATAACATAAGGAAATATATACTGCATGGTGTGACAATAATGATGGTGATCGTAACATCAAGTCATTAGGTTTTCTTAGTGCCCATAAATGAAATTGAAACCCAGCCCTTAATTATAGGGTCAGTGGCTGGGATTCCATCTATATCATAATTCTATGACCAAATCACTGGGAAATTAGTGGATCATAGTGGTGCTTATAAAATAACTCACACACTGTGGTCCAATAAACATCTTTATGATGTATGGTAATTTCATTTAAAATTTATTATTTTAATTCATGATTTGTATTCAGTGTATGCATTCAGATTCAGTAACGTGAGGCCATCGCTCAAAGGAAAAGACATGAAAAATCAACATTCATGTAAATCATTTAACGCTTGTCTGTGGTCAATTGATTTAACTGAAATCTGTCTGTTTTGCCAGAAAGTGGAACTATTCTTCATTTTCATCTATAGATTTTGTAACGATAACTTTTTGTCATCCTATTATTTCTTTACCAGTTTCACAGAAACCTTACGATGCTGTTGAGGATCATATTTCTTCCATTTAAAGGGCCTGTCTCATCTCACCAATTACTTTCAATAGTCACAATATATAAGCCAGAGAATAGAGCTGTGAGCTAGCAGAAACTCACCCCGATCTATTCATATACAGTATTACATTTTCATTTTTTTACAGAATAAATGCATGTCAAACTACATTTTCCCCTATATCAGCTGTTTATCAGGATTACTACCCCTTCAAGCACTTTTCTAAATGTATTATAAAAGGGGGAAAACTGCATTAAAAAACAATTTCTGCAAATGTATTTTGTCTATGCATGGTATCTGCAGCATTATTCTGTTTGTGACGGCAAACTTACGGTACCCATTGTAAAACGAGACCTAAAATTTTGTTCCAATTCATTTAGTAATATTGTATTACTTTGTATCTTTATATTTTCTACTTCCTGTTCTACAGGAAGGTATTGAAGGTAAATAATGAAATTCTTCCAACCTGCATCTGCCACTAGAGGGCAGCTTGTTGAATACAGAATTAAAATGCAATAATATATCCATTTTCTGTAAGCTTCTGACACCCTCATTCTTCTCCATGCTACAGTGAAAATCTTATTATTTATCTCTCATGCTGTGAGATGGGAAGCAGGGTCTTTGCACATACCTTCTAACTGCCCTTTTCCTACTTTCTACAGCTAGCAAGAGCAAACGTTAGATGGAAGTAAAGTTGCCATTAGAGATGAGCGACTTTGCCTCTTTTCGGGTCGAGTCGGGTCGAACGCAATTGGACGATTATCGTGAAAAGTCGAAGGCTGACTGAAACACGAAACCCAATGCAAGTCAATGGGGAAGAAAAGTCGGCAGTGAGAGGAGGACAGGAAACACGCCTACAGTGCCTATTTTAATGCCAAAAACATCAATTTTTATTACTTAAGCTTGTCAACCTTAATTTACTTTATGATAATAGTTAGGCATTGAAAACTGGGTGTTATTTGGCTAAAGTTGTGGGGGGTAGGGCTGGCTCCAGATTTTCATGGGCCCAGGGCCAAAGAGTGTCAATGGGCTCCTTTAACACATGCCACAATTCATGATCCTCTGATACAGCAGAGAATTAGCAGTATAGTACAATGAAAAATACTTCACTTCTTACATCACATGACTGATATCTATTTTAAATTCTCCAATAGCTCCAAAAACGGACAGTATAGTACTCCATACAGTATTATGGCCACCGCATAGTGCGCTATACAGAGTAATGAGGCCCATATATTTCTCCATACAGAATCATTGGTCCCATATAATGTTCCATACAGTATATGATGAGCTCCACATAATGCTACAGTATATGTTGGTCCCCATGGATGAAGCTCCACTGTCTTATGGGCCCAAATAATGCTCCATATATAATGGGCCCCATTTCTAATGCTCCAGTGTATAATGGGCCCTGTAAATGCTGCTCCAGTGTCTGATGTCCACCTTTGGAATGCTCCATTGTATGGTGGGCCCCATATATCATTCTCCAGAGTATAGTGCTCCCCAAAAATTGCTTCCAACCTTTAAAACAATTAAATAAGTCTCCTCGCTAGGGAATCCCTGTACTAGTCTGGACTCCTCGACGTCCCCATCTTCCATCTCTCTGCACTTGAACTGTTTAGGCAGAGGGCATACAGACGTGATGTCATCACTCTCTCTGACCAGAATGTCACTGTCAGGAAACATGGAAGACGTCACGGCGATGGGGCAGGGAGAGGTAAGTATTTCAACTTTGCAAGTGCTGTGATCCTGAGCAAGCAGGGGGGGCCCACTCGTTGGTGACGGCACTGGCACAGGGCCCCTCATAGTACGGCGGTGTGTTGTGAGTTCATTTTCCCCTTCACCGTTGATGTCTGATGAACTCCCTCTGCTGGTGAAGAGAGGTAGTGAAATTGATTGGGTTGGGAAGAACCTGTCTTCTGAACAGGTGGAGCCTGATTGGACACCCGGAATCACTGAGTGGATATAAGGCAGCCGACGCCCTACAGGGGTGCTGGTGATCCTTTCTGCTCTGAGCTCTTGCAAACTAGTTCAGTACCTGTCTTCTGAAAGCTAAGTATTTGCTCTCTTATTTTTCCATGAGATATTGTCTGTTTACTTAGTGTTTGGTCCTGCCTGCCCTTGTTGGTACAGGCTGAGCTCCATTTTTGTCTCTGGTCAAGTTGATCTTTTGCTCAGTCTTCAGAATATACCTGAGTGCTGATATAGTGATTTTTGAAGTCTAGTGACTTCAGGGCCTTTTTCTTATCAGACGTGTTGGACATTATTTTGGCAGAATTTTTGCAGATTGCAGCCAGCATCTTTTCTGTCCTTTCCTATTTAGTTAGTTGGGCCCCATTGTTTGCTCAACCTGTCTTTCTGTCTGTGTTTGTGTTTTCATCTGCTTTTCACCGACAATACATGTTGGGGGCTGTCTATTGCTTTGGGGTCTGCTCTGGGGCAGTTTAGATTTCCCCTTTCTTTCTTTAGGCTTATTTAGTTCTCCGGCTGTGAACGAGGGGTCTAGGACACCGTAGGAACCCCCCACGACTACTGTTAGATGTGTGATTAGGATCAGGGGTCTGCAATCCGATAGCTACCAACCTCTCCGGTTTTCTGGACTTAGCTTGTATTTTTGTTTGTTCCTCCTGCGGCGACTCATTCATAACAGCGGTGTGTCTGACGGCGGGTGTGCACGCCCACCGTCAAAGACACTTGATTGTACTATGAGGGACCCTGTGCCAGTGCCGTCGCCCAAGAGTGGGCCCACCCACCTGTCCAGGGCAACGGCACTCACACGGGTGCATGCGCCAGGTGGTGACCCCGGCCCAGGGGGGGAAGCAGCCCAGTTAGGGAGGTTGAAAAAATGGCATATGTTGATGTTGGACATTCAGCAGCTGAAAATGGAGGAATTGGAAAACTCCGAGGAAGAGGAGGACAAAAGCGATCCATTTTTCGGGCAACCTACGTGTCAGCAGGGTAAGGTGGGACAAAACCCATGCATGGTTCATTTTAATGAAGGTTAGAGGCAGTTTTACCATTTGTGTGAGCGGTACTTGAGAAATCAGTCCACAACATGGTCATGAAACCCCTGTGTCCAACGCCACTTCGGCTGTGTGCACCACGAACACCTGTTCCATGTTGCCCCCTACGGCTCGTGGGAGAACCATCACTGCCGCTGTGTGCTGGGAATGCCTCAAACGGTTTACCAGAGTTGCTTGTTTGTTAGCCAATATTAGCTCTAGGTTCTCCTGTGGCATGATTTTTTGGAATCTGACTTTATAGCGTGGATCCAGGATGCTGGCCAACCAGTAGTCATTATCGTTCATCATCTTGGCAATGCGGGGGTCCCTTTTTAGGATCTGCAAGGCATAATCACACATGTGGGCCAATGTTCCAGGTGTCAATGATGCACTGCAAGTGCTGGGTGGAGGAGCACTTTCTGGAAAATCAACATCCCTCCAGTCACGCACAAGCCCTGTACCTGACCTTGCCACGCCAACATTTTCTCTTGCCCCCTGAGAAGCATCCTCCACCCCTAATTAATCATCCCCATCATCCTCCTCCTCCTCTTCCTCTTCTTCCTCCACCTCGTCCAGGAGAGTTCCCTGAGCAGACAATGGCTGACTGTCATCAAGGCTTCCCTCCTCCTCTTCCTCCTCGGCTGCAGACTCCTGATCCTTAATGTGCGTCAAAGTTTGCATGAGCAAACGCATACAGTTGTGGCCAAAAGTATTGACATCCCTGCAATTCTGTCAGATAATACTCAGTTTCTTCCTGAAAATGATTGCAAACACAAATTCCTTGGTATTATTATCTTCATTTAATTTGTCTTAAATGAAAAAACACAAAAAGAATTGTCCTAAAGCCAAATTGGATATAATTCCACACCAAACATAAAAAAGAGGGTGGACAAAAGTATTGGCACTGGTCGAAAAATCATGTGATGCTTCTCTAATTTGTGTAATTAACAGCACCCGTAACTTACCTGTGGCACCTAACAGGTGTTGGCAATAACTAAATCACACTTGCAGCCAGTTGACATGGGGGATTAAAGTTGACTCCACCTCTGTCCTGTGTCCTTGTGTGTACCACATTGAGCATGGAGAAAAGAAAGACTAAAGAACTGTCTGAGGACTTGAGAAACCAAATTGTGAGGCAGCAGAGCAATCTCAAGGCTACAAGTCCATCTCCAAAGACCTGAATGTTCCTGTGTCTGCCGTGCGCAGTGTCATCAAGAAGTTTAAAGCCCATGGCACTGTGGCTAACCTCCCTAGATGTGGACGGAAAAGAAAAATTGACAAGAGATTTCAACGCAAGATTGTGCGGATGTTGGATAAAGAACCTCAACTAACATCCAAACAAGTTCAAGCTGCCCTGCAGTCCGAGGGTACAACAGTGTCAACCCGTACTATCCGCCGGTGTATGAATGAAAAGGGAGTGTATGGTAGGAGACCCAGGAAGACCCCATTTCTTACCCCAAGACATAAAAAAGCCAGGCTGGAGTTTGCCAAAACTTACCTGAAAAAGCCTAAAATGTTTTGGAAGAATGTTCTCTGGTCAGATGAGACAAAAGTAGAGCTTTTTGGGCAAAGGCATCAACATAGAGTTTACAGGAGAAAAAAGAGGCTTTCAAAGAAAAGAACATGGTCCCTACAGTCAAACATGGCGGAGGTTCCCTGATGTTTTGGGGTTCCTTTGCTGCCTCTGGCACTGGACTGCTTGACCATGTGCATTGTATTATGAAGTCTGAAGACTACCAACAAATTTTGCAGCATAATGTAGGGCCCAGTGTGAGAAAGCTGGGTCTCCCTCAGAGGCCATAGCTCTTCCAGCAGGACAATGCCCCAAAACACACTTCAAAAAGCACTAGAAAATGGTTTGAGAGAAAGCACTGGAGACTGCTAAGGTGGCCAGCAATGAGTCCAGACCTGAATCCCATAGAACACCTGTGGAGAGATCTAAAAATGGCAGTTTGGAGAAGGCACCCTTCAAATATCAGGGACCTGGAGCAGTTTGCCTAAGAAGAATGGTCTAAAATTCCAGCAGAGCATTGTAAGAAACTCATTGATGGTTACCGGAAGCGGCTAGTCGCAGTTATTTTGGCTAAAGGTTGTGCAACCAAGTATTAGGCTGAGGGTGCCAATACTTTTGTCTGGCCCATTTTTGGAGTTGTGTGAGAAATGATCAATGTTTTGCTTTTTGCCTCATTCTCTTTTGTGTTTTTTCATTTAAGACAAATTAAATGAAGATAATAATACCAAAGAATTTGTGATTGCAATCATTTTCAGGAAGAAACTGAGTATTATCTGACAGAATTGCAGGGGTGTCAATACTTTTCGCCACAACTGTAAGTGGGATGCTCATGCTTATGATGGCGTCGTCTGCGCTTACCAGCCATGTGCATTCCTCAAAACACTGAAGGACTTTACAGAGGTCTTTCAGCTTTGACCACTGCACACCAGACAACTCCATGTCTGCCTTCAAACTGCCTGCCTGTGTATCCTCCCACAAATGCATTACAGCCTGCCTCTGTTCGCACAGCCTCTCAACCATGTGCAGGGTGGACTTCCCCCGTGTTGCAACGTTGATAATTAGGCGGTGCTTGGGAAGGTGGAGCAATCGCTGCAGCTTCTGCATACGACTGGAGTGTACGGGCGACCGGCGGATGTGCAAGCACAGTCTTTGCACCTTATGGAGCAGGGCTGTTAACTCTGGACAATTATTGAGGAAGCACTGCACCACCAGGTTCAAGGTGTGAGCCAGGCAAGGTATGTGTCTGAGTTTAGAAAGGGCTATGGCTGCCACAAAATTCCGGCCGTTATCACTAAATACCTTGCCTGCCTCAAGACTGCCCAGCCATGACTCAGTTTGTCGGTGCAAGTAGTCGGCCAGTACCTCCACGGTGTGTCTTTTGTCACCCAAACACATCATCTTCAACACAGCCTGCTGATGCTTACACTAGCTGTTCGATAGTGGGACACCTCGTGTGCAACACTGGCAGCTGCGGATGGAGTGCTCGTTCAACTGTGCTCTGTGAATGAGCTTTCGCTTCTGGAGGAGGAGGAGGAGGGTCGAACGCCTACAGCCAACTTTTTCCTATACCGTGGGCTAGGCAGCACTGTCCCACTGCCGCTGTCCCCTGTGGACCCTGCATCCACCACATTAACCCAGTGCGCAGTGATGGACACGTAACGGCCCTGGCCATGCCTACTGGACCATGTATCTGTTGTGAGGTGCACCTTTCCACTCACTGATTGCTTGAGTGCATGGACAATGCGGTCTTTCACATGCAGGTGGAGGGCTGGGATTGCTTTTTGAGAAAAGAAGTGTCGACTGGGTAGGTCATAGCGTGGTACTGAGTAGGCCATAAGGCCATAAGCTCGCGGAAAGCTTCACTTTCAACCAACCGGTAGGGCATCATCTCTAACGAGATTAGTTTGGCAATGTGGGTGTTCAAACACTGTGTACGCGGATGAGAGGATGAGTACTTTCTTGTTCTACTGAGAGTCTCTGGTAGGGTGAGCTGGACTAGAGAGCTGCATATGGTGGAACTAGCGGTGGACATGGCGGACTGAGAGGGGGTTGGTGATGGTGATGGTGTTGGTGGTCTTGCTGATGGCCTAGATTCAGTCTTTCGTAGCAATAACATTGTGATTCCCTGACTGCTTTGGCCTTGAGACGACACCTCAACATTTGCTGCTGGTGGTGTGCTAACCGGTGGGCTTACAGTGGGGAAAGCGATGTAGCGTTGCTGACTACCTTCATTCGGAGCAGGTGCACATGTGGTACGTGAGGTTTGGTAGTCCGTCCACCCTTGCAAGTGCATGGTGGTTAAATGTCTAAGCATGCAACTGGTATTCAAATTTCTCAGATTTTTCCCTCAGCTAAAGGTCTTTGCGCACTTCTTACAGATAACCTTTGCCTGATTATTAGGATTTTGTTCAAAAAAGTGCCACACTGCACTCTTCCTACTATGGAAGACATTTTGAGGCCTTGCACGCTGTGCTAATTTGACTGTCTGGCCAAGCTGTCCTGCAACTCTTTGGGTTTTTGTAAACCATTTTTGGACTGCTACAGGTCTGCCAGATAACAGCTGTTGCAATGTCGATGCCTGCTGCGGATCCTCCTCCTCCTCTTCTGAGCTATTGGCAGCGGCACCCTCTTCCCCCAATGGATGCCAATCTGGGTCAGCAACTGGGTCATCCATCACCTCCTCTTCAATTTCATGTGCACCTTCCTCTGTGTCACTGTGTAAGGTGGTATATTATGCGGGAAGGGGCACCTGAGTTTCATCAGGGTCAGATTCTGGCTCAGTACATGGCGAGGACAATGTAGTGCTGAGTGAATGTACCAGCAGAAAAATCTAGCAATGGCTGTGCATCAGTGTACTCCATGTCAGATTAATCTTGGACTGGGGAATTCACGATTTGACTTGATAACCCAGGCATGGTATGTGAAAAGAGCTCCATGGAGTAATCTGTAGTGTGGCCTGCCGCATCCTTCACTTTTGGTAGGGGTGAAGGACACAAGGAAAGGTGTTGTTCCTGACCAGGAGCCTCCACTGACGACTCAGTGCTTTTATTTTTTGAAACTTCAGAAGAGGAGGCGATAGAGCTGGAGGCTGTGTCAGCAATGTAAGCCAAAACTTGTTCCTGAAGCTCCGGCTTTAAAAGCGGTTTACCTACTCCCAGAAAAGGGAGCCTTCGAGGCTTTGTGGAGCCAGATGATGACGCAGAATCAACACCTCCTGCCTTAGGTGCTATTGTGCTTTTGCCACTACCAGCAGATGCACCACCACCCCCACCACCATCAGTACCAGCTGACAACCCCCGCCCACTTCCATGGCCTCTTCCACCATACTTCCTCATTTTTGTAAAAATGTACCCAAAATACCACCAGCTATATGGTACTGTAAAACCAGGTAAAAGGTGTATATAGTATTGGGGAGAGTTGGAAGCTCCCTAGAGATTTTAGGAGGCTGAACTATTATCTCAGGCCCACTATAGATTACACCTCAATTTAACAGGCTGAAATTGGCTGGTGTATTACAAAGTACAAGGTGTGCATATAGTATTGGGGAGAATTGGAAGCTCCCTAGAGATTTTAGGAGGCTGAACTATTATCTCAGGCCCACTATAGATTACACCTCAATTTAACAGGCTGAAATTGGCTTGTGTATGACAAAGTACAAGGTGTGTATATAGTATTGGGGAGAATTGGCAGCTCCCTAGAGATTTTAGGAGGCTGAACTATTATCTCAGGCCCACTATAGATTACACCTCAATTTAACAGGCTGAAATTGGCTGGTGTATGACAAAGTGCAAGGTTTGTATATAGTATTTGGGAGAATTGGAAGCTCCCTAGATATTTTCGGAGGCTGAACTATTATCTCAGGCCCAATATAGATTACACCTCAATTTAACAGGCTGAAATTGGCTGGTGTATGACAAAGTTCAAGGTGTGTATATAGTATTGGGGAGAATTGGAAGCTCCCTAGAGATTTTAGGAGGCTGACAATGATGCTCTCAGTCCAAGTATGGCAGCAGGCAGCTTAATAAGCAGGACTGCTGCACACAAAAGTGTGGAAAAATGAACATTTGGTAACTGTGCAGAAAAGAGGAAGAAAAGTATTTTTGCTTTTAAAAAAGCAGTTTGCACAGCAGTGTGCAAACAGCAATGCACCTATCAGGGAGCCTTATAAGGCAGCCTAATAACCAACAGAGCTGATGCACAAAAAATATAGCCTCCCCTGTCACTGCACACAAACTGTTGTGTTGTACAGTGGAAATCGCTAACAGTAGAAGCAGTTTTTTTGTTCTTCTTCCCTGCCTAACGCTCTCCCTTATTCAGAATAATTAGCTGCAACCTCTCCCTAATGCTAATATCGACAGAAGTAAGATGGCGGTCAGCGTGCACGCCCTTTTATAGCCCCTGTGACGCCACACATAGCAAGCCAATCACTTGCATGCCCTTCTCAAAGATGGTGGTGACCGATGCCCATGTCATCGCGTTGCCCACAGTGTGCGTCCTCCATCATTGGCTGAAAAAGGGCGTTGGAAGCATCATTTGAAACGTGACTTTGGCGCTCTGGTCGCCGACCTCGCTGCCGACCTCACGCTATGGTCGGGTTTCGTTTCATGAAACCCGACTGCAGCGAAAGTCGGCGACTTATGAATTTGACCGACCCGTTTCGTTCAACTCTAGTTGCCATGCATCAAAGCAATAGCAAATTATAACATAGGTGGACATATCCCTTTATATAGGGTGACATCTTCATTGCCAGTGCTCCTGTACTGTCATACTTATCCCATGATGCTAGAGACATACTGGTGACCATATGGGTTACAAGCTGCCCAGTCTGTGAACAATTTGTTTCTAAACTTAAAAGTAGAGTTGAGCAAAACGGGTTGGTCAAATTGATAAGTCGCCGACTTTCGCTAAAGGCGGGTTTCGCCAACCGAAACCCGACCATGGCATGAGGTCGGCCATGAGGTCGCCGACCCGTGGGCCAAAGTTACGCTTCCCATGATGCTTCCAGCGCCTTTTCTCAGCCAATCATCAAGGACGCACACTGTGGGCAACGCGATGACATCGGCAGTGGCCACCACACTCTTAGAGAAGGGCATTTGTGTGATTGTCTTGCTTTGTGTGGCGTCACAGTGGCTATAAAAGCCCTGACCGCCGACCGCCACTTTACTTCTGACGATCTTAGCATAGGGAGAGGTTGCTGCCACTAATTCTCAACAGGGAGAGTGTTAGGCAACAAAGAAAAAAAAACTGTGCTTCTTCTGATAGCGATTTCAACTGTACAGTTAGTGTGCAGTGACAGGGGAGGATTTTTGTGTGTGCAGCAGCGCTGGTGGTTATTAGGTTGCCTTATAAGGCTACCTGATAGCTGCATTGCTGTGTGCACACAGCTGTGCAGACTGCTTTTTTAAAAGCAAAAAACTTTTATTCTGATTTTCTACAGTTATAGAGCGTTCATTTTTTCACACACCGTATAGAGTATAGAGGTGTACACTCCTCACACACTACCATGTACCAGCTGGTATCACAGACATATACATGCTATCTGTGTGTGACTCCGTAAAAAAATAGACATAGATTTTAAATTTTCCATACATACACCGTATAGAGCTGTCCGCTTCTCAAACAGTATGGTATATCTGCTGTTTGTATTGCGGTCAAATCTATACAGAGACAGCGTGTGTGTGTGACTCTGTAAAAAAATAGATGGAGATTTAAAATTTACCATACATACACCGTATACAGCTGTCCGCTTGTCAAACAGTATTGTATATCTGCTGTTTGATGACAGTCAAATCTATACAGAGACAGCGTGTGTATGACTGTAAAAAAATAGACGGAGTTTTAAAATTTTCCATACATACACCATATAGAGCTGTCCGCTTGTCAAACAGTATCGTATATCTGCTGTTTGATGACGGTCAAATCTATACAGAGACAGCGTGTGTGTGTGACTCCGCAGAAAAATAGACGGAAATTTAAAATTTTCCATACATACACCGTATAGAGCTGTCCGCTTGTCAAACAGTATCATATATCTGCTGTTTGATGACAGTCAAATCTATACAGAGACAGCTTGTGTATGTGACTCCGTAAAAAAATAGATGGAGATTTAAAAATTTCCATACATACACCGTATAGAGCTGTATGCTCCTCACACACTACCATGTACCGGCTGGTATCACGGACAAATACATGCTATCTGTGTATAACTCTGTAAAAAAATAGATGGAGATTTTCATTTTTCCATACATACACCGTATAGAGCTGTCCGCTTCTGATGCAGTACCGTATATCTGCTGGTTGGATTATGGTAAAATCCATACTGAGACAGCGTCTGTGTGTGACTATGGAAAAAATTGACGTAGATTTTCATTTTTCCATACATACACCGTATAGAGCTGTGCGCTCCTCACACACTACCGTGTATCGGCTGGTATCACGGACAAATACATGCTATCTGTGTTTGACTCTGTAAAAAAATAGACGGAGATTTTCATTTTTCCATACATACACCGTATAGAGCTGTACGCTCCTCACACACTACCGTGTATCGGCTGGTATCACGGACAAATACATGCTATCTGTGTTTGACTCCGTAAAAAATCAGAAGGAGATTTAAAATTTTCCATACATACACCATATACAGGTGTCCGCTTCTCAAACAGTATCGTATATCTGCTGTTTGGATTACGGTCCAATCTATATAGAGACAGCGCGTGTGTGTGTGAGTGCGTAAATACATAGATGGACATTTCCATTTTTCCATACACCCTATAGAGCTGTCCGCTTCTCTAACAGTATCGTATACCTGCTGTTGACTCCATCAAAAAATAGACAGAGATTTGAAATTTTCCATACATACATCGTATAGAGCTGTCCGCTTCTCAAACAGTATCGTATATCTGGCGTTTGTCTTACGGTCAAATCTATACAGAGACAGCGTGTGTGTGTGACGCCATTAAAAAATAGCCAGAGATGTAAAATTTTCCTTACATACACCGTATAGAGCTGTACGCTCCTCACACACTACCGTGTACTGGCTGGTATCATGGACAAATACATGCTATCTGGGTGTGACTCCGCAAAAAAATTGATGGAGATTTTCATTTTTCCATACATACACTGTATAGAGCTGTCCGCTTCTGATACAGTACCGTATATCTGCTGGTTGGATTATGGTCAAATACATACTGGGAGAGCATCTGTGACTAAGGAAGTATATACGGAGATTTAAATTTTTACCTACACCTTATAAAGCTGTACGCTCCTCATACAGTACCATATATCTGCAGGTATTTTTGTTACATTTTCAAAAACATGAGGAAGTATGGTGGAAGAGGCCGCGAACATGGGCAGGGGGGGCAGCTGGTACTGATGGTGGTGGTGGTGCATCTGCTGGTTATGCCAAAAGCACAATAGCAGCTAAGGTAGGAGGAGTTGAGCCTGCGTCATCATCTCGCACAAGAAGGCCTGTAAGGTTCCCTTTTCTGGGAGTAGGAAAACCACTTTTAAAGCCGGAGCATCAGGAACAGGTTTTGGCTTACATTGCCGAAACAGCCACCAGCTCTATTGCCTCCTCTTCTGAACTTTCAAAACCTGCAAGCACTGAGTCATCAATGCAGGGTTCTGGTCAGGAAAAAAACATTTCCTTGTGTCCTTCACCCCCAACCAAAAGTGAAGGATGCGGCAGCCCACATTTCAGATTACTCCATGGAGCTCTTTTCACATACCATGCCTGGGTTATCCAGTCAAATCGTGAATTCCCCAGTCCAAGATGAATCTGACATGGAGTGCACTGATGCACAGCCACTGCTAGATGATTCTGCTGGTACATTGACCCAGAGCACTACATTGCCCTCGCAGTCTACTGAGCCAGAATCTGACCCTGATGAAACTCAGGTGCCCTTTCCCGCATACTATACCACCTTACACGGTGACACAGAGGAAGGTGCAGATGAAATTGAAGAGGAGGTGATGGATGACCAAGTTGTTGACCCGGATTGGCATCCATTGGGGGAAGAGGGTGCCGCTGGCAATAGCTCAGATGAGGAGAAGGATCCGCAGCAGCGTTTATCTGGCAGGCCCGTAGCTGTCCAAAAATGTGGAACAAAAAACAAAAGAGGTGCAGGACAGCTTGGCCACACGGTCAAATTAGCACAGCATGCAAGTCCTGAAAATTTATACCATGGTAGGAAGAGTGCAGTGTGGCACTTCTTTGTCCAAAATCCTACTGATGAAGCAAAGGTTATCTGTAAGAAGTGCGGAAGGACCTTTAGCCGAGGGAAAAATCTCAGAAATTTGAATACCAGTTGCATGCTTAGACATTTAACCACCATGCACTTTCAAGCATGGACGGACAACAAAACATCAGGTACCACATGTGCACCTGCTCTGACTGAAGGTAGCCAGCAACGCTCCATCGCTTCCCCCACTGTAAGACCACCGCCACCGGTAAGCACACCACCAGCAATAAATGTTGAGGTGTTGTCGCAAGGCCAAAGCAGTCAGGGAATCACAATGGTTTTTCAACGAAACACTGAATCTAGGCCATCACCACCAACACCATCACCATTACCAACCCCCTCTCAGTCCGTCCAGTCCACCGCTAGTTCCCCCATGTGCAGCTCTCAAGTCCAGCTCACCCTAGCAGACACTCTGAGTAGGACAAGAAAGTGCTCATCCTCTCATCCATGTACACTGGCTTTGAACGCCTACATTGCCAAACTGATCTCATTAGAGTTGATGCCCTTCCGTTTGATTGAAAGCGAAGCTTCCCGAGAGCTCATGGCCTACTCTGTCCCACGCTATGACCTACCCAGTCGGCACTTCTTTTCTCGAAAAGCCATCCCTGCCCTCCACCTGCTTGTGAAAGACAGCATTGTCCATGCACTCAAACAATCAGTGAGTGGAAAGGTGCACCTCACAACAGATGCATGGTCCAGTAGGCATGGCCAGGGCCGTTACATGTCCATCACTGCGCACTGGGTTAATGTGGTGGAAGCAGGCTCCACAGGGGACAGTGGCGGTGGAACAGTGCTGCCTAGCCCACGGTATAGGAAACAGATGGCTATAGGCTTTCGACCCTCCTCCTCCAAAAGCGAAAGCTCGTCCACAGAGCGCAGTCGCACGAGCACTCCATCCGCAGCTGGCAGTGTTGCACACGAGGTGTCCCACTATCGAACAGCTAATGGTAAGCATCAGCAGGCTGTGTTAAAGATGATGTCTTTGGGCGAAAACAGACACACCCCGGAGGTACTGGCCGACTACTTGCAGCGACTGAGTCATGGCTGAGCAGGCTACATCTTGAGCCAGACAAGGTAGGCAGTGATAGCGGCCGGAATTTTGTAGCAGCCATAGCCCTTGCAAAACTCACACACATACCTTGCCTGGCTCACACTTTGAACCTGGTGGTGCAGTGCTTCCTTAAAAATTATCCTGTGTTAACAGCCCTGCTCCATAAGGTGCATCCGTCGCTCGCCCGTACACTCCAGTCGTATGCAGAAGCTGCAGCGATTGCTCCACCTCCCCAAGCACCGCCTAATCATAGACGTTGCAACAAGGTGGAACTCCACCCTGCACATGGTTGAGAGGCTGTGCGATCAGAGGCAGGCTGTAATGCATTTGTGGGAGGATACACGGGCAGGCAGTTTGAGGGCAGGCATGGAGTTGTCGGGTGTGCAGTGGTCAAAGCTGAAAGACCTCTGTAAAGTCCTTCAGTGTTTTGAGGAATGCCCTCGGCTGGTAAGCGCAGACGACTCCATCATAAGCATGAGCATCCCACTTATGCGTCTGCTCATGCAAAGTTTGACGCACATTAAGGATCTGGCATCTGCAGCATGCAGCAGAGGAGGAGGAACAGGAGGAGGAGGGAAGCCTTGATGACAGTCAGCCATTGTCTGGTCAGGGAACTGTCCTGGATGAAGTGGAGGAAGAAGAGGAAGAGGAGGGGTAGGAGGATGAGGGGGATGATTATTTTGGGCAGGAGGATGCTTCTCAGGGGGCAAAAGAAAATGTTGGCGTGGCAAGGTCAGGTACTGGGTTTGTGAATGACAGGAGGGATGTGGATTTGCCAGAAAGTGCTCCTCCACCCACCACTGCCAGTGCATCATTGACACCTGGAACATTGGCCCACATGTGCGATTATGCCTTGCAGATCCTAAAAAGGGACCCCCGCATTGCCAAAATGATGAAGGATGATGACTACTGGTTGGCCAGCATCCTCGATCCACGCTATAAAGGCAAATTACACAACATCATGCCACAGGAGAACCTAGAGATAATATTGGCTAGCAAACAAGCAACTCTGGTAAACCGTTTGTTTGAGGCATTCCCAGCACACAGCAGCGGTGCTGGTTCTCCCATGAGCCGAACTGGGCAAGCCCTACCCCCCACACAACTTTAGCCAAATAACCCCCAGTTTTCAATGCGTAACTAACTATTATTATAAAGTAAATTAATTTTGAGAAGCTTAGGTAATAAGAATTGATGTTGTTGGCATTGAAATGGGCACTGTAGGTGTTTTACTGTCCTCCACTCCCTGCGACTTTGCTTCCCCATTGACTTGCATTGGGTTTCGTGTTTCAGTCGGACCCCCGACTTTTCACTATAGTCGGCCGATTTCATTCGACTCGACTTTTGAGAAAGTCGGGTTTCATGAAACCCGACTCGACCCTATAAAAGACAAAGTCGCTCATCTCTACTTAAAACTCATTAGGAATTGTCAGGATTTGTTCATTCTCTGACCTATTGCAACAAAAAATATATAGAAATGTCATCCTTGGTTCTGTTTTATACTAATAATTTGTAGGAAAATATGAATTTATGTCTTAATGTTATAGGGAGTAATTTTCCACAATCTGCCCCAGGGTAGGGAATGTTACTGCTCCCTTACTCAGGGTTTCCCTCTGTTAGCCAACTGTTAGCTGTAGTAGTGATTGCAATTTAGTCATATAGTTACTTAATCAATGGTCGATCGCTGCATTCACACTTGATGCTCGGTAGAAAACCAGACAAACAATTTATCTGTGCATACATCATTGTGACCAATCTTTATCTTTATGTACGATTCGCCATGTGATGACTGAGCGTTCTCTCACCGGTCGCTCTGACATTTCATCAATTTACATAAAAGATTATTGTGCTTTTAGGGGTATTTCACACTAAGCGAGATCACTAGCGAGATCGCTAAAGCATCACCGATGTTGTAACGCAACAGCAACCTTGCCAGCGATCTCGTTACATGTGACACTTAGCAGTGACCAGGCCCCTGCTGCAATGTCACTGATCATGCTTGAATGTCCTGGGCCAATTTTTGATCAATGGTGTCCCGCTGGCCAGCAAGCATCGCTGTGTTTGACACCAACGAGCGACCCCGTTAGCGACTCAGAAATCATGGACGCAGGCGGGAGTCGTCGGAATCGCTGCTGTATGACAAGGCCCCAACGACCGCCGAGATCGTTGCTGCGTCGTTGGGTAAATCTGACTGTTTGGCAGCTTACTAGCGACCATTTAGCGACACACCAGCGATCCTTACCACGTCGTATCGTTGTCGGGACCGCTGGTGCGTCGCTTAGTGTAACGGTACCCTAAGTCTGTGCAGCCGCCTCCATGTGGCCAATGCTCCTACCACCACAATCGCCAATTTATGCATGATTTTTCCCCACAGCTGTTGATGGTGGGCAGAGCTTTGGTACCACCATACCATCACTGCGTCATCTACTTGGATCCTTATCTGTTCATATAAAGGGGCCCTTAGATTAATTAAACAGCAGTTATAATACAAATGTCTTTTTTCCACATTTTTTGTCCATAAACTGTATTTAAAATTGCGTTTTAGACTCAATTTCTTTTTTTTACACTACTATACACACAACCCATAGATGAGCAGTTTTTTTTTAAACCCCTTTACTTGTATAGAAAAAGGAAAATTATTTTTTTTCCTTCGATATTAAAGTATAATTTTTCTTAACCATGCATGGAAATTTGATATTTCTTTACTAGCAGGAACATAAAAAGCACTACCAGCTACGACGCTATACAAACAGAAATCCATACTAGGGGTTAATCCAAGGCAATGGATAAAATAAAATATACTTGTACAGTAAGGCTGCTGGAGACAGCGGCTGCAGGCAGGAAAAAATATACTGGTAACATTTGCACTGTGACATTGTAATAACATATGGCCACGCTCTATTGATTTTATGCCGTACACCTAATAATACACACCAATTCAACAGACCTCAGGAAAAATTTGGAATCATTTGTAATAAAGTAATGTTCCTCAATTACAAGTAACATGTAGTTTTTGTTGACAGTCCAAGCTTTATGAGCATGGTTGATATGATTAATGAATTGACTTAATTACAGAATAGCACCTTTGGAAGCTGACTGATGATATGAAATTATATAGGGTCTATTGTTTCATCTTGGTATATTTTACACAGTTGGAAGTGAGATCCATAATGGGCCAAAGGCATTTGTGATTTTGGAAGTGTGGACATCCCTGACTGCTGGACTGATGCTTTACAGTCGTTCATACATTGCCGAATTAGAAATGTTTATCCAGCAGCATGTCTGACAAAGATGCAGAATGCAGCTAACATCCCTGGATGTGGTATATAATGCACATAGACCTGAGGATTCTCCATTATAGGGCTATGTGTGTGAAGGCTACAGTTGGTAATCACAAAATCTGCACTCTAGTTTGATTTAAAGGGAACCTGTCACCAGTTTTTAAGTATTTGAACAAATTACCACCACCTTCCTCAGCGCCTGTACTGCCTTCTACAAGCTTGTACAATGACTCCCCCTGCACACCCCCAAAAATACCTTTTGAATTGCTATTGTGATGTATATAAATTTGGATTGTCCAGTCTGATTATTGCAGCATCCGTCCTTCCTCTCTGCTGCTAATCGCCAGCCTGTGTCTTCCACATAGCCGAATGTAATCTCACGCCTGCGCAGGAGCATTGACGGCTCATGCAGGCACACTTTTCTCTGCCCTGAGAGGGTGACAGTGAAGCTATGTCTAAAATGCAATATTGTCTTCCTGTCAGGAAGCTACAGGGACAGTGGGGGTTAAAGTGGACCTTTCACCAAATCACTCTGCCGTGAGAATAGACTGTTTAACGTGGGGGCGTGTTTTTCTGTCCCCAATGTTTTGCTGCCTGCTTATGATTGGTTAGTGTAAGAAAGAGGAAGGAAGCACTCTCCCCCAGTGATATCTTTCTGGTTATGCCCACTTGCCCTGGAGAAAAAAATATCTGTTTAAGGGCCAAATACTGTGCTAGTATCTCCAAAATGGAGAGGCAAAAAAAATGAAAAAATGTTTTATTTTGTTCTGCAGCACCTACTACAGTGTGTTGTCAGTTCAACCTGAAAAATTTGGTAAAAGGTGTACTTTAAGTTAAATTCTATATAAGATATGCTGTGCCCTATACTGAACTACAATAAGTAAAATGCATTGAATTTATGTCTGAAGATGTCATGTGATGAGAGCTACGATACATTTTAAATCTAATGATGACAGTGGTTTGCTGCGTAATATATAAACTGATTAGTTTCTCATGATATCTTGATACTTAACATTTTGAAAATGTCAGCAGTATCTCACTGATATTGGAATAAGGAGAAGTACTGTGTTTGGCATTCTACAGTATTTACAGTCCCGATCTAATGCATATACCTTGCCCATTTTTTCTGTTGACCTTTTAGGGTTTGCTAGTTATACAGCCATTTCAATCGAGCTGGTTTTATGTTTCTTCCATAGACTTCAATGTTTGCACTGCAATATTACATGACAAGAAAACAGAGAAAACTCATACGGTTTCATTATCTTTGTTACTCGTACCTTATAGAAATACAGTATGTCTTTGGAATGTAGACTCTGCAGCTTAATGGGGGTTTGAAGCTTTTAGAAAAGTCTTTTTTTGTTTTGATCTCTTTTGGACTTTTTTTTATAAGAAAATATAGCAATCCTATAGAAACCTTGAGGAGACCATCTACTTTTCATGACTCAATATCTAGTGAAGTCGAAACTAAAAATGATGTAAAACAGTGATATGAAAGCAAATGTAGCACTTAATTACCACTATAGCTGCGAAAGGGCATTAGCCATATGTTATTATGAATGGATAGTATGTAAGAGGATTAAATCCTTTACAAGAATACATAATACTGTACACACATATCCCTGATGCCTTGATAATACTTCCATCATCTGTGAAATATTAAGAAAATCCTGAGAACGATTCATGCTGTTGGCCTTGAGGACTTGCGTTTGGGAAACACTGTGCTAATATTATGTACAGCTCCTCGGAAGAAGTACATGGTAGATAGGTAACGCAGGTACCAGAAAGTAGACAGCTAAAAACAACCTGTCAGTTGAAAAATATAACTTGATACCTGCGCTCAACTGCTGTACTGTTCTAAGTCAGAAAAATAGACCCAGAGATTGATAATTGGCTCTGCAGCAAGCTGTTATGGACCAAGCCCTGGTGGTGACCTGTTGGCAACATTGGAAGTGGGAAATGCCCTAACCTAAATGATAGGGTGTGATGTCCTTTAGTGACCTGCATTGACTGACTGGCCTCACCGGAGGCCAACTGTGGTGACATGCCCTGATATAATGATTGATATATGGGCCTGTAACACTAAGTAGTGCTTTGTCCTGCACCAACAGGGACCCTAACAGTGAGAAAGTTGTGGCCTAGATGATCAGAGTTCCCCAACTCCAGTCCTCAAGGCCCACCAACAGGTCATGTTTTCAGGATTTCCCTTGTATTGTACAGGTGATGCAATTATCACCTCTACTAAGGAAATCCAGAAAACATGACCTGTTGGTGTGCCTTGAGGACTGAAGTTGGGGAACCCTGGCCTAGATGGTAAATCTATGGTTTAAGACAATGTTGAAAACTACGCTGCACATAGGTAGAACTGTTGGAAGTTGTATGTCTCTGATTTCTCTAGTGCAGGGGTGGGGAATCTTTTTTCTGCCAAGGGCCATTTGGATATTTATACCATCCTTCGGGGGCCGCACAAACTCCGCCCACAAATTACATCCTGACTCTGGCACTGGTGTCAGGATGTAATCTTTCATTGCATGCCCTTCAGTGTTCATTAGTGAACACTGCGTGTGTGTGCTAACAGAGCAAGAAGAAATTAATGAGTTTGTGGCAATCAAAATACAGCTCCCTGCCAAAGCACTGCGGTCCCTGAGAATCTGACCGGGGGCCTGATAAAAGGTCATCGAGGGCCGTAAATGGCCCTGGGGCCTGAGGTTCCCCATCCCTGCTCTAGTGCCTTGCACCTCTGAGTGAGTGTTACAGACTGTAACTAGAAGAGAAAAACTGTAGCCAGTTCTAGGTGTAGTCTATGACAAAGTGTTCCACCCTGTGCTAAGTTGCGTCTGTGTTTGTTGCCAGTGCACACCGCCGCTTTACTTGTTAAAGAGACTGCTCCTGAAGTGTAACCTAACTATCAAATTCAGTGCCACTATGTTGTAACAGAATTGCCAAAGTAAGAAACTGTTTCTGTATAATGGCCAAGATAAATGCACTGATGAATGTATTGATGAATATCCATTGTACCCGCACATGAGAAACAATAGGGTTGTGTTCAAATGTGCTAGAAATGCTGCAGATTTTTCATCTGTTTTTACTGGAAGGAGGGAGGGAAGGAGGAAAATCTATAGAATTTTATAGTAACAGCAAATTGGAAAAAAATGCGTCATTTTCATGCATGCATTGTGTGTATTTTCTATACAGAAACTGACCTTTTGTGCAGATTTTTATTAATTTGCTGCCTCTCATTTTATGTGGTGGAAAAGTGCACTTTACTGTATATCTTTAATGTTGAATTCAATGGCGAAGTCAAAATTTACAATAAAATTTGTAAAAAATAAAAGCTTGAAAAGTTCAAAATATAAAAAAAAAAAACAGATATTCACCTCTGCTGCTAATTTCTCTGTTACTAGCAGGGTTTCCATGTTGGGCTCAGTGCATCCCAGACTCCTGTAGTAATTTTTCGTCCCATGTTGCCACATACATGCATGGAACTAAACTTAACCAAAACTGGCAAAAATAACCTCTTAGGAGCCAAGAAATCATCAGCTGAATTGTGTAGCATCTGCCCTCAGCAAATCTGAATTGTGTGGCATCTGTCCTCAGAAAATCCAAAACATGGACATACTGTACCAAACTCCTAATCTTGCCACTTCTCTGTTAGTTCAGTCCTGCATACTGTAAATCCATCATTACTTCATACTCAAATTGGGGGTCATGTGCGGATTTTTTTTCCTCACAGATTCTGAAAATCCATAACTACATATATGATTATGGGGGCATTCCCACTTAGAAGCATTAATTTCACAGAAAACAAGATGCCTCATGGGTCATCATATGGTCCCCAGCAAAATGCATTTGAATAGCTAATAGAGCCTTGATCTATCATTGTTGCTTCTCCAGTTTTTGGGGATAATTTGCTCTTTTTTAGTGGCTTTAAAGGTGTTGTCCCGGATTTTTCCTTTGGATAGGTCATCAATGTCTGATCTGTGGGGCTGTGACATCCGGCACCCTCACCAATCAGCTTCTCCCGGTGATGGCCAGAACTGCTCAGTTACACACCTCACAGCTCCTTCAATAGATTAATGAAGACAGAGTGCAGCACATCCACCCCCAAATGATTAGAATTGGATGTGCAGTGCCTGGCAGTGCCAACTATACAGTTGATGGAGCGGTTTTGTGTAGCTCCGTAACTGAGCAGTTCTGGCAGCCGCCAACACCAGGAAAAGCTGATCGGAAAGGCCATTGTAAGGAAAGGCCATTGATGTAAAAGTCCCAATCCCCCATTGAAATATGCACCTTATTCTCTATATTATTTATGCAATTTTTAAGTTGTGTTTTTTATTTACATTTGTTTTATTTTTCCATGACAATTTTGCTTTTCCAGATCTTTTACACAGATTCACATTATGTGACTTTTACCAAATCTCACATTTTTTGGCATATCCTACTCCACTCTCTGCATGGAATAAGGTTTTGGTCAGAGTTTTTAATTTCGCACATTTTTAGACAAACCTGTTGCATTTTAAACTATTTGTGACTTTATTTGTTAAAAGGGTGGAAAAATCAGTTAAATGCATACCACAGTACAATAAAAAAAAGTTACTTAAAGTCGCAAATGCTAAATTGGCATATTTAACTCTGCATTTAACTATGCTTAGTACTTAAGCCCTCATGGTCAATTTTTATTTGACATGGGGGAAACAACACATCAAATAAAACAAGGTGCACGTTATATCTAGACGTAATGTGTGCAGTGTCTGCTAGGGCCGTGGGTACTTAGTCCGGGTCGGTCAGTTCTTCAGGGGATGTCACGGCAGCAGTGACCCTGTCTGTGGCCCTGGGCGTTCAATAAGATGCTGAGGGATAAAGTTTATAGGGGAATTATGTTGTGACGCCACCAGTGGTGTTCGGCAATAAGAAGATGGCCGACGCTGCGATTCAGATTCACTGGGGCGGTTGGTGACGCAGCTAAGATGTTACAGCTCTCCATGGGTAGAGCTAGGCCCCAGGGCAGTTATAAGATAGTAGATGATGGTAATCATTGTAGTGCAAGGCAGATGATGCAGTAAATAAATCTGAGGACACAGCGGGGTGCAGCCTTCACACTTTTACTCACGGCCTTTCAAGTGTCAAACCCCAGCCAGGGTGCGGTGTTCTCCAGGTTGGTGGTCCAGCCATCTCTCAGGTAATTTGGGGTACACTTTGACAGAACCCCCTTCTTATGTTCCTTCTCTGGTTGTCTCTCTGCGCTGGCTCCCGCCTCTCCTGCCCTGCTCCTCACACATTGTCTCAAGCCAGCAGCCTCAGATCCTGTCGAGCGACGATCTCCTGCAGTACCTCTGTGGCGACAGGACCCTCAGGGGCAACACACTGTACAATCTATCATAATAATAAACATCAAACCCCATACAGTATTCAAGACACAAGTGCCAACAAAATAGAAAAATATCTGCGCTCTCAGGAAATGTGTAAGAAAATATCTGAACATAGTGACACGTGTTTTGTCAAAGCCAATTTTTCTACTGCATTTTTAGATGCCGTGAATTAAAAAATTCAACTATCCAGTCATAAACCCAAAACAAAGTTAGCTCGCGATATGAAGAGTATATGACTTCCAGATTTATCGTCTCTTCTTGCACCAATAGTTTTATTTGTACATGAAATTCATATGGTCCATCTCTCAGAACCAGGAGTGGACTTTACTACAAGCACGTTACATGTATGAGGGATTTTCTTAGTAGGCACATGTGGGCAGTGTTGACAACATGATTCCGGCAAGTTATTATGTTAAACCGGGATTAACCTAGTGGCAAATTATTAGACTGAACTGACTGTTTACCTGACATGTAAAAGAATAGAAAAAAAAAGAAATTTCTTTCAAGACTGCAGAGAAAGTGCAGAGACTCTCTTCTGAAAAGATAATGATAAATGAAATTGAAAAAGAAATTATATGTCCTTTGATCTCCAAGCTGTAGATGTGGCTCAGCTGTTTGGAGCCTGCAGGTAATAACAGTTCTATGAGTTGCAAATACAAATTGTGCTGTCTACACAGACCATCTAGGGTAATCATGGGTGATATCATGTAGAAAAAAATGCAATCAGACATTTCCTAAAGTGTACTCGTGGATGCTATTTATTGACACAGGATGCAATCGGTTACAAAGGCAAGTAATCCACTTTTGGGATTACATAGTTAAATCCTTGGAATTGAACTAATGCAACATATCCATGTTGTAATATTGTGCCAAAAATAATCCAAATTCTATCCAATTCTAGCTCTAGTTCTATGAAACATCAAAAGTGCTTAATATTTGTAGTAATGCCTTCCAGCCTTAAAAATCAGTGTTCATCTTTTTCCTGTATAAGATCTATTAAGATGTATTCAGTCTTAAGTATGTATGATTTCCAAAGGGTAGAGCAGGAAGCCTCCAGAGATGAATTTGACCATAGGTCTGGAGATCCCCTATATATGATTGGATCTTTCAATGAGACATATATTCTGGCCTAACGAGTATTTAGGAGGCTTACAGGGACAGTTCTCATGATCCCCAGGGAACTGTGTTAAAATGAAAGAGCCTTTCTGAACATTGACCTGAAATGAGATGTTAAGGTCCCAGAAATGCACATAGATGATGAAGGTATACCAGTATATACATGAAGGCTTTTAGGGCCTTGATCTTAATCATGGCAAAATAATTATCAATGTAGAAAACGCATATCATCAAGAAATCTATATCTTAGGGAAAAAATCCCATATTAGCTCATGATTTATCTTTCTCAGCACAGAATGTATCATTTGTATGATCCCTCAGGAAAAGTTGTTTTTTTTGTGTGTGTTGATGAGAGAAGAGACACATTATTCCAATTCTACCATTGATGACAGTCATCCATATTACCAATCACACATATCCATAGCCGTCGATACATAAATAATACTGTGCAATTCTGAAATGAACACTTGGGAGATCCTCTGCCAGGAGAATCCCCAGAAATGATATTCTGCCTGTGATTCTAGTACTTCATACAAGCTCTTTCACTGACTCTTAACCAAGGAATCTGCTGGAATTATATTCAACAGTTGCTGACATCAAAATCTTGCCCTACTCCTTTAACAATAGGCGGCGGATCCTGCTCTATATCAAGAGCTGAGCTGTTTTGTCAGACCCAGGCTGGCTCCGTTAGCTGATCAGCTGTGTCAAAGCAAATGCAATTGACAGTGAACGAAAATCCCCACTCAGCCTGGCAAAATAAGAAGCATCCTTCTCATTAAGTCAGCATTGTGCACTGTACGTAGTACTAGACAGCAACTGGTGGCTTCACACAAGCTATTCTCTTCTTAGATTGATTCCTACAAGACCAGTATATAAATTCACCAAAATGAACGTATTCTTTAACCACGTTTACATTACCGAACCTTCAAAACCAAAATTATGTACCCGGGTATGAAGTCACTTGTCAACAAAATTTAAAACATCAAGTATCAGACAACCGGACCCAAATATATTTTTTATGTCTTACTGGTGATTACATACAAGTTTAATTAATGGTATTCTTATTGGATAACTGTTTCTTTGTTGGATCACACATGTAATATTTCATGCTGTGCACAAATGGCAAAAAATAACTACTACTACTACTACTGCCACTTCCTAGTAAATGGACCAGCTTTAGAAGGTACAGTACAATGTCACCTGTTTGCATGAATACACAACAAGTTATCACTCTTTACCTCTGCAAGGCAAGATCAACCACGTGACATGGACATGGTCACACCTATCAATCAACACAGTAAGGAAGTATCCATGCAACTTACTGCAGTCATCTGAATCATATCCATCCAGGTCCACTTCCTCCTCCTGTTTAGAAGGTAGTGTGGTAGTAGTTGTGGTTGTAGAAGCAGCTCCATATGCCCCAAATAGTTTGTCCACATCTTCCTCTTCCTCTTTAGAACTTTCTGACGGACTAACAGATGGTTGGCTGACGTTAGATTTTAGGGAGTTACTACGGGTCACAGTGGTCGGGATACCACGAGGAAATCGGGGGAAATAGTCAGAAATTTGTTTGATCGGCTTGATGGGACCTGGACACACATCAATGGCCATATGCTCCTGGATGCTTATGGTCATTTTCTCTCCTTTTCGGAGTGTCATGCATGCGATTCTGTTCCAAAACCCAAACCAGAGAATGGATTGAAGAAAGAGAGTGGTTTATTGAAGTTCAACTACATAAAGAAGCAAATATTTCCCTTGAAAAAGAAGGTCAAAGATGCTGCTGCAGGCTATGTTGTTCTCTCTCGTGGACTTTCAGACACCTTTTACATAGTGCCTGTAGCTTCCTGCAGCCACAAACGATCCTTATCCTCCCAGTGACTGCTAAGCCTAGGCAGAGACAAACTGACAGGCAGGAGGGGGTGTGTATAGGGTGATGTCACTTGTTAGCAACCAAGCAAAATACAGGAAGCAAAGGAATGAGGGATGGATCAGGTGCATTCAGCAGCTCTGTACCTTGCAGCCTGCCAGCATCATAATTAGGCTCGCTTAAAATTAGGGACTTCAGAACAAAAGGACATTTCTTGATTCTTGAACAGGTGAACGGCAGAAATAACTCCAAAGGCTGCCGTGTTTCCCATTGCTGTCTTAGCTTTTCCTGAGCAGCTATTGCAGCCCATAGGATCAGTTCTGCTCCAACACATAGGGTTAATACTACCCCGCAGACGCTGCATCCAACTTTCATGCACAGCATGATAATCACTCTCAATATACGGCTGAATTGGAAAAAAAAATACAGATGGTGAGAGCGAAATGTTAGCATCAAATTTGTACGTTCTTTTTAATTAGCACAACACTTACACGTTAGTTGCAAATAGATAGCTATTAAAAACAGCGTTAATTACATGCAATCTCAAGTCAATGTGAATATGTTCTGATGCTGAGGTAGGTAACGTGACGTAGGATGGCAGGTTGTAGACTACATCTGCCATGAGACTTAATCTGCTGGTGTTATTATATTAAGGCGATTTTATGTGAATAACCATGTTAACTAAAATTCTTAAAAATTTAGTTAGAAACAACTAAGCTTTTGGAAAAGTGATATTTAATGAGATTGACTTTTTAAAAAATAAACAAAAAACGACAACAAATGATTGATTATGCTCTATAAGACCTCTCAGGCTACGTTCACACTACCATATTTTTGGTTTGATTTCAGTCCATAGAAAAAAACAAACAGCACTCGGACCTGTAGCGTAGCTACCAGGGGGAGCAGAGGGGGCGGTCGCTCAGGGTCCCGCACTCTGAGGGGGCCCACCCGGAGCTACGCTACTGTAACTGTATTGGTGTGCACAGTGCGCCCATACAGTTACATTCTGCATGTTACGTCTGGTCCCGGTTCTGCTGCACCCGGTCCCGTTCTTGCTGCCCCTGGCCCCGGTCCCCGTTGGGACTCCCGCTCTGTGCCGGCCTCACGCCATCCTGCTGCAGCCTCTACTCCTTCCCTCCCCTCCTCTTCCTGGTGCGCTGTCAGCAGGTCCCCGGGGAGAGTGGTTAGGTCACGCACACACATGCTCCCGGTATCTTAAAGAGACAGCGCGCGTTTTTCAAAAATGTCTTTGACCAATGGCGTGGTACTGATTACTATTTCTGGCCCCTCCACCATAGGGAGGGTGCTGGAGCAACAAGTATCTTCTGTTGCTAGCTTCCGATTCCGCTCTTGTGCCTGTGTTCCTGCAGTGTTCTGCAAAGTACTCCGCTTACAATATTTATCTCCACAGACTGTCTGTTTCCTGATACCCGGCTGTCCAGGACAACGTCTGTACAGTCTAGCCAGTTTCGTCCCACTCCTCCACTCAGCCATCCGAATCTCTGGACAACGCCTATGCCAGCTTATACCCATGTACTCGGAACCTGCCGGTCAGCTCCACCATCCCTGTTAACCCTGTTTTTCCGTTTGTCCCGCTGGGACACCTGCCATGTGTTCAGGATCTAACTGGAGGTAGCACTGGTGTTCTACAGATATTCCATTCTGATCTTATTCGAGGGGACTTACTACGAGTGTCTGGGGCACAATTAGTCACGCCCCCTTCGGAGCCCCCTGGACCATGGTTTTGAGGTTCCACAAATATTGCAATAAACAACAAATGTGACCTTCACCACCTGTGCCTCCGTTTCCATTCCTTACAAATTGCTCCGGCCGTGGAACCCGCTGGATCCCAGGGACCCCCAGCTGTGGAGCTATGTCAAGAGTTTACCAGTCTGAGAGATCAACAGGACAAGATCACGACCTATCTGTGCAACTTGTCTACACGGATGGATTCTCTGATATCCTTGGCTGCACCAGTCTCTGCTACCAACATCCAGTTATCCAGTTGCACGGCTAGTAAAGGTCCTCGCCTGGCGGCCCCTACCCGTTTCCATAGCGACCCCATTCAGTGTCAGGGGTTCATCAACCAGTGCACGCTGCACTTTGAGCTCCTGGGGCATATGTTTGCTTCTGATTGGGCCAAGGTGGGCTTCATTATGTCTCATTTTGCTGGAGAGGCCCTCGCCCGGCTAAATCCGCTGTGGGAGAGAGGGGATCCTCTGGTTAATAATCTACAGTCTTTTCTAGAAGCATTCCGCAGGACCATTGACGAACCCGGCCTTGCCACGTCAACAGCTTCTGCTCTTCTCCGGCTACGCCAGGAGGCTGTTACAGTGGCTCAGTATGTTGTTCGGTTCCATACCCTTTCATCTGAGCTACCCTGGAACAATGAGGCCTTGGTGGCCGTCTTCTGGGAAAGTCAATTGGGAAGAATAAAGGATGAGCTGGCGGGGCGGGACGTGCCCACAACACTTGATGACCTGATATCCCTGGCAACCCGGATAGACCTGTGGTTTCAGGAACGCTCCAAGGAAACCAAACGTGATAAGAGGCCCTACCGCATGGTTTCTGGCTCACCAAAACCTGTGGCCTCTCCGACTTCATCTTCATCCACAGAGGCTATGGAAGTGGATCAAGTAAGTTTGGCTAACTGCTGCCAGGAGGCGCATCGCCTGGAGGGGAGCTGTTTCTACTGTGGCAGTCCTGGGCATCTGATCTGCTCCTACTCAAAGAAGACAGAAAACTCCAGTGCCTAGGGCATGTAGGAGAGGCTGCCCTGAGTAAGGAACATCTCTCTCCATCATTGCAAATAACGGTCTCCATGTCCTTCGGCACGGTAAAATTTTCGGAACTCTGTCACCTGGACTCTGGAGCCGCCGGGAATCTCATGCAGCAGGCAGTTATGGACTGTTACCAGATACCAGTCCAGCATCTTCCAGATCCATTGCGGGTGACTTCCGTGAATGGCAAACCCCTGCCCGAACCCATCTGGTTCCAGACTGAGCCAGTGGAACTTCGGGTACGTCTAACGCATTTGGAATGAATCCGTCTTTATGTGTTGCCTGGTTTGTCTCACCCCTTGCTTTTAGGTATACTCTGGCTCTGGATGCATGAACCAGTGCTAAATTGGAAGACAGGAGAGGATCTGTGCTGGGAAGACTCCTGCTCAAATTGTTGTATCATCCCTGTTCAACCTGTTCCGCCTCCAGTCCAGCCAACTGACCTGCTGGCTCTGCCTTCCTCTTACTGGGCCTTCAAAGATGTCTTTGGGAAAAAGGAAGCAGAGAGACTACCTCCGTACAGGTCGTATGACTGTCCGATTAACCAGCTACCCGGAACATCTCCTCGGGGGCAAATCTATCCTCTTTCTCAAGCAGAGACCCAGTCCATGTTTGAATACATCCAGAAGAACCTGGCTAGAGGATTTATCTGGAAATCTTTTTGGCTGGCAGGGGCAGGATTCTTCTTAGTGAAGAAAAAAGATGGATCCCTATGGCCCTGTATCGATTACAGGGGGCTGAACCAGATCAAAGTAAAGAACAGGTATCCATTACCTCTTATTTCAGAGCTGCTTGATCATCTCCAAGGAGCCAAGATCTTCAACAAACTGGATCTCAGAGGGGCCTACAACCTGATACGTATACGTGAAGAAGATGAGTGGAAAACAGCTTTCAACACCCGGGATGGACACTACGAATACCTGGTAATGCCGTTCGGCCTAAATAGTGCACCCGCAGTTTTCCAGGAATTCGTAAACAACATTTTCAGAGATCTGCTCTATACATGTGTTGTCGTCTACTTTGACGACATCTTGATCTTCTCTGCAAATTTAGCCTCGCACCGGAGGCAAGTACGTCAGGTATTACAAAGACTCAGGGAGAACAGACTTTATGCTAAATTTGAAAAATGCCTCTTTGATAGAGATGAGCGATTTTGCCTTTTTTAGGGTCGAGACGGTTTCATGAAACCCGACTTTCGCAAAAGTCGGGTCGAACGAAATCGGACGACTATAGGGAAAAGTCGGAGGCCGACTGAAACACAAAACCCAATGCAAGTCATTGGGGCAGCAAATTCGACAGGGAGTGGAGGACAGTAAACACACCTACAGTGCCCATTTCAATGCCAAAAACATCAATTCTTATTACTGAAGCTTGTCAACCTTATTTTACTTCATAATAATAGTTACTAGAGTTGAGCGACTTTTGGTTTTTTAGGGTCGCGTTTCGTTTCGTGAAACCCGACTTTTCCAAAAGTCGGGTCGAGCAAGATCGTCCGATTATAGGGAAAAGTCGGGGTCGTCCCGAAACACGAAACCCAATGTAAGTCAATGGGGAATAAAAGTCGGCAGTGAGAGGACAGGAAACACACCAACAGTGCCCATTTGAATGCCAAAAGCATCAATTCTTCTTACTTAAGCTTGTCAACCTTAACTAACTTCATAATACAAGTTACGCACTGAAAAATGGGGGTTATTTGGCTACAGTTGTGGGGGGGGAGGGCTGGCTCCAGGTTTTCATGTGCCCTGGGCGAAAGAGCGCCCCTTTAACACATACCACAACTCATCATGCTCCGATACGGCAGAGAAATAGCGGTATAGTACAATGAAAAATACTTCACTTTTTACATCTCATGACGAGGCCCATCTATTTCTCCATACAGAATCATTGGTCCCATATAATGTTTGAAACAGTATATGATGAGCTCCACATAATGCTACAGTATATGTTGGTCCCCATGGATGAAGCTCCACTGTCTTATGGGCCCAAATAATGCTCCAAACATAATGGGCCCCATTTCTAATGCTCTAGTGTATAATGGGCCCTGTAAATGCTGCTCCAGTGTCTGATGTCCACCTTTGGAATGTTCCAGTGTATGGTGGGCCCCATCTATCATTCTCCAGAGTATAGTGCTCCCCAAAAATTGCTGTCCCAACATTGAAAACCATCAAATAAGTCTCCTCGCTAGGGAATCCCTGTACTTGTCTGGACTCCTCGTCGTCCCCATCTTCCATCTCACTGCACAGTATTTCAACTTTGCAAGTGCTGTGATCCTGAGCAAGCAGGGGGGGCCCACTCGTTGGCGACTGCACTGGCACAGGGCCCCTGATAGTACGGTGGTGTGTCTGATGGCGGGTGGGCCGAACCTGCACTTTCATCTGCAGCTTCCTCTTTGTCACCGTGTAAGATGGAACTGTATATGGGAAGGGTAACCTGAGTTTCATCAGGGTCAGATTCAGGCCGTGTAGCGTGCGAGGGGAATGTAGTGGTCTGGGTCAAGGTACCAGCAGATTCATCGAGCAGTGGCTGGGCATCAGTGCACTTGTGTCGCCCCCAGGAGTACGGTCGCCACAGTGGCATTACCTTCTTCCTAGGGAGTGTGATGTCATGCTTGGGAGCAACGAACGATCTCTCTAGCAGGTTAACTGATTGGGCGGCGTTATTCCCACGAGTCATGACACTCCAAACAGCGTTCATGAAGGCAAAGTGTTTGTTTTACGTGGGAAGTATGGTTGCAAAGCTGAACCTTAAAGGAATGTCCAGAAGGGCACCACCAGGAGTGGAGCCTACGGTTAAATTCGACTCCACCTGGGAAACCTCAACCATGCCAGCTACAGAACAGATGCACACATTGCAAGCTTAATTACGTTAACGAACGAGACTCCGTCATGCCCCGCGGTCCGAGTCCGGCTTACTAGAGGGACACGTGAGGCTCTGGCACATGAGATTGGCCAATAACTGGTGTGTCATGCCCTTACATGTCCGTGGCTGCATGTGCGCTACACTGAAAAGGCCAGCGTTTGTCGCTTACAGGTGCAGATAACCCGCTGAACAACGTTAGTGATGGGGATCACTGATTACAATTATTACCCGCGAACAATGATTTCCCAGTAAGTGCAGGTCAACCGCAGTTCCGGAATTAGGCCTAACCGTCATTCCTGAAAAAATGAAAAACTTACGTGTGCAAACCACAGGTGCTGTAGCTTGCTTAACAGCTCGCCAGCCGTTCTCACGCCCAGTATGGATTACACGTGATTGCACAAAGGTGAGAAAGGGTACCATATCCCCAGATAACATGTATGGATAGCGTATACATTCAAAATATATGTCTATACATCAGGAGGCAGGCTCAAACGGTGTTAGGCCCAGTATGGATTGCACGTGATTGCACAAAGGTTAGAAAGGGTACCGTATCCCCAGATAACATGTATGGATAGCGCACACATTCAAAATATAAGTCTATACATCAGGAGGAAGGCTCAGGCGGTGTTAGGCCCAGTATGGATTGCACGTGATTGCACAAAGGTTAGAAAGGGTACCGTATCCCCAGATAACATGTATGGATAGCGTACACATTCAAAATATATGTCTATACATCAGGAGGCAGGCTCAAATGGTGTCAGGCACAGTATGGATTTGACGACCCAGACTACACAGCGGAGGAGCAGGGAGAGGTAAAGATTGCAAATGCTGGGGCCCTGCCCAAGAAAGGGGGGCCCACTCGTGGGCATCGGTACAGGCACTGGGCCCCTCATAGTACGGCGGTGTGTCTGACGGCGGGTGTGCACCACCACCGTCAGAGACACTTGATTGCACTATGAGGGACCCTGTGCAAGTGCCCGCGCCCAAGAGTCGGCCTACCCACCTGTCCAGGGCAACGGCACTCGCACGGTGTCATGCGCTAGGTGGTGACCCCGGCCATGGGGGGGGAGGCAGCAAAGTTAGGGAGTTTTTGAAAGTGGCATATGTTGATGTTGGACATTCAGCTGATGCAAAAGGCGAAATAGGTCAAGTCCCAGGAAGAGGTGGACCAAAGCAAGCCATTTTTCTGTCACCCTATGTGTCATCAGGGGAAGGTGGGACAAAATCCTTGGAAACCCATGCATGGTTCATTTTAATGAAGGTTAGATCATCCACATTTTGGGTTGACAGACAGGTCCTTTTTTCTGTCAGGATTGATCCAGCT
This sequence comes from Dendrobates tinctorius, assembly GCF_039654945.1. Classification (NCBI taxonomy): domain Eukaryota; kingdom Metazoa; phylum Chordata; class Amphibia; order Anura; family Dendrobatidae; genus Dendrobates; species Dendrobates tinctorius. The sequence continues at coordinate 48,939,464 of NW_027361675.1, forward strand.
GCACTGAAGACTCTTTCCAATAGCACACTTGCAGCTGGGCAAGCGAGCTCCTGTAAGGCATATTGGGCCAATTCAGGCCAGGTGTCCAGTTTAGCGGCCCAATAGTCAAAGGGGAATGACCTGTGTGGGAGAACATCGATATGGGAGGAAAAGTAGTTTGTAACCATAGTTGACAACTGCTGTCTCCTGTCACTTTCCATCGATGCAGTATTACCAGTTGTGTGAGCGGTACTTGAAAAATCAGTCCACAACATTGTCATGAAACCCCTGTCTCCAACGCCACTTCTGCTGTGTGCACCACGAACACCTCTGCCAAGCTGCCCCCGGCCCGTACGGCTCGTGTGAGAACCATCACCGCTGCTGTGTGCTGGGAATGCCTCAAGCAACCGATTTACCAGAGTTGCTTGTTTATTAGCCAATATTAGGTCAAGGTTCTCCTGTGGCATGATGTTTTGTAATTTGCCTTTATAGCGTGGATCCAGGATGCTGGCCAACCAGTAGTCATCATCGTTCATCATTTTGGCAATGCGGGGGTCCCTTTTTAGGATCTGCAAGGCATAATCTGACATGTGGGCCAATGTTCCCGGTGTCAATGATGCACTGCGAGTGCTGGTTGGAGGAGCACTTTCTGGCAAATCCACATCCCTCCAGTCATGCACAAACCCTGTACCAGACCTTGCCACGCCAACATTTTCACTTGCCCCACGAGATGCATCCTCCTCCCCTAAGTAATCATCCCCATCATCTTCCTCCTCCTCTTCTTCCTCCACCTCGTCCAGGAGAGGTCCCTGAGCAGACAATGGCTGAATGTCATCAAGGATTCCCTCCTCCTCTTCCTCCTCATCAACATTGGCTGCAGAAGCCTGCTCCTTAAGGTGCATCAAAGTTTGCATGAGCAGACGCATAAGTGGGATGCTCATGCTTAGGATGGCGTCGTCTGCGCTTACCAGCCGTGTGCATTCCTCAAAACACTGAAGGACTTTACAGAGGTCTTTCAGCTTCGACCACTGCACACCTGTCAACTCCATGTCTGCTCTCAAAGTGCCTGGCCGTGTATCCTCCCACAAATGCATTATGGCCTGCCTCTGCTCGCACAGCCGCTCCACCATGTGCAGGGTGGAGTTCCACCTTGTTGCAATGTCGATAATGAGGCGGTGGTTGGGAAGGTGGAGCAATCGCTGCAGCTTCTGCATACGAACGGAGTGTACAGGCGACCGGCGGATGTGCGCGCACAGTCTTCGCACCTTCTGGAGCAGGTCTGTTAACTCCGGATAATTTTTGAGGAAGCACTGCACCCCCAGGTTCAAGGTGTGAGCCAAGCAAGGTATGTGGCTGAGTTTTGAAAGGGCTATGGCTGCCACAAAATTACGGCCGTTATCACTAACTACCTTGCCTGCCTCAAGATGTACACTGCCCAGCCATGACTCAGTTTGTCGCTTCAAGTACTCGGCCAGCACCTCGGCGGTGTGTCTGTCGCCCAAACACATCATCTGCAACACAGCCTGCTGACGCTTTCCACTAGCTGCTCGATAGGGGGACACCTCGTGTGCAACAGTGGCAGCTGCAGATGGAGTGCTCGTACGACTGCGCTCTGTGGACGAGCTTTCGCTTCTGGAGGAGGAGGAGGAGGAGGAGGGTCGAACGCCTACAGCCAACTGTTTCCTATACCGTGGGCTAGGCAGCACTGTCCCACTACCGCTGTCCCCTGTGGACCCTGCATCCACCACATTAACCCAGTGCGCAGTGATGGACACGTAACGGCCCTGGCCATGCCGACTGGACCATGCATCAGTTGTGAGGTGCACCTTTCCGCTCACTGACTGCTTGAGTGCATGGACAATGCGGTCTTTCACATGATGGTGGAGGGCTGGGATGGCTTTGCGAGAGAAGAAGTGGCGACTGGGTAGGTCATAGCGTGGTACTGCATAGGCCATGAGTTCCCTGAAAGCTGCGCTTTCCACCAACCGAAAGGGCATCATCTCAAACGAGATTAGTTTGGCAATGTGGGCGTTCAAACCCAGTGTACGCGGATGAGAGACTGAGTACTTTCTTGACCTACTCATAGTGTCTGGGAGGGTGAGCTGGACTTGAGAGCTGCATATGGTGGAAGTAGCGGTGGACAGGGTGGACTGAGAGAGGGTTGATGATGGTGATGGAGTTGGTGTTCTTTCTGATGGCCTAGAATCAGTCTTTCGTTGATATAACAGTGGGATTCCCTGACTGCTGTGGCCTTGCAACGACACCTCAACATTTGCTGCTGTGCTATCCGGTGGGCTTACACTGGGGGAAACAATGTAGCGTTGCTGACTACCTTCGTTGTGATCAGTTGCACATGTGGCACTTGAGGTTTGGTGTTGTGTCCATGCTTGCAAGTGCATGGTGGTTAAATGTCTAAGCATGCAACTGGTATTCAAATTTTTCAGATTTTTCCCTCGGCTAAAGGTCTTTGCGCACTTCTTACAGATAACCTTGGCCTGATCATGAGGATTTTGTTCAAAAAAGTGCCACACTGCACTCTTCCTACTTTGGCAGACATTTTGCGGCCTAGCACGCTGTGATCTTTTGACCCTCTGGACAAGCTGTCCAGCAACTCTTTTGATGTTTGGAACCTGTCTTTGGAGTGCTACGGGCCTGCCAGATAACAGCTGTTGCGATGTCGATGTCTGCTGTGGATACTCCTCATCTGAGCTATTGGAAGCAGCACCCTCTTCCCCCAATGGATGCCAATCTGGGTCAACAACTGGGTCATCCATCACCTCCTCTTCAATGTCATGTGCACCTTCCTCTGTGTCACCGTGTATGGTGGTATAGTGTGCGGGAAGGGGCACCTGAGTCTCATCAGGGTCAGAATCTGGCTCTGTACACTGTGAGGACAATGTAGTGCTCTGAGTGAATGTACCAGCAGAATCATCCATCAGTGGCTGTGCATCAGTGCACTCCATGTCAGATTCATCTTGGCCTGGGTAATTCACCATATGACTTGATAATCCAGGCATGGTATGTGAAAACAGCTCCATGGAGTAATCAGTAGTATGGCCTGCGTCATCCTTCAATCTTGGTTGGGGTGAAGGACACAAGGAAAGGTGTGGTTCATGAACATGAGCCTCCAATGACGACTCAGTGCTTTTACTTTTTACAACTGAAGAAGAGGAGGCGATAGAGCTGGAGGCTGAGTCAGCAATGTGAGACAAAACTTTTTCCTGATGCTCTGGCTTTAAAAGCGGTTTGCCAACTCCTAGAAAACTAAGCCTTCGAAGCCTTATGGAGCCAGACGATGACGCAGGCTCAACACCTCCTGCATTCGGTCCTATTTTGCTCTTGCCACTACCATCAGATCCACCACCAACACCATCATTACCAGCTGCCAACCCCCGCCCAATTCCACGGCCTCTTCCACCAGCCTTCCTCATTTTTGGTAGAAATGTAGACAAAATCCAACAAACTATATAGTAATGTAAAACAAGGTACAAGGTGTCTATAGGACAGGGGAGATTTTGAATTTCTGCAGACACTACTGGACACTGGACACTTTTGGATTGTGTGAGGCCCACTGAATATCTGAGCGCTATGTCACAGGCTCGATGGCACAGCTGTGACCAAAGTGACTAGAGGATAAGTGAGATTTTGAATTTCTGCAGACACTGGACACTTTTGGATTGTGTGAGGCCCACTGAATATCTGAGCGCTATGTCACAGGCTCGATGGCACAGCTGTGACCAAAGTGACTAGAGGATAAGTGAGATTTTGAATTTCTGCAGACACTTGTGGACACTGGACACTTTTGGATTGTGTGAGGCCCACTGAATATCTGACCACTATGTCACAGGCTCGATGGCACAGCTGTGACCAGAGTGACTAGAGGATAAGTGAGATTTTGAATTTCTGCAGACACTGGACACTTTTGGATTGTGTGAGGCCCACTGAATATCTGAGCGCTATGTCACAGGCTCGATGGCACAACTGTGACCAAAGTGACTAGAGGATAAGTGAGATTTTGAATTTCTGCAGACACTGGACACTTTTGGATTGTGTGAGGCCCACTGAATATCTGAGCGCTATGTCACAGGCTCGATGGCACAGCTGTGACCAAAGTGACTAGAGGATAAGTGAGATTTTGAATTTCTGCAGACACTGGACACTTTTGGATTGTGTGAGGCCCACTGAATATCTGAGCGCTATGTCACAGGCTCGATGGCACAGCTGTGACCAAAGTGACTAGAGGATATTTGAGATTTTGAATTTCTGCAGACACTTGTGGACACTGGACACTTTTGGATTGTGTGAGGCCCACTGAATATCTGAGCGCTATGTCACAGGCTCGATGGCACAGCTGTGACCAAAGTGACTAGAGGATAAGTGAGATTTTGAATTTCTGCAGACACTTGTGGACACTGGACACTTTTGGATTGTGTGAGGCCCACTGAATGTCTGAGAGCTATGTCACAGGCTCGGTGGCACAGATGTGACCAAAGTGACTTGAGGATAAGTGAGATTTTGAATTTCTGCAGACACTGGACACTTTTGGATTGTGTGAGGCCCACTGAATATCTGAGCGCTATGTCACAGGCTCGATGGCACAGCTGTGACCAAAGTGACTAGAGGATAAGTGAGATTTTGAATTTCTGCAGACACTTGTGGACACTGGACACTTTTGGATTGTGTGAGGCCCACTGAATATCTGAGCGCTATGTCACAGGCTCGATGGCACAGCTGTGACCAAAGTGACTAGAGGATAAGTGAGATTTTGAATTTCTGCAGACACTGGACACTTTTGGATTGTGTGAGGCCCACTGAATATCTGAGCGCTATGTCACAGGCTCGATGGCACAGCTGTGACCAAAGTGACTAGAGGATATTTGAGATTTTGAATTTCTGCAGACACTTGTGGACACTGGACACTTTTGGATTGTGTGAGGCCCACTGAATATCTGAGCGCTATGTCACAGGCTCGATGGCACAGCTGTGACCAAAGTGACTAGAGGATAAGTGAGATTTTGAATTTCTGCAGAGACTGGACACTTTTGGATTGTGTGAGGCCCACTGAATATCTGAGCACTATGTCACAGGCTCGATGGCACAGCTGTGACCAAAGTGACTAGAGGATAAGTGAGATTTTGAATTTCTGCAGACACTGGACACTTTTGGATTGTGTGAGGCCCACTGAATATCTGAGCGCTATGTCACAGGCTCGATGGCACAGCTGTGACCAAAGTGACTAGAGGATAAGTGAGATTTTGAATTTCTGCAGACACTTTTGGACACTGGACACTTTTGGATTGTGTGAGGCCCACTGAATATCTGAGCGCTATGTCACAGGCTCGATGGTACAGCTGTGACCAAAGTGACTAGAGGATAAGTGAGATTTTGAATTTCTGCAGACACTGGACACTTTTGGATTGTGTGAGGCCCACTGAATATCTGAGCTCTATGTCACAGGCTCGATGGCACAGCTGTGACCAAAGTGACTAGAGGATAAGTGAGATATTGAATTTCTGCAGACACTTGTGGACACTGGACACTTTTGGATTGTGTGAGGCCCACTGAATATCTGAGCGCTATGTCACAGGCTCGATGGCACAGCTGTGACCAAAGTTACTAGAGGATAAGTGAGATTTTGAATTTCTGCAGACACTGGACACTTTTTGATTGTGTGAGGCCCACTGAATATCTGAGCGCTATGTTACAGGCTCGATGGCACAGCTGTGACCAAAGTGACTAGAGGATAAGTGAGATTTTGAATTTCTGCAGACACTTGTGGACACTGGACAATTTTGGATTGTGTGAGGCCCACTGAATATCTGAGCGCTATGTCACAGGCTCGATGGCACAGCTGTGACCAAAGTGACTAGAGGATAAGTGAGATTTTGAATTTCTGCAGACACTTGTGGACACTGGACAATTTTGGATTGTGTGAGGCCCACTGAATATCTGAGCGCTATGTCACAGGCTCGATGGCACAGCTGTGACCAAAGTGACTAGAGGATAAGTGAGATTTTGAATTTCTGCAGACACTTGTGGACACTGGACAATTTTGGATTGTGTGAGGCCCACTGAATATCTGAGCGCTATGTCACAGGCTCGATGGCACAGCTGTGACCAAAGTGACTAGAGGATAAGTGAGATTTTGAATTTCTGCAGACACTTGTGGACACTGGACAATTTTGGATTGTGTGAGGCCCACTGAATATCTGAGCGCTATGTCACAGGCTCGATGGCACAGCTGTGACCAAAGTGACTAGAGGATAAGTGAGATTTTGAATTTCTGCAGACACTTGTGGACACTGGACACTTTTGGATTGTGTGAGGTCCACTGAATATCTGAGCGCTATGTCACAGGCTCGATGGCACAGCTGTGACAAAAGTGACTAGAGGATAAGGGAGATTTTGAATTTCTCCAGACACTTGTGGACACTGGACACTTTTGGATTGTGTGAGGCCCACTGAATATCTGAGCGCTATGTCACAGGCAGAAATTGGCTAGTGTATCACAAACTACAAGGTGTATGTAGAATTGGGCAGAATAGGAATCTCCTTAGAGTTCAGGTCTGTAAGAACGGAACATGTCCTCGACTTATTCTTACAGAGTGACACAGATAGCTTCACTGTGGTTGTGATAACAGCCGTTACACGGTACTGTGTGAGGAGCGTACACCGCTGTATGGTGTGAAAAAATGCACGCTCAGTACCTCAGCAGGACAAAAAAAAAAATTGGGATTGCTTTTAAAAAAGCAGTTTGCAGAGCAGTGGGTAAACAGCAATGCAGCTGTCAGGAAGCCTTAGAAGGCAGCCGAACAACCAACACCACTGATACACCACAATATAGCCTCCCCTTGCACTGCACACACAGTGACTGGTGTGTTGTACAGGCACAATCGCTAGCAGCAGAAGCAGTTTTTTTTTCTTCTTCCCTGCCTAATGCTCTCCCTACAGAATCAGCAGCAACCTCTCCCTATGCTAAGATCGGCAGAAGTAAGATGGCGGTCGGCGTGCACGCCCTTTTATACCCCCTGTGACGCCCACCAAAGCAAGCCAATCACTTGCATGCCCTTCTGAAAGATGGTGGTGACCCGTGCCTATGTCATCACGTTGCCCACAGTGTCCGTGGATCCTGATTGGCTGAAAAAGAGTGCAAAACAAACTTTTGAAACGCGACTTTGGCGCGTAAGTCGCCGACCTCGTGGCCGACCTCATCCTAGGGTCGGGTTTCGTTTCATGAAACCCGACTTTGCCAAAAGTCGGCGACTTTTGAAATTGACCGACCCGTTTCGCTCAACTCTAATAGTTACGCATTGAAAACTGGGGGTTATTTGGCTAAGGTTGTGGGGGGGTAGGACTGGCTCCAGGTTTTCGTGTACCCTGGGCCAAAGAGTGTCAATGCGCCCCTTTAACACATACCACAAGTCATGATGCTCCGATACGGCACAGAAATATAGGTATAGTACAAGGACAAATACTTCACTGCTTACATGACATGACTGATCTATTTTAAATTGTACAATAGCTCAAAAAAGGCCAGTATATTACTCCATACAGTATTATGGCCACCGCATTGTGCGCCATACAGAATAATGAGCCCCATATATTTCTCCATACAGAATAATTGGTCACATATAATGTTCCATACAGTATATGATGAGCTCCACATAATGCTACAGTATATGATGGTCCCTATGTACGATGCTCCAGTGTGTTATGGGCCCAAATAATGCTCCATATATAATGGGCCCCATTTCTAATGCCCCAGTGTATAATGTGCCCCATAGATGCTGCTCCAGTGTCTGATCTGCCCCATTTAGAATTCTCCAGTATATGATTGGCCCATGGATGATGCTCCAGTGTTTTATGGGCCCAAATAATGCTCCATATGTAATGGGCTCTATTTCTAATGCTTCAGTGTATAATGGGCCCCGTAAATGCTGCTCCAGTGTCTGATGTCCCCATTTGGAATGCTCCAGTATATGATGGGCCTCATGGATGATGCTCCAGTGTATGATGGGCCCTAATAATGCTCCATATATAATGGGCTCCATTTCTAATTCTCCAGTGTATAATGGGCACCGTAAATGCTGCTCCAGTGTCTGCTGTCCCCCATTTGGAATGCTCCAGTATATGATAGGCCTCATGGATGATGCTCCAGTGTATGATGGGCCCTAATAATGCTCCATATATAATGGGCTCCATTTCTAATGTTCCAGTGTATAATGGGCCCCGTAAATGCTGCTCCAGTGTCTGATATCCTCCATTTGGAATGCTCCAGTATATGATGGGCCTCATGGATGATGCTCCAGTGTATGATGGGCCCTAATAATGCTCCATATATAATGGGCTCCATTTCTAATGCTCCAGTGTATAATGGGCCCCATAAACGCTGCTCCAGTGTCTGATGTCCCCCATTTGGAATGCTGCAGTATATGATGGGCCCCATTTTTAATGAACCCAGGCATGGTATGTGAAAAGAGCTCCATGGAGTAATCTGAAGTGTGTGCTGCTATTTTGTTTTTGGCACTACCAGCAGATGCACCACCACCACCATCAGTACCAGGTGGCCCCCCACACCCACATCTGCATCCTCTTCCACCATACTTCCTCATGTTTTGGAAAATTGACCCAAAATACCAGCAGATATATGGTACTGTATCAGAAGCGTACAGCTCTATACAGGGATAACAGTAAATCTCCATATATATTTCATGAGTCATACACAGATGCTCACAGGCTCAGTATGGATTACACAATAAAATAAAAAGTTGAAAAAGGGTACAGTATCACCAGATACAAGGTATATATAGTATAGTGTAAACATTCTGAATCTCCATATATATTTCAGGAGGCAGACACAAACACTCTCAGGCCCAGTATGCATTACACAAGAGTATGAAAAGCTGTAAATGGGTAATGTAACACAAGAGTACAGCTGTATACAGTGTTGGGGTAATCTTAAATCTCCAAATATATTTCCGGAGTAACAGACAGACGTTCACAGGCTCATTATGGATTACACCAGAATCTAAATAGCAAAAAAGGTTACTGTATCAGAAGCGTACAGCTGTATACAGTGTTGGCCAAATTTGAAATCTCAGTATATATTTCCGGAGTCACCCTCAGACGTTCACTCAGCCTGGGTTTGACCATAATAAAAAATGTTGTAAAAAAGGTACTGGATAACAAGATAGCAAGTATATATATATATTATAGGGTACAATTGAAATCTCCATATTCATAGTCCCGTAGTCACTCTCAGATGCTTACTCAGTATGGATTTGACCGAAATACTAAATGTTGAGCAAAGGTACTGTATAACAAAATACAAGCTGTATCGAGTATAGGGTAAAAATTGGTGTCTCTGATTCACCGTATATATACATTAGAAGGCGTAAACCACACACACTCACTCACTATGGATGATACCGTAATAAAAAATTTTGAACAAAGGTACTGTATCAGCACATACCAGGTGTATCCAGTCTAGGGGTAATTGTAAATTTCCGTCTATACTTCCGGAGTCAGACACAGACACTCACAGGCTCACTATGTATCACACCAGAATTTAAAAAGTAGAAAAAGGGAAAGGTATTCGAAGAGTACAGCAGTATACAGTGTTGTGGTACTTTTAAATCTTTCTATATATTTCAATCTCAGTAAGCCAGTCCAGACTCTCTGCTACTGGAAACTACATGGATTCAAGTATAGATGGAAAGTCAAGTGTTTGCAGAATTTTGGGAATTACTCATCGCGGGAAAACCTCCCGGTAGATGTTGCAGGGGTGATGCAGACCCTCAAATACTGTGTCTGTGGAGACAGCAAAAATGGTTCTTTGTGAAGAAAGGATTGCTTTATCGCAGTAGCGTGGATCACATCAAATTGTGATCACAGGGAGAGATGTAGACATGGTCCTCACTGCCTATCATGATGTGTCTGTTCATTTTGGAGTGCAAAAGGCAGAAGCCACAGGCCCTAGGCGATTCTATTGGATTGGCATGAGAGGAGACATTGAAAAATGGTGGCTGGAATGTCACACGTCTGTGACTATCACAACTGTGAAAGGTGATCATAAAACACCACTGCTTTCGCTTGTTAGTTGACGTCCATTACAAACGGTAGCCATTGATCATCTGAAGGTAGAGGCCAGCAGGACAGGCCATAGCTACATCTTTACCATCATCGATCAATACACCAAATTTCTAGTGGCCGTCCCTGTGAAGGATTTAACTGCCCAGACTACACAGCGGTGGAGCACGGAGAGGTAAGTATTGCAACTTGCAAGTGCTGTGGCCATAACCAAGCAGGGGTGGCACACTCGTGGGCGACAGTAATGGCACAGGGTCCCTCATAGTATGCTGGTGTGTCTGATGACGAGTGGGCCCCCCCACCATCAGAGACACTATTGTACTATGAGGGGCCCTGTGTCAGTGCCGTCGGCCATCATTGGGTCCATCCACCTGTTCAGAGCAACGGCACTTGCCCGGGTGTGCCAGGTGTTGACCCCAGCCCTTGGGGGGGTGGGCAGCTCAGTTAGGGAGGTTTAAAAAATTGCATATGTTGATGTGTAGGCTGGACATTCAGCAGCTGCAAATGGCGGAATTGGGCAAGTCCGAGGAAGAGGAGGACAAAAGCGAGGCAGTTTTCTGGCAACCTATGTGTCATCAGGGGAAAGTGGGACAAAATCCTTTGAAACCCATGCATGGTTCATTTTAATGAAGGTTAGATCAACAACCTTTTTTCTGACAGGCTTGATCCAGCAGCACTGAAGACTCTTTCAGATAACACACCTAGCAGCAGGGCAAGCGAGCTCCAGTAAGGCATATTGTGCCAATTCAGGCCAGGTGCCCAGTTTAGAGGCCCAATAGTCAAAGGGGAATGTCCTGTGAGAGAGAACATCGATATGGGAGAAGTAGTTTGTAACCATAGTTGACAACTGCTGTCTCCTGTCACTTTTAATAGATGCAGTATTAGCAGTTGTATGAGCGGTACTTGAGAAATCAGTCCACAACATGGGCATGAAACCCCTGTCTCCAACGTCACTTCGGCTGTGTGCACCACGAACACCTCTTCCATTGTGCCCACTATGGCTCATGGGAGAAACAGCTCCGCTGCTGTGTGCTGGGAAAGCCTCAAACAAACGGTTTACCCGAGTTGCTTGCTTGTTAGCCAATATTATCTCTAGTTTCTCGTGTGGCATGATGTTGTGTAATTTGCCTTTGTAGTGTGGATCGAGGATGCTGGCCAGCCAGTAGTCATCATCCTTCCTCATTTTGGCAATGCGGGGGTCCGTTTTCAGGATCCTCAAGGCATAATTGCACATGTGGGCCAATGTTCCAGGTGTCAATAATGCATTGCCACTGCTGTGTGGAGGAGCACTTTCTGGCAAATCCACATCCCTACAGTCACGCACAAACCCTGTACCTGACCTTGGAACGCCAACATTTTCTCTTGCCCCCTGAGAAGCATCCTCCTGCCCAAAATAATCATCCCCCTCATCCTCCTACTCCTCGTCTTCCTCTTCTTCCTCCACTTCATCCAGGACAGTTCCCTGACCAGACAATGGCTGACTGTCATCAAGGCTTCCCTCCTCCTCCTGTTCCTCCTCCTCTGCTGCATGCTGCAGATGCCAGATCCTTAATGTGCATCAAACTTTGCATGAGCAGACGCATAAGTGGGATGCGCATGCTTATGATGGAGTCGTCTGCGCTTACCAGCCGGGGGCATTCCTCAAAACACTGAAGTACTTTACAGAGGTCTTTCAGCTTTGACCACTGCACACCCGACAATTCCATGTCTTCCCTCAAACTGCCTGCCTGTGTATCCTCCCACAAATGCATTACAGCCTGCCTCTGTTCGCACAGCCTCTCAACCATGCGCAGGGTGGAGTTCCACCTTGTTGGAACGTCTATGATTAGGTGGTGCTTGGGGAGGTGGAGCAATCGCTGCAGCTTCTGCATACGACTGGAATGTACAGCCGAGCGACGGATGTGCGAGCACAGTCTTTGCACCTTATGGAGCAGGAATGTTAACTCCGGATAATTATTAAGGAAGCACTGCACCACCAGGTTCAAAGTGTGAGCCAGGCAAGGTATGTGTGTGAGTTTTGCAAGGGCTATGGCTGCTACATAATTACGGCCATTATCACTGACTACCTTGTCTGGCTCAAGATGTAGACTGCTCAGCCATGACTCAGTTTGTCGCTGCAAGTAGTCGGCCAGTACCTCCGGGGTGTGTCTGTTTTCGCCCAAAGACATCATCTTTAACACAGCCTGCTGATGCTTACCATTAGCTGTTCGATAGTGGGACACCTCGTGTGCAACACTGCCAGCTGCGGATGGAGTGCTCGTGCGACTGCGCTCTGTGGACGAGCTTTCGCTTTTGGAGGAGGGTCGAAAGCCTACAGCCAACTGTTTCCTATACCGTGGGCTAGGCAGCACTGTTCCACCGCCACTGTCCCCTATGGAGCCTGCTTCCAACAGATTAACCCAGTGCGCAGTGATGGACACGTAACGGCCCTGGCCATGCCTACTGGACCATGCATCTGTTGTGAGGTGCACCTTTTCACTCACTGATTGCTTAAGTGCATGGACAATGCAGTCTTTCACATGCAGGTGGAGGGCTGGGATGGCTTTTCGAGAAAAGAAGTGCCTACTGGGTAGGTCATAGCATGAGACTGCGTAGGCCATGAGCTCGCGGAAAGCTTCGCTTTCAACAAAACGTTAGGGCATCATCTCTAATGGGATTTGTTTGGCAATGAAGGCGTTCAAACACAGTGTACGCAGATGAGAGGATGAGTACTTTCTTGTCCTACACAGAGTGTCTGGTAGGGTGAGCTGGACTTGAGAACTGCATATGGGGGAAGTAGCAGTGGACCGGACGGACTGAGAGGGGGTTGGTGATGGTATTGGTGGTGATGGCCTAGATTCAGTGTTGTGTTGCAAAACCATTGTGATTCCCCGAGTGCTTTGGCCTTGCGACAACACCTCAACATTTAGTGCTGGTGGTGTGCTTAATGGTGGCGGCGGTCTTACAGTGGGGGAAGCGATGGAGTGTTGCTGGCTACCTTCAGTCAGAGCAGGTGCACATGTGCTACCTGAGGTTTAGTAGTCCATCCACGCTTGCAAGTGCATGTTGGTTAAATGTCTAAGCATGCAACTGGTATTCAAATTTCTGAGTTGTTTACCTTGGTGTTTTGAATGGGAAACCGAGGAGGAAAAGCAAGACAACAAGCTAAGTCTCAGAAAACCAGAGAAGTTGATAACTATGCAGATTGCAGATCCCTGATCTTAACCGCACAACTAGCCGCAGTCGTGGAGCGTTCCTACGTTGGTCCTAGATGCCTCATCACAACCAGAGAACTACATAAGCCTAAAGCAGGAAAAGAGGAAAACTAACTGCCCCAGAGCAGATCCCAAAGGAAAGACAGCCCCCCACATGTATTGTATCTAGCATGATGAAGATACAAACAAAGGCAGGAAAATAGGCTGAGCAAACGATGGGGCCCGGCTACCTAAAAAGGACAGAAAAGGAAAGACACTGTCTGCAATCTGCCAAAAACAACTTACAAAAATATTGTCCAACACTTCTGATAGCAAAATTAACCCTGAAGTCAATAGACTTCTAAACCTATATCAGCACTCTGAAACATTCTGAGACAGAGCAAAAAAGAGGCCAATCCAATAAGGGACAAAAAGCAGATTGGCAAATACTGATTAATAGGAGTGGAATTTCAGCATAGCCCCAGCAGGGGCAGGCTGATTGCACAACAAACTGGATTGACCAACAAGAGCAAGTGTGAACATTAGCAAAAAACAAACTTAACTTGAGAGGACTTGAAGAGAGCTGAAGTCCAGGACCTGAGAAGCAGACTGAATCACCAGCACCCGGATAGGGCGTCGGCTGTCTTATATCCTGTCTGATACTCCAGAGATCCAATCGTTATCTTCCTCATCAGGTGGCAGATCACTACCACTTCAACCAACTGCACTACCTCCTGTCACCACCAGAGGGAGAACGGAAGGGGAACTCTCAACTGGTGGAGCAGAAAATGAGTTCATGACACCTCGGCTAAAGGTCCTTCCGCACTTCTTACAGGTAACCTTTGCCTCATCAGTAGGATTTTGGAAGTGCCACACTGCACTCTTCCTACTATGGTATACATTTTCTGGCCTTGCACGCTGTGCTAAGTTGACCGTCTGGCCAAGCTGTCCTGCAACTCTTTTAGTTTTTGGTCCACGTTTTTGGACAGCTACGGGCCTGCCAGATAACCGCTGCTGCGATGTCAATGCCTGCTGCGGATCCTTCTCCTTATCTGAACTATTGCCAGCACCACCCTCCTCCCCCAATGGATGCCAATCCGTGTCAAGAACTGGGTCATCCATCACCTCCTCTTCAAAGTCATCTGCACCTTCCTCTTTACCTTCCTCTATGTCAAAATGTAAGGTGGTATAGTATGCGGGTAGGGGGCACCTGAGTTTCATCAGGGTCAGATTTTGGCTCAGTAGACTGCGAGGGCAATGTAGTGCTCTGGGTCAATGTACCAGCAGAATCATCTAGCAGTGGCTGTGCATCAGTGCACTCCATGTCAGATTCATCTTGGACTGGGGAATTCAGGATTTGACTGGATAACCCAGGCATAGTATGTGAAAAGAGCTCCATAGAGTAATCTGAAGTGTGGGCTGCCGCATCGTAAACTTTTGGTGTGGGTGAAGGACACAAGGAAAGGTGTCTTTCCTGACCAGAACCCTGCACTGACGACTTCGTGCTTGCAGGTTTCGAACATTCAGTGTACATAAAAATCCCCTTAAAACACAATTTTATTAATGATCATAAAAACACACCTTCCCAGTGACGTTGAAAAAATGTCAAAAAATAAACCTAGTATAAGGTGCTGCATAGCCCTACATTAAGGCCTAACTGATACCTTCCTATCCGTGGAGGTTGGCACCCTAATAGTACGATATTGGCGCCCCCACTCAACGAGGACTATCCCTCACTTCCCTAGTGATCCCTAGTATCACAGAGAGGAAAACAATTTCAAGATAGAACAGTAATGAAAAGATCAGAATGCCCTAGGACTTATGCAGACCAAACAGATAATACAACAATAAAACATAACCCACATCATGATATCATGTGACCCACAAAAATAGCAGCTATTCTCACTTGGAGAGATAAACATCCTCAAATACAATCAGCAATAAATGAAAAGGTCACTTATCATGTCTCATGGGGGACCCTCAACGCGTTTCCCCGCCGTAGCGGTTCATCAGGAGGAATAGTCCTATCAAAAATATTGTTGCTGCTTCATGCCTGATACCTTCAATAATAGTGGCACCAGAAGTCTAGGAAACCGGATTTAAATAACCGGTGTGATTGTTTTGCATACCACCCACTATCCGGCAGTCCAATCGGTGTGAAGATGCAAATAACTGAGAGCCAGGTGTGCAGCAAAAAATATCATATACCTGAGAGCCCGCCGCTGCATTCAAAATTCAAAGCGGAAGAAGGGGTCATTAGCGTGCGTTCCACCGTGGGGCGTATCCAATATGGCGCCCATACTTCCGGTCGCGCAACCCCCTCAGCGGGTTGTAGCCTCCGGAACCATCCTGTGCGGGCAGAGCGGAGGGGAATCAAAGATGGCGCCGGCACTTCCGGTCACATGTTTCCCCTTAGCTCCCGGACACGCCCATAGATACCAGCAATGGGCGCATCACCAATGTGGGCCGGACCTTTCGATCACATGCTTTCTCCCTGCTCACTAATGTAAACAAACAGAGCGCATCATATGAAATCGCCAGGAGATCAAGAGTCTGCCCGCAATACAGTGTCCCACAGATTTATCGCAGTAAGGATGACCCCAATAAATCTAGTAGTACCAATGTCCTCATATTCGGCATAATGCTGCACATCAGAAATTCAAGAAATGTAGAAAAATAAAAATGCATATTGCTATGCGATAAATCAAATCAACCATCCAATGTGGTCCATGCCATACAGGCATCATCCAATATGCCAGACATATAGAACCCCTTATCATAACCCCCTATAACAGAAAAAAAGGGGGGCAAGTTCAACCAACCAGAGACTCAAAAGATCATAAAAAACAGGCATATGAGATGCATTCATTCATCCCATTAGGGAAAACCGATTGCAGTCTAAACATCCATACACACTCCCGTCTCAAAATTACCTAGGTAATCTGGACAATTTAATTTTGAGACGGGAGTGTGAATGGATGTTTAGACTGCAATCGGTTTTCCCTAATGGGATGAATGAATGCATCTCATATGCCTGTTTTTTATGATCTTTTGAGTCTCTGGTTGGTTGAACTTGCCCCCCTTTTTTTCTGTTATAGGGGGTTATGATAAGGGGTTCTATATGTCTGGCATATTGGATGATGCCTGTATGGCATGGACCACATTGGATGGTTGATTTGATTTATCGCATAGCAATATGCATTTTTATTTTTCTACATTTCTTGAATTTCTGATGTGCAGCATTATGCCGAATATGAGGACATTGGTACTACTAGATTTATTGGGGTCATCCTTACTGCGATAAATCTGTGGGACACTGTATTGCGGGCAGACTCTTGATCTCCTGGCGATTTCATATGATGCGCTCTGTTTGTTTACATTAGTGAGCAGGGAGAAAGCATGTGATCGAAAGGTCCGGCCCACATTGGTGATGCGCCCATTGCTGGTATCTATGGGCGTGTCCGGGAGCTAAGGGGAAACATGTGACCGGAAGTGCCGGCGCCATCTTTGATTCCCCTCCGCTCTGCCCGCACAGGATGGTTCCGGAGGCTACAACCCGCTGAGGGGGTTGCGCGACCGGAAGTATGGGCGCCATATTGGATACGCCCCACGGTGGAACGCACGCTAATGACCCCTTCTTCCGCTTTGAATTTTGAATGCAGCGGCGGGCTCTCAGGTATATGATATTTTTTGCTGCACACCTGGCTCTCAGTTATTTGCATCTTCACACCGATTGGACTGCCGGATAGTGGGTGGTATGCAAAACAATCACACCGGTTATTTAAATCCGGTTTCCTAGACTTCTGGTGCCACTATTATTGAAGGTATCAGGCATGAAGCAGCAACAATATTTTTGATAGGACTATTCCTCCTGATGAACCGCTACGGCGGGGAAACGCGTTGAGGGTCCCCCATGAGACATGATAAGTGACCTTTTCATTTATTGCTGATTGTATTTGAGGATGTTTATCTCTCCAAGTGAGAATAGCTGCTATTTTTGTGGGTCACATGATATCATGATGTGGGTTATGTTTTATTGTTGTATTATCTGTTTGGTCTGCATAAGTCCTAGGGCATTCTGATCTTTTCATTACTGTTCTATCTTGAAATTGTTTTCCTCTCTGTGATACTAGGGATCACTAGGGAAGTGAGGGATAGTCCTCGTTGAGTGGGGGCGCCAATATCGTACTATTAGGGTGCCAACCTCCACGGATAGGAAGGTATCAGTTAGGCCTTAATGTAGGGCTATGCAGCACCTTATACTAGGTTTATTTTTTGACATTTTTTCAACGTCACTGGGAAGGTGTGTTTTTATGATCATTAATAAAATTGTGTTTTAAGGGGATTTTTATGTACACTAAGTCTTTTCCAATCTCCATTAATTAATTTTTTCAGGTTTCGAACATTCAGAAGAGGAGGCAATAGAGCTGGTGGCTGTTTCGACAATGTATGCCAAAACCTGTTCCTGATGCTCCAGCTTTAAAAGCGGTTTTCCTACTCCAAGAATAGGCAACCTTACAAGCCTTCTTGGGCCAGACGATGACGCAGGCTTAACACCTCCTGCCTTAGCTGATATTGTGCTTTTGCCAGAACCAGCCGATGCACCACCACCATCAGTACTAGCCGCGCCCCCCTGCCCACGTCCGCGGCCTCTTCCACCATGCTTCCTCATGTTTGGGAAAATATACCAAAAATACCAGCAGAGAGATGATACTGTATGAGGAGCATCCAGCTGTGTAAGGTGTATTAAAAAAATTAAATCTACATATATGTTTTGTTAGTCACAGACGCTCTCCCCGTATGTATTCGACTGTAATCCAACAAACAGATATATGGTACTGTATCAGAAGTGTACAGCTGTATACGTTTTTTGTGTAACTAACAATCTCCGTATATGTATTTACGGAGTGTCACACACACGCTGACTCTGTATAGATGTGACTGTAATGCGAGCAGCAGATATACAATACTGTTTGAGAATCGGACATCTCAATACGGTGTATGGAGAAATGGAAATGTCCGTGTATGTATTTACGGAGTGTCACACACACGCTGACTCTGTATAGATGTGACCGTAATGCGAACGGCAGATATACAATACTGTTTGAGAATCGGACAGCTCTATACGGTGTCTGTATGGAAAATTTTATATCTCCATCTATTTTTATACGGAGTGACACATGCTGTCTCTGCATAGTTTTGACCGTCATCAAACAGCAGATATACGAAACTGTTTGAAAAGCGGACAGCTCTATACGTTGTAGGTCTGGAAAAATGGAAAATCTCCTGTTTGTTTTTCCAGAGTCACACACAGATAGCTTGTATTTGTCCGTGATACCAGCCAGTACACTGTAGTGTGTGAGGAGCATACACCGCTATACGGGGTATGTATGGAAAATTTTAAATCTCTGTCTATTTTTATACGGAGTGACACACACACGCTGTCTCTGTATAGTTTTGACCATCATCAAACAGCAGATATACGAAACTGTTTGAAAAGCGGACAGCTCTATACGTTGTAGGTCTGGAAAAATAGAAAATCTCCTCTATTTGTTTTTCCAGAGTCACACACAGATAGCTTGTATTTGTCCATGATACCAGCCGGTACACGGTAGTGTGTGAGGAGAGTACACCGCTATACGGCGTGTGAAAAAATGAACGCTCTGTAACTGACCAGAACAAAATAATAAAAGTTGGAGTGCTTTAAAAAAAGCAGTTTGAACAGCAGTGTGCACACAGAAATGCAGCTATCAGGTAGCCTTAAAAGGCAGCCTAATCACCACCAGCTCTACCGCACACAACAAAAATCCTCCTCTTTCACTGCACACTAACTGTACAGTGAAAAGCGCTATCAGCAGAAGCTATTTTTTTTCTTCTTCCCTGCCTAACGCTCTCCCTATTCAGAATCAGCAAGCAGCACCTCTACCTATTCTAAGATCTGCAGAAGTAAGATGGCGGTCGGCGGTCACGGCCTTTTATAGCCACTGTGACACCACACAAGGCCAGCCAATCACTTCAATGCCCTTCTCTAAGATGGTGGTGGCCACTGCCCATGTCATCGCGTTGCCCACAGTGTGCGTCCTCCATCATTGGATGAGAAAAGGTGCTGGAAGCATTATTTGAAACGCGACTTTGGCGCTCGGGTCGGCGATCTCATGGCCGACCTCATGCTATGGTCGGGTTTCGATCGGCGAAACCCGACTTTAGCTAAAGTCGGTGACTTTTGATTTTGACCGACCCGTTTCGCTCAACTCTTCTCTTTGAACAATCCTCTCTGCCTTTCCTCGGTTATAAAAAAAAACACCAAACAACCTGATCATAGCAATATCAATATACAGCAAGGTTTAAATCTAAGAAAAATCTTTTTGATAAAAGAATATATATAAAAGAGAAAAAAATTAATTAAATATTAAAATATTACCCGTGATATATTAGCTGCTAAAGGAGAATGGTAGACCATTCGAGAGAGAATTAGTACCGAACAGAGAGACCTCAAACTTATGGTCAAAAAAATAATATATAATAAAAAAATATAATGAAGGCAATGCAATGTATAATTAAAATACCTTTAATGAATAATAGTGGTAAATGGTAACACTAAAAGCAGTGTGCACGCATTCATATTTAAAATAAATTCTATATATATAAAAAGTATGGAATGCACAGCAGGCCAAAAAATAAATAATAATACAAGTTCAGCAGAAACTTATATACCAATTATCCGTATATTACCCTTAAAAAAGCTCATCCCACATGTTTAAAGGTGAAAAAATAAAGTGAAATTCAAGTAAAAAATTATTTTTAAATCACATAATAACTCCTTTTTAGGCAAAGTGAAATGTGCAATAATCAGATAAATAATAGTAAAACCAAAATATACCTGTATTAGCATGTGAATGTAAAAAGTGCCAAGTGCCAAGGTGTAATAGAAGCAGGGGGGATCAATTGAGGGTATTTACCTTTAAGGTCCTCCGGACCCAGAGCAGCAGCACCACCTGTGCCTCCGCTTCCATTCGTTACACTGCGGCAGAGCAGGGAGAATCAATCTCCCTGCTCTGCCCCCGCCCGCTATGGGGCCCCTAGCCAATGCGGCTGACTGCATTGATGAGAAAAAGAGCATTACGCTCCCTCTCCCATCATCCCCCTATCAGCGTCTGACTCAGACACTGACAGTGGGCGCAATGACATCACTACCCGGTGCCCGCTGCCAGGAGATGAGCGGGAGCTCGGTGCAGTGCAGGAACCAGGAGGAAGAGACGTGAGTATTTATTATTTTTTTTAATGGGAGTGCAATTATAATACAGAGGCTACCTATGGGGGTGCACTATAATATAGACTCTGCCTATGGGGAGTGCATTATAATATAGAGGCTGCCTATGGGGAGTGCATTATACTATAGACTATTCCTATGGGGAGTGCATTATACTATATGGAGACCTATGGGGCATGCATTATGCTATAGACTCTGCCTATGGAGAGTGCATTATACTATAGACTATTCCTATGGGGAGTGCATTATACTATATGGAGACCTATGGGGCGTGCATTATGCTATAGACTCTGGGAGAGTGCATTATACTATGTTGAGACTATCTGGTGTATTATGCTATATGGAGGCTTTCTAGGGGCTATCAAACAGTATGGAGATTATAGTGACAGGGCCATCATACAGTGTTGGAGCCATTAGTTTGGAGGATATTAAGGGGTCAGTATATATACAGTGAGGGGGCATTATACTGTGCATAAGAGAGCATCATACTATGTATAGGGGAGATGTATAGGGGGAGACTCGGGACATAATTAAATGTAAAGTGGGCACTTATTGTTATAGGGGAACTCAGGGTACTGTGACTGTCAAAGAGGCAACACAGGGCAATATTACTTTTTAGGGGACAAAATGTGGGCACTGTTTTCTAGGGCACAGAGGACTACCCAGCAGGTGCATTAATAAGGATACATGGTGCAGCAGCCGCTCAGTATTGGGGTATCAGCAGGATGAGGAGTTTGTGCAGGTTAGGAATAGTCCCATTGGGGACAGTGCTGAAAATGTGAGAAATGAAATGTTTCTTTGTTGTATTCTCTGCAGCCGAGTCCTGGCTGGAAGAAGTTGTCATGTCGGTCTGGGCCAGACGAAAGAGACATGAAAAGTGAAGTGAACGATTCCATCAGAAAGAACGTCAATAGTAAGTCACCATCTATGACTGTACTGTGATCTCTTATATGTTCTGTAGGACTGGTATCTACCACTGACCATATGGCAATAATATCAATATTGATCTTTATATGGAGATTAGTAACAGCTTGATCGTCTGTTGAGGTTCTCCTCCACTATTAGGGTGTGTCACCCAGTTGTAATCAAGGTTACCTGTTTAAGGGCCCACTCAGAAGTTTCGCCCCCCTGAACCAAAACCCTAGCTATGCCTCTGACTTGGACCAATGTCATTCAGAAGGGCTGTTCAGATTACCTTTTTTTTAACATGGACCCAATATCAGCATGAAAAGAATCACAGCATGCCCTGTACTCGTCTGGATTTTTGCTGAGACTTGCCTATTATGGGTGTGCAAAAAAAAAAAAAAATCAGATCATATACAGATAAACTGTATAGAATCCATGGTCACATTGCTATTACTAACCTAGGAAACTGTATTTGGTCTTGTAAATTTTATTCATTGCTGATATATAAAAAGCAACACAATACAGATGGGAAACATATGGTGATACAGATGAAAAATTGTCCTTTTTTTCTGGATGAAAATAGCTTGAACTAAACTATTATACTAGTAACTATCTTATCTACCAACTACCGCACATTACACGGATCACTCCACTGATTTAAATGGAAGCTGTGTAGTACTTTATTTCTCCTGCAGTGGCACTACAATTGATTGCTATTAACATGTTATGTCGGAATGTGGTAGGTCAGCAGTACGGTAATCTCTTAACGAGGATCTACTGAATCTAAACATGTGAATGGCTCCTGCACTTTTGACGTGATGTCAGGGCTGCAGACAATATCAGAGAGCGGTAGAAGAGGTGAAGACTCAGCGGTGGACATGGAAAAGTAAATAAAGCATGTTCTTTTCATCATTTTTGGGTTTTTGTTTCCTTTCTCTCCTTCTTCCAATAGCCATAACTTTTTATTTTTTCTGTTGACGTAGCTGTAAGAGGGCTTGCTTTTTGGATGAGTTGTAGTTTTGAATTACTGTAAAATGGAAAAAAATTATATTCTGCTCAGCTCTGGCAGCTGCTGTTAGGCAAAGATTCTGGCATCAGACGCATGTGGAGAGAGGTCACTCCTGAGCCCTCACTGCAGACTATCGCTCCAGCAGTCATGTACACGTACATGATTTTGCATTAAAAGGTTAACATTGAGATATACGAAAACCTTTCTTTTAAAATACATCTCTTTGCTAAAACCAGTTTATATTCCCTATTACTTTTTCATAATATTTTCTATCAATTTCTGTATTCATGTTCTGTTACAGAAATGTGAACAGGAACAGAATTACGAGACTAGTCGCACTATCAATACTTAACTAAGAAGTGTCCCTTTTAGTGCTAGTCGGAGCATGTCCCTCAAAAAGTAATATAGTGTCCATCTTGATGCTGTTTCTTTTGTAATGTACTGAAAATGTGATAAAATCAATGTTAAAACATTCTCTGTCCAAAGTAGAGAGCACCTGCTAGGCACCTAGCACCCAAGTCCCAGGAGGGACTCAGCCATGAAATGACAGCATGAACTTTGTCTTAGGTCATCAGTAATTAATCCCCATTGGCAACTAGAATAGTTCTTCCAAGTCAACCACAGTTCCCCATGTCCTCCAAATGGCCGGCACCAACCAGAATACTTTCTTTTTAAAAATAATCACAATGCCCCCCAAGTGTTGGTCACTGCAAATACTCAGTGACCTTATGGGCATCTGACTTGGATTAGTCAGCTGGAACACATAGGCCACAATTCATCAATGTGATTACTGCAGAATTCTGGCCTAAATCACTTTGAAAGTTGCTTTATTTTTGTGCAATGTGGAATTGCATAAAAATTTTGCAATTTTGGCATTTTCTCATCAGCTTTGGCTAGCTGCATCCATTTTGGCAGAGCTGCAGTGGGTAATTGTGGAACAGGGGCGTGATGCCAAAGTTTATCTATTTCATGATGAACTGCGGCATGTCTTGAACCAACAATCTTACTCCAGTCTAAGACTGTAGTAACGTTTGTAATACGGTGCACCCCTCTTTTTAGATGGACCTGATTTATTAAGAGGCATGCATATGTAAAGTGTACAAGTGAGGTGGTCGAGAGCGAGTTGCTGATCCCACTCACTCTGGCACTCTACAGACAATATGTGTCCCCATCCCGGTGTGCTGCTCTGTGTAGGGTGCATCACACTTACTTTAAGGCAGTAGGCTTCCATTGGCTCCAGGCTTTCCTTTTCTGGAGCGTCAGCAGTAATAACTCCAGGGGACATAGAGTCCATAAAAACAATCAAACTTTTACTTGACTAATGGCAGTCTTTACAAACAAGCAAACAGGATAAGGCCCAACAGGTTGTTGTCTTTCCCACAGGTACCGGACACAATTTTCTGTGTATGAGTAGATTATCCCTCTTGCTATCTTCCCTAGCACTAGGAATTATTCTTTACTTGTAGCAGTATGTTTGGATTTTTCATTTCACTCTGACTTTCAGAGCTTGAGTCCAATATCTCCTGCAGCTTCGCTCCCGGGCCCCAACGTCTATGTCGAGGTTCCCAGGCCGGCAAAGAGACTTGTACGGAGGGGTTGTCTGACAGTCCACTGCCCCGAGTAGTAGGCCCACGTTGCTTGAGACTACTGGTAATTCACACTACTGTCCCTCAACTGACAGACACTTCCTAAACCTGAAACTAACTCTTAATTCTCCCTCCCACATTTGGCCTGCCATTACAGTTAACAATGAATAAGCTAAACTGTAGCCACAGTGAGTGTTACCCTTTTATAATATAAATGAACATTAAATACATTCAACCCATTAGAGTATCAGGGAGCCGACCATCAGCTCCACCTATCCTACACTCACAGTTATGAAGTTAGCAGTGGGTTTATATAGTGAAAGGGAGTGGTGACATGGTCCTGCGGCTGAGTACTAAAGCTCCAAGTTCACAGCCAGAAGGGAACCCTTTCAGCACTGAATGAAAGTAAATCCACTCCAATTGAAGGTAAAGGACAAACAGATCCTAAAGAGGACCTGCGATCTATTAAACATTGTGACCTTCTGATCCCAGTTCCTCTAGGATTCACAACAGGGCATGAAAAATCAGTGACACCAAGCCCAGGTCAGTCATTTCCTTTGCTAATATCATTATATTTTGTACAGGTCTGTACCCTGCAAGAAAAAGTGTACTGTTAGCAATCAAAAGCTGAAGAATTGGTCCAGATATTTTTAAGTTTCAAAATGTGACAATATAATTGGGTCCTTCAGAGTGAAGAGGTTATGTCAATTTAAAACATTATGAGCTTTGATACATCAAGAATGGCATTGATCACACCTTTCTTGATGAGGAGATGTGCTGACAATAGATGCTCCTGATTCATAAAGAGGTATAAAACTCTTCATAAATCAGTACCCCTCTGTGTGCACCTCACCCCAAATCTATGTACAACCCCTGCTGGAGTAAGATTTGTGGCACAGTAAGCTCTGCTGGATTGCCCGCCAGGGCAGTGGGGTACTCGGTACCGGGCCGGTATTTCACAGGGAAGTGTCACAGTAGCCGTGACCCGGTCCATGGCCCTGGGCATCCATGTAAGGGAGTGAAGTGATGGAATAAAGTTTATAAATAGATGATTTGTGACGCCACCTGTGGTGTTTGGCAATGAAGATGTTAAGTCGACGCTGCAGACAGATCCGCTGGGACAGATGGTGTGGTGCAGCCAAGATGTTATAACCCTCCACAGGCAGGGCTGTTGTCCCAGGGCAGTCTAGATGGGTGTTGGTAAGGAAGGTGCAGTGTCAGGCACAGAGATGTAGCAGTGCCGGGGAGGCTGCAGCAAGAAGGCAAGGACACAATAGGTTGCAGTTTCTTTACCTTTACTTGGCAAATGCAGTCCAGGGTCCTGAGTACAGATGGCACAGGAGCTGGTTAGCCTGGAAGCCAATCAGGAATCACTCTGGCAGATGGGTTGTGCAGTCTCCTTACTAGTGCTCTCTATGAAGTACTCCCAGTACTGAGTTACACTGGAGTTCCTCCTTTCTGATGTTATCCACACTCCAGTCGCATGGCAGACAGCCGTAGCCTTCTATCTCTCTTGGCTCACCCGTCGCTGTTGTGCCTCCGAGGATTATGTGGGAATAGGGCATTTACAGCTTCCTATTCCTCTGGTTTCTGGTGCAGGACCGATAGTATCCATACACCATTGGAGAGCAGGCTCCAGATCATGCGCTATCACTGGGACTGAGCTCTCCACTTTCCTCAGTCTCCCCAGCTCTTCTCCTCCACGTCTGCACACGACGCCCTCCTCACACTAACTACTCACTCCTTCCTGGCCCCCAAAGACATCTCCTCCCCTCAGTTCTGGGTTCAGAGCTCCCTCTGCTGACCCGGAGTGGGAACTGTGTTGCATGCAGTGATTAACTGCCAGAGAGACCCTTCATTGCTTCCAGGCGTGACATCACCCTCCCTAGGAGGAAGGTAATGTCACTGGGGTGACCATACTCCTGGGGGTGCCACACTCCCCCCTAGTGCAATTCAGCCCTCCTGGGCTGAAGAAAAACATGTAAACAACATAAACAAATAAACAATTATAGGAGTACAGGATTCAAAAAAGAAAAAATTACAAAAAACAAATGCTCAAAAAAAAAAAGAGTCCTATGATGATAAGTCCAAGCGCCAATGTCCATGGCCCCATTCCTGGGCAATTGGTGAACTATACACAGGTTCTTACAGAGTCTCTGTAGGCACAAAACTTGAGAAAGGTTACATATTTACTTTTTTATTAAACGATTCACTATTACTATAGAACATTAGACACTATCATTATTTATTTTAACTTATTTATATACGAAATCTGATGGGCAGTATGCCTTGTGTACTACGAACAGATCTATGTAGCTCTTGTGTGGGTAAACTTGGGAGTAGCTGTGGGCATGACAGATTCACGACTGGCAGGGTGAGGATTCTCTGGCTCCACTGCTGGTGTGGCATCCGCTGCCTGAATTTCCTGATTTTCAATATTCTCTTGAGTCTCTGCTACTTCAGTTACAGTAGGCTGGGGAAAGGTTAGGACAGGAGCTACAATGGCGGGACCCATCCTTGTCCAGTTTGCAGGGAATTCACCAAGTACAGTGCTGACCCTTTTCTTTCTCTTCTTCAATGGGCTGAAGATTGTTTTGTTCTTCCATCCTTTCTTTTAACTGGTGAGGGCACAGTTTCAGATGATCCCTTGATACTGCTGCTGAGGATTCACCTCCATCCTTACTGATAAGGCACACTTTGGTGTTAGCGAAGTTCGATGGTAAGATGGTGTAGGGTTCAGCTTCCCGTTGGTCATCCAATTTATGCAGCCTTCTTTTCCTCTTGAGGACTTGTTCTCCTGGTGACAAGGGAACTGCAGGTGCATTTTGGTTGTAGTTCTCTTGTTTTTGTCTTGCCTGAGCTAGACTCTTTTCCACACACTCTTGTACTCTTCGATATTGCTGTTGCCTTTCTGTATCCCAGTCAGCATCTGGGGATGTTACTTCAGGGGTAAGGACTCCCATATCCAAATCAATAGGCAACTTGCCAGGCCTCGCTCTCATTAGGTAGGCTGGAGTGCAGTTGGTGGAATTCACAGGAATGTGGTTGTAGAGGTCAGCCAGATCTGGCAACTTTTCTGGCCACAGATTCCTCTCTTCCAAAGGCAAGGTCTTCAGTAGGTCAATCACCACCTGGTTCATCTTTTCACACATGCCATTGGTCTGTGGATGGTACGGTGTTGTCCTGATCTTCTTGCAACCGTACAAGTTACAGAATACCTGGAACACTTCTGCCTCAAAGGCTGGACCTTGATCTGTAAGCACTCGCTCTGGATATCCGTGTGGTCTACAAAAGTGCTGTTGGAATGCTCTGGCTGCTGTTCTGGCTGTTTGATCCTTGACAGGCACAACTACCAGGAATCTCGAGTAGTGGTCAACAATGGTAAGAGCATAAATGTAGCCTGAACGGCTTGGGACCAGCTTCACATGGTCCAGGGCGACCAACTCAAGTGGTTGCTTGGTTATTATTGGCTGCAAAGGAGCTCGCTGGCTGTTGCGGTCCTTTCTGCGCAAGTTACATTGTCCACACTCCCAGCACCAATTTTTAATAGCCTTCCTCATACCAGCCCAGTAGAATCTCTCCTGGAGCAAGGCTTCCTACTTCTTCCATCCGGAGTGTCCAGCTCCATTGTGGTATGCTTCCAGGACCATTGATGCCTCTCTCTTTGGGACTACCACTTGCCAAACTAACTCATGAGTGCGGGCATTGATACTCCTCCGACACAGCTTTCCTTCATAGATGAACAGCCGGCCTCTTTCCCTCCACAACTCCTGCGTTTCTTCAGGAGCATCTGAATCCGGGCATGAGTCAGCTTGTGACAGTAGCTCCTTCACCAGGCGGACTGTGGGGTCGCTATCCTGGGTTTCTGCCCAGTCATGGTGAGGCAATGGATTTAGGGTAGCCTCTTTCAGGATAGACCATCTGTTTCTCACTCCCTGGGCACGTTGGGCTACAATTGGCAGGTGGAAGGGAGGTAACTCTACTTCTTCGAGTGCCTCAGGGTCTTCTCCTTCATCTGGCAGATTAGGCATCCTGGACAGAGCATCAGCATTGGCATTCTTGTGCCCTGCTCGGTACTTGATGGTAAATTCATAGTTAGACAGCCGAGCCATCCATCGCTGCTCCAGTGCACCTAGCTTTGCAGTTTCCAAGTGAGTCAACGGGTTGTTATCCGTGAAGATGGTAAACTTGGCCGAAGCTAGGTAATGCTTGAATCATTCAGTCACAGCTCAAACTTTGGCGAGGAACTCCAGCTTGAAGGAACTGTAGTTGTCAGGGTTCCTTTCAGTGGGACGAAGCTTCCTGCTGGCGTAGGAGATCACTCTTTCTTTGCCATTCTGTACCTGTGACAGTACTGCTCCAAGTCCCACGTTGCTGGCATCAGTATACAACACAAAGAGTTGGTCATAATCTGGGTAGGCCAGAACTTCATCTCCTGGGAGAGCCATCTTCAGTCGAGTGAAGGACCTCTCCAGCTCCTCATTCCATTCAAATGTAGGACTCTGCTTTCTGGCCTTCTTGGGCTGACCCACCAGAATATTTTGCATAGGAGTGGCTATCTCAGTGAAGCCTTTGATGAACCTTCGGTAGTAGCCTACCAGCCCGAGGAATTGACGTACTTCATGGAGGTTGCTGGGCTTCTGCCAGTCCCGGATGACTGTGACTTTGTCAGGATTCGGTGCCACACCTTCTGCACTCACTACATGACTGAGGTACTGAACCTTTGGCTTCAGGAGGTGGCATTTGGAAGGCTTCACCTTCAGGCCAAAGTTGGACAGAGCTTCAAACACCTCAGCCAGGTGCTTCAGATGGTCTTCATAAGTCTTGGAGAAAACAATGACATCATCAAGGTAAAACAGGACTGTCTCGAAGTTCTTGTGTCCAAGACAGCATTCCATTAGCCGTTGGAATGTCCCTGGAGCAGTGCAGAGCCCGAATGGCATGTAATTGACCTCACAGAGACTTATTGGGGTGGTAAATGTTGTTTTCTCCTTGTCTGCCTCTGCCACGGGAAGCTGCCAATACCCACTAATGAGATCTAAGGTGGAAAAATAGTTAGCAGTTTTAAGTGCAGCTAACGATTCCTCAATTCTGGGTAATGGGTAGGCATCTTTATGTGTAATACTGTTAATTTTTCTGTAATCAACACACATTCTCATTGTACCATCTTTCTTTTTCACAAAGACTATTGGAGCTGCCCAGGGGCTGCAACTGTCTCTGATCACCCCAGCCTCCTTCATTTCCCGCAACATACTTTTAGCACACTGGTATTGTGTTGGGGGTATAGGCCAGTACCTTTCTTTTATGGGTGGATGATCTCCAGTGGGGATATGGTGTTGAACCGCTTTTGCCTTCCAAAAATCTAGAGGGTGTTTACTGAATACCCGCTCATACTCCTGAGTCACTTGGTAAACCTCATTCTTTTGGTATGAAGGGGTGGAGTCAGTCCCCACCTGCAGTTGCTGGAAACACTCCTGAAGTTGCTTTATGGAACCATTGTCCTCCACCTGGTCGGATGAGACCAAGGCCTCTGCTGCCTGTATTGCATTGTTCCTGACAGTAAGCAGCTTAGCAACTGTGGCATACCGAGGTATTGTGGCCTCCTCCTCCCCACAATTCAAGAGACGAACAGGTACTCTCCCTTTGCGAACATCAACTACCCCTCTGGCTGTCAGGACAGTGGGTTGGCTATCAAGAGTACACTGGTTCTACCACTGCCTGGTAATCCTTTCCTCTGAGGAATATTGGCTTCCCGACACCAAATCAACATTTCACATCTGGGGGGTATTGTAATTGGGAAAGAATCACTCACTCAGACGCTGCCAATTTCTCCGCCAGACAGTTCTACCTGCTGTCTTTGCATCAGGGCCTTGATCTCCTTCTGCATGACTCGTTGTTCACTGGAACCAGCAGTCTCAGCCACCTGTTGCAACAAGACAATAACCTCGGAAAGACAATTTTCAATCACATTGGTACTTAGAGTCATCATTGGGTTACATTCTCGTCGATCAATATCCACAACTATCAGACCTTGAGATTTTAACTCTACTTGACCCACTTTAACAGTAATTTCTTTACATCCTATCTGCGGTAAAGACTAACCATTACTAGCAACTACCGTCAGTTCATCAGTCGGGACACAGGTAAGTTCAGAGTCAGCCCAATACCGCTTGTAAAGGATATACGGCTTAGTGGTCACCTGAGAGCCAGTGTCTAGCAAAGCGTTCATGGGGATGCCATCAATCACCACTGGGAGGACCGGTCGTCCTCCAACATACTTGGCTCGCCAGTTCCTTGGGCCTTGTGGTCCTACTCCTGGGGGTTGGCCCTCTGCCCCAGGGGTTACTCGTTTAAAGGACAGAATCTTGCAAGGTGGCCTGCTTTGTGGCAGTGTCAACAGATGGGACGTCCGTTCTGGTCATAGCGATCGCTGTTCCTCCCTCGGAGTGGTGGGATCCTCTTCCTCTGCATCCACAGGACATCCTCTGGACTGGAGGCCAACTGGATCTTCTCCTTGGAGGACTCCTGCAGGGACTGCATGGTTTTGGCAAGTGCAGCCATACCTTTGGTCAACTCCTGGACATGAAGACGCAGTTCTGAAGATGGGTCATTGTCCAGAGTCTGTGCATCAGCCTCCACAGGGCTGAGGGGGAAAGATGTTGTTTCTTGGTGGTAGGTGATCGCTGGGCGTCTAGGGGGCGCTGGACGGCTGACAGTCCGCAAGATCCAGGTCAGTGTTCTGCAGGGCTATAATGCGCAGCTGTGCTCTTTGGGTACTGGATAGGAGTCCTTCAATAAACTGCTCCTTTAACAGTCTGTCTCCATCCTGCACACTGTCTGGATCCATCTGCTTTATGGCTCGCAGCGCCTCCTGCAGGTTAAGAGCATAATCCCGTATACTGTCCTGCACTCTCTGCTTACATCCAAAGAATCTCATCTTTATTTCAGCTGCAGTGCGAGTGTCAAAGGTGTTTCTGAGCTTAGCCAGAATCTTTTTAACAGTCTCTTTATCAGTGTCCTGCCAGGCTTTTACTTCTCTCTGCGCTGCACCTGTCAGCTGCCCAATAAGAATGTTCACTTTCTGACTTTCAGACAGGGGATACACTTCGAACAAGCTGCACAGCCTCTCTGTGAATTCACTCAGGGTATGTGACTCACCCGAGTACTGCGGTAGCCAGGCTGCTCCTGGTATAAAGGGCATGGACAGCGGCATTATGGGGACCGCTGCGGTGGGCGCTGATTCTTGCGTTGCGCTGGCTGCTGGATTCAGTGGCGCTGTTGTAGCCGCAGCTGCACTGGACCCTGCATCTGGCGGTGCTGGGAGGTTAGCGGGAGCGTCCGCCGCTGCATTGGCGTTGTCCTCAGACATTTTCTCTCCCCCTAGT
This sequence comes from Dendrobates tinctorius, assembly GCF_039654945.1. Lineage (NCBI taxonomy): Eukaryota > Metazoa > Chordata > Amphibia > Anura > Dendrobatidae > Dendrobates > Dendrobates tinctorius. The sequence continues at coordinate 48,970,861 of NW_027361675.1, forward strand.
TAACGTTGGCCAGGCCGTGGGGTTGCGCTGGCTTACGGGATGTCGCTCCTCGGCTGGATCAGGGGGGTGCTGGAACTGCAGGCCTTAGCTTCTCACTTCCCGCGCGCTCTTCTCCTTTCGCGCTTCTTGGCTGGCTCCGCCCACGAAGGTCTGTCCCCTTTTCTTCCCATGTGCGCCAATCAGCAGGATAATGGTGGCAATGGCACCAATTACGCACACAGTCAATAGCACCAAACACAGTCTCTGGCACACAGGACCCGAGGATGCCGGGCTCTGTTATCCTGTTCGTGACACCAAAATTGATCGCCCGCCAGGGCAATGGGTTACTCGGTACCGGGCCGGGAAGTGTCACAGTAGTGGTGACCTGGTCCGTGGCCCTGGGCGTCCATGTAAGGGAGTCAAGTGATGAATAAAGGTAATGAATAGATGATTCGTGATGCCACCTGTGGTGTTCGGCAAGGAAGATGTTAAGCCGACGCTGCAGACAGATCCGCTGGGACGGATGGTGTGGTGCAGCCAAGATGTTATAACCCTCCACAGGCAGGGCTGTTGTCCCAGGGCAGTGTTGATGGGTGTTGGGAAGGAAGGTGCAGTGTCAGGCACTGAGATGTAGCAGTGCCGGGGAGGTTGCAGCAAGAAGGCAAGGACACAATAGGTTGCAGTTTCTTTACCTTTACTTGGCAAATGCAGTCCAGGGTCCTGAGTACAGATGGCACAGGAGCTGGTTAGCCTGGAAGCCAATCAGGAATCACTCTGGCAGATGGGTTGTGCAGTCTCCTTACTAGCGCTCTCTATGAAGTACTCCCAGTACTGAGTTACACTGGAGTTCCTCTTTTCTGATGCTATCCACACTCTACTCGCATGGCAGACAGCCATAGCCTTTTATCTCTCTTGGCTCAGCCGTCGCTGTTGTGCCTCCAAGGACTATGTGGGAATAGGGCATTTAAAGCTTCCTATTCCTCTGGTTTCTGGTGCAGGACCGTTAGTATCCATACACCCTTGGAGAGCAGGCTCCAGATCATGCGCTATCACTGGGACTGAGCTCTCCACTTTCCTCAGTCTCCCCAGCTCTTCTCCTCCACGTCTGCACACGACGCCCTCCTCACACTAACTACTCACTCCTTCCTGGCCCCCAGAGACAGCTCCTCCCCTAAGTTCTGGGTTCAGAGCTCCCTCTGCTGACCCGGAGTGAGAACTGTGTTGCATGCAGTGATTAACTGCCAGAGAGACACTTCATTGCTTCCAGGCGTGACATCACCCTCCCTAGGAGGAAGGTAATGCCACTGTGGCGACCATACTCCTGGGGGCGCCACACTGCCACTTAATATGAAGTTGATGAGTGGCGATCCCCACGCTCCCATCCCTAGGCAAATATGGCCTGAAGACAAGAATAGTTGCATAATTGTAGCACAGCCTCCAGTTGCAAAAGGAAAATGCAACTTTTCAAAGATTTTTACTCGAAAAAGCTTTGATGAATCGGTCTTAATGTACATAAATAAGTTATTTATCCTGATGATTGCTGTTTATTATTATTTTTTAATAGAATCCTGGTTAAGAAACACTAAATGCATCTCTGGTCCTACTGCAGACTAGACTATCTTCAAAACATGTCAAGTCTCCTCTTTTTCTGAGATGATATCAACCTCCTTATACCTGCAGACAGTTTTCATGCTTAGTCACCAGGATTTTTACATTGGCACAAAGATAATTTCTGTAAGGCTGAGAGTGATTGAACAGAGCACTCCAGAACTGTGCAGTTGTTAAATGTCACATAGTTCTCACTTTCCCAAGAGCAAGAAGCTATTTATTTGAAATACTCGCAAACCAAAGCAGGTTTAATCCTAGCAATAGCCTGCAATTGAATATTTTGAATCAATGATTGCAAACTCTATATGTACAGGCATTTGGTATTTGGATCATACTATGTCCAGTCTATTCCACCACACAACTTATGAAAAGCTTACTGCTGAGTTCCATCTTATACATAGCACATCTATTGTATAGGACTTACCAGGGGCTCTTTAACACAATATTTACACTAGAGATGCCTGAATCTTTTGATATTCAAATTTGCTGTCTTTGCCGAATTTTCAAAACAAGTTGATTTGCAGCAAATAAATTTGCATGAATCTCAGTACCAGAAAGCTTCTAATTGCTAAGAAAATAGATGGATGAGAGGAAAGAGAACATAGCTGACCATAAGAGCTTAACAGGAGAGAGAGGATTACCAGTGGGCATTTTGTTGGAGCAAAAAAAATTTGCTGGCTCCAGCAAAATGGTGGCAGCGCATGCGCAGTATCATTTATCAGCAAGCAATAGATGCTGCTGTGTATGCGCCACAACAGAACCATTTTGCTGGAGTTTTTTTTTTTTAAGGACACAATCTTATCTGCGCAAGCGCAGTATTTAAAATAGGAGGCTCAGTGACCTATCATTTAAGCCACAATGATGACGATGAGGCTAGAGCACGAAAAAAAAGACGCCCACATCCCCGCCCCGGAGCACGAGCATCTCATTAACTGAAAACTTCTAGCACAGATTAAACAAGAACCATAATACTGATTTTTTCAACCCAGGTATTTTTTAATCAGTGTAACAGTGCCAACCTGACACTGTAAGTAGATTACATAGCAAAAGCCTGATGACAGATTTGCTTTAAAATGTGTGCTTCTCCACAATGACAATTTATTTGGTGCAGTCCCAATGGCTATTCAGCTTATATTCAGCTTCTCTTTGTGAAGAATATATACACATAAAGAGAGTCATTGAGTTATTGCAAAATCACAAACACAATTGGATCATCTATGGTTTTTTTTAAATTAGCTTATTAACCAAGGAAAAGAGAAACCACATGTATATATATGCATACACCAAAATAATACATGTGCATTTTGCCAAAATAATTGTAGGTGAATAGCAATTTACACATTAAATTGTTTATACAATTTAGTTTCATAGGCCTATGAGTTGCTTAGATAATGAATTATTAAGCAGGTGAACAGAAGCATTGTCAAGCTCTGTATTTTTGAAAGTACAAATCACAAAAGCACTACCAATCTAATTAAGCTACAACCTAACATGCTGCCTAATGCATTATATAATATTAAAAAAAATTATGTAATGCCATAAATACATCTCGATACATTTCAACTATAACAGTTACGGTGGTACCGAGCCTCCACTCCCCAATATAGTGAGATGAGAGGAATTCCATCTATCCCAGATTTTATCAAATTTCCCCATAAAGCCTCTGTTTTGATAAAGTGTTCTCTCATATGGGATGACCGAGTTTACCAGGTCAATCCAGGCTCTGTGAGAGGGGTCCGACGCTCCCATCCAACGTAACGCCAGCACCTTCTTAGCCAAGAAAAGTGTCTCGGATAGAAAAATCCTAGCATAGTGTCCCCATTTCTCCTCATCTAACACCCCGAATTAACAAACTGACGGACTAAGAGGAACAGGAATTTGCACTAAGGATGTTAACAGTGATGTTATGCCAGACCAGTATGAAAGAACAATGGGGCATCCCCACACCATATGTACAAAGTTTGCTTCCATTGTATGAACCCTCAATCATTCCGAGGATTGGAGACGACCCATCTTGAAAAGTCGCAATGGAGTCAGATATGACTGGTGTAAGATATATAATTTAGTCATTCTATTATTGATAGATGGAGATACTGTACTTTAGTTGGAGATTCAAAAATCTCCTCCCAATCCCCTGCCTGAGCATCAGGAATGAGACCCTCCTACTTACCCCTAATTGTCGTTATAGCAGAGTCAGTTCCTGCAGACATGTACCGTATTTTCCGCTTTGTAAGACGCACTTTTTTTCCCCCAAAATTTGGGGGGAAAACAGGGGTGCGTCTTACAAAGCGGACATGCCTTACCTAGGCTGTGATCGGGGGCGTCCGGCGGTTGCTGGCCGCTGCTGCGGGTGTGTCCGGTGCCGCGTTGTGTGCCCGTCGATGCCTGGGGCTCTGCCAACATTGTGCGACAGGCCAGAGCCCCGGCATTTCCTCAGTTCCCTGTGTGCCGGTAAAAAGATGGCCGCCGGCGCATGCGCAGATGGGATCTCGGGACCCAGTTCTCGAGAGATGAGATTTGAAATCTCATCTCTCGAGAGGTGGGTCCCGAGATCCCATCTGCGCACGCGCCGGCGGCCATTTTCCCTGGGTTCCCTGTGTGCGCTCGGTGGTGCCTGCAAAAAAATGGCCGCCGCGCGTGCGCAGATGGGATCTCGGGATCCAGCTCTCGAGAGATGAGATTTCAGATCTCATCTCTCGAGAACTGGTCCCGAGATCCCATCTGCGCACGCGCCGGCGGCCATTTTTTTTTTACCGGCACTTCAGCGCACATATACAGGGAACCGAGGAAATGCTGGGGCTCTGGTCTGTCGAACAATGTCGGCAGAGCCCCGGGGATCGATGGGCACACAACGCCGCACCGGAGCACCCGCAGCACCGGCTTCCAACCGCCGGACAAGTGGAGAAACCTGACACCAGCACAAGACTCTGCAGCAGCAACAGCACACATCGGAGCCCCCCCTCATCCCTGAATGCGGCCTGCAGCATCACTCCACGCCTGCCTCCTCCAGCAGCGAGCCTGGGACCCCTCTACACCGCAGCCACCAACCCCGGTAAGCAATAAGATGCAAGGATTATAAGAGGCACCACCATTTTATTAAAAATATTTTTTTCTTATTTTTCTCCTCAAAAATTGTGGTGCGTCTTATAATCCGGAGCGTCTTATAAAGCGAAAAATACGGTACATACAAAGAGTAGAGATAAGGTCCTGAGTGCCTTGGGATTTAAGGATTCCTATTAAAGGGAGAGATGAGATAGCTTGGGTCGTACATGAATACTGTGAATGCGAATGGACAGCTGATTTGAGTTGAAGATAACGGAAGAATTACGATCTAGGGACATTATATTTAAGTTGGATTTGTTAAAAAGACATAAGGATATTACCTTCATATAAGTCTTTTATTAAAGAGACACCATGTGAGATCCAAAAGCCAGCGGATGGGTGGCTCAACAGCAGCGGGAAATAGTTATTGTTCCATAGTGGCATTTCAGCAATAGTGCCCTCAAAGCGGGTCACTTTTTTGATCTGCCTCCAGACTGACCTTACTAAACAGAGTAGAGGTAACAATCGGGGGGATTAAGTTTATCTGTTTCTAAAAGAACCTAATGAACAATTAATTTCTGCAGCATGAATGAGATGATGTTCCGAGTTAGGTAGATTATTTTCCGGCATTCACTTACTCAAAGCTTTACTGTAATTTGTCCTGCCAGATAGTATAGATAAAAATCCAGCAATGCCGCTCCTCCCATCCGCCTAGACCTCTGTAGAGTGGATAATTTAAGTTTGAGTCTAGATTTCCCCCATATAGAGGACGTGGTCAGGGAGTTCAGATTAGTGAAGATGAATTTAGGAACCAGAACCGCACTATGCTGGAGGGAGTAACTAAGTTTGGGAAGTAGAATCATTTCAATTAGATTAATACGGCCGGCAACGGATAGAGAAAGTTTATTCCATGAGGCAAATTTGAGTTTGACCAGATCCAGTAATGGGAAGATATTAAGTTGTAGGTCAAAATAACTGCTTTTAGATACATTAATTCCTAAATATTTAACCTTCGTCAGACTGCATAATTTTACAACATTAACAGGCTGCAGAGGTACAATTGTACCTTCATATATACCTCCACTGTGGGAAGACTTTCTCCTTTACTTGGTTTCAGAAACTAAAGTTCATTCAGCTACAAATGTTATGCTGATATCTATTGGCCAGTGTTGTTACTGCTCACTTATGTTGCTGTCAATTAAGTTGATTCAAACTGGGAGTGGCTTCTACTTCTCTTCCTGCCTCCCTCCTCTCAGTAGCCATTTTGCTGTTCATCTCATCGCTGTGAGCACACACATTTCTAGGCTTGTGAAGTTTTCAATTTCTTTGATACGAAGGTAGGAAAGTCTCACAGCATCTAACAGCAAGTTATACCTTCATTCGCCTTATGTGGGGACAGAACAGTCAGAAATTGTCTTTGAGCCTGGACTTGGCTTACATATATTTTGTATGAAACTTATCACTATAGGTATGATTTTTATATGAGAAATGGATAATAATTAGTATCTATATATTGTTTTACGATGTTTTACTTATATTCAGCACAAAATAAAGATGGTGGCTCTGTTACAATTTTCCTATTGGTCGAAAAAACAGTCGAAGATGGAATGAAAATTCTGAAACTGTATACGGTTTACATAATATATAAATGACATTTATAAATAATTATCACTAGAAATAATTTACTTTTTTATCTGCACTTTAGAATCGAGTTTCATTCTACTTGCCATGTGTTACTGAACTAAATTACGAAGCCAAAATTCATCTACCAAGTCATCATGAGTGATAGTGATGCTGGATCTAGTTTCCGCCATAATCCAGGAAAACATGTTTGCAGGTTAGTATCATTTTGTGAAAAGCCAATAATGTAGTATTGTGTAGTATTTCGGAAAATTATTTATTTTTCATTTTTTCATATTTACAGATTTACGTCTGACGAAATAATGCGAATGCTAGAAGAATCTGAATCTGAGCATGAGGAAGAACCATATGTTGCATCTGATGATGAAAACTATGTACCACAAGTGGATGTTACTGAAGAAGATTCAGACATTGAACAAGAAATGGTCATAGAGCAGGAAAAAGAATACGACTCAGACGAAAGTGTTGAGGATGAGTCTGTGCCTCAAAGTGCAGGCGACATTTGGACTGCTAAGGATAAAACTCAATGGTGTAGTGATCCACTGCCAAATGCACAAACAAAATCTCGTAATGTCCTACGACAAAGAGGTGGCCCTGCAGCAATCAGCAACCTGTATACAGCAAAAGAGATATTCAAGTCAATCATGACCCCGAGATGTGTGACATCATATTACGAGAAACGAATCGAAAGGCCAAGAGAGTTTGTGATGCTTACAACAACGAACTGGTACAACGTTTTCCTGATTCTTCTGAACGGCCACCACAAAAAACATTCAAGCAATTTACTGAAACTGAACTCCATGCATTTTTGGGCATACTGATTGCTGCTGGTGTGCACAGAGACAACAAAGAGAATCTGGAGGAAATGTGGAATGTTGATGCTCTGCCTCTTATACGTGCAGCCATGTCTCGTGACCGCTTCAAGATGATACTCAGATTTATCAGATTTGACAACGAAAATACACGTGCAGAACGTGTGCAAACAGATAAAGCTGCACCAATACGGGACATCTGGACAATGCTGAACAGAAATCTGAAGAGAGCCTACAAGCCATATAATTGTATCACCGTCGACAAGCAATTATTTCCATTTAGAGGCCATACTAAATTTACCCAGTATATACCTTCAAAACCAGCTAAATATGGCATAAAGATTTTCTGGGCTTGTGACTTGTCAAACGCCTACCCATTACAAGGTCAGCTCTACACTGGGAAACCAACTGATGGTCCTCGGCAAGTAAACATTGGTGAACGAACAGTATTGGACCTAGTGAGCTCGTATAAAGGCTCTGGAAGAAATGTCACCACTGATAACTTCTTTACAACCATGGAACTAGCTAAGGTATTGAACTCCTGGAACATGACACTAGTTGGTACAGTGAGAAAAAACAAAAGGTTCCTACCTAGCAACATGCAGCCTGCCAAAGAAAGGCCTGTAAACTCGACAAATTTTGCCTACAATCATGATGCAACAGTCTGTTCATATGTACCAAAGAAGAACAAATCAGTCGTGCTTCTATCATCTATGCACATGACGGGAGAAGTTGAAGAGACACTAGCAGCCAAGCCAGAGATAATAAAATACTACAACAAAACAAAAGGCGGAGTTGATGTTATGGATAAAATGTTGGGAGAGTACACTGTGAAATGACGAACATTACGTTGGCCTCTGGCATTTTTCTACAATATGATTGATGTCACTGGGTTTGCATCCTACATCATCTACAGAGAACACAATCCAAGCTTCAGGACAAAGGATCAACGAAGAAAGTTCCTGAAAGATCTCGCAAATCAGCTGTGTATGCCTGCAATTGAAGATCGTAGTACAAACCGAATGATGATGAGAAACCATTTTCTTCGAGGTGCAGTAGAAATGGTGCTTGGACGATGCATTCTGGTAACATCGCAAGCAGCAGCTGGCCCTCAAATACCTCATGGTAGTCGTGGACCCTCCCCTGTTGTTGGTAGTTGCTATGTCTGCCGAGACCTGAGGCGAAAACAACGTAAGACTAGAAAGTCTTGTGTGGTTTGTATGAAACCCATTTGCGATGAACACTCGGTAGCAAAGACAACATGCATTACTTGCGAAGAAAATCAATAAAAAAAGTTTCTTACATTTTCTTTTATAATGTAAATGAACAGTTTTTTTTACTTGTTTACAATAATAAAATAGCATTATCATTAAAAAAAATATTATTCTTTTTTCCTTGCATTATCTTCATTCAAAATATATGAGTGTACATCTGTACCTATGGAGCTTGTTATGGATGCAAAAATATCTTGACCCCTTATCTCAGAAGGGGGTGGAGATATTTTATTGAAATTTTGCCAATATATTCTAGACCAAAACTGCAGAGATGTCACGACATTTCAGCCCTCTACGGCTTTTCAAAGAAAAGTTATTGCAATTTTAAAACGGAATAGGTACAATTGTACCTACTCAGCCGGACGAAGGTTAAAGTGAGACACTACGGGCAAAGGGGATAGAGAGCTAAGATGGGAGGGGCAAGAGAGCGGACTTGTTCCAGTTAATATATAGGCCGGAGTATTTACCAAATTTATCTATGGTAGTAATCACATGTGGCAACGTCTTGTCTGTTTTATCCATAAACACCACCATGTCGTCAGCATATAGACCAATAGTATCTAAACGATCTGCTATTTTTATACCTCTAATATTCGGAGAGGCCCTCATACATATTGCCAACGCTTCTATAGTGAGGACAAAGAGGGCCGGGGAGAGGGGGCACCCCTGGCGCGTTCCCCTAGAAAGAGAAAAGGATTCTGATATAGAGTTATTTATAACTATACGAGCTTTAGGTTTTGCATATATTACACCAATCCATTATTGGAATTTATCACCAAAGCCATATCTTTGTAAACATGCAAACAAGAATGGCCATTCTAGGGAATCAAAGCCTTTAGCTGCGTCCAGCAATGCCAGAGCCCAATTATTATCCGGGTACCAGGGAGCTAGATTGAACCACTGACTGGACCCTCCTGATATTTATAGAGGTGCTCTTACCGGGCATGAAGCCCGTCTGGTCCTGGTGTATGAGATCTAATGTTACTGAATTTAATCTAGTGGCCAGAATCTTAGTGAAAATTTTATAATTTACATTTACTAGTGATATGGGGCGATAAGATCCACAATCAAGGGGGTCCTTCCTTTCTTTCTTAAGTATGATAATGTTTGCTTCATAAAAGGAGTCAGGTAAGCAGTCCCCCTCCAGATCCGTTTAAATACTTTTAGAAGAAGTGGTGCCAGAATATCTTGATGTTTTCTATACATTTCAACAAGGAACCCATCTGGTCCAGGAGCCTTACCAGGGGCCATAGCCATCATTTTTAATTTCCTCTATAGTAAAATCAGCATCCATAAATGCCCTCTTGGTAGCATTCAGTGTGGGGAATTCTATATCTGATAGATAATTCAGGCATTATGGAGTATCAAGACCACTCATTGAATTATATAATGTTGTATAATACTCATAAAAATAGTGAAGTATATCTTCAGTTGAGGTCACTATTGAATTATCCAATGTTCAGATCTGGAGTATGGTGTTAGATGTGTTATGCTGACGCACTAGAAAAGCCAAAAATTTACCTGCCTGATTCCCTAGTTCAAAATAGAATTGCCGAGTTAAAAATAATTTGAACTTAGACTTGGTGTCCATGTGCTGAGTACATAGCCTATGGGAAGTCAGCCATACCACTCTATTTTCATTTGTCTAGTTAGATAGATATGCTGCTTTGGAGTCTTTAAGTCGCTGTTCCATCTCATCATCCTCCCTCGAGGTCACCTTTATAATATAAGACATCGTAGAGGACAAACATCCTCTCAAATATGCCTTAAGGGCATCCCAAAACAGATTAGTATCCTTTGGTTCAGGGTGAGACGAGATGAAACAATCTAATTGGTCTATAGTTCTGTCATTAGAGCTTATCAATTTCAGCCAAAATGGATTGCGTTTCCAAAAATTATTTTGTTTTGATTGACCAAAATTAAGTCAAAGTATAATCGGACTATGATCTGAAATTCCTTTGTTACCATGTTCTATGTCATCTACCCACATCGCTAAACTACTGGAACCCAATGTATAGTCTATACGGGATAGAGTGCATTTAGTAGACGAGTGACAGGTGTATATCCTTTACCCCGAGGTGGCACATCCTTCACAGATTCAACCAACCACTATCCTCCATAAACAGTGCCAGTGAAGAGGGAGATGAGGGTAAAGAGGAGGTTCCACCAGAAGTCTCGTTATCCAGTCTAATTCTATCGAGATAGTCATCCATAACTAGATTAAATTCCCCCATACATATAATGTGTGCTTCAGGATAATTTAGAGCAAAGCTCATTGCTATCTGAAGAATTGACATATTGGCTGGGGGGATTGTATACACATAGTATAACATATGTCTTGGAGTTGATCAGTGCGCATACAAAAAGAAAGCGGCCTTCCGGGTCTTTTTGAGCCTCCCTGACCTCTCATCTCACATCTCTATGTATCAACAATGAAACCCCCTCGAGTAGCTAGTATGAAATGCGTGAAAAGACCACTGTACCCATGGCTTCTGTACATGTCGGGCTGAATCCCTGGTTAGGTGCGTCTCGATCAGAGCTACGATGTGGGGGTGATGGCACTTAATCTGGGAAAAAACCTTAAAGGGAGTCTGTCACCCCTTTTTCTGAATATCAGCTGCCGGCACCGACATCAGGGGCTTATCTACAGCATTCTGTACTGCTGTAGATAAGCCCCCGATGTAACCTGAAAGATAAGAAAAACACGTTAGATTATACTCACCCGGGGGACGGTCCGGTCTTGGTCCGATGGGTGTTAAGGTCCGGCGCCTCCCATCTTCATACTATGTCGTCCTCTTCTTTCCTTCCTGTCATGGCTCCGGTGCAAGCGCACTGCTCTGCCCTATTGCTCTGCCCTTATCTTTCAGGTTACATTGGGGGCTTATCTACAGCATTACAGAATGCTGTAGATAAGCCCCTGATGTCGGTGCTGGCAGCTCATATTCGAAAAAAGGGGTGACAGATCCCCTTTAATTCTCTTGTGAGGAGTCCCAAGACCCCTCACATTTCAGGTAATACAGACAATTTCAGAATCCATGTCCCCTCATTTATGTGTGAGATACCATATCACGCGAGTAGAGTTTATAGGCAACACATAAAGATGTTTGGCAGCAATATCTATAAAAACTTCAACAAACAGAACTAGTTAGAAAAAGAGAATAATAAGAAGTTCAAAAATAAAGGAGCAAAGTCCTGTGCTCCTATAGTAAATCAAACATGGGGATACCCTCACTGGAAACAGTGTCCGGTATGGTTGTTAAGTTGGACGCTAGTGGAAGGAGCTCCAATTCTACAGTTCTTCGGATAAATCTCAATTAGCTGCAAGCATATCAGGACTTATTTTCATGAGATCCCGTGTGAAAGCATAACCACTCAGCTGCCTCCTCCGTAAAAAACATGGAAGAGCCCTCATGGACAATGCGGAGATGAGCTGGATATATCATTGAATATAAGATGTTCTTTTTTCTGAGCTGCTTTTTAATGTCCATGAATTGTGCCCTTTGCTTTTGGAGTTCAATAGAGAAATCGGGGAAGATTGAAATCGTGGCATTGTTAAACTTAATAGGGCTTTTCTGATGTGCCAGACATAATATAGCATCTCTGTCCTTACAATCGAGGAGGCGCGCCAGGAATGGACTGTCCGGTTGACTGCCCAGTGGATGTGGCCTTGTGGGGACCCTGTGAGCCCTTTCCACAGAAAACATGGAGGACAATTCATCTCCTAGTGTATCCTTAAGCCAGTCCTCTAAGAATTGCTCAGGTTGTTGGCCCTCTGAGCATTCCGGTAATCCTATAAACCGAATGTTATTTCGGCGTAGTCTATTTTCAAGATCATCCACTGTTGTTAACTTAGTTTCCATGGGTAGGAGATTATCTTCAAAGTGGGATACTCTCGTTTCCACTTCTGTAATGCGCCTCCTCATGGTTTGCATATCCTGTCGGAGATAGCCCTCCTCAGAGTGCACATCCTCTATCTTTTCGGTCAGGGATGCTCTAGTTAAAGATATGGCCTGCAATAACTGTTCGGATGCTTGTCTAAAGGCCCCGTCACACACAGCGATATCGCAAGTGAGATCGTTGATTTTGCGACGCCACAGCAATCTCACCAGCAACATCGCTGTGTGTGACATGGATCAGCGGACCAGCCCCACTGCCGGGCATCGCTGATCGCGCTCCATCGTCCTGGGCCTTTTTTGATCATTGGTCTCCTGCTGGCCAGCGCACATCGCTGCTTGTGGCAGTGAGAGACCAGCGATCAGCGACGCTGGACGCTGGTTTCCAAGGTAAACAGCTGGTATCTAAGAGCCACGTGGCTCTTGGATACCTACTGTTTACATTGGAAACCAGCATGCTTGCTGGTCCTGATCGCTGGAGGGGCTGTCTATGTGACAGCTCACCAGCGATCAGCTAACGATGTCTCAGCAATCCCATCCACGTCGGATCGTTGGTGGGATCGCTGAGACATTGATACGTGTAACGGGGCCTTAAGGGTGAGATCGTCTTGGTCCCCACCTCCCTCACTATCAGAAGCGTGTTTTTTATGCTGATCTGTAGTTTTAGCATGTGATGAATTATGCCTGAGAGATCGTGCACTGTCGGACGGATCAGTTCTTACAAATTCTTTCAGTTTGTCAGTCTCCCCCGACCTTTTTGAACTATTCATACTGAACAGTGATGCAAATGGCAAGCTGAATAAACATGTGCCCACAAAATTCCTTTTTCCTTTGACTCCAGCAGCAATAGTGTTAATCTACAATATATATGTGCTCGTTTAAGCTTGGTAGTAGAAAGGAATGCAGCCAGCTCAGAATAGGGTTGCAGCGTGAAGTGTTGAGTTATGACCAGCCTGAGGTCATCACCCAGGTCCTGCAGCGCAGAGTGTTTTGCAGTGCCTGCAGGGGGTGGGCACAGTCTGAGTGCACAGACCCCTGAAATGGCAGGCGCCACGGGCTAATTTATTGTGACCAGGGGAGCACGGGGCTCATTTCTCAGAGCTCACACCACGCTTCCCATGCAAGTATCTCAGAGAATCGCTGAGTGAGCCCACAGGTCTCCTCAGGAGCATGATCCGACAGATGGCGTTCATCTCTCTGCAGGAGACACAGGAGAATATGGCCGCCGTCCACTACAGGCCTCACTCCCCGCTGGAACAGCCGTGGGGCCTCCTCACTGAAGCCGCTCATGCACCTCCCGGGGAGCTGGACGCCGTCAGGAGTCTGGGGGACTGTACCGCAGGGAAATATATCGCTCTCAGTGGGCGCCATGTTCAGGATAATTGCCCAAGGTGCAACCTCATGGCTCTGCTATATCGCCCCACCCCTGGATCATCTATGTTGACCTTAAAATGGAATTGGCCTTCAAGATCTGCCCAGATGTGCCCTTAAATTGGATGATCCAAATATATTACATGAGCCACTTGTTGACAGGAAGAACATTATTTTCTCACCTCTGCACATGACTGCACATGACCCTGGGTCTCATGAAGCAATTCATTAAAGCTTTGCCAACTGAAGGAGACTGTTTAAAGTACCTCAATGTGGCATTTTCTATCCTTTCATTTAAAAAAAATAAAGGCTGGTGTGATTGATGGTCCACAGATTCGGTAGCTAATGAAAGTCAGAACTCCAAAATAATGGTTGGTTGGTTAAAGGCCTTGTCAATGACTGTCTTGAAAATGCTTGAGTAATCAATTACACTGAAATTGTCCAGAAACTCTTGGAGAGCTACAGAATGATTGGCTGCAACGTAAGCATCAAGGTGCAATTTCTGCCATGTTATTAACTTCTCTGAAAGTCCTGGTGTAGTCAGTGATGAGCAGTGAAGATTTCCCCAAGATTTGAAAATGAGACGGTACAAATACGGTATAAATATAGATGATATGCATATATGATGGCTGACTATTGTTGGCCAAAATATCGACCATCCCCCCACTATTTATGTATTTTTGCACTTTTTTTTCCGGGTGCAGCCAAGCCCAAACACGACTGGTATCACATTAGGGATGTTCACACTGGGATGCATTGTGAGTGTGCTGGCCAGCCCGCCTAATCGAAAAGTAGGAGCGTGACTAATAGGCTGTGAACCAGACACTGTGCAGTACCCTTATGTGAACAGCACCCTATGCAGGCCTTCATTGTGCAATTGCATACTGGGCAGTCACCCCCTCCAGGAATGGGTAGGTGGAGAGTATCGGGATCCTGTCAGCGCCGGCGGACTGCCGTGGCTGAGCAGGGTAACTCACCAAGACTACGGGAGGGTCCGGGGTCCGATACTGCAGGGAAAGTTCAGACAACAGGACCTGCGACACTGAAGATAGTAAAAAGTGCAAGGACCTACGATCATGTGACCACAGGGGGCGTGGCTTAGCATCCTGCTGCAGGAGATGCTTATAGGATTCTATTACAGGAATCCTGGAGTAAAAGCTAGGGAAAGTCAGGTCAGACAAGCGGGGGGTCATACACGGAGAGGGCGGCGCGGTACCAGAGGGACAAGCAGAGAATAGTCAGAACGTATGCAAAGAATCACACACAGAGATAGCAACGCAGTACAAGAGGGGAAATCAGAATAGTCAGGTCCAAGGCAAAAGAGTCATACACGGAGATAGCAGAGCAGTACAAAAGGAACAGGCAGAACTCGTAACAGGGACAGAACCGGATCAAAACCAAACAAGCATAAAGTATCACAGTCACAAAGCACACCAGGGTCACACACACTCGGCCAAGTGTCTGAGTATAAGCAACGAGGAATAAGCCCACAATGAGGCTATAAAAAGCCTCCCAGAATCTCAGAGTGAGGCCTTCCAGATTAACCTCTGAACTACCTAATCCCATAAACTAAGCAGATCATGACAGAGAGTGGCTGTTGATCCAGTATTTTGCACCTGTGTTGCTAACATCTTGCTATATGGGCTGGCTGCACCCTGTAGTGCATTTGTTCTAAGATCTGGGCAGGTAAGCGGTGCTGCCTTTTTTTTGCTGTGTGATAAAACACTCCGGGATCGCCTTTGCTGGGGTCAAAGGTCACGTGCGTTCAGCATGAAACTCAGGCTCAGAGCTGGGATTCGTGTATAACTGACCCTGGGTCAGGTTTATTAACTGTGAAAGCAATGCAAAAGGAAATAAAACATGAAACAAATCCTTGCCTGTCTGGCACTAACTAAACAATGGACAACCTAACTACCAACTGGCGGGCTTCTCCCGTCCAGCCAAACCACAGTTGCAGTGGGCACTGCTTCCACTCACGTGTGTCTCTCACACAGACAGGCTCTCTGTGTTCCCAGGCTGAGACACTCACACAACCACCTGGCATCCTTTTATATCCGCCTCCCAATATTCATTAGTAAGCAGGTGTGATACTGACCAGACTAGGCCACATAGGAAAGGAATCTGGGCGAAATATACCTGCCCTCATGCACTATTCCCACATGATTCTCACATACCCCCCCCCCTCTGCTCAGACCACTCCGGTCGAGCAATGACACCTGCCAAACAGTGCACTCGGGACAGGGCATCTGCATTCCCCATCTGTACCCCTGGGCGGTGCTCCACCGTAAAAGTGTAGGCCTGCAGGGCAAGGAACCACCGGGTCACCCGGCTATTCCGTTCCTTGTTCAAGTGCATCCACTTGAGAGGGGCATGGTCAGTGATCAGCCTGAACTTTCAGCCCACCAGGTAATATTTGAGGGCCTCTAGAGCCCACTTAATGGCGAGGCACTCTTTTTCTACGACTGCATACCTTTGCTCGTGTTTATTCAGCTTCCTGCTGAGATAGAGGACTGGGTGTTCCACTCCGTCCCTCACTTGTGAGAGTACGGCCCCGATCCCGGTATCAGAGGCATCTGTTTGTACCACAAACTCGCTGCAGAAGTCCGGAGTCACCAGAACGGGCTGAGAGCAAAGTGCCCGTTTTAGGCTATGGAAGGCTTCTTCAGCCGCTAAACTCCATTTAATCATGACGGAGTCTTTCCCTTTTGTAAGATCCGTCAGGGGGGTAGCGATGGCTGCAAAATTGGGTATGAACCGGCGATAATAGCCGGCGATCCCCAGGAAGGCTTGTACCTGCTTCTTGTTGACAGGTTGCGGCCAGTCCTGAACTGCCTGAATCTTATCAACCTGGGGTTTAACAACACCCCTCCCAATTACATACCCCAAATACCGGGCTTCTTCTAGCCCGATGTGACATTTCTTGGGGTTCGTGGTTAGACCTGCCTCCCACAGGTCGTCAATCACAGCTTGTACTTTCTGGAGATGAGTCTCCCAGTCCAAGCTGTAAATGACAATGTCGTCCAAATAGGCCGAAGCGTACCGCCTATGTGG
Source organism: Dendrobates tinctorius (assembly GCF_039654945.1). Lineage (NCBI taxonomy): Eukaryota > Metazoa > Chordata > Amphibia > Anura > Dendrobatidae > Dendrobates > Dendrobates tinctorius. The sequence goes on from NW_027361675.1 coordinate 48,987,532, forward strand.
CCTCAGGACTCGATCCTTCAGTCTCTGGAAGGTCGCCGGTGCTCCGTGCAGTCCAAACGGCATATACACATACTGAAATAGACCTTCTGGGGTAGCAAATGCCGTCTTTTCTCTGGCAGCCTCCGCCAGAGGGATCTGCCAATACCCCTTTGTTAGGTCTAGGGTCGTAATATACCGGGCTTTTCCTAACCGATCTATTAACTCGTCGACCCGGGGCATAGGGTAGGCATCAAATTTTGAGACCGCATTCAGTTTCCTGAAGTCATTGCAGAACCGGATGGTGCCGTCCGGTTTAGGAATTAGCACAATCGGGCTGGACCAAGCACTGTGCGATTCCTCAATGACACCTAACTCTAACATTGCCTTCACTTCTCGGGAAACGGCTTCACGGCGCGCTTCCGGGATTCGGTAGGGCTTTACGTGAACTGTGACACCAGGTTCCGTTACAATGTCATGTTTCATTAGCGTAGTCTGCCCGGGTTTTTCTGAGAAAAACTTTTGGTTGTGAAGTAGAAACTGCCTGACCTCAGTCTTTTGCCGCTCCGAGAGAGTCTCTGCAACCTGTACCTCCGGTACGGTATGTGAGCAGACGGGACGGGCCAGCTCCGCTGACAAGGCAGACCGATCTTTCCAGGGTTTTATCAGATTTACATGATAAATCTGTTCAGGTTTCCGTTTACCTGCCTGGTATACTTTGTAGTTTACTTCACCAACTCTTTCCTTAATCTCAAAGGGGCCCTGCCACTTTACCAGGAACTTACTGTCCACCGTGGGGACCAGGATCAACACCCTATCTCCGGGTGCAAACGTACGGATCTTGGCGCCCCTATCATAGATTCTTTTTTGGGCTCCTTGAGCCTGTATCATGTGTTCTTTGACGATAGGCATAACAGCCGCAATACGGTCCTGCATTTGTGTGATGTGATCTATCACTGTTTTAAACGGTGTGACCTGACCATCCCAGGTTTCTTTTGCAACGTCTAACAGTCCGCGAGGACGTCGGGCGTACAATAACTCGAAAGGCGAGAATCCCGTGGAAGACTGGGGTACTTCCCTGATGGCAAAAAGCAAATACGGAAGTAAATAGTCCCAGTTCTTCCCATCCTTGTCTATCACCTTTCTCAGCATCTGCTTCAGAGTTTTATTGAACCGTTCGACCAACCCGTCTATTTGAGGGTGATACACAGATGTGCGTAACGGTTCGATTTGTAACAATCGGCAGAGCTCCTTCATTACCCTGGACATAAAGGGGGTCCCCTAGTCGGTGAGTATCTGTTTTGGTATACCGACCCGACTAAACACATGCACCAGTTCCTTGGCAATCGTCTTGGTGGCCGTGTTACGCGAAGGGATGGCCTCCGGGTAACGAGTGGCATAATCCAAGATGACCAGGATATGTTGGTGTCCACGTGCAGACCGTGGAAGGGGCCCAACTAAATCCATCCCAATCCTCTCAAACGGGACTTCAATAATAGGTAGGGGTACCAAAGGGCTACAGAACCGGGGCTTAGGTGCAGAGGCTTGGCAGTCAGGACAAGACTCACAATATACACGAATATCGTGATGCATGCCTGGCCAAACAAAACAGTGTAATATCCTTTCGGTGGTTTTCTGGACTCCCAGGTGACCTCCCATCACATGTCCGTGGGCCAGGTCCAGCACCTGCCGCCGGTAGGGTTTTGGCACGACTAATAGTTGCACCGTATCTTCCCCCTTTTTCTCTATCTGATAGAGTAAATCATTCTTCAGAACCATGTAAGGATATGCCAGCCTAGAGCCAGGTTCTACGGGTACCCCATTTATCACTTTTACATTTGTCCTAGCCTGAGAAAGGGTAGGATCCTTTATTTGCTCGCTTTGGAAGTCATCTTTCTGAACTTCTAAATCCGGCAAACGGGGAGGTGGACGGCTGTCGGCCTCCTCCTCTTCCCCGGTCTCCTCCGTATCACCCGCCATGACTGAAAACGGGAACTGCAGGTCATTTCCCGCAGACTCTTCCCCCAAGTCTTCCGGGGAGACATCTTCCAGGGGTTCGAGACCCCCACGCGCCTTGGGAGAAGAATCATGTACACTATTACCCGAGGGCATCAACTGATTCTCCCACAATTGCCAGAAGTGGGGAAAATCCCGGCCCAGGATAACATCATGCAATAACGCCGGGACAAGTCCCACTTTATGTTGCACAGACCCATAGGAAGTAGTAATGCATATGACCGTGGTGAGGTAGGAACAGGTGTCTCCATGCACACGTTACAGAAAATTTGTCTGATGGTCCAGTCGGGGCTGACACCAGACTGGCCTTCACCAGAGTCACCACACTTCCCGAGTCTAACAATGCCACCACATTTTTGCCATCAACAATTAAATCACACAAGTGTTTTTCCACATCCTTTTGACCGGCATTCACACTCACCACCCGTGCAACCATAGACATGTGGTTTTTAGAGTCTGTGACGTCGCACTGCATGGGTTCAGTAGTGACCGGACAGTTCGCAGCAATATGTCCCATCTCTTGGCAGCGGAAACACCTAACGGGCCCCTTGCTTAGACCATAGTTCGTTACTCTCGGCCTCGCAGTGCGGGCAGTCCCGTTTTCCTCCCCCACTGTCTTAGGGATTTTTCCATCTCCCCTACTCCCTGGATCAGTCTTACCGGTTCCACGTGGAGATGATGAAGAACGAGGTGGGGTAGCGTCGTCTCGGAGTCCTTCCGCCACGGAGTAACGTTCAACCAGATCCACCAGTTGATCTGCCATCGTAGGAATTCCATGGCTTACCCACTTCCTCAGGGCTGGCGGTAGAGCTCTCAAGTACTTGTCCATGACGACTCTCTGGATTATCTCTGGCGCTGTCAATACCTCGGGTTGTAGCCACTTCTTCGTCACGTGGATCAGGTCGAACATCTGTGACCGCGGTGGTTTATCCGGCTGATAAGTCCATTGATGCACTCTCTGTGCACGGACAGCGGTCGTCACTCCCAGCCGGGCCAAGATCTCGGCTTTCAGTTTGTCAAAGTCCTGCGTGGCTTCAGGCTCTAAGTCATAATAAGCCTTTTGGGCCTCACCGGAAAGAAACGGGGCAATCAGGCCGGCCCATCGTGCCTTCGGCCATTTTTCTCGCACCGCCGTCCGTTCAGACGTGGTCAGGTATGCCTCGACGTCATCTTCGGTCGTCATCTTCTGCCAGTACCGACTCACGTGAATCACTCTCGACTCTGCTTCCAGGTTAACCTCCTGTAGGCTTGCCAGGCGCTGCGCCACCTGCTGGAGAAGCGAACGATCGGTAACTGTCATGTCCACCAACTCCTTCAGCTGTGCCATCATCACCCGATTAGCTTCTTGCTGGACGGCGGTGGACTGTACCAGCGCTTTCACCACGTCCTCCATGCTCATGCTTAAAACATGTGTTGCCCGCGTTCTCCACCACAATGTGATAAAACACTCCGGGATCGCCTTTGCTGGGGTCAAAGGTCACGTGCGTTCAGCATGAAACTCAGGCGCAGAGCTGGGATTCGTGTATAACTGACCCTGGGTCAGGTTTATTAACGGTGAAAGCAATGCAAAAGGAAATAAAACATAAAACAAATCCTTGCCTGTCCGGCACTAACTAAACAATGGACAACCTAACTACCAACTGGTGGGCTTCTCCCGTCCAGCCAAACCACAGTTGCAGTGGGCACTGCTTCCACTCACGTGTGTCTCTCACACAGACAGGCTCTCTGTGTTCCCAGGCTGAGACACTCACACAACCACCTTGCATCCTTTTATATCCGCCTCCCATTATTCATTAGTAAGCAGGTGTGATACTGATCAGACTAGGCCACATAGGAAAGGAATCTGGGCGAGATATACCTGCCCTCATCCACTATTCCCACATGATTCTCACAGCTGTTTAATCTATTGTTGGAGCATCAGGCGAGGTTGTCCACAGATTGAACACTCCAGGAAAAGCTATAAGTGTAGATTTTTACCTTAACTGCTGCCAGTGCCTACCTTTACTACTTGCACACAATTTGAATTACAATAACAATATATCATTTGCATGAACTAAATAGCATTATGTAAATATTACATTCCGCTTATATTTTACATTATTTTCCACTGTGTGTGCATTTTGTATAGTTTTGGAGACAAAGGGAGGGGATCCTGGAGCTTAAAAAGTGGTTGTGATCAACAAAAACTGGTGTCACTTTTGCATTCAGAAGCCAAAAGCTTAGTCAAAGACAAGTGTCAGATCGAACTAAACGAAAATTGTGTTTCCCAGTTTAATTCGAAACAGTTATAGCTGCCGGGCATTATTAGGAGGCCGGCACAGCAACACAAAAAGACATGAGTTCACTCTCTGATGCTTCAGCAGCGTGGGAAATAATGGTGGGCAAGTTTTCCTTTTGTTTTTTGTGAACAGTAGGTGAAATCTCAAAGTGTTCAAATTCTTGTGAAACTGTGCATTTCAGGAAATTTGACTCAATCTCGATCCTCTGCAAATCGATCTGCTCATCTCTAAGTGACACACATCAGAAGATGGCATTTTAGAAATCCTAAAGCTGAGAGCTCCAGAGATCACTTGAAATTAATGGGGCAAAATGGTAAATAAGCCTATATTTTCCTGATCATGCAAAGGATGTTATATCTTTTAAAAGTGTTAAAACAAACTGCGTCATCGTCAATATTGATTTCCAATAGGTTTATTAATGAATGCTGTTTGTAAATGTTGCATAATAAATGGTGCTGTGAAATGTTTATATGTTAACTTGACACCATTTCATCATTTCTGAAGTGCCATAGGTGGAAAGATAGATTGGCAAAATGATAGCTAAGTAAGCAGTTGATGTACAGCAATGAAGCCACCACTATATTGTCTATTATATTAAAACAAAACTCCTAACATTTGAACCCCATTGTGGGAAAATGTAGGTTCTTTTCCCATCCCATTTAGGGTCTCCCTCTCACTAAACAAACCAGAAATGTGTCTGATGGGGTGATGTATTGCACATTGGGTATGACTATAATATAAATTGTTATTTTCAACATTAACCCCCAATCCTGAATGCAGAATTCTGTTGATTTATATGAATTGTTGAAAAGGTCACCCACAAACAATTTTCCTCACCACAGCTGTTAAGCACCCATCTCTTTGTCGCAATACATTACTGGAAATGTATTTTTCCACCATAAGACAATATAAGACAGTGCTTGAGTCAATACTACATTTATATATTTTCCACACTAGTTCTTAGACTAGAAGGATGTCTTCACTGAAATGAAAGACTGATGTCTGTAATGGGTCAGGTGTTTTGGCTTTTTCATACAAGAACCTGTAATATGCACCTGGACACAGTAAAAGGTATCTGATTTGTAAGATCTACAGTACAACCTATAATTTAAGGCTAACAGCAACAGGATAAGTAGGTGTTACGTTTATGCAAAATATTCACAGATACAGGAACTTGTTATTGCAATAGCAGAAATGAGCTTGGTTGTTGGCATGTATATCGATAGCTTTAGCCCTGCTACTATAGTACAGTACATGCAGAATCACATGGTAATGGAAATCCCATACCAGCTACAGCCAAAAATAATTTCTATCAAACTGATAAACCATTTCAATAATGGCACATCTGCTGATGAATGATCTGAATAATTGCAAGTAAACACAGCAATGAAATACAGATGTACTGACGATTGATAGAATCACAAACATGCCCACTCCCCCACTCTCAACTGGGGATTGCTCTCCATCTGCTAGTGACTTGCAGGAGTTAACACAAACATGGCAATTTCAGCATCACTTCTTCATGCATAGGCAATTCATATTCATTAGTCTGACACAATCATTTCAAGTTAACGCAGAAAGCAATTATTACTAAATATGATGGTTATCTGAAGAGCCGAAAAATAGGTACATCTCCCGGTATTGCACGTTGTACCTAAAGCCCTTATACAGTGGGGAAAAAAAGTATTTAGTCAGTCAGCAATAGTGCAAGTTCCACCACTTAAAAAGATGAGAGGCGTCTGTAATTTACATCATAGGTAGACCTCAACTATGGGAGACAAACTGAGAAAAAAAATTCCAGAAAATCACATTGTCTGTTTTTTTTTCATTTTATTTGCATATTATGGTGGAAAATAAGTATTTGGTCAGAAACAAAATTTCATCTCAATACTTTGTGATATATCCTTTGTTGGCAATGACAGAGGTCAAACGTTTTCTGTAAGTCTTCACAAGGTTGCCACACACTGTTGTTGGTATGTTGGCCCATTCCTCCATGCAGATCTCCTCTAGAGCAGTGATGTTTTTGGCTTTTCGCTTGGCAACACGGACTTTCAACTCCCTCCAAAGGTTTTCTATAGGGTTGAGATCTGGAGACTGGCTAGGCCACTCCAGGACCTTGAAATGCTTCTTACGAAGCCACTCCTTCGTTGCCCTGGCGGTGTGCTTTGGATCATTGTCATGTTGAAAGACCCAGCCACGTTTCATCTTCAATGCCCTTGCTGATGGAAGGAGGTTTGCACTCAAAATCTCACGATACATGGCCCCATTCATTCTTTCATGTACCCGGATCAGTCGTCCTGGCCCCTTTGCAGAGAAACAGCCCCAAAGCATGATGTTTCCACCACCATGCTTTACAGTAGGTATGGTGTTTGATGGATGCAACTCAGTATTCTTTTTCCTCCAAACACGACAAGTTGTGTTTCTACCAAACAGTTCCAGTTTGGTTTCATCAGACCATAGGACATTCTCCCAAAACTTCTCTGGATCTTCCAAATGCTCTCTAGCAAACTTCAGACGGGCCCGGACATGTACAGGCTTAAGCAGTGGGACACGTCTGGCACTGCAGGATCTGAGTCCATGGTGGCGAAGTGTGTTACTTATGGTAGGCCTTGTTACATTGGTCCCAGCTCTCTGCAGTTCATTCACTAGGTCCCCCCGCGTGGTTCTGGGATTTTTGCTCACCGTTCTTGTGATCATTCTGACCCCACGGGGTGGGATTTTGCGTGAAGCACCAGATCGAGGGAGATTATCAGTGGTCTTGTATGTCTTCCATTTTCTAATTATTGCTCCCACAGTTGATTTCTTCACTCCAAGCTGGTTGGCTATTGCAGATTCAGTCTTCCCAGCCTGGTGCAGGGCTACAATTTTGTTTCTGGTGTCCTTTGACAGCTCTTTGGTCTTCACCATAGTGGAGTTTGGAGTCAGACTGTTTGAGGGTGTGCACAGGTGTCTTTTTATACTGATAACAAGTTTAAACAGGTGCCATTACTACAGGTAATGAGTGGAGGAAAGAGGAGACTCTTAAAGAAGAAGTTACAGGTCTGTGAGAGCCAGAAATCTTGATTGCTTGTTTCTGACCAAATACTTATTTTCCACCATAATATGCAAATAAAATGAAAAAAAAACAGACAATGTGATTTTCTGGAATTTTTTTTCTCAGTTTGTCTCCCATAGTTGAGGTCTACCTATGATGTAAATTACAGACGCCTCTCATCTTTTTAAGTGGTGGAACTTGCACTATTGCTGACTGACTAAATACTTTTTTCCCCACTGTATATCTATGTAATAAAATGAATATGTACTATACATGTACATGAAAGCAATAAAGCATGTTCATCTACTGTTTATCGGATTGAACTGCAGGAAATAGATTTTAGTTATGAGGTTATCAAAAAAAAAGGCCCAGCGTCATTTCGCATACTGCTGAAGAGTGACAGAGTAGTCTCATGATTTCAGGTGGAGCTGGGTGGGTGTTACCATATCTATCACATCACATGTGCAAGCGCTTCCCATCAAGGGGGGCTATGAGACCGGAGTCATACTACCGTAGAAGACGGACGAATGCTCTGCGAAAAAAATTTGCATAGCACTCAGACCAATGTTAATCTATGGGGCAGCTTCCATCATCTATTTTTCCTCGCCCATTTTATACGTGCGGATGAAATCGTAGCATGCTGGCTGCAATTTGCACCGTATCTCGGCCGAGACTCGACAATGCACGTCTATGGGTGCGAGAAAAAGACGGATTACACATGGACAATGCGTGAGGCTTGCGAGAAATACGCACCGGAGTCCTTTAGAAAAGCCGGCAATTCAGGGTGCTGTACTGTAAAATGTCATTGACACACACACACACACACACACACACACACACACATATATATATATATATATATATATATATATACACACACACACTGTATATTTCATAGAGATATAGATAGCAGAATAGGTGATGCACATTTTCTGGGGTGGCTGGGGGCAGATTTTTTTAGCCAGGGAGGGCCAATAACCATGGTCCTTCTCTAGGCTATTAATATCTGTCCTCAGTCACTGGCTTTCCATCTCTGGCGGAGAAAATTGCGTGGGTGCCCACGCCAGTTTTTTCCTTGAAAAATTGCTTTTATTAAACACCTACAGCTACAATATTTTACAAACATACACTACGAACATTATTAGTGACTTACATCTCTATATATAAAACTGAATGTATGTATGTGTGTATGTGTGAGTATCACCAACCAATCACGAAGCATCTTTCATTTCACCAGAGCTGTTCAAAAGAAGCTGAGCTGTGATTGGCTGCTATGAACAACAGTTTTCCTTTCAACCAACCACTAAGCATCTCTCATTTCACCAGAGCTGGTCAAAAGAAGCTGAGCTGTGATTAGTTGCTATGTGCAAGTTTTACCACTTGACAACGCCTCAGCAGACACTGACATGGTGGAAGAAATCTAGCATCCCCGGGAACATAAGCTGCCAGCCATTGTCTGCCCCCCAGAAAGGAGCAGAGAGCACATGACAGAAATGAACCCCCCCTCCCATGGCCATATACCTATCACACATCCTCCATCCCATAGGCACATCTTCCCTCTTAAAGGGATCTCCGGTATGGAAGTTAGGGCAAATCCCTCAGCGCTATGATTCTGACCCCAGGCCTCTCTTAAAGGGATCATTGGTATGGAAGTTAGGGCAAATCCATCCAGCACTTTGGTTTTGACCCCAGGCCTCTCTTAAAGGGACCACGGGTATGGAAGTTAGGACCGTTCCACTCAGCTCTGTGGTTCTGACCCCAGGGTCTCTTAAAGGGATCATTGGTATGCAAGTTAGGGCAAATCCACAGCATTTTGGTACTGACCCCAGGTCTTTCTTAAAGTGATCTCTGGTATGGAAGGCAGGGCAAATCCATCCAGTGCTTTGGTTCTGACCCCATGCCTCTCTTAAAGGGATCCCCGATATGGAAGTCAGGGCAATTGCCTTCAAATGCTCTGGTGCTGACCCCAGTGTCTCTTAAAGGGATCTCCTGTACGGAAGTTAGGGCATATCCCTCAGCGCTCTGATTCTGACCCCAGGGTTCTATTAAAGGGATCATTGGTATGCAACTCAGGGCAAATCCATCCAGTGCTCTGGTTCTGATCCCAGGCTTTCTTAAAGGGATCCCCAGTATGGAAGTTAGGGCAAATCCACTCAGCGCTCTGGTTCTGACCCAAGGTCCCTCTTAAAAGGATCCCCGGTATGGAAGTGAGGGCAAATCCACTCTGCACTTTGGTACTGACCCCATACCTCTCTTAAAGGGATCCCTGGTATGGAAGTCAGGGCAATTGCCTTCAAATGCTCTGGTACTGACCCCAGGCTCTCTTAAAGGGATCTCCTGTATGGAAGTTAGGGCAGATCCCACAGTGCTCTGATTATGACCCCAGGGTTCTATTAAAGGTGTCATTGGTATGCAAGGCAGGGCAAATCCACTCAGTGCTCTGGTTCTGATCCCAGGCTTTCTTAAAGGGATCTCCAGTATGGAAGTTAGGGTAAATCCCTCAGCGCTCTGATTCTCACCCCAGGCTTCTATAAAAGGAATCATTGTTATGGAAGTCAGGGCAAATCCACTCAGCACTCTGGTTCTGACGCCAGGCCTCTCTTAAAGGGATCTCCGGTATGGAAGTTAGGACCGTTCCACTCAGCGCTGTGGTTCTGACCCCAGGCTTATGGGATGATGCGGGATATTAGGGGGAGTAGTCTGGTGGCTCTGGCTGATGGGATGATGTGTGATATTAGGGGTAGTAGTCTAATGGCTCTGGCTGATGGGATAATGTGCGATAGGGGTAGTAGTCAGGTGGCTCTGGCTGACAGGATGATGTGGGATATTTTGGGGTAGTAGCCCGGTGGCTCTAATGGGATGATGTGGGATATTAGGGGTAGTAGTCCGGCGGCTGTGACGGGATGATGTGGGATATTAGTGGCAGTTGTCTGGTGGCTCTGGCTGACGAGATGATGTGGGATATTATAGGTAGTAGTACGGCGGCTGTGACCGGGTGATGTGGGATATTAGTGGTAGTTGTCTGGTGGCTCTGGCTGATGGGATGATGTGGGATATTAAGGGTAGTAGTCTGGTGGCTTTGATGGGATGATGTGGGATATTAGGGGTAGTTGTTCGATGGCTCTGGGTGACGGGACGATGTGGGATATTAGGGGTAGTAGTCCGGTAGCGCTGGCTCATAGGATACTGTGGGATATTATAGTGAATGTGGCTATGCGGAGTGGGTGGGGCTGTACAATCAGCTTTATATATAAAGATATAATCATTATAATTTGTTATAACTAACCGTAGTTAGTTACTATGCCCGGGCAGCGCCGGGCTCTTCAGCTAGTATATAAATATAACTGACATGCAATGGTTTACTGTATGTAAACCATGTCTCCTATCCTGTCGGGTTCTGCAATGATTTTACAGAAGCCAACAAATGAATTAACGGCTATTCTGCTATTTAGGTCTGTATGAAATATAAAGACATATATATTTGTCTCACTGACATATATATATACTGTATATATGTTTTCACGATTATTTGATGCCATGGATCCATTATATGTCCATTTTGCAAGCCAGCGAGAAAATCTCGACATACGGATGCCATACGGATGTCACACACATCCTTAGATGTGAGAAAATTGCATCCTCTGATTCAAAACGGATTAAATATGGATCATTGTTCAGGGAACATTATTGCGATTCTCATCCGTGAAAAACGGACCGATTTTTTATATGTTGCATCTGACTTGAGCCTTACCGTGAGTATGAAAGATGGGGTCAGCTATGCAGCTCCATTTTGTGCTAGTATAACATAGGTAGAGAAGTCAGAACCCACAGCTCATTCACGTAGGGTCAGGAAAAGCCCCTAATTGGTCTGAATTGCACTACTAAACTAGTGTTGTAGCACATTGAAAATGGGAGTGGAAGTGAAAAATGAATAATAATCCAGAGATTCAAGTGAGATAGGAAGTTGCTGAATCTGCATAGTCAATGCGACTGAATTCATTATTCTGTGATATATAGCAATAATCGCACAACATAGCACCTTAATAAAAACCTCTGCCATTGTAATCTTGGAGGGCAGTTTGTTACACTGTGTCCTAATTTTGCTTAAAAAGAAGAATTCTGAAACATAAGCTTGTGTGTCACAGGCAGCAAAGCAATCATTTTTATTTCATCTTTAACCCCTTCCCCACGTGCACAGTATATAAACGGCAATGTGGGAGCTGCATTCTCACAAAGCAAAGTATATATACAGCGCTTTCCTGTTACCATGTTGCATCACACAGTGATAGTTAAGATGGCTGCTGTCTCTGCCCCTGGGGTCTGTACTGCCTCCTTGTTATTGGCTGTTTAATTCTGACCAGCCAATTACAGCAATGTGACAATAAAGTTTTTTTTTTTTTTAAATCCATGTGACATGCTGACATGCTGTGATTGGTGCTGTCTGAGACATCACCAAACAGAGCAGACACAATGGGTGGGGTGATCCCAATATCACTTCTCCTGATTAACCCCTTTGGCATTGATTGGCTGAATAATATTTACTAACAATCAGCACCAAATGGGTTATTCTAAAATAGCGACCACCACTCTGCATGCCATCTTTACCTCAGAGTTGGCATGCAGAGAGGTTGTAGACCCCTCTGTTTACCTGCGAAAAAGAAAAAAATCATTTGTGCCAGCGCGATCCTCCTGCGATCTGTGTTCTCCTGTGCTGCATCTCCGGAGATCCTCCTGTGATCTGCGCTGTGTACTGGCTGCTGTGACTGATGTGTGATCACAGCAGCAGTTCCCAAATTCCTGTTCCAGTCTTAGCTAGTGCATAAGGGAGCGTACGTCACATGTTAGTGACGTCCATTTTTTTTTTGCAAAAATAAAGAATTGTTTCGTCGGGTAACTTTATAGGAAGGGCATTAGTGTAGTGAATATCACTTTTTTGTATACAAACTTATTTTTTCACATATAATTTTTCTTTTCATTTTTTTCTTCTAAAGTGTTTCTTCTAAATTTTTCCTTTCTTTCTTTTTTCTCTACTTTTTTTCTCTCTAATTTTAATAATGAGTAGTACCATTTACACAAGCCCCACACAATACATGTGTAAAAGCTGCACTAATACATACATCCTCAGTGTTTTGAAAAATAAATTAAAAATGACCCATTCGTCAAGAAGACGCTATTCACCAGAGGAGGCATACACTTTCCTTGCCTTCGACACAGATTCAGGCAGTGAGGAAGATCCCACATACCTCTATTCCTCTTCCTCCTCCTCCTCATCTAGTGAGATGCCTCAGCAAGACGCCCTAGGAGTCGGACCCAGGGAACCCCTACAGGAAATGATCCCATGTTAAACTGCACCTCCCGAAAATGATCATCCTGTTATTCCAGATTTCATTTGCATCTCAGGTATCAAATTTGATGTTACAGGACTGAAAATTGAAATGGACTTTTTCTAATTCCTTTTCAGTGACGTAATAATAAATCTTATGGTGCTCCAGACAAATTTATCAATTTTTCACCAAAAATCACACATCATCATACCACAGATGGACTCCTGTAAGTGCAGGCTGCCGTCCCAGACTGTGATACCTCATGCCTGGCCCATGACTGACTACTGCTGAGCCATTATAACATTTCTAGTGTGGGTCAGTTGATGCCACTTTACATCAGGTCTTCCCCTAATTTTTGGAAATGTTTGGACTCCAAGTTGGGTGGCCTTCATGTGTGTTGCCTGAATTTGGCAGACCACTCAGAGCACCAGGCATACACCAGTCACTCATCCACCTGTTATTGATCAATGTTTCAGCTTGAAATGCTGGTCCATACCTTTTCCCGGGCTCTGTCCCATGCTGAGCTATTATACTAGTTGTACTCTGGGTCAATTGTTGCCACTTTTCCTGGTGTCTACCCCTATTTTGAGCTGTTTGGGAAGCTATTTGGCCCCCTTAAGGTGTCTATGTGTTTGGCTTTGCCTCCCATTGAATTCAATGGAGTTTGGGAATGTTCACTATACAGAATAGGACCTTGAAAGGTTCGCTCATCTTTAATGCTATGTCCCCCACAGAGCCCTGATCTCAACATCAATTCTGTTTGGGATTACATGATTAGAAGATTTTGTGAAAGCCTACATCCACGAAAGTTTTGTGGTTAATTCTTCAATATGTTTGGAGCAACCTCACTGCTGTGTTCCTTAAAAACTGATATTGTGCTTAGGTACTTCCTTGTATGTAAATATTGTAGTCAAAGCATATTGCGGCTGTTGCTCCATTCTGTTAGGAGATGCTATCAAATTTGTTTCCTTGTGAATTGGTTTTTGTAGTACTCATTTGCAGGTAGTGACTGCCTCCATATTTGACTGAGCACTTCCCTTATCTGTTTAAGGCACTATTTGATTAGAGTGGAATATTACCTGCCTTTATAATTTATAGTTTTTGACGTAGGAGAGGTAAGTCTATTAGAATAGGTTTACAATGCAAAAATTTACTGTATTTCTTGTCATGGATGGTGGACAAACATGAATGTGTCAAGTATCTCGATTGCATAAATAATATAGCAAGAAAGAATTCAATATTCATATATTAGATGAGTGCAAATATTTTGGTGCACAGTGTTCTGCTGCATGTTCCAGTACGGTGGATATACAAAGGATTGACTCCTACTAATACAAGTGATTTAAGGATAACATGCAAATATTTATACTATAAAGTGCAAAAAGAAAATTAATATATTGAAAGATGGAAGTTGGATTCAGTTCGACCTTTATTATTTCACACATGCCCCCTCCCTTCAGATGCTTTCACTGATAGACATAGTTCACAGAAGCATCTCAGGAGAATGAAAGACTTGCATGCTTAGAAGTGCCATGGGCAGACCATCTAGCTGTACCTGTGCAATGCCCTAGTGAATTACAGTACACATCAAGTCTGCATGATAAATGAGGCTGAGCGCGACAGTAAGTGCCGAGAACATAATCCCTAGATTTCACCAATTTTGTTCAGAGATATAGGAAAGAAATTGCAGATAGTTCAACTTGCATAATTAGAGAGTAATACATAAACATTATCAGATGAGCAGAGACTTCATCAATTAGTATTCAACAGATGCTCAAGCTGTAGATACAGGTACTTCTCACAAAATTAGAATATCATCAAAAAGTTACTTTATTTCAGTTCTTCAAAACAAAAAGTGAAACTCCTATTATATAGAGTCATTACAAATAGAGTGATAATATTTCAAGTATTTATTTCTGTTTATGTTGTTGATTATGGCTTACAGCCAATGAAAACACAAAAGTCATTATCTCAGTAAATTAGAATACTTTATAACACCGGCTTGAAAAATGATTATTAAATCCGAAATGTTGGCCTACTGAAATGTATGTTCAGTAAATGCACTCAATACTTGGTCATGGCTCCGTTTGAATGTATTACTGCATCAATGCAGTGTGGTATGGAGGCAATCAGCCTGTGGCACTGCTGAGGTGTAATGGAAGCCCAGGTTGCTTTGAGAGCAGCCTTCAGCTCGTCTGCATTCTTGGGTCTGGTGTCTCTCATCTTCCCCTTGACAATAACCCATAAGTTTCTATATGGGGTTAAGGTCAGGAAAGTTTGCTGGCCAATCAAGCACAGTGATACTGTTGTTTTTAAACCAGGTATTGGTACTTTTTGCAGAGTGGACAGGTGCCAAGTCCTGCTGAAGAATGAAATTTCCATCTCCAAAAAGCTTGTCGGCAGAGGGAAGCATGAAATGCTCTAAAATTTCCTGGTAGACGGCTGTGCTGATTTGGTCTTGATAAAACACAGTGGACCTACACCAGCAGATGACATGGCTCCCCAAGCCATCACTGATTGTGGAAACTTCACACTAGACCTCAATCAGCTTGGATTATGTGCCTCTCCACTCTTCCTCCAGACTCTGGGACCTTGATTTCCAAATGAGATGCAAAATGTACTGTCATCTGAAAACACCTTGGACCACTGAGTAGAGTTGAGCGACTTTTGGTTTTTTAGGGTCGCGTTTCGTTTCGTGAAACCCGACTTTTCCAAAAGTCGGGTCGAGCAAGATCGTCCGATTATAGGGAAAAGTCGGGGTCGTCCCGAAACACGAAACCCAATGTAAGTCAATGGGGAATAAAAGTCGGCAGTGAGAGGAGGACAGGAAACACACCAACAGTGCCCATTTGAATGCCAAAAGAATCAATTCTTCTTACTTAAGCTTGTCAACCTTAATTAACTTCATAATACAAGTTACGCACTGAAAAATGGGGGTTATTAGGCTACAGACTGTGGGGGGGGAGGGCTGGCTCCAGGTTTTCATGTGCCCTGGGCGAAAGAGCGCCCCTTTAACACATACCACAACTCATCATGCTCCGATACGGCAGAGAAATAGCGGTATAGTACAATGAAAAATACCTCACTTTTTACATCTCATGACGAGGCCCATCTATTTCTCCATACAGAATCATTGGTCCCATATAATGTTTGAAACAGTATATGATGAGCTCCACATAATGGTACAGTATATGTTGGTCCCCATGGATGAAGCTCTACTGTCTTATGGGCCTAAATAATGCTCCAAACATAATGGGCCCCATTTCTAATGCTCTAGTGTATAATGGGCCCTGTAAATGCTGCTCCAGTGTCTGATGTCCACCTTTGGAATGTTCCAGTGTATGGTGGGCCCCATCTATCATTCTCAGACGGAGTTAGGCCCAGTATGGATTGCACGTGATTGCACAAAGGTTAGAAAGGGTACCGTATCCCTGGATAACATGTATGGATAGCGTACACATTCAAAATATATGTTTCAGGAGGCAGGCTCAGACGGTGTTAGGCCCAGTATGGATTGCACGTGATTGCACAAAGGTTAGAAAGGGTACCGTATCCCCAGATAACATGTATGGATAGCGTACACATTCAAAATATATGTCTCAGGAGGCAGGCTCAGACGGTGTTAGGCCCAGTATGGATTGCACGTGATTGCACAAAGGTTAGAAAGGGTACCGTATCCCCGGATAACATGTATGGATAGCGTACACATTCAAAATATATGTCTCAGGAGGCAGGCTCAGACGGTGTTAGGCCCAGTATGGATTGCACGTGATTGCACAAAGGTTAGAAAGGGTACCGTATCCCCGGATAACATGTATGGATAGCGTACACATTCAAAATATATGTCTCAGGAGGCAGGCTCAGACGGTGTTAGGCCCAGTATGGATTTCACGTGATTGCACAAAGGTTAGAAAGGGTACCGTATCCCCGGATAACATGTATGGATAGCGTACACATTCAAAATATATGTCTCAGGAGGCAGGCTCAGACGGTGTTAGGCCCAGTATGGATTGCACGTGATTGCACAAAGGTTAGAAAGGGTACCGTATCCCCAGATAACATGTATGGATAGCGTACACATTCAAAATATATGTCTCAGGAGGCAGGCTCAGACGGTGTTAGGCCCAGTATGGATTGCACGTGATTGCACAAAGGTTAGAAAGGGTACCGTATCCCCGGATAACATGTATGGATAGCGTACACATTCAAAATATATGTCTATACATCAGGAGGCAGGCTCAGACGGTGTCAGGCACAGTATGGATTTGACGGCCCAGATTACACAGCGGAGGAGCAGGGAGAAGTAAAGATTGCAAATGCTGGGGCCTGCCCAAGCAAGGGGGGCCCACTCGTGGGCGTCGGTACTGGCACTGGGCCCCTCATAGTACAGCGGTGTGTCTGACGGCGGGTGTGCACCACCACCGTCAGAGACACTTGATTGCACTATGAGGGACCCTGTGCCAGTGCCCGCGCCCAAGAGTCGGCCTACCCACCTGTCCAGGGCAACGGCACTCACACGGTGTCGTGCGCTAGGTGGTGACCCCGGCCATGGGGGGGAGGCAGCACAGTTAGGGAGTTTTAGAAAGTGGCATATGTTGATGTTGGACATTCAGCTGATGCAAAAGGCGAAATAGGTGAAGTACCAGGAAGAGGTGGACCAAAGCAAGCCATTTTTCTGTCACCCTATGTGTCATCAGGGGAAGGTGGGACAAAATCCTTGGAAACCCATGCGTGGTTCATTTTAATGAAGGTTAGATCATCCACATTTTGGGTTGACAGACGGGTCCTTTTTTCTGTCAGGATTGATCCAGCTGCACTGAAGACTCTTTCCGATAGCACACTTGCAGCTGGGCAAGCGAGCTCCTGTAAGGCATATTGGGCCAATTCAGGCCAGGTGTCCAGTTTAGCGGCCCAATAGTCAAAGGGGAATGACCTGTGTGGGAGAACATCGATATGGGAGGAAAAGTAGTTTGTAACCATAGTTGACAACTGCTGTCTCCTGTCACTTTCCATCGATGCAGTATTACCAGTTGTGTGAGCGGTATTTGAAAAATCAGTCCACAACATTGTCATGAAACCCCTGTCTCCAACGCCACTTCTGCTGTGTGCACCACGAACACCTCTGCCAAGCTGCCCCCGGCCCGTACGGCTCGTGTGAGAACCATCACCGCTGCTGTGTGCTGGGAATGCCTCAAGCAACCGATTTACCAGAGTTGCTTGTTTATTAGCCAATATTAGGTCAAGGTTCTCCTGTGGCATGATGTTTTGCAATTTGCCTTTATAGCGTGGATCCAGGATGCTGGCCAACCAGTAGTCGTCATCGTTCATCATTTTGGCAATGCGGGGGTCCCTTTTTAGGATCCGCAAGGCATAATCTGACATGTGGGCCAATGTTCCCGGTGTCAATGATGCACTGCGAGTGCTGGTTGGAGGAGCACTTTCTGGCAAATCCACATCCCTCCAGTCACGCACAAACCCTGTACCAGACCTTGCCACGCCAACATTTTCACTTGCCCCACGAGATGCATCCTCCTCCCCTAAGTAATCATCCCCATCATCATCCTCCTCCTCCTCTTCTTCCTCCACCTCGTCCAGGAGAGGTCCCTGAGCAGACAATGGCTGAATGTCATCAAGGATTCCCTCCTCCTCTTCCTCCTCATCAACATTGGCTGCAGACGCCTGCTCCTTAAGGTGCGTCAAAGTTTGCATGAGCAGACGCATAAGTGGGATGCTCATGCTTAGGATGGCGTCATCTGCGCTTACCAGCCGTGTGCATTCCTCAAAACACTGAAGGACTTTACTAAGGTCTTTCAGCTTCGACCACTGCACACCTGTCAACTCCATGTCTGCTCTCAAAGTGCCTGGCCGTGTATCCTCCCACAAATGCATTATGGCCTGCCTCTGCTCGCACAGCTGCTCCACCATGTGCAGGGTGGAGTTCCACCTTGTTGCAATGTCGATAATGAGGCGGTGGTTGGGAAGGTGGAGCAATCGCTGCAGCTTCTGCATACGAACGGATTGTACAGGCGACCGGCGGATGTGCGCGCACAGTCTTCGCACCTTCTGGAGCAGGGCTGTTAACTCCGGATAATTTTTGAGGAAGCACTGCACCACCAGGTTCAAGGTGTGAGCCAAGCAAGGTATGTGGCTGAGTTTTGAAAGGGCTATGGCTGCCACAAAATTACGCCCGTTATCACTAACTACCTTGCCTGCCTCAAGATGTACACTGCCCAGCCATGACTCAGTTTGTCGCTTCAAGTACTCGGCCAGCACCTCGGCGGTGTGTCTGTCGCCCAAACACATCATCTGCAACACAGCCTGCATGAGTGCATGGACAATGCGGTCTTTCACATGATGGTGGAGGGCTGGGATGGCTTTGCGAGAGAAGAAGTGGCGACTGTGTAGGTCATAGCGTGGTACTGCATAGGCCATGAGTTCGCGGAAAGCTGTGCTTTCCACCAACTGAAAGGGCATCATCTCAAACGAGATTAGTTTGGCAATGTGGGCGTTCAAACCCAGTGTACGCGGATGAGAGACTGAGTACTTTCTTGACCTACTCATAGTGTCTGGGAGGGTGAGCTGGACTTGAGAGCTGCATATGGTGGAAGTAGCGGTGGACAGGGCGGACTGAGAGAGGGTTGATGATGGTGATGGAGTTGGTGTTCTTTCTGATGGCCTAGAATCAGTCTTTCGTTGATATAACAGTGGGATTCCCTGACTGCTGTGGTCTTGCAACGACACCTCAACATTTGCTGCTGTGCTAACCGGTGGGCTTACAGTGGGGGAAACAATGTAGCGTTGCTGACTACCTTCGTTGTGATCAGTTGCACAAGTGGCACTTGAGGTTTGGTGTTGTGTCCACGCTTGCAAGTGCATGCTGGTTAAATGTCTAAGCATGCAACTGGTATTCAAATTTTTCAGATTTTTCCCTCGGCTAAAGGTCTTTGCGCACTTCTTACAGATAACCTTGGCCTGATCATGAGGATTTTGTTCAAAAAAGTGCCACACTGCACTCTTCCTACTTTGGCAGACATTTTGCGGCCTAGCACGCTGTGATCTTTTGACCCTCTGGACAAGCTGTCCAGCAACTCTTTTGATGTTTGGAACCTGTCTTTGGAGTGCTCCGGGCCTGCCAGATAACAGCTGTTGCGATGTCGATGTCTGCTGTGGATGCTCCTCATCTGAGCTATTGAAAGCAGCACCCTCTTCCCCCAATGGATGCCAATCTGGGTCAACAACTGGGTCATCCATCACCTCCTCTTCTATGTCATGTGCACCTTCCTCTGTGTCACCGTGTATGGTGGTATAGTGTGCGGGAAGGGGCACCTGAGTCTCATCAGGGTCAGAATCTGGCTCTGTACACTGCGAGGACAATGTAGTGCTCTGAGTGAATGTACCAGCAGAATCATCCATCAGCGGCTGTGCATCAGTGCACTCCATGTCAGATTCATCTTGGCCTGGGTAATTCACCATTTCACTTGATAATCCAGGCATGGTATGTGAAAACAGCTCCATGGAGTAATCAGTAGTATGGCCTGCGTCATCCTTCAATCTTGGTTGGGGTGAAGGACACAAGGAAAGGTGTGGTTCATGAACATGAGCCTCCAATGACGACTCAGTGCTTTTACTTTTTACAACTGAAGAAGAGGAGGCGATAGAGCTGGAGGCTGAGTCAGCAATGTAAGACAAAACTTTTTCCTGATGCTCTGGCTTTAAAAGCGGTTTGCCAACTCCTAGAAAACTAAGCGTTCGAGGCCTTATGTAGCCAGACGATGACGCAGGGTCAGCACCTCCTGCATTCGGTCCTATTTTGCTCTTGCCACTACCATCAGATCCACCACCAACACCATCATTACCAGCTGCCAACCCCCGCCCAATTCCACGGCCTCTTCCACCAGCCTTCCTCATTTTTGGTAGAAATGTAGACAAAATCCAACAAACTATATAGTAATGTAAAACAAGGTACAAGGTGTCTATAGGACAGGGGAGATTTTGAATTTCTGCAGACACTTGTGGACACTGGACACTTTTGGATTGTGTGAGGCCCACTGATATCTGAGCGCTATGTGACAGGCTCGATGGCACAGCTGTGACAAAAGTGACTAGAGGATAAGGGAGATTTTGAATCTCTGCACACACTTTTGGACACTGGATGGACACTTTTGGATTTTGTGAGGGCCACTGATATCTGAGCGCTATGTGACAGGCTCGATGGCACAGCTGTGACCAAAGTGACTAGAGGATAAGGGAGATTTTGAATCTCTGCACACACTTTTGGACACTGGATGGACACTTTTGGATTGTGTGAGGCCCACTGATATCTGAGCGCTATGTGACAGGCTCGATGGCACAGCTGTGACCAAAGTGACTAGAGGATAAGGGAGATTTTGAATCTCTGCACACACTTTTGGACACTGGACACTTTTGGATTGTGTGAGGCCCAATGAATATCTGAGTGCTATGTGACAGGCTCGATGGCACAGCTGTGACCAAAGTGACTAGAGGATAAGGGAGATTTTGAATCTCTGCACACACTTTTGGACACTGGACACTTTTGGATTGTGTGAGGCCCACTGATATCTGAGCGCTATGTGACAGGCTCGATGGCACAGCTGTGACAAAAGTGACTAGAGGATAAGGGAGATTTTGAATCTCTGCACACACTTTTGGACACTGGATGGACACTTTTGGATTGTGTGAGGCCCACTGATATCTGAGCGCTATGTGACAGGCTCAATGGCACAGCTGTGACCAAAGTGACTAGAGGATAAGGGAGATTTTGAATCTCTGCACACACTTTTGGACACTGGATGGACACTTTTGGATTGTGTGAGGCCCACTGATATCTGAGCGCTATGTGACAGGCTCGATGGCACAGCTGTGACCAAAGTGACTAGAGGATAATGGAGATTTTGAATCTCTGCACACACTTTTGGACACTGGACACTTTTGGATTGTGTGAGGCCCAATGAATATCTGAGCGCTATGTGACAGGCTCGATGGCACAGCTGTGACAAAAGTGACTAGAGGATAAGGGAGATTTTGAATCTCTGCACACACTTTTGGACACTGGATGGATACTTTTGGATTGTGTGAGGCCCACTGATATCTGAGCGCTATGTGACAGGCTCGATGGCACAGCTGTGACCAAAGTGACTAGAGGATAAGGGAGATTTTGAATCTCTGCACACACTTTTGGACACTGGACACTTTTGGATTGTGTGAGGCCCAATGAATATCTGAGCGCTATGTGACAGGCTCGATGGCACAGCTGGGACAAGAGTGACTAGAGGATAAGGGAGATTTTGAATCTCTGCACACACTTTTGGACACTGGATGGACACTTTTGGATTGTGTGAGGCCCACTGATATCTGAGCGCTATGTGACAGGCTCGATGGCACAGCTGTGACCAAAGTGACTAGAGGATAAGGGAGATTTTGAATCTCTTCACACACTTTTGGACACTGGATGGACACTTTTGGATTGTGTGAGGCCCACTGATATCTGAGCGCTATGTGACAGGCTCGATGGCACAGCTGTGACCAAAGTGACTAGAGGATAAGGGAGATTTTGAATCTCTGCACACACTTTTGGACACTGGACACTTTTGGATTGTGTGAGGCCCAATGAATATCTGAGCACTATGTGACAGGCTCGATGGCACAGCTGTGACAAAAGTGACTAGAGGATAAGGGAGATTTTGAATCTCTGCACACACTTTTGGACACTGGATGGACACTTTTGGATTGTGTGAGGCCCACTGATATCTGAGCGCTATGTGACAGGCTCGATGGCACAGCTGTGACCAAAGTGACTAGAGGATAATGGAGATTTTGAATCTCTGCACACACTTTTGGACACTGGACACTTTTGGATTGTGTGAGGCCCAATGAATATCTGAGCGCTATGTGACAGGCTCGATGGCACAGCTGTGACCAAAGTGACTAGAGGATAAGGGAGATTTTGAATCTCTACACACACTTTTGGACACTGGATGGACACTTTTGGATTGTGTGAGGCCCACTGATATCTGAGCGCTATGTGACAGGCTCGATGGCACAGCTGTGACCAAAGTGACTAGAGGATAAGGGAGATTTTGAATCTCTTCACACACTTTTGGACACTGGATGGACACTTTTGGATTGTGTGAGGCCCACTGATATCTGAGCGCTATGTGACAGGCTCGATGGCACAGCTGTGACCAAAGTGACTAGAGGATAAGGGAGATTTTGAATCTCTGCACACACTTTTGGACACTGGACACTTTTGGATTGTGTGAGGCCCAATGAATATCTGAGCGCTATGTGACAGGCTCGATGGCACAGCTGTGACCAAAGTGACTAGAGGATAAGGGAGATTTTGAATCTCTGCACACACTTTTGGACACTGGATGGACACTTTTGGATTGTGTGAGGCCCACTGATCTCTGAGCGCTATGTGACAGGCTCGATGGCACAGCTGTGACCAAAGTGACTAGAGGATAAGGGAGATTTTGAATCTCTGCACACACTTTTGGACACTGGATGGACACTTTTGGATTGTGTGAGGCCCACTGATATCTGAGCGCTATGTGACAGGCTCGATGGCACAGCTGTGACCAAAGTGACTAGAGGATAAGGGAGATTTTGAATCTCTGCACACACTTTTGGACACTGGATGGACACTTTTGAATTGTGAGGCCCACTGATGTCTGAGCGCTATGTGACAGGCTCGATGGCACAGTTGTGACAAAAGTGACTAGAGGATAAGGGAGATTTTGAATCTCTGCACACACTTTTGGACACTGGACACTTTTGGATTGTGTGAGGCCCAATGAATATCTGAGCGCTATGTGACAGGCTCGATGGCACAGCTGTGAAAAAAGTGACTAGAGGATTAGGGAGATTGGATTGCTTTTAAAAAAGCAGTTTGCGGAGCAGTGGGTAAACAGCAATGCAGGAATGTCAGGAAGCCTTAGAAGGCAGCCCAACAACCAACACCACTGATACATCACTATATAGCCTCCCCTTGCACTGCACACACAGTGACTGGTGTGTTGTGCAGGCCAAATCGCTAGCAGCAGAAGCAGTTTTTTTGTCTTCTTCCCTGCCTAACGCTCTCCCTACAGAATCAGCAGCAACCTCTCCCTATACTAAGATCGGCAGAAGTAAGATGGCGGTCGGCGTGCACGCCCTTTTATACCCCCTGTGATGCCCACCAAAGCAAGCCAATCACTTGCATGCCCTTCTGAAAGATGGTGGTGACCCGTGCCTAGGTCATCTCATTGCCCACAGTGTCCGTGGATCCTGATTGGCTGAAAAAGAGCGCAAAACAAACTTTTGAAACGCGACTTTGTCGCGTAAGTCGCCGACCTCGTGGCCGACCTCATCCTAGGGTCGGGTTTCGTTTCATGAAACCCGACTTTGCCAAAAGTCGGCGACTTTTGAAATTTTTCGACCCGTTTCGCTCAACTCTACCACTGAGCAACAGTCCAGTTCTTTTTCTCCTTGGCCCAGGTAAGACACTTCTGGTGTTGTCCATTGGTAATGAGTGGCTTGACACAAAAAATGTGATACTTGTAGCCCATGTCCTGGATACATCTGTGTGTGGTGGCTCTTGAAGCAATGACTCCAGCAGCAGTCCACTCCTTGTGAATCTCCCCAAAATTTTTGAAAGGCCTTTTCTTAACAATCCTTTCTATTCTGTGCTTATCCCAGTTGCTTGTGCACCTTTTTCTACCACAGTTTTTTATTCCACTCAAATTTTCATTAACCCCTTCCTGACATATGACGTACTATCCCATCCAGGTGACCAGGGCCCGTATGACCGTGGACGGGATAGTACGTCATCACGATCAGCTGCGTTCATGGGGGGAGCGTAGCTGATTGGGGCCAGGTGTCAGCTGATTATCATAGCTGACACCCGGCACTATGTGCCAGGAGCAGTCACGGACAGCTCCCGGCACATTAACACCTGGCACCCGGGGGCATAGGGAAGCATTGCGCAGGGAGGGGGCTCCCTGCGTGCTTCTCTGAGACCCTCGGGACAGCACGATGTGCTTGTGTTGTTCCGAGGGCCTCCTCCCTGCAGGCCCCCAGATCCAAGATGGCCGTGGGGCCCTTCTGGGTCCTGCAAGGAAGTGGCTTCTCAGTGCCTGTTTAGAACAGGCACTGAGAAGCCACCTGCACTGCCTGTCAGATCACTGATATGACATAGTGCAATGCAAAGTGTCAGATCAGCGATCTGACACTATATAGTAATGTCCCCCCCCCGGGACAATGTAATAAAGTTAAAAAAAAATCTGTAAAAATAATTTTTTAAAAATTCCTAAATAAATAAAAAAATTCCCTAGTAAAATTACACATATTTAGTATCGCCGCGCCCATAACGACCCGACTTATAAAACTGTCCCACTAGTTAACCCCTTTAGTGAAACTCTTAAAAAAAAACCAAGGCAAAAAACAATGCTTTATCATCATACTGCCAAACAAAAAGTGCAATAACATGAGATCAAAAATATGGATATAAATAAACATGGTACCTCTGAAAATGCCATCTTGTCCTGCAAAAAACTAGCTGCTATACAGCATCATTAGTAAAAAAATAAAAAAGTTATAGCTCGCAGAATAAAGCGATACAAAAATAATTATTTTTTATATAAAATTGTTTTTATTGTAGAAAAGCACCAAAACATAAAAAATGAGGTATCACTGTAATCATACTGACACAAAGAATAAAACTGCTTTACCAATTTTACCACACACGGAATGGTGTAAATGCCCCCCCCAAAAGAAATTCATGAATTGCTTGTTTTCGTTCATTCTGCTCCCCAAAAATTGGAATAAAATGTGATAAAAAAAGTAATGTGCCCGAAAATGGTACCAATAAAAACGTCAACTTGTCTTGCAAAAAATAAGACCTCACATGACTCTGTGGGTCAAAATATGTAACAATTGTGCCCATTCATTAGTTTTCTCCCACATATGGGGTATCAGCGTGCTAAGGACAAATTGGACAACAACTTTTGGGGACCAATTTCTCCTGTTACCCTTGGGGAAATAAAAAAAAAATTGGGGACTAAAAAATCATGCTTGTGGAAAAATTATGATTTTTTTATTTTCACGCCCGGGTGTTGTAAACTTCTGCGAAGCCCTTGGGGGTTTAAAGTTCTCACCACATATCTAAATAAGTCCCTTGGGGGGTCTAGTTTCCAAAATGGGGTCATTTGTGGGGGGTTTACACTGTTTATGCACATCAGGGGCTCTCCAAACGCGACATGATGTCCGATCTCAATTCCAGCCAATTTTGCGTTGAAAAAGTCAAACGGCAGTCCTTCCCTTCTGAGCTCTGCCATGTGCCGAAATAGTGGTTCTCTCCCACATATATCAGCGTACTCAGGACAAATTGCACAATAACTTTTTGTGGTCAAATTTTTCCTTTTACCCTTGTCAAAAAAAATTGGACCTGAAGTAATTTTTTTTTTTAACAAAAGTTAAATTTTCATTTTTTTAAACATTCAAAAAATTCCTGTGAAGCACCTGAAGGGTTAATAAACTTCTTGAATGTGGCTTTGAGCACCTTGAGTGGTGCAGTTTTTAGAATGGTGTCACTTTTGGGTATTTTCTATCATATAGACCCCTCAAAGTGACTTCAAATGTAATGTGATCCCTAAAAAAAGATTGTGTTGTAAATATGAGAAATCACTGGTCAACTTTTAACCCTTATAACTTCCTAACAAAAAAAAATTTTGGTTCCAAAATTGTGCTGATGTAAAGTAAACATGTGGGAAATGTTACTTATTAAATATTTTGTGCGCCATATCTCTGTGATTTAAGGGCATGAAAATTCAAAGTTGGAAAATTGCAAAATTTTCATCAAATTTCCACTTTTTTCACAAATAAATGTGTTATAGCAATGACATTTTACCACTATCATGAAGTACAATATGTCCTGAGGAAACAATGTCAGAAACACTGGGATCCATGGAAGCGTTCCAGAGTTATTAGCTCATAAAGGGACAGTGGTCAGAATTGTAAAAATTGGCCTGGTCATTAACATGCAAACCACCCTTGGGGTTAAAGGGCTTAAAATGCTTGGATACAGCACTCTGTAAACAGCCAGCTTCTTTAGCAATGACCTTTTGTGGCTTATCCTCCTTGTGGAGTGTGTCAATGACTACTGAAACAGACTAAAGGACCATTTTAAACGCTTAGGAAGCCTTTGCAGGTTATTTTTGTTAATTATTCTAATTTACTGAGAAAATAACTTTTGGGTTTTCATCTATATATATAATCGTCTTATTATGTCTGTCTGTAACCGAAATCCTGCGTTGCTGATTGGTCGCGGCCTCCAGGTCTCGACCAATCAGCGACAGGCGCAGAATTCGAAGAACGCACGCCACCACTACTGTTGGGAGATCAGCGGCGCTAGCTGTGAGCACAACCCCCCCAACTGTGGACGTCGGGCCCTCAGACCATCCACATGGAGTCAGTTTCTAAATGTTTGTGCATACACATGCACATTTGTGGCCTGCTGGAGGTCATTTTGCAGGGCTCTGGCATTGTTCCTCCTGTTCCTCCTTGTACAATGGCGGAGGTAGCTTTCCTACTGCTGGGTTGTTGCCTTCCTATGGCTCCCTCCATGTCTCCTGGTGTACTGGCCTGTCTCCAGCCTCTGGACACTACGCTGACAGACACAGCAAACCTTCTTGCCACAGATCGCATTAATGTGCCATCCTGAATGAGCTGCACTACCTGAGCCACTTGTGTGGGTTGTAGAGTCTGTCTCATGCTACCATGAGTGTGAAAGCATAACCAACATTCAAAAGCGACCAAAACATCAGACAGAAAGCATTGGTACTGAGATGTGGTCTGTGGTCCCCACCAGCAGAACCACTCCTTTATTGAGGGTGTCTTGATAATTGCCAAAAATTTCCATCTGTTGTCTATTCCATTTGCACAACAGCATGTGAAATTGATTGTCAATCAGTGTTGCTTCCTAAGTGGACAGTTTGATTTCTCAGAAGTTTGATTTACTTGGAGTTATATTCTGTTGCTTAAGTGTTCCCTTTATTTTTTTGAGCAGTGTAGTTCTCATCCATACACTATTCCGTGGTCTGGGGTACATTTCCTGTGATCAATAAAGCTGAAAAAAAGTTAACATTTTTTGTAGGGTGACATTTGTCAGCCATGCCGTATTACATAGTCTGGAGTACATTTCTTTGATTTATAACACTCCAAAAAAGTGTTACTTTTTACTGTATTCAATTAGTCATCCATACAGTGTAATGTGCGTGATGGGCGACAAAGTCGGCAGAAGCATGTGTGACTCCCAAGGAAGTAACCAGAGGAATATCAGAATCAGAGAAAGCTGGTGCAACAGCAAAGGTGGCAGTAGCCTGTGGTCCTTATCTGACCGATATCTTGGACCCACCAAAGCCGGAATCCAGGCCGCATCCTTTACCACTGGAATTCTTGTGGACTGCAGATGGGAGAACCAGGAATCAAGAACTGGTGAGCAGACAGCAGGACGAAGGCTGATTGGAAGAGACAAGCAAAGTGAGCCAGGACCAGGTCTGGACAAATATTTTGGGCCTGCTAGCAAGAAGGTACTGAGAGCTGACATTCCGGGGGGTGGTAGTTACTTAAGACCGTCAACGGAGAAGGTGGTCCATTGATGAGTTTGTGACATGTCATCACTCTCGTTTAACCATTGGGCAGTCAAAATGGAACACTTGCCTCGAAAGCTGAAAAAGCTGATGGCTGGAGGGGCAATGTTGCTGATATGTAGTGGGTGTGATCCCAGAAGGAAGGGAGCATGATCAACCCTTCTTGAGGAATGAGTGGGCCTTGGAGAGGCTCCTTGAGGTGGCTCAAAACAGGGATACTACCACCCCAAGAGATCGTACCTTCCTTGGGGTCCCCACCTCCTATGCGTGAGCAGCTGATGGTGCAGGTAACACAGGGGGCTCCATCACTACCTAAAGCTGGGTTACTTAAAGCCCTGGCACCTGGGAATCGGGCTCCAGTAAACAGGTGGAGGCAGTCTCCTCAACCTGAAGAGGAAGGAGAAGAAGCAGACCCCAGAAGAGGATTATTGTATTACCCTGCTTATGCTTTTTCCTGGCGTAGTACTTTGTGCAAATTCTTTATGAGTATAGGAAACCAGCAAGTTCACTTTTAAAATGTTTGAATGAGGCCCACCAGTTGTTGCCTTTTAGGGATCTATGGATGACCATCCATCCTTATAATTTTTTTCTGGCTTTATACTTTGTGCAAAGCCTTTATGAGTGTAGGAGTTCAGCAAGTACACTTTTTAAATATCTGTATGAGGCTCACCAGCTGTTGCCTTTCAGGGATTTATGGATGAACCTCCTTAAAATTTTTGTCTGGCTTTGCACTTCCTGCAAAGCCTTTATGAGTGTATAAGTACATAAAGTACACTTTCAAAATATTTACGTTTAAAAAAATGTATGGACTCAATGACTAGAATAACAGTTTAACACAGTTTTTGTTACATTACGGTGGTATGTAAAACTTACAAAAAGTGTGCAAAAGTATTTCTGGATTGCATTACTGATCCATAGAGTATTACATGCTTTCTGACAGATTTTTGGTCGTATATAACACTACAAAAAAAAGCACTTAAAAATGTTGCTTTTTTGTTTACATTTCTTACCCACACACTATTTCGTGTTCTGGGGTACATTTTTGTGATCTATAACACTGAAAAAAAGTTTAAAAATTTAGCTAGGTTACATTTCTCAGCCATACAGTATTACATGTTCTTGGTTACATTTCCTTAGTATATAACTCTCAACACTGAAACACTGAAAAAAGTTTTAAAATTTAGCTGGGTTACATTTCTCAGCCATACAGTATTACGTGTTCTTGGTTACATTTCCTTAGTATATAACTCTAAAAAAACTTGTTTACAAGTTTATCTAATACTAGCTGAAGAGCCCGGCGTTGCCTGGGCAGAGTAACCACCTATGGTTAGTTATAACAAATTATAATGATTATATTGCACATAAAAACATTTCACATCATATATTCAACACTACAGATTTGCAACACAAATTTGAAAGACCCAGCTAAAATTACAAGTTATATCTGTTAGGAAAGCTTTGCAGTATGAGACCAAGTGCAGACAATGACATGCAGAAGCACATATTCTCTATTATGGAAGTGATATCACAGCTGAGATCAATTTGTGAAGATATTAAGGAAAGCCATGTGGCAGCAATATTATTATGCAGTTTACTGGATTCATATACTGCTTTAATAAATGCACTAGAGATAAGACCTGAAACAGACATTACATTAGGATTTGTGAATACCAGACTCATAGATGAATATTAAGGAAGGAAAGAACAAACAAATGATTCTTCTGCTGAAAAAGATAATGGAAATGCTCTTAAAGCTACAGAATCAAAAAGACACTATAATAAAGAGACAAGAGAATGTTTCAGATGTAAGAAAAAAGGACATTTAAAGAAAGACTGTACAATATGGAAAGCAGAACAACAGAAATTACACCATAAAGAAAATACACAGAAGGTGAAAAACACAATTTCTGATTCATGTGAAAATTATTGGAATGGCTCATTTAAAGTAACGATAAGAAATCATCATTGGGTTGGTTTATTGACTCAGGAGCAACAAGTCACATGACAAGTAATAAAAATTTCTTTACTGAACTTGATTTAAATAAGAAGGAAGCCATTTATCTTGCAGATGGAAGCATAATAACTGCAGAAGGTGTTGGACAAGGAATGCTAAACAGGTCTAACAAGTTTGGGCATGATTCAAAAATACTTGTACTGGATGTGTTATACGTTCCAGGATTAGAAGAAGGATTGTTATCTGTAAAACGTCTAACAGCTAAAGGACTTACTGTAAAATTCAAAGATGATGAATGTACAATCCTAGCAGGAAATAAGGTAATAACTATTGTTGGATATAGTAAAAATTGCAAAGGATATAGAATTCTTGATTCCAAAACAGACAAAGTTACGGTGAGTAACAGTGTGACATTCAAAGAGGATCTAAATGAAGACACTATGATTTCAATGGAAACAAAAAATGAGAAAAACAGCAATGCAATAGCTGAAGGAATATCTGATGAAAAAGAAGTTGAAATTGATAAAAACAGAATTCTGAAAATGAAGAGATACAACTGCAAACAGACACAGAATCAAAGCGTTCAATAAGAGAAAGCAAAGGAAAACCACCAATAAGCATCTCATACAAGGCAAGTACAAGTAAAATTTATGAACGTACCTCTTGGGAAGCCATATCTTGACTTCCTGAAGAAGAAGCTAATGAATGGATAGAGGCAGCAGAAATAGAAATACAATCCATGCATGACTCAAAGACATGGACACTAACAGAATTACCAGAAGGAAGAAAAGCTATAGGATGTAAATGGGTTTTTAAAGTAAAGTACCAAACAGATGGCACAGCTGAATGATACCAAGCAAGACTTGTAGCTAAAAGTTATTCTCAAAAGTATGGAGAAGACTATGATGAAACATTTGCTCCATTTGTCAAACATACTACAATAAGAACTTTGTTTGCAGTAGCAGCAATGAAACAAATGGAACTGAAACATCTGGATGTAAAGACAGCATTTTTCAATGGAAGTTTAACAGAAGATATTCACATAGAACAACCTCCAGGATTCAAAGATGAAAGTAACCCAAACATGGTTCACAAATTACAGAAAAGTATATGTGGTCTGATACAAGCTGCTAAAGCGTGGAATGATAAAATCACGGAAGTGCTCACAAATGAAAATTTCAAAGAAGCAAAGCTGATCCTTGCCTGTACACAAAAAGACTAATGAACAGATGGATTTTTATTCTCATATCTTGATGACATTTTAGTTTAGTTTGAAAAAGAAAGGGATAAAGAGGACATACTAAAAATCCTGAATCAACATTTTGAGATCAAAGACTTGGGAAAGGTGAAACAGTACCTAGGAATACAGATAGAAAGAGAAGAAAATGGAAGTTTCCTACTTAATCAAAATCACATGATTCAAGACTTAACCGAAACATTTGGATTGAAGGATGCAAAAATAGCAAAGTCTCCAATGGAAACTAATTATCTTAAAGAGATGAATAGTGAGAAAAAAGTGTTACCAAATAATGAAGTGTACAGAAGATTACTGTATCTAGCGACTGTTACAAGGCCGGACATCGCAGCAGCAGTAGGAATTCTGAGTAGAAAAGTATCTAAGCCAAATAAAGCAGATTGGAATGCCGTGAAGAGAGTAATGCGTTATTTGAAAGGAACTAGCAATGTTAAACTGAAACTTCCTACAAGTGATAAATGCATTTTAACTGGACACGTTGATGCAGATTGGGCTGGAGATCCAACTTAAAGAAAATCTACCAGTGGCTATCTTTTCTTTTTCTCAGGTGAACCAATTAGTTGGACTAGTAAAAAACAATCAATAGTAACGCTGTCGTCAACAGAAGCAGAATATGTTGCAGCAGCACATGATAGTCAAGAAGTTCTATGGTTAAGACAATTGGTAACAGACAAGAAAGAACTACAGTTTGACCCAACAAAAATAAATAAGGACAATCAAGGATGTCTTGTTCTTGCTCGGATGGAAAGATTTAACCCAAGAACCAAGCACATTGATGTGAAGTATCATTTCTTGAGGGATCCTCAGGAACAAAGAATCCTGAAATTAGATATTGTCTGACTGAAGATATGACAGCAGACATTTTCACAAAGTCAGTGAATGCTGAAAAACATCATAGACTAATGAAGAAAATAGGTTTTACTAGAGTTGAGCGAAACGGGTCGAAAAAATTCAAAAGTCCCCGACTTTTGGCAAAGTCGGGTTTCATGAAACGAAACCCGACCCTAGGATAAGGTCGGCCACGAGGTCGGCGACTTACGCGCCAAAGTCGCGTTTCAAAAGTTTGTTTTGCGCTCTTTTTCAGCCAATCAGGATCCACGGACACTGTGGGCAACGTGATGACATAGGCACGGGTCACCACCATCTTTCAGAAGGGCATGCAAGTGATTGGCTTGCTTTGGTGGGCGTCACAGGGGGTATAAAAGGGCGTGCACGCCGACCGCCATCTTACTTCTGCCGATCTTAGTATAGGGAGAGGTTGCTGCTGATTCTGTAGGGAGAGCGTTAGGCAGGGAAGAAGACAAAAAAACTGCTTCTGCTGCTAGCGATTTGGCCTGCATAACACACCAGTCACTGTGTGTGCAGTGCAAGGGGAGGCTATATAGTGGTGTATCAGTGGTGTTGGTTGTTGGGCTGCCTTCTAAGGCTTCCTGACATTCCTGCATTGCTGTTTACCCACTGCTCCGCAAACTGCTTTTTTAAAAGCAATCCCAATTTTTTTTTTTGTCCTGCTGAGAAGAAAAAAAAACTGCTTCTGCTGCTAGCAATTTGGCCTGCACAACACACCAGTCACTGTGTGTGCAGTGCAAGGGGAGGCTATATAGTGGTGTATCAGTGGTGTTGGTTGTTGGGCTGCCTTCTAAGGCTTCCTGACATTCCTGCATTGCTGTTTACCCACTGCTCCGCAAACTGCTTTTTTAAAAGCAATCCAATCTCCCTTATCCTCTAGTCACTTTTGTCACAGCTGTGCCATCGAGCCTGGCTGTCACATAGCGCTCAGATATTCATTGGACCTCACACAATCCAAAAGTGTCCAGTGTCCAAAAGTGTGTGCAGAGATTCAAAATCTCCCTTATCCTCTAGTCATTTTTGTCACAGCTGTGCCATCGAGCCTGTCACATAGCGCTCAGATATCAGTGGGCCTCACACAATCCAAAAGTGTCCACTGTCCACAAGTGTGTGCAGAAATTCAAAATCTCCCTTATCCTCTAGTCACTTTTGTCACAGCTGTGCCATCGAGCCTGTCACATAGCGCTCAGATATCAGTGGGCCTCACACAATCCAAAAGTGTCCAGTGTCCAAAAGTGTGTGCAGAGATTCAAAATCTCCCTTATCCTCTAGTCACTTTTGTCACAGCTGTGCCATCGAGCCTGTCACATAGCGCTCAGATATTCATTGGGCCTCACACAATCCAAAAGTGTCCAGTGTCCACAAGTGTGTGCAGAGATTCAAAATCTCCCTTATCCTCTAGTCACTTTTGTCACAGCTGTGCCATCGAGCCTGTCACAAAGCGCTCAGATATCAGTGGGCCTCACACAATCCAAAAGTGTCCACTGTCCACAAGTGTGTGCAGAAATTCAAAATCTCCCTTATCCTCTAGTCACTTTTGTCACAGCTGTGCCATCGAGCCTGTCACATAGCGCTCAGATATTCATTGGGCCTCACACAATCCAAAAGTGTCCAGTGTCCAAAAGTGTGTGCAGAGATTCAAAATCTCCCTTATCCTCTAGTCACTTTTGTCACAGCTGTGCCATCGAGCCTGTCACATAGCGCTCAGATATCAGTGGGCCTCACACAATCCAAAAGTGTCCAGTGTCCAAAAGTGTGTGCAGAAATTCAAAATCTCCCTTATCCTCTAGTCACTTTTGTCACAGCTGTGCCATCGAGCCTGTCACATAGCGCTCAGATATCAGTGGGCCTCACACAATCCAAAAGTGTCCAGTGTCCAAAAGTGTGTGCAGAGATTCAAAATCTCCCTTATCCTCTAGTCACTTTTGTCACAGCTGTGCCATCGAGCCTGTCACATAGCGCTCAGATATTCATTGGGCCTCACACAATCCAAAAGTGTACAGTGTACAAAAGTGTGTGCAGAGATTCAAAATCTCCCTTATCCTCTAGTCACTTTGGTCACAGCTGTGCCATCGAGCCTGTCACATAGCGCTCAGATATTCATTGGGCCTCACACAATCCAAAAGTATCCAGTGTCCAAAAGTGTGTGCAGAAATTCAAAATCTCCCTTATCCTCTAGTCACTTTTGTCACAGCTGTGCCATCGAGCCTGTCACATAGCGCTCAGATATCAGTGGGCCTCACACAATCCAAAAGTGTCCAGTGTCCAAAAGTGTGTGCAGAGATTCAAAATCTCCCTTATCCTCTAGTCACTTTTGTCACAGCTGTGCCATCGAGCCTGTCACATAGCGCTCAGATATCAGTGGGCCTCACACAATCCAAAAGTGTCCAGTGTCCAAAAGTGTGTGCAGAGATTCAAAATCTCCCTTATCCTCTAGTCACTTTTGTCACAGCTGTGCCATCGAGCCTGTCACATAGCGCTCAGATATTCATTGGGCCTCACACAATCCAAAAGTGTCCAAAAGTGTGTGCAGAGATTCAAAATCTCCCTTATCCTCTAGTCACTTTTGTCACAGCTGTGCCATCGAGCCTGTCACATAGCGCTCAGATATCAGTGGGCCTCACACAATCCAAAAGTGTCCACTGTCCACAAGTGTGTGCAGAAATTCAAAATCTCCCTTATCCTCTAGTCACTTTTGTCACAGCTGTGCCATCGAGCCTGTCACATAGCGCTCAGATACTCATTGGGCCTCACACAATCCAAAAGTGTCCAGTGTCCAAAAGTGTGTGCAGAGATTCAAAATCTCCCTTATCCTCTAGTCACTTTTGTCACAGCTGTGCCATCGAGCCTGTCACATAGCGCTCAGATATTCATTGGGCCTCACACAATCCAAAAGTGTCCAGTGTCCAAAAGTGTGTGCAGAGATTCAAAATCTCCCTTATCCTCTAGTCACTTTTGTCACAGCTGTGCCATCGAGCCTGTCACATAGCGCTCAGATATTCATTGGGCCTCACACAATCCAAAAGTGTCCAGTGTCCAAAAGTGTGTGCAGAGATTCAAAATCTCCCTTATCCTCTAGTCACTTTTGTCACATCTGTGCCATCGAGCCTGTCATATAGCGCTCAGATATCAGTGGGCCTCACACAATCCAAAAGTGTCCACTGTCCACAAGTGTGTGCAGAAATTCAAAATCTCCCTTATCCTCTAGTCACTTTTGTCACAGCTGTGCCATCGAGCCTGTCACATAGCGCTCAGATATTCATTGGGCCTCACACAATCCAAAAGTGTCCAGTGTCCAAAAGTGTGTGCAGAGATTCAAAATCTCCCTTATCCTCTAGTCACTTTTGTCACAGCTGTGCCATCGAGCCTGTCACATAGCGCTCAGAAATTCATTGGGCCTCACACAATCCAAAAGTGTCCAGTGTCCAAAAGTGTGTGCAGAGATTCAAAATCTCCCTTATCCTCTAGTCACTTTGGTCACAGCTGTGCCATCGAGCCTGTCACATAGCGCTCAGATATTCATTGGGCCTCACACAATCCAAAAGTGTCCAGTGTCCAAAAATGTGTGCAGAGATTCAAAATCTCCCTTATCCTCTAGTCACTTTTGTCACAGCTGTGCCATCGAGCCTGTCACATACCGCTCAGATATCAGTGGGCCTCACACAATCCAAAAGTGTTCACTGTCCACAAGTGTGTGCAGAAATTCAAAATCTCCCTTATCCTCTAGTCACTTTTGTCACAGCTGTGCCATCGAGCCTGTCACTTAGCGCTCAGATATTCATTGGGCCTCACACAATCCAAAAGTGTCCAGTGTCCAAAAGTGTGTGCAGAGATTCAAAATCTCCCTTATCCTCTAGTCACTTTTGTCACAGCTGTGCCATCAAGCCTGTCACATAGCGCTCAGATATCAGTGGGCCTCACACAATCCAAAAGTGTCCAGTGTCCAAAAGTGTGTGCAGAAATTCAAAATCTCCCTTATCCTCTAGTCACTTTTGTCACAGCTGTGCCATTGAGCCTGTCACATAGCGCTCAGATATTCATTGGGCCTCACACAATCCAAAAGTGTCCAGTGTCCAAAAGTGTGTGCAGAGATTCAAAATCTCCCTTATCCTCTAGTCACTTTTGTCACAGCTGTGCCATCGAGCCTGTCACATAGCGCTCAGAAATTCATTGGGCCTCACACAATCCAAAAGTGTCCAGTGTCCAAAAGTGTGTGCAGAGATTCAAAATCTCCCTTATCCTCTAGTCACTTTGGTCACAGCTGTGCCATCGAGCCTGTCACATAGCGCTCAGATATTCATTGGGCCTCACACAATCCAAAAGTGTCCAGTGTCCAAAAATGTGTGCAGAGATTCAAAATCTCCCTTATCCTCTAGTCACTTTTGTCACAGCTGTGCCATCGAGCCTGTCACATACCGCTCAGATATCAGTGGGCCTCACACAATCCAAAAGTGTTCACTGTCCACAAGTGTGTGCAGAAATTCAAAATCTCCCTTATCCTCTAGTCACTTTTGTCACAGCTGTGCCATCGAGCCTGTCACTTAGCGCTCAGATATTCATTGGGCCTCACACAATCCAAAAGTGTCCAGTGTCCAAAAGTGTGTGCAGAGATTCAAAATCTCCCTTATCCTCTAGTCACTTTTGTCACAGCTGTGCCATCAAGCCTGTCACATAGCGCTCAGATATCAGTGGGCCTCACACAATCCAAAAGTGTCCAGTGTCCAAAAGTGTGTGCAGAAATTCAAAATCTCCCTTATCCTCTAGTCACTTTTGTCACAGCTGTGCCATTGAGCCTGTCACATAGCGCTCAGATATCAGTGGGCCTCACACAATCCAAAAGTGTCCAGTGTCCAAAAGTGTGTGCAGAGATTCAAAATCTCCCTTATCCTCTAGTCACTTTTGTCACAGCTGTGCCATCGAGCCTGTCACATAGCGCTCAGATATTCATTGGGCCTCACACAATCCAAAAGTGTCCAGTGTCCAAAAGTGTGTGCAGAGATTCAAAATCTCCCTTATCCTCTAGTCACTTTTGTCACAGCTGTGCCATCGAGCCTGTCACATAGCGCTCAGATATCAGTGGGCCTCACACAATCCAAAAGTGTCCACTGTCCACATGTGTGTGCAGAAATTCAAAATCTCCCTTATCCTCTAGTCACTTTTGTCACAGCTGTGCCATCGAGCCTGTCACATAGCGCTCAGATATTCATTGGGCCTCACACAATCCAAAAGTGTCCAGTGTCCAAAAGTGTGTGCAGAGATTCAAAATCTCCCTTATCCTCTAGTCACTTTTGTCCCAGCTGTGCCATCGAGCCTGTCATATAGCGCTCAGATATTCATTGGGCCTCACACAATCCAAAAGTGTCCATCCAGTGTCCAAAAGTGTGTGCAGAGATTCAAAATCTCCCTTATCCTCTAGTCACTTTTGTCACAGCTGTGCCATCGAGCCTGTCACATAGCGCTCAGATATTCATTGGGCCTCACACAATCCAAAAGTGTCCAGTGTCCAAAAGTGTGTGCAGAGATTCAAAATCTCCCTTTTCCTCTAGTCACTTTTGTCACAGCTGTGCCATCGAGCCTGTCACATAGCGCTCAGATATCAGTGGGCCTCACACAATCCAAAAGTGTCCAGTGTCCAAAAGTGTGTGCAGAAATTCAAAATCTCCCTTATCCTCTAGTCACTTTTGTCACAGCTGTGCCATCGAGCCTGTCACATAGCGCTCAGATATCAGTGGGCCTCACACAATCCAAAAGTGTCCAGTGTCCAAAAGTGTGTGCAGAGATTCAAAATCTCCCTTATCCTCTAGTCACTTTTGTCACAGCTGTGCCATCGAGCCTGTCACATAGCGCTCAGATATCAGTGGGCCTCACACAATCCAAAAGTGTCCAGTGTCCAAAAGTGTGTGCAGAGATTCAAAATCTCCCTTATCCTCTAGTCACTTTTGTCCCAGCTGTGCCATCGAGCCTGTCACATAGCGCTCAGATATTCATTGGGCCTCACACAATCCAAAAGTGTCCATCCAGTGTCCAAAAGTGTGTTCAGAGATTCAAAATCTCCCTTATCCTCTAGTCACTTTTGTCACAGCTGTGCCATCGAGCCTGTCACATAGCGCTCAGATATTCATTGGGCCTCACACAATCCAAAAGTGTCCAGTGTCCAAAAGTGTGTGCAGAGATTCAAAATCTCCCTTATCCTCTAGTCACTTTTGTCACAGCTGTGCCATCAAGCCTGTCACATAGCGCTCAGATATCAGTGGGCCTCACACAATCCAAAAGTGTCCACTGTCCAAAAGTGTGTGCAGAAATTCAAAATCTCCCTTATCCTCTAGTCACTTTTGTCACAGCTGTGCCATCGAGCCTGTCACATAGCGCTCAGATACTCATTGGGCCTCACACAATCCAAAAGTGTCCAGTGTCCAAAAGTGTGTGCAGAGATTCAAAATCTCCCTTATCCTCTAGTCACTTTTGTCACAGCTGTGCCATCGAGCCTGTCACATAGCGCTCAGATATTCATTGGGCCTCACACAATCCAAAAGTGTCCAGTGTCCAAAAGTGTGTGCAGAGATTCAAAATCTCCCTTATCCTCTAGTCACTTTTGTCACAGCTGTGCCATCGAGCCTGTCACATAGCGCTCAGATATTCATTGGGCCTCACACAATCCAAAAGTGTCCAGTGTCCAAAAGTGTGTGCAGAGATTCAAAATCTCCCTTATCCTCTAGTCACTTTTGTCACAGCTGTGCCATCGAGCCTGTCACATAGCGCTCAGATATCAGTGGGCCTCACACAATCCAAAAGTGTCCACTGTCCACAAGTGTGTGCAGAAATTCAAAATCTCCCTTATCCTCTAGTCACTTTTGTCACAGCTGTGCCATCGAGCCTGTCACATAGCGCTCAGATATTCATTGGGCCTCACACAATCCAAAAGTGTCCAGTGTCCAAAAGTGTGTGCAGAGATTCAAAATCTCCCTTATCCTCTAGTCACTTTTGTCACAGCTGTGCCATCGAGCCTGTCACATAGCGCTCAGATATTCATTGGGCCTCACACAATCCAAAAGTGTCCAGTGTCCAAAAGTGTGTGCAGAGATTCAAAATCTCCCTTATCCTCTAGTCACTTTGGTCACAGCTGTGCCATCGAGCCTGTCACATAGCGCTCAGATATTCATTGGGCCTCACACAATCCAAAAGTGTCCAGTGTCCAAAAATGTGTGCAGAGATTCAAAATCTCCCTTATCCTCTAGTCACTTTTGTCACAGCTGTGCCATCGAGCCTGTCACATAGCGCTCAGATATCAGTGGGCCTCACACAATCCAAAAGTGTTCACTGTCCACAAGTGTGTGCAGAAATTCAAAATCTCCCTTATCCTCTAGTCACTTTTGTCACAGCTGTGCCATCGAGCCTGTCACTTAGCGCTCAGATATTCATTGGGCCTCACACAATCCAAAAGTGTCCAGTGTCCAAAAGTGTGTGCAGAGATTCAAAATCTCCCTTATCCTCTAGTCACTTTTGTCACAGCTGTGCCATCGAGCCTGTCACATAGCGCTCAGATATCAGTGGGCCTCACACAATCCAAAAGTGTCCAGTGTCCAAAAGTGTGTGCAGAAATTCAAAATCTCCCTTATCCTCTAGTCACTTTTGTCACAGCTGTGCCATTGAGCCTGTCACATAGCGCTCAGATATCAGTGGGCCTCACACAATCCAAAAGTGTCCAGTGTCCAAAAGTGTGTGCAGAGATTCAAAATCTCCCTTATCCTCTAGTCACTTTTGTCACAGCTGTGCCATCGAGCCTGTCACATAGCGCTCAGATATTCATTGGGCCTCACACAATCCAAAAGTGTCCAGTGTCCAAAAGTGTGTGCAGAGATTCAAAATCTCCCTTATCCTCTAGTCACTTTTGTCACAGCTGTGCCATCGAGCCTGTCACATAGCGCTCAGATATCAGTGGGCCTCACACAATCCAAAAGTGTCCACTGT
Source organism: Dendrobates tinctorius (assembly GCF_039654945.1). NCBI lineage: Eukaryota > Metazoa > Chordata > Amphibia > Anura > Dendrobatidae > Dendrobates > Dendrobates tinctorius. The sequence continues at coordinate 49,027,834 of NW_027361675.1, forward strand.
CCACAAGTGTGTGCAGAAATTCAAAATCTCCCTTATCCTCTAGTCACTTTTGTCACAGCTGTGCCATCGAGCCTGTCACATAGCGCTCAGATATTCATTGGGCCTCACACAATCCAAAAGTGTCCAGTGTCCAAAAGTGTGTGCAGAGATTCAAAATCTCCCTTATCCTCTAGTCACTTTTGTCCCAGCTGTGCCATCGAGCCTGTCATATAGCGCTCAGATATTCATTGGGCCTCACACAATCCAAAAGTGTCCATCCAGTGTCCAAAAGTGTGTGCAGAGATTCAAAATCTCCCTTATCCTCTAGTCACTTTTGTCACAGCTGTGCCATCGAGCCTGTCACATAGCGCTCAGATATTCATTGGGCCTCACACAATCCAAAAGTGTCCAGTGTCCAAAAGTGTGTGCAGAGATTCAAAATCTCCCTTTTCCTCTAGTCACTTTTGTCACAGCTGTGCCATCGAGCCTTTCACATAGCGCTCAGATATTCATTGGGCCTCACACAATCCAAAAGTGTCCAGTGTCCAAAAGTGTGTGCAGAGATTCAAAATCTCCCTTATCCTCTAGTCACTTTTGTCACAGCTGTGCCATCGAGCCTGTCACATAGCGCTCAGATATCAGTGGGCCTCACACAATCCAAAAGTGTCCACTGTCCACAAGTGTGTGCAGAAATTCAAAATCTCCCTTATCCTCTAGTCACTTTTGTCACAGCTGTGCCATCGAGCCTGTCACATAGCGCTCAGATACTCATTGGGCCTCACACAATCCAAAAGTGTCCAGTGTCCAAAAGTGTGTGCAGAGATTCAAAATCTCCCTTATCCTCTAGTCACTTTTGTCACAGCTGTGCCATCGAGCCTGTCACATAGCGCTCAGATATTCATTGGGCCTCACACAATCCAAAAGTGTCCAGTGTCCAAAAGTGTGTGCAGAGATTCAAAATCTCCCTTATCCTCTAGTCACTTTTGTCACAGCTGTGCCATCGAGCCTGTCACATAGCGCTCAGATATTCATTGGGCCTCACACAATCCAAAAGTGTCCAGTGTCCAAAAGTGTGTGCAGAGATTCAAAATCTCCCTTATCCTCTAGTCACTTTTGTCACAGCTGTGCCATCGAGCCTGTCACATAGCGCTCAGATATCAGTGGGCCTCACACAATCCAAAAGTGTCCACTGTCCACAAGTGTGTGCAGAAATTCAAAATCTCCCTTATCCTCTAGTCACTTTTGTCACAGCTGTGCCATCGAGCCTGTCACATAGCGCTCAGATATTCATTGGGCCTCACACAATCCAAAAGTGTCCAGTGTCCAAAAGTGTGTGCAGAGATTCAAAATCTCCCTTATCCTCTAGTCACTTTTGTCACAGCTGTGCCATCGAGCCTGTCACATAGCGCTCAGATATTCATTGGGCCTCACACAATCCAAAAGTGTCCAGTGTCCAAAAGTGTGTGCAGAGATTCAAAATCTCCCTTATCCTCTAGTCACTTTGGTCACAGCTGTGCCATCGAGCCTGTCACATAGCGCTCAGATGTTCATTGGGCCTCACACAATCCAAAAGTGTCCAGTGTCCAAAAATGTGTGCAGAGATTCAAAATCTCCCTTATCCTCTAGTCACTTTTGTCACAGCTGTGCCATCGAGCCTGTCACATAGCGCTCAGATATCAGTGGGCCTCACACAATCCAAAAGTGTTCACTGTCCACAAGTGTGTGCAGAAATTCAAAATCTCCCTTATCCTCTAGTCACTTTTGTCACAGCTGTGCCATCGAGCCTGTCACTTAGCGCTCAGATATTCATTGGGCCTCACACAATCCAAAAGTGTCCAGTGTCCAAAAGTGTGTGCAGAGATTCAAAATCTCCCTTATCCTCTAGTCACTTTTGTCACAGCTGTGCCATCGAGCCTGTCACATAGCGCTCAGATATCAGTGGGCCTCACACAATCCAAAAGTGTCCAGTGTCCAAAAGTGTGTGCAGAAATTCAAAATCTCCCTTATCCTCTAGTCACTTTTGTCACAGCTGTGCCATTGAGCCTGTCACATAGCGCTCAGATATCAGTGGGCCTCACACAATCCAAAAGTGTCCAGTGTCCAAAAGTGTGTGCAGAGATTCAAAATCTCCCTTATCCTCTAGTCACTTTTGTCACAGCTGTGCCATCGAGCCTGTCACATAGCGCTCAGATATTCATTGGGCCTCACACAATCCAAAAGTGTCCAGTGTCCAAAAGTGTGTGCAGAGATTCAAAATCTCCCTTATCCTCTAGTCACTTTTGTCACAGCTGTGCCATCGAGCCTGTCACATAGCGCTCAGATATCAGTGGGCCTCACACAATCCAAAAGTGTCCACTGTCCACAAGTGCGTGCAGAAATTCAAAATCTCCCTTATCCTCTAGTCACTTTTGTCACAGCTGTGCCATCGAGCCTGTCACATAGCGCTCAGATATTCATTGGGCCTCACACAATCCAAAAGTGTCCAGTGTCCAAAAGTGTGTGCAGAGATTCAAAATCTCCCTTATCCTCTAGTCACTTTTGTCCCAGCTGTGCCATCGAGCCTGTCATATAGCGCTCAGATATTCATTGGGCCTCACACAATCCAAAAGTGTCCATCCAGTGTCCAAAAGTGTGTGCAGAGATTCAAAATCTCCCTTATCCTCTAGTCACTTTTGTCACAGCTGTGCCATCGAGCCTGTCACATAGCGCTCAGATATTCATTGGGCCTCACACAATCCAAAAGTGTCCAGTGTCCAAAAGTGTGTGCAGAGATTCAAAATCTCCCTTTTCCTCTAGTCACTTTTGTCACAGCTGTGCCATCGAGCCTGTCACATAGCGCTCAGATATCAGTGGGCCTCACACAATCCAAAAGTGTCCAGTGTCCAAAAGTGTGTGCAGAAATTCAAAATCTCCCTTATCCTCTAGTCACTTTTGTCACAGCTGTGCCATCGAGCCTGTCACATAGCGCTCAGATATCAGTGGGCCTCACACAATCCAAAAGTGTCCAGTGTCCAAAAGTGTGTGCAGAGATTCAAAATCTCCCTTATCCTCTAGTCACTTTTGTCACAGCTGTGCCATCGAGCCTGTCACATAGCGCTCAGATATCAGTGGGCCTCACACAATCCAAAAGTGTCCAGTGTCCAAAAGTGTGTGCAGAGATTCAAAATCTCCCTTATCCTCTAGTCACTTTTGTCCCAGCTGTGCCATCGAGCCTGTCACATAGCGCTCAGATTTTCATTGGGCCTCACACAATCCAAAAGTGTCCATCCAGTGTCCAAAAGTGTGTGCAGAGATTCAAAATCTCCCTTATCCTCTAGTCACTTTTGTCACAGCTGTGCCATCGAGCCTGTCACATAGCGCTCAGATATTCATTGGGCCTCACACAATCCAAAAGTGTCCAGTGTCCAAAAGTGTGTGCAGAGTTTCAAAATCTCCCTTATCCTCTAGTCACTTTTGTCACAGCTGTGCCATCGAGCCTGTCACATAGCGCTCAGATATCAGTGGGCCTCACACAATCCAAAAGTGTCCACTGTCCACAAGTGTGTGCAGAAATTCAAAATCTCCCTTATCCTCTAGTCACTTTTGTCACAGCTGTGCCATCGAGCCTGTCACATAGCGCTCAGATATTCATTGGGCCTCACACAATCCAAAAGTGTCCAGTGTCCAAAAGTGTGTGCAGAGATTCAAAATCTCCCTTATCCTCTAGTCACTTTTGTCACAGCTGTGCCATCGAGCCTGTCACATAGCGCTCAGATATTAATTGGGCCTCACACAATCCAAAAGTGTCCAGTGTCCAAAAGTGTGTGCAGAGATTCAAAATCTCCCTTATCCTCTAGTCACTTTGGTCACAGCTGTGCCATCGAGCCTGTCACATAGCGCTCAGATATTCATTGGGCCTCACACAATCCAAAAGTGTCCAGTGTCCAAAAATGTGTGCAGAGATTCAAAATCTCCCTTATCCTCTAGTCACTTTTGTCACAGCTGTGCCATCGAGCCTGTCACATAGCGCTCAGATATCAGTGGGCCTCACACAATCCAAAAGTGTTCACTGTCCACAAGTGTGTGCAGAAATTCAAAATCTCCCTTATCCTCTAGTCACTTTTGTCACAGCTGTGCCATCGAGCCTGTCACTTAGCGCTCAGATATTCATTGGGCCTCACACAATCCAAAAGTGTCCAGTGTCCAAAAGTGTGTGCAGAGATTCAAAATCTCCCTTATCCTCTAGTCACTTTTGTCACAGCTGTGCCATCGAGCCTGTCACATAGCGCTCAGATATCAGTGGGCCTCACACAATCCAAAAGTGTCCAGTGTCCAAAAGTGTGTGCAGAAATTCAAAATCTCCCTTATCCTCTAGTCACTTTTGTCACAGCTGTGCCATTGAGCCTGTCACATAGCGCTCAGATATCAGTGGGCCTCACACAATCCAAAAGTGTCCAGTGTCCAAAAGTGTGTGCAGAGATTCAAAATCTCCCTTATCCTCTAGTCACTTTTGTCACAGCTGTGCCATCGAGCCTGTCACATAGCGCTCAGATATAAATTGGGCCTCACACAATCCAAAAGTGTCCAGTGTCCAAAAGTGTGTGCAGAGATTCAAAATCTCCCTTATCCTCTAGTCACTTTTGTCACAGCTGTGCCATCGAGCCTGTCACATAGCGCTCAGATATCAGTGGGCCTCACACAATCCAAAAGTGTCCACTGTCCACAAGTGTGTGCAGAAATTCAAAATCTCCCTTATCCTCTAGTCACTTTTGTCACAGCTGTGCCATCGAGCCTGTCACATAGCGCTCAGATATTCATTGGGCCTCACACAATCCAAAAGTGTCCAGTGTCCAAAAGTGTGTGCAGAGATTCAAAATCTCCCTTATCCTCTAGTCACTTTTGTCCCAGCTGTGCCATCGAGCCTGTCATATAGCGCTCAGATATTCATTGGGCCTCACACAATCCAAAAGTGTCCATCCAGTGTCCAAAAGTGTGTGCAGAGATTCAAAATCTCCCTTATCCTCTAGTCACTTTTGTCACAGCTGTGCCATCGAGCCTGTCACATAGCGCTCAGATATTCATTGGGCCTCACACAATCCAAAAGTGTCCAGTGTCCAAAAGTGTGTGCAGAGATTCAAAATCTCCCTTTTCCTCTAGTCACTTTTGTCACAGCTGTGCCATCGAGCCTGTCACATAGCGCTCAGATATCAGTGGGCCTCACACAATCCAAAAGTGTCCAGTGTCCAAAAGTGTGTGCAGAAATTCAAAATCTCCCTTATCCTCTAGTCACTTTTGTCACAGCTGTGCCATCGAGCCTGTCATATAGCGCTCAGATATCAGTGGGCCTCACACAATCCAAAAGTGTCCAGTGTCCAAAAGTGTGTGCAGAGATTCAAAATCTCCCTTATCCTCTAGTCACTTTTGTCACAGCTGTGCCATCGAGCCTGTCACATAGCGCTCAGATATCAGTGGGCCTCACACAATCCAAAAGTGTCCAGTGTCCAAAAGTGTGTGCAGAGATTCAAAATCTCCCTTATCCTCTAGTCACTTTTGTCACAGCTGTGCCATCGAGCCTGTCACATAGCGCTCAGATATCAGTGGGCCTCACACAATCCAAAAGTGTCCACTGTCCACAAGTGTGTGCAGAAATTCAAAATCTCCCTTATCCTCTAGTCACTTTTGTCACAGCTGTGCCATCGAGCCTGTCACATAGCGCTCAGATACTCATTGGGCCTCACACAATCCAAAAGTGTCCAGTGTCCAAAAGTGTGTGCAGAGATTCAAAATCTCCCTTATCCTCTAGTCACTTTTGTCACAGCTGTGCCATCGAGCCTGTCACATAGCGCTCAGATACTCATTGGGCCTCACACAATCCAAAAGTGTCCAGTGTCCAAAAGTGTGTGCAGAGATTCAAAATCTCCCTTATCCTCTAGTCACTTTTGTCACAGCTGTGCCATCGAGCCTGTCACATAGCGCTCAGATATTCATTGGGCCTCACACAATCCAAAAGTGTCCAGTGTCCAAAAGTGTGTGCAGAGATTCAAAATCTCCCTTATCCTCTAGTCACTTTTGTCACAGCTGTGCCATCGAGCCTGTCACATAGCGCTCAGATATTCATTGGGCCTCACACAATCCAAAAGTGTCCAGTGTCCAAAAGTGTGTGCAGAGATTCAAAATCTCCCTTATCCTCTAGTCACTTTTGTCACAGCTGTGCCATCGAGCCTGTCACATAGAGCTCAGATATCAGTGGGCCTCACACAATCCAAAAGTGTCCACTGTCCACAAGTGTGTGCAGAAATTCAAAATCTCCCTTATCCTCTAGTCACTTTTGTCACAGCTGTGCCATCGAGCCTGTCACATAGCGCTCAGATACTCATTGGGCCTCACACAATCCAAAAGTGTCCAGTGTCCAAAAGTGTGTGCAGAGATTCAAAATCTCCCTTATCCTCTAGTCACTTTTGTCACAGCTGTGCCATCGAGCCTGTCACATAGCGCTCAGATATTCATTGGGCCTCACACAATCCAAAAGTGTCCAGTGTCCAAAAGTGTGTGCAGAGATTCAAAATCTCCCTTATCCTCTAGTCACTTTGGTCACAGCTGTGCCATCGAGCCTGTCACATAGCGCTCAGATATTCATTGGGCCACACAATCCAAAAGTGTCCAGTGTCCAAAAATGTGTGCAGAGATTCAAAATCTCCTTTATCCTCTAGTCACTTTTGTCACAGCTGTGCCATCGAGCCTGTCACATAGCGCTCAGATATCAGTGGGCCTCACACAATCCAAAAGTGTTCACTGTCCACAAGTGTGTGCAGAAATTCAAAATCTCCCTTATCCTCTAGTCACTTTTGTCACAGCTGTGCCATCGAGCCTGTCACATAGCGCTCAGATACTCATTGGGCCTCACACAATCCAAAAGTGTCCAGTGTCCAAAAGTGTGTGCAGAGATTCAAAATCTCCCTTATCCTCTAGTCACTTTTGTCACAGCTGTGCCATCGAGCCTGTCACATAGCGCTCAGATATTCATTGGGCCTCACACAATCCAAAAGTGTCCAGTGTCCAAAAGTGTGTGCAGAGATTCAAAATCTCCCTTATCCTCTAGTCACTTTGGTCACAGCTGTGCCATCGAGCCTGTCACATAGCGCTCAGATATTCATTGGGCCACACAATCCAAAAGTGTCCAGTGTCCAAAAATGTGTGCAGAGATTCAAAATCTCCTTTATCCTCTAGTCACTTTTGTCACAGCTGTGCCATCGAGCCTGTCACATAGCGCTCAGATATCAGTGGGCCTCACACAATCCAAAAGTGTTCACTGTCCACAAGTGTGTGCAGAAATTCAAAATCTCCCTTATCCTCTAGTCACTTTTGTCACAGCTGTGCCATCGAGCCTGTCACTTAGCGCTCAGATATTCATTGGGCCTCACACAATCCAAAAGTGTCCAGTGTCCAAAAGTGTGTGCAGAGATTCAAAATCTCCCTTATCCTCTAGTCACTTTTGTCACAGCTGTGCCATCGAGCCTGTCACATAGCGCTCAGATATCAGTGGGCCTCACACAATCCAAAAGTGTCCAGTGTCCAAAAGTGTGTGCAGAGATTCAAAATCTCCCTTATCCTCTAGTCACTTTTGTCACAGCTGTGCCATCGAGCCTGTCACATAGCGCTCAGATATCAGTGGGCCTCACACAATCCAAAAGTGTCCAGTGTCCAAAAGTGTGTGCAGAGATTCAAAATCTCCCTTATCCTCTAGTCACTTTTGTCCCAGCTGTGCCATCGAGCCTGTCACATAGCGCTCAGATTTTCATTGGGCCTCACACAATCCAAAAGTGTCCATCCAGTGTCCAAAAGTGTGTGCAGAGATTCAAAATCTCCCTTATCCTCTAGTCACTTTTGTCACAGCTGTGCCATCGAGCCTGTCACATAGCGCTCAGATATTCATTGGGCCTCACACAATCCAAAAGTGTCCAGTGTCCAAAAGTGTGTGCAGAGTTTCAAAATCTCCCTTATCCTCTAGTCACTTTTGTCACAGCTGTGCCATCGAGCCTGTCACATAGCGCTCAGATATCAGTGGGCCTCACACAATCCAAAAGTGTCCACTGTCCACAAGTGTGTGCAGAAATTCAAAATCTCCCTTATCCTCTAGTCACTTTTGTCACAGCTGTGCCATCGAGCCTGTCACATAGCGCTCAGATATTCATTGGGCCTCACACAATCCAAAAGTGTCCAGTGTCCAAAAGTGTGTGCAGAGATTCAAAATCTCCCTTATCCTCTAGTCACTTTTGTCACAGCTGTGCCATCGAGCCTGTCACATAGCGCTCAGATATTCATTGGGCCTCACACAATCCAAAAGTGTCCAGTGTCCAAAAGTGTGTGCAGAGATTCAAAATCTCCCTTATCCTCTAGTCACTTTGGTCACAGCTGTGCCATCGAGCCTGTCACATAGCGCTCAGATATTCATTGGGCCTCACACAATCCAAAAGTGTCCAGTGTCCAAAAATGTGTGCAGAGATTCAAAATCTCCCTTATCCTCTAGTCACTTTTGTCACAGCTGTGCCATCGAGCCTGTCACATAGCGCTCAGATATCAGTGGGCCTCACACAATCCAAAAGTGTTCACTGTCCACAAGTGTGTGCAGAAATTCAAAATCTCCCTTATCCTCTAGTCACTTTTGTCACAGCTGTGCCATCGAGCCTGTCACTTAGCGCTCAGATATTCATTGGGCCTCACACAATCCAAAAGTGTCCAGTGTCCAAAAGTGTGTGCAGAGATTCAAAATCTCCCTTATCCTCTAGTCACTTTTGTCACAGCTGTGCCATCGAGCCTGTCACATAGCGCTCAGATATCAGTGGGCCTCACACAATCCAAAAGTGTCCAGTGTCCAAAAGTGTGTGCAGAAATTCAAAATCTCCCTTATCCTCTAGTCACTTTTGTCACAGCTGTGCCATTGAGCCTGTCACATAGCGCTCAGATATCAGTGGGCCTCACACAATCCAAAAGTGTCCAGTGTCCAAAAGTGTGTGCAGAGATTCAAAATCTCCCTTATCCTCTAGTCACTTTTGTCACAGCTGTGCCATCGAGCCTGTCACATAGCGCTCAGATATAAATTGGGCCTCACACAATCCAAAGTGTCCAGTGTCCAAAAGTGTGTGCAGAGATTCAAAATCTCCCTTATCCTCTAGTCACTTTTGTCACAGCTGTGCCATCGAGCCTGTCACATAGCGCTCAGATATCAGTGGGCCTCACACAATCCAAAAGTGTCCACTGTCCACAAGTGTGTGCAGAAATTCAAAATCTCCCTTATCCTCTAGTCACTTTTGTCACAGCTGTGCCATCGAGCCTGTCACATAGCGCTCAGATATTCATTGGGCCTCACACAATCCAAAAGTGTCCAGTGTCCAAAAGTGTGTGCAGAGATTCAAAATCTCCCTTATCCTCTAGTCACTTTTGTCCCAGCTGTGCCATCGAGCCTGTCATATAGCGCTCAGATATTCATTGGGCCTCACACAATCCAAAAGTGTCCATCCAGTGTCCAAAAGTGTGTGCAGAGATTCAAAATCTCCCTTATCCTCTAGTCACTTTTGTCACAGCTGTGCCATCGAGCCTGTCACATAGCGCTCAGATATTCATTGGGCCTCACACAATCCAAAAGTGTCCAGTGTCCAAAAGTGTGTGCAGAGATTCAAAATCTCCCTTTTCCTCTAGTCACTTTTGTCACAGCTGTGCCATCGAGCCTGTCACATAGCGCTCAGATATCAGTGGGCCTCACACAATCCAAAAGTGTCCAGTGTCCAAAAGTGTGTGCAGAAATTCAAAATCTCCCTTATCCTCTAGTCACTTTTGTCACAGCTGTGCCATCGAGCCTGTCATATAGCGCTCAGATATCAGTGGGCCTCACACAATCCAAAAGTGTCCAGTGTCCAAAAGTGTGTGCAGAGATTCAAAATCTCCCTTATCCTCTAGTCACTTTTGTCACAGCTGTGCCATCGAGCCTGTCACATAGCGCTCAGATATCAGTGGGCCTCACACAATCCAAAAGTGTCCAGTGTCCAAAAGTGTGTGCAGAGATTCAAAATCTCCCTTATCCTCTAGTCACTTTTGTCACAGCTGTGCCATCGAGCCTGTCACATAGCGCTCAGATATCAGTGGGCCTCACACAATCCAAAAGTGTCCACTGTCCACAAGTGTGTGCAGAAATTCAAAATCTCCCTTATCCTCTAGTCACTTTTGTCACAGCTGTGCCATCGAGCCTGTCACATAGCGCTCAGATACTCATTGGGCCTCACACAATCCAAAAGTGTCCAGTGTCCAAAAGTGTGTGCAGAGATTCAAAATCTCCCTTATCCTCTAGTCACTTTTGTCACAGCTGTGCCATCGAGCCTGTCACATAGCGCTCAGATACTCATTGGGCCTCACACAATCCAAAAGTGTCCAGTGTCCAAAAGTGTGTGCAGAGATTCAAAATCTCCCTTATCCTCTAGTCACTTTTGTCACAGCTGTGCCATCGAGCCTGTCACATAGCGCTCAGATATTCATTGGGCCTCACACAATCCAAAAGTGTCCAGTGTCCAAAAGTGTGTGCAGAGATTCAAAATCTCCCTTATCCTCTAGTCACTTTTGTCACAGCTGTGCCATCGAGCCTGTCACATAGCGCTCAGATATTCATTGGGCCTCACACAATCCAAAAGTGTCCAGTGTCCAAAAGTGTGTGCAGAGATTCAAAATCTCCCTTATCCTCTAGTCACTTTTGTCACAGCTGTGCCATCGAGCCTGTCACATAGAGCTCAGATATCAGTGGGCCTCACACAATCCAAAAGTGTCCACTGTCCACAAGTGTGTGCAGAAATTCAAAATCTCCCTTATCCTCTAGTCACTTTTGTCACAGCTGTGCCATCGAGCCTGTCACATAGCGCTCAGATACTCATTGGGCCTCACACAATCCAAAAGTGTCCAGTGTCCAAAAGTGTGTGCAGAGATTCAAAATCTCCCTTATCCTCTAGTCACTTTTGTCACAGCTGTGCCATCGAGCCTGTCACATAGCGCTCAGATATTCATTGGGCCTCACACAATCCAAAAGTGTCCAGTGTCCAAAAGTGTGTGCAGAGATTCAAAATCTCCCTTATCCTCTAGTCACTTTGGTCACAGCTGTGCCATCGAGCCTGTCACATAGCGCTCAGATATTCATTGGGCCACACAATCCAAAAGTGTCCAGTGTCCAAAAATGTGTGCAGAGATTCAAAATCTCCTTTATCCTCTAGTCACTTTTGTCACAGCTGTGCCATCGAGCCTGTCACATAGCGCTCAGATATCAGTGGGCCTCACACAATCCAAAAGTGTTCACTGTCCACAAGTGTGTGCAGAAATTCAAAATCTCCCTTATCCTCTAGTCACTTTTGTCACAGCTGTGCCATCGAGCCTGTCACTTAGCGCTCAGATATTCATTGGGCCTCACACAATCCAAAAGTGTCCAGTGTCCAAAAGTGTGTGCAGAGATTCAAAATCTCCCTTATCCTCTAGTCACTTTTGTCACAGCTGTGCCATCGAGCCTGTCACATAGCGCTCAGATATCAGTGGGCCTCACACAATCCAAAAGTGTCCAGTGTCCAAAAGTGTGTGCAGAAATTCAAAATCTCCCGTATCCTCTAGTCACTTTTGTCACAGCTGTGCCATTGAGCCTGTCACATAGCGCTCAGATATCAGTGGGCCTCACACAATCCAAAAGTGTCCAGTGTCCAAAAGTGTGTGCAGAGATTCAAAATCTCCCTTATCCTCTAGTCACTTTTGTCACAGCTGTGCCATCGAGCCTGTCACATAGCGCTCAGATATTCATTGGGCCTCACACAATCCAAAAGTGTCCAGTGTCCAAAAGTGTGTGCAGAGATTCAAAATCTCCCTTATCCTCTAGTCACTTTTGTCACAGCTGTGCCATCGAGCCTGTCACATAGCGCTCAGATATCAGTGGGCCTCACACAATCCAAAAGTGTCCACTGTCCACAAGTGTGTGCAGAAATTCAAAATCTCCCTTATCCTCTAGTCACTTTTGTCACAGCTGTGCCATCGAGCCTGTCACATAGCGCTCAGATATTCATTGGGCCTCACACAATCCAAAAGTGTCCAGTGTCCAAAAGTGTGTGCAGAGATTCAAAATCTCCCTTATCCTCTAGTCACTTTTGTCCCAGCTGTGCCATCGAGCCTGTCACATAGCGCTCAGATATTCATTGGGCCTCACACAATCCAAAAGTGTCCATCCAGTGTCCAAAAGTGTGTGCAGAGATTCAAAATCTCCCTTATCCTCTAGTCACTTTTGTCACAGCTGTGCCATCGAGCCTGTCACATAGTGCTCAGATATTCATTGGGCCTCACACAATCCAAAAGTGTCCAGTGTCCAAAAGTGTGTGCAGAGATTCAAAATCTCCCTTTTCCTCTAGTCACTTTTGTCACAGCTGTGCCATCGAGCCTGTCACATAGCGCTCAGATATCAGTGGGCCTCACACAATCCAAAAGTGTCCAGTGTCCAAAAGTGTGTGCAGAAATTCAAAATCTCCCCTGTCCTATAGACACCTTGTACCTTGTTTTACATTACTATATAGTTTGTTGGATTTTGTCTACATTTCTACCAAAAATGAGGAAGGCTGGTGGAAGAGGCCGTGGAATTGGGCGGGGGTTGGCAGCTGGTAATGATGGTGTTGGTGGTGGATCTGATGGTAGTGGCAAGAGCAAAATAGGACCGAATGCAGGAGGTGCTGACCCTGCGTCATCGTCTGGCTACATAAGGCCTCGAACGCTTAGTTTTCTTGGAGTTGGCAAACCGCTTTTAAAGCCAGAGCATCAGGAAAAAGTTTTGTCTTACATTGCTGACTCAGCCTCCAGCTCTATCGCCTCCTCTTCTTCAGTTGTAAAAAGTAAAAGCACTGAGTCGTCATTGGAGGCTCATGTTCATGAACCACACCTTTCCTTGTGTCCTTCACCCCAACCAAGATTGAAGGATGACGCAGGCCATACTACTGATTACTCCATGGAGCTGTTTTCACATACCATGCCTGGATTATCAAGTGAAATGGTGAATTACCCAGGCCAAGATGAATCTGACATGGAGTGCACTGATGTACAGCCGCTGATGGATGATTCTGCTGGTACATTCACTCAGAGCACTACATTGTCCTCGCAGTGTACAGAGCCAGATTCTGACCCTGATGAGACTCAGGTGCCCCTTCCCGCACACTATACCACCATACACGGTGACACAGAGGAAGGTGCACATGACATAGAAGAGGAGGTGATGGATGACCCAGTTGTTGACCCAGATTGGCATCCATTGGGGGTGCTGCTTCCAATAGCTCAGATGAGGAGCATCCACAGCAGACATCGACATCGCAACAGCTGTTATCTGGCAGGCCCGGAGCACTCCAAAGACAGGTTCCAAACATCAAAACAGTTGCTGGACAGCTTGTCCAGAGGGTCAAAAGATCACAGTGTGCTAGGCCGCAAAATGTCTGCCAAAGTAGGAAGAGTGCAGTGTGGCACTTTTTTGAACAAAATCCTCATGATCAGGCCAAGGTTATCTGTAAGAAGTGCGCAAAGACCTTTAGCCGAGGGAAAAATCTGAAAAATTTGAATACCAGTTGCATGCTTAGACATTTAACCAGCATGCACTTGCAAGCGTGGACACAACACCAAACCTCAAGTGCCACATGTGCAACTGATCACAACGAAGGTAGTCAGCAACGCTACATTGTTTCCCCCACTGTAAGCCCACCGGTTAGCACAGCAGCAAATGTTGAGGTGTCGTTGCAAGACCACAGCAGTCAGGGAATCCCACTGTTATATCAACGAAAGACTGATTCTAGGCCATCAGAAAGAACACCAACTCCATCACCATCATCAACCCTCTCCCAGTCCGCCCTGTCCACCACTACTTCCACCATATGCAGCTCTCAAGTCCAGCTCACCCTCCCAGACACTATGAGTAGGTCAAGAAAGTACTCAGTCTCTCATCCGCGTACACTGGGTTTGAACGCCCACATTGCCAAACTAATCTCGTTTGAGATGATGCCCTTTCGGTTGGTGGAAAGCACAGCTTTCCGCGAACTCATGGCCTATGCAGTACCACGCTATGACCTACCCAGTCGCCACTTCTTCTCTCGCAAAGCCATCCCAGCCCTCCACCATCATGTGAAAGACCGCATTGTCCATGCACTCAAGCAGTCAGTGAGCGGAAAGGTGCACCTCACAACTGATGCATGGTCCAGTCGGCATGGCCAGGGCCGTTACGTGTCCATCACTGCGCACTGGGTTAATGTGGTGGATGCAGGGTCCACAGGGGACAGCGGTGGTGGGACAGTGCTGCCTAGCCCACGGTATAGGAAACAGTTGGCTGTAGGCGTTTGACCCTCCTCCTCCTCCTCCTCCTCCAGAAGCGAAAGCTTGTCCACAGAGCGCAGTCGTACGAGCACTCCATCTGCAGCTGCCACTGTTGCACACGATGTGTCCCCCTATCGAGCAGCTAGTGGAAAGCGTCAGCAGGCTGTGTTGCAGATGATGTGTTTGGGCGACAGACACACCGCCGAGGTGCTGGCCGAGTACTTGAAGCGACAAACTGAGTCATGGCTGGGCAGTGTACATCTTGAGGCAGGCAAGGTAGTTAGTGATAACGGGCGTAATTTTGTGGCAACCATAGCCCTTTCAAAACTCAGCCACATACCTTGCTTGGCTCACACCTTGAACCTGGTGGTGCAGTGCTTCCTCAAAAATTATCCGGAGTTAACAGCCCTGCTCCAGAAGGTGCGAAGACTGTGCGCGCACATCCGCCGGTTGCCTGTACACTCCGTTCGTATGCAGAAGCTGCAGCGATTGCTCCACCTTCCCAACCACCGCCTCATTATCGACATTGCAACAAGGTGGAACTCCACCCTGCACATGGTGGAGCGGCTGTGCGAGCAGAGGCAGGCCATAATGCATTTGTGGGAGGATACACGGCCAGGCACTTTGAGAGCAGACATGGAGTTGACAGGTGTGCAGTGGTCGAAGCTGAAAGACCTTTGTAAAGTCCTTCAGTGTTTTGAGGAATGCACACAGCTGGTAAGCGCAGACGACGCCATCCTAAGCATGAGCATCCCACTTATGCGTCTGCTCATGCAAACTTTGACGCACCTTAAGGAGCAGGCTTCTGCAGCCAATGTTGATGAGGAGGAAGAGGAGGAGGGAATCCTTGATGACATTCAGCCATTGTCTGCTCAGGGACCTCTCCTGGACGAGGTGGAGGAAGAAGAGGAGGAGGAGGAGGATGATGGGGATGATTACTTAGGGGAGGAGGATGCATCTCGTGGGGAAAGTGAAAATGTTGGCATGGCAAGGTCTGGTACAGGGTTTGTGCGTGACTGGAGGGATGTGGATTTGCCAGAAAGTGCTCCTCCAACCAGCACTTGCAGTGCATCATTGACACCGGGAACATTGGCCCACATGTCAGATTATGCCTTGCGGATCCTAAAAAGGGACCCCCGCATTGCCAAAATGATGAACGATGACGACTACTGGTTGGCCAGCATCCTGGATCCACGCTATAAAGGCAAATTACACAACATCATGCCACAGGAGAACCTTGACCTAATATTGGCTAATAAACAAGCAACTCTGGTAAATCGGTTGCTTGAGGCATTCCCAGCACACAGCAGCGGTGATGGTTCTCACACGAGCCGTACGTTCCGGGGGCAGCTTGGCAGAGGTGTTCGTGGTGCACACAGCAGAAGTGGCGTTGGAGACAGGGGTTTCATGACAATGTTGTGGACTGATTTTTCAAATACCGCTCACACAACTGGTAATACTGCATCGATGGAAAGTGACAGGAGACAGCAGTTGTCAACTATGGTTACAAACTACTTTTCCTCCTATATCGATGTTCTCCCACACAGGTCATTCCCCTTTGACTATTGGGCCGCTAAACTGGACACCTGGCCTGAATTGGCCCAATATGCCTTACAGGAGCTCGCTTGCCCAGCTGCAAGTGTGCTATCGGAAAGAGTCTTCAGTGCAGCTGGATCAATCCTGACAGAAAAAAGGACCCGTCTGTCAACCCAAAATATGGATGATCTAACCTTCATTAAAATGAACCACGCATGGGTTTCCAAGGATTTTGTCCCACCTTCCCCTGATGACACATAGGGTGACAGAAAAATGGCTTGCTTTGGTCCACCTCTTCCTGGTACTTCACCTATTTCGCCTTTTGCATCAGCTGAATGTCCAACATCAACATATGCCACTTTCTAAAACTCCCTAACTGTGCTGCCTCCCCCCCATGGCCGGGGTCACCACCTACCGCACGACACCGTGCGAGTGCCGTTGCCCTGGACAGGTGGGTAGGCCGACTCTTGGGCGCGGGCACTGGCACAGGGTCCCTCATAGTGCAATCAAGTGTCTCTGATGGTGGTGGTGCACACCCGCCGTCAGACACACCGCTGTACTATGAGGGGCCCAGTGCCAGTACTGACGCCCACGAGTGGGCCCCCCTTGCTTGGGCAGGGCCCCAGCATTTGCAATCTTTACCTCTCCCTGCTCCTCCGCTGTGTAATCTGGGCCGTCAAATCCATACTGTGCCTGACACCGTCTGAGCCTGCCTCCTGAGACATATATTTTGAATGTGTACGCTATCCATACATGTTATCCAGGGATACGGTACCCTTTCTAACCTTTGTGCAATCACGTGCAATCCATACTGGGCCTAACACCGTCTGAGCCTGCCTCATGCTGTATAGACATATATTTTGAATGTGTACGCTATCCATACATGTTATCTGGGGATACGGTACCCTTTCTAACCTTTGTGCAATCACGTGCAATCCATACTGGGCCTAACACCGTCTGAGCCTGCCTCCTGAGACATATATTTTGAATGTGTACGCTATCCATACATGTTATCCGGGGTTACGGTACCCTTTCTAACCTTTGTGCAATCACGTGCAATCCATACTGGGCCTAACACCGTCTGAGCCTGCCTCATGCTGTATAGACATATATTTTGAATGTGTACGCTATCCATACATGTTATCCAGGGATACGGTACCCTTTCTAACCTTTGTGCAATCACGTGCAATCCATACTGGGCCTAACACCGTCTGAGCCTGCCTCCTGAGACATATATTTTGAATGTGTACGCTATCCATACATGTTATCCAGGGATACGGTACCATTTCTAACCTTTGTGCAATCATGTGCAATCCATACTGGGCCTAACACCGTCTGAGCCTGCCTCCTGAGACATATATTTTGAATGTGTACGCTATCCATACATGTTATCCAGGGATACGGTACCCTTTCTAACCTTTGTGCAATCACGTGCAATCCATACTGGGCCTAACACCGTCTGAGCCTGCCTCATGCTGTATAGACATATATTTTGAATGTGTACGCTATCCATACATGTTATCCAGGGATACGGTACCCTTTCTAACCTTTGTGCAATCACGTGCAATCCATACTGGGCCTAACACCGTCTGAGCCTGCCTCCTGAGACATATATTTTGAATGTGTACGCTATCCATACATGTTATCCAGGGATACGGTACCCTTTCTAACCTTTGTGCAATCACGTGCAATCCATACTGGGCCTAACACCGTCTGAGCCTGCCTCCTGAGACATATATTTTGAATGTGTACGCTATCCATACATGTTATCCAGGGATAAAGTACCCTTTCTAACCTTTGTGCAATCACGTGCAATCATTACTGGGCCTAACACCGTCTGAGCCTGCCTCCTGAGACATATATTTTGAATGTGTACGCTATCCATACATGTTATCTGGGGATACGGTACCCTTTCTCACCTTTGTGCAATCACGTGTAATCCATACTGGGCGTGAGAACGGCTGGCGAGCTGTTAAGCAAGCTACAGCACCTGTCCAGACAAGTACAGGGATTCCCTAGCGAGGAGACTTATTTGATTGTTTTCAATGTTGGGACAGCAATTTTTGGGGAGCACTATACTCTGGAGAATGATAGATGGGGCCCACCATACACTGGAACATTCCAAAGGTGGACATCAGACACTGGAGCAGCATTTACAGGGCCCATTATACACTAGAGCATTAGAAATGGGGCCCATTATGTTTGGAGCATTATTTGGGCCCATAAGACAGTGGAGCTTCATCCATGGGGACCAACATATACTGTAGCATTATGTGGAGCTCATCATATACTGTTTCAAACATTATATGGGACCAATGATTCTGTATGGAGAAATAGATGGGCCTCGTCATGAGATGTAAAAAGTGAGGTATTTTTCATTGTACTATACCGCTATTTCTCTGCCATATCGGAGCATGATGAGTTGTGGTATGTGTTAAAGGGGCGCTCTTTCGCCCAGGGCACATGAAAACCTGCAGCCAGCCCTCCCCCCACACAACTTTAGCCAAATAACCCCCATTTTTCAGTGCGTAACTTGTATTATGAAGTTAATTAAGGTTGACAAGCTTAAGAAAGAAGAATTGATGCTTTTGGCATTCAAATGGGCACTGTAGGTGTGTTTCCTGTCCTCCTCTCACTGCCGACTTTTATTCCCCATTGACTTACATTGGGTTTCGTGTTTCGGGACGACCCCGACTTTTCCCTATAATCGGATGATCTTGCTCGACCCGACTTTTGGAAAAGTCGGGTTTCACGAAACGAAACGCGACCCTAAAAAACCAAAAGTCGCTCAACTCTAGGTTTTACTGAATAAGTCCTTACTGTTGAGAAAGGGTGTTGGTATATGCAACAATAGTGGACTTCTTTATGTGAGGGAGGACTTTATGCTGATCTGACAATAAATGGCGATGTTGTGTAAAGTTTCCTTGCTTAGTGTATTGTAAGAGAAAAGGTCACTCCTGTAGTTTCAGTTTTGCATTTACTACTTCCTGATGCAGCACTGAATGACTGTGCATTTTTCCTTTACTTCATTGTCACGTCACCGTCAGACTTGGGGGCTGGTGTTCCTGCCTCGGCCACTGGGAGGCACCTGACTGTCACGTCACCGTCGGACTCGGGGGCTGGTGTTCCTGCCTCGGCCACTGTGAGGCGCCGGACTCCTTCGACTGGTGGTGCCGGCGATAGGAGGGCTATGCCTTCATGTGGTCCCGCTCCTTTGACACATGCCTCTGTTGTTGGGCATCGCCGTGTTTCTCCTGTGGGTGATGGTGGTGACAGAGAAGGGGCCCCTGCGCAGGTGTCTGGTGGGCACAGGCTTCGCTCTTCTGTCAGAGGTGAAGGGGTTAGTGCATCGCCGTCTGGCGGGTCCTGGGGGTGGTCCAGATTAGGTCATCAGGCTGTGAGCCTGTGAGGGATAGCCGTATCCTTCAAATACTTTGGAGCCTATCCTGCGGGCCGCCAGAGATAGTCTTGGTTTCCCCAGTGATCTAGTGTTTAATTACTACTTTTGACTCTGACCTTTGCCTGGATTTCTGACTCTGCTACAGCCTGCTGATTTTGTACCTCTGCTGCTCATCCGGTTTTTGACTCTGACTTTAGCCTGGATTATTGACTCTGCTACTGCCTGCCGATTTTGTACCTCTGCTGCTCGCCCGGTTTTGACTCCGACCTTAGCCTGGATTTTTGACTCTGCTACTGCCTGCTGATTTTTGCACCTCTGCTGTTCGCCCGGTTTTGACTCTGACCTTAGTCTGGATTTTTGACTCTGCTACCGCCTGCTGATTTTTGTACCTCTGCTGCTCGCCCAGTTTCTGACTTTTGACTCTTGACTACGCTTTCGGTCCCGGTTTTTAGTTCCTTCCTGACGATTGTCTTGCTCCGGTCAGCTGCTCTCATAGTCAGCTACCTCTTGGGATCCGCTGTAATTCCAGATCCCTGTATGGGGGTAAAGGGTCTTGGGTTTTCTCGGTGTGCTGTCTTACGTGCAGCTCAGACTCGCAACTGATGGACGTCACATTATCTCTCGCTCAAAATCATTTTTATATATCCAGTATATATATAAAAGCATTACCTTAGGCTGGTTTCACATTTGCGTTTTTTTGCGCTGGAAAAAAACGCATACGTGCGCATGCGCTTTTTTCCCCTATATTTAACATGGGCACGCATACGTGCGCATTAGCATGCGCACGTATGCGTTTTTCGTGCGCTGCGTTTTTTTGTGGTGTGCGATTTTATTTTCCAGACGCTACATGTTGCATTTTTTTGTCCGCCCAACCACTTCAAAAAAGCGCATGTGCACGTATGCGCACGTTTTGTGCTAAAAAAGGCCATTATGGCCTATGGATGCGCATACGTGCGCACTGGCATGCGCATGTATGCGTTTTTTTAGCGTTGCAGTTTTTTTTGGTGTCCACTATTTAGACAAGTTATAAAATTCTAAAGTAAAAAAAAAAAAGTCTATATAAAGGAGGTGTCTGCCAACACTGTACCACTACTACAGTGACAGATTGGAGAGCAGACATTCAGCAGCGAACCCATCTTCTATCAGCGTCAAGAATGTGAGTATTATTACATCGTATGCCTGTCCTTTTAAATTGTGTATGTACTAATGATTTTTATTATTTCTACATGCAGTATGTCTTCGGAATCAGAATATTCCCCATCGCGGCAGGAATTGGCGCAAGCAGACCGTGAGGTGATTATTTTCGTGCATCTGGTAAGTATATCTGCTGCTACTCCAAATCTCTTACGTTTTTTTTTTTTTTTTTTTTTTTAAGACATCATCATCTTCTGCGGACGGGACTACTGAGGGCGAAGAGCAGGAGCAGCGAAGCCAAGTCCCGGTGGTGATACGGAATGTATGTATCAAATGATTTGTAATGTTCTTTATTTTTTATCTTCTATTTTTCATCTTTTCTGTATTTTTTTTTGTAACTTTTTATTCAATTTAAATTTGATTATTCTAATGAATGTATTTTGTCTAGGTTCCACAATGGGATGAAGCAGTCTATCTGGATAATGAGCAGCTCATCAGCCTGGTCCAGGAGCGTGCCCCGTTGTGGGACAGCCGTGACCGGCTGTACAAGGACAATGTGGTGACCCGGCGGCTATGGAATGAGGTGGCCGCAGCATTGGGTTTCGTGCTCGATATATTCTAGCAGGAAACCCAACAGTGTCATCGGGCTCTACAGTGACTGCTTTGAGTACTGTATTGCTGTATTGTGCCACAGTGACTGTTGTCCTTGATGTCTCTGTTGGGTTTCGTGCTCGATATATTCTAGCAGGAAACCCAACAGTGTCATCGGGCTCTACAGTGACTGCTTTGAGTATTGTATTGCTGTATTGTGCCGCAGTGACTGTTGTCCTTGATGGCACTGTTGGGTTTTGTGCTAGATATATTCTAGCAGGAAACCCAACAGTGTCATCAGGCTCTACAGTGACTGCTTTGAGTATTGTATTGCTGTATTGTGCCGCAGTGACTGTTGTCCTTGATGGCACTGTTGGGTTTCATGCTAGATATATTCTAGCAGGAAACCCAACAGTGTCATCGGGCTCTACAGTGACTGCTTTGAGTATTGTATTGCTGTATTGTGCCGCAGTGACTGTTGTCCTTGATGGCACTGTTGGGTTTCGTGCTAGATATATTCTAGCAGGAAACCCAACAGTGTCATCGGGCTCTACAGTGACTGCTTTGAGTATTGTATTGCTGTATTGTGCCGCAGTGACTGTTGTCCTTGATGGCACTGTTTTTTTTTTTCCAACAGTGGACAAAGTCTTAACACGTTGGCGTTCGATCAAGGACCGCTTCAACAGTGATGTTCGTGCTGAGGGCCAGGTTCGCAGTGGATCTGCGTCAAGGACAAGAACTAGATACCGTCACTATCACTCGTTGCAGTTCCTAAGACCGGTCCTTGCCACCAGATCGTAAGTATTATAAATTTTGGGTTTTTATTTTTATTAATCTGTGTTTTTCTAATCCACAGCTGATGCTTCTTGTAAAGGCATGGTAGTAATGATTTTCCTTTCTTCCACAGCACCTGGAGCAGCACCCTGCAACCTGGCCCTGGAGCGGTCCTTCCTCGGACGTCCTCTGACCCGTCCCAGCCATCCGACAGCCAGGAAGCACCTTGCAGGTCAGCCACACACACAGCTGGTAACCAGGAAGCTGGGCCATCAGGTGTTCCCCTGTCCCAGGTCTCTGCCACTGGTTATGCGGGCACTACCCGCCAGCGGCAGAGGGCCTTGGACAGGAATGTCTTGCCCGAGTTTATGCACTTGAGCGAGGCCTTTAATGCCAGCCTCAAGTCGCTGTCCGACAGAGTTGAAAGCGGTTTTGCACT
This sequence comes from Dendrobates tinctorius, assembly GCF_039654945.1. Lineage (NCBI taxonomy): Eukaryota > Metazoa > Chordata > Amphibia > Anura > Dendrobatidae > Dendrobates > Dendrobates tinctorius. The sequence continues at coordinate 49,050,018 of NW_027361675.1, forward strand.
CATGGAACGTGGTTTTAACCACTTTGAACACCGCTTCAATTCTGTCGAACAGCGCCTTGACCGTCTGGAGGCCGACCTCAACAGACCAGCGCACCGTTTTTTTAGTAAGATTGAAAAGGGCATGGCGGAACACCTTAGTCCTGAGCAACAGCTGAATGTGCTGCAGGCCTGCAACAATGCTTTCTTGCAGGGTATGCAGCATAATCGGTACGGGCAGCAGTCAGTGGTGTCACTTCCACCTGTGCCACCATTGACTCGCTTCACCTCACTACCGACTTGTGCTGCATACCACTGCACGGACACCTCTATTCAAAGCCAGGACACCCACCGTTACACCACCACAAGTCTGAGTGCAGCTGGTCACTTCACCAACACCACCATGGCAAGCGCTGCTCCTGTCTGGAGCACCACCGCTGTTAAGGGGAGAATATATGGCACATGAATATATATGGCACATGAATATATACAAGAATCAAAATTGTACCATTATATAGACGCTTTGCTGAATAATAGGACCATGTTGCTTTAAGATACTTCTGATTTTCTGCTTAATTATTTCTGTGTAGGACCCACCTAGGCTTCATATAATACCGCAATACTGGGTGGATCGGGTGGATCGGGCTAAAGAACAATACTTATGTACACGGTGATTATGTAGCATATGAGATCAGTAAACAGTAACTCAGAAACGTACATAGTGATATGTAGCAGCATGGGAACGGTAAATAATAACTTAGAAATGTACCCATGATGTAATAACACAAACTCTGTATAAAAGCTGTTCATTTTTGGATTAAAGACAGAGAAGAATCATACTGACACGATACACCTTGTCTTGAGTATTCTTTTCTCCGTGCACGTACAATCTCTACCAAAGATCCAATTTGGCCACAGACAATTAAGACGGGCCACACCCTAGTGCGGCAGAATCAACAGTTGGCGCTCAAACAGTGGGGCTCAGGACGATACCAGATGATCACAGCCGCAACAAAATCTCCCCCAGGACGGACGTCTTTCCAGCAGGACGAGGCTGCAGCTCGAGACCTGGTGAGAAAATATATCATCTTACCTACCCTTCTGTATTCACGTCCGGCTGGGAGGAGATAGTTGGCTGTCTTCTCTGAACCCTTAAACTGACCACGTTTGAAAGTCCTGAGCCTACGGACCCGGTCAGGTATATAATTCCTTAATTGTCTGTGTGTATTATCCGGTCTAACCAATTCGGAGGGTGTATCTAGAATCCATCTAGTATCTGATAAAAAACTATTTCATACTGCACTAGGGCTACTAGAAACAAAACAGAGCAGAGTACAAAGGGGGTGTTCACACGGGTTATCACCCTGGTTCCGACCTTAGACGGTCGAAGAAGTTATATATAGGTATATATATCAGATATATACATATAGGTGCTCACGTCCGGCCATACGCCCACGGTATAAACTGGGCCCGGTGACGTGAATGACACGGTATATATATATATTTTTAAGGAAAGAGGTGATTACTATTCTTCCCCCTCTGCTGAAATATCAACCACCTATCTAGAGGTGATTACCACTATTTACTACAAGTCCTAGCACCAAAAGCCCAGCCCTAGTTGCCTTGGTAACAAAAGAACAGTGAAAGGGATAAGGAATACATTCATAATAGTTTTTATGTTTTGAAGTATTGATGCATTGTTGAGACACGCCTGTCCGCAGCTCTCATATTGAATATACTGCCATACTGGTTAGACTGCTATTTCAGCTGCATTTCCTGAATCCAAAGAAATGTGAAATTAGAGAATTGGATAAACTAGTTTTGTTCTGCATACTATAATTATAAGGTTCGTTGTTAAAAAAATTTGTTCAGGTAGAAAGAGAATTACTTGAATGGTAATTGCTTGATTTGTACAGATATCTCTGTGAGATCCGAGGTCTATTGTTACTTTTTAGTTATTGTTTTACTAATGTCACTACATTTCTCTGTGAGATGTTTTCTTTGAAATGTTTTAAAGCGAAAGTTTTGAGGAAACAGAAATTTTAACAATTTATCAGGTATTTTTATACTACGCAGTTTCTGGATACACAAAATTTGTGAAATACTCTGGTGTTAGTTGTTGGTTAATTTCCTATATTACTGTGTTCAAGATAGCTAGACATCACTATGTTCACTGAAGACCCCTTTACTCGGACATAAGGAGTACATACAGCTTTTACAGTCACATATCCAACTGTTTATAACCCCGTGAGAATTTGTTTCAAGACGCACACATACATATGTTTTTCAGATATACTCAGAATTCAGATGATAGAATGGGTGGGAGCAGTCAGTCAATATCTATAAGACAGATATGACCCAAAGTGGAGTGAGAAAGAAAATGTACGTTAAGAAACCCTCTGATCACGAGGGGAGGAGCATTAGATAAGAAGGGATAGAAGAATGTGTTAATGAGTAGAGAGCAGCGTCCCAGCCTCAGGTGTTATGAGGTGTTACAGGACCCTGAAGCATTTTATAAGATGGCAGAGGAAGTTAGGGAAAAAAAAAAAAGGGCATAAGGAGAGGAATATAACAAGATTGCTGAATTTTGTGCAAAACAAATATTTACACAGGAAGATGTCAGTTGCAATATCTGCATTACATTCATTTATACTTCTATATACATTCCCGATGACTGGATGTGTGCCAGCTGTCAAACGCAGAATGCAGAATATAGTGAGACTTGTTCTGACTGTTAGATGAGCAACCCAAAGAGCCATACCTTCTTTCCAACTATTTATATAGACGGCACGTCTTATGCTACATCCTGTCCAGCATCCATTATAGTTTTATTAATTAATGTAGTTTATGAAAAGAATAATGAAGAAAAAGATGAATATGACATGGAGGTATATAAGTAAACAGAACCGGAGGAGACAGGAAATAAATAGCTCAGACTGATAATCTACAGTATTTATCGTTATATGGTGAGGGGACATAATTATCATCATCATCATCTTTTAAGCCTCAAAGCTCATACTTTTGTACACAATCTACTACATGCAAGGACTCCTGGAAATACCAGGAGACAGATACCCTAGTAAGCAGCTTGCCAGACCCCCCATTCTCCAGGATGTCATGCAGGGAAAAGGAGAACCTGTGGATAGTTTCTTCCACCGATGTAACAAAAAGTTTCTGGATCTCAGATTTGAAATGCAAATTAGTTCCAAGTTGGAAGAAGCTTGACACCCACCAACATCGAGCTCCAGATTTTAATAGGGTATTGGCATACTGATTCCACAACCCATGAAAGTAAGTACTCTTACAGCCCGCCCCCCACAAAAATACAGTAGAGAAACAACATCTCTCACCCAGACCGAGGTTGAGGATACTCCTCTCAAATTCCTGGTGGGTCCTGATGCAATCAGAAGAGTAATCAGGGATATTGATCTACTTGCTGAAGAAGTATGTAGTCTTTTCTTTTTTACAGGACACATCTGTAGATCATGTGGGCGTTGAACTAATGGCACTGATCCCAGACTCAATATTGGCAGGCTGAAAATCCAGTTTGTAAAGGTGGGGCCGAAGCCAGTAGCCCTGCTGCCAAGGAAATTGCAATATTCATCCTATTTCACCCTCCATTTCATAATTTGCAATTATTTCTATGAAGTTATGGATAATACATGACTTATGTGCTGTCAATGAAGTTATAGTACTGAACACATCTATGGTACCAAATCCACACACTATGTTTTTTTTTTATCAATTCTATTTATTTTTCTATGGTTCACGGTGATTGACCTGGCCAATGCTTTCTTCAGTTTATTTCTACATGCTGCAAGCCAGTACCTGTTTGTTTTCACATGAGGGCCAGCAATATATTTGGACTATGATGCCTCAAGGGGCACAGTATAGCCTCTCTATGTTCACCCGAGCCATGACCACGGTCCTGGAGCCCTGGAAGAGGATACATTCCACAGCCACTTCGTTTTACAATATATATGGATGACCTCTTCCCCTGACTGAAGACAGCCAAGCCAATACTGCTCTTCTACACATGCAACCTTTTTATAATTATTTCAAGACTTTCCAAGAAGGTAATCAGTGTGTTTTATATACTAAATTGCAATCACATTTTCACAGCTCTAGGACTGCCAGGCTATACCGAACTGTTTTGTCTGTTTGTCATGAAGAAGCCTGACCATGTAAATGGAGTCCTAACACAGCTTCACGGAGGAAGACAATGCCCTCCTGGCTTCTACTCTCCAAGACTTGACCAAGTGGCTCATGGAGTCCCAACTTGCATGAGAACCGTGTTTGCAACCCAACTGTGCTGGACAAAGCTTCTGATATTTTTATGGGTCACCAGTTGAAGATCCTGGCCCAAAGCACCTGTCTGCAATGCCCTACTCTGCTCCCGGATGTCACCATCTCCAGATGTGCTGTCCATAATCCAGCTACTCTTCTACCTCTGCCAAAGGGGGGAGGAAGATGGAGGATGAAAACCACATCTCTGACACATTAGTGGAAGAGGTAGTCGACTCTGAAATGGCTGAACGCGATTGTCTTGCTGTCATGAGGAAAGAGAACACCTGGAAGATCCTGACCTGATGCTCTTTGTGGATAGACCAAGGTATGCAGACCAAGAAGGCCGTTCGCACACTGGTATAGCAGTAGCCACAGAAGTAACTTGCTGCCAGCAAAACCACTGCCTATATCCAAAAGGACTGCAGGCCTTGACAGAAGCATACGAGAGGTCCACTCAACATGAAGCTATCAAGATCAATCTGGAGAGAAAGAGACTTCATCACGGCTAACGGAACGCCGGTCAGACACCACAAAGCCATGCAAGAATTAATGGAGTCCTTGTTGATGCCAGGAAGAGTTGCGGTGGTAAAAGTAAAAGCACACACACTGGAGACACTTCAAGGGAAGCAGTGGGCAACAGGCTAGCTGAAGTAACAGCAAAAGAAGCAGCAGTAATACCGGTTGACACGGAAACAGAGGAAAAGGAATAACACTCCAGAAACAAGTATCCAAGGAAGAAAAGAAGAAATGGACCTAAGATGAAGTTATACAGGATGAAATACGCCAAAGGATGAACAAGGAAAATTTAAGGCCTCGAACAAAACTCTACATACTTGATGCTATACAGGAAACAGGGAAGTCATAGCATAAGAGTTTAGTCTTTCCCTTGGGTCACATACACGCACAAATATAATTGCCTATATGTAGACTAAGTTTAAAAACATGTGACTAAAATGCATTTTCAAGTCTTTTCATCCATCCCAGATCCTGAGGACATAGGAGCCCACCAGATCCTGCCCGGTGACTGAGTCCTCATCACCAAGAGGTTCAACAGACGTACCCTTGAACCTAGAGATGACAGCCTGTTCCAAGTCCTGTCAACTATCGCAGCAGTCCATGGGTCCTCGCTTCCCACTGCAAGGAGATGCCGGATCCAGAGTCCAGTAGCGGCTGCCACTCTTCATCCGTCTGCACTTATCCTTCTCCTAGCTCAAGGGGTAGTCAGTCACCAAGGGGTAGTCACTCATGAGAAGGGCATACTGACTTTCTGGTATAATGTCTCCACCCCAAGAGTAACATATCAATTTGACTACTGTCTCACAATAAGAATGTCCAGGCCCCATGGCACAGTTTCATATCGGGGTTAATACACAATTCATCTGTGTCACTACTGTAGGGTCAAACTGGGGTCAAACTGTAAGGACTGGTCACTTGTTGGGTGGCACACTGGTGAAAGTGACTGGAGACATCAACCAGCCCAGGCCCTACAGCAAAGGGACAAATGGGGAATAAGCCTATTAAGTCACATGACCCTGTCCAAAGCCCATTTTAAGGGTCAGAGTGGCCTTCCAGATTCAATACTCCCTGTCACTGCCACTCACTGCCCCAAGGAGGGATGCATAGTTCTGTACCTTACTATTGACAACCCTTCAGAATCAACAGTGAGCAAGGGTTATATGTACTAGGCTCAAGTACTAAACTTGGGAGGGAAAATGGTGACACAAAAGGTAAATTTTGGCTAAGAAGCATAGATACCAGTGGGGGGCACACAGGGAGTACCTGACAAATTCAAAGTCGAGAACGAGACAATAGTTGTGTTTAAACCCACCATCCCTGTAAATAAGAATGCAAAGCGGATAAACTATTTATACAATAATCAACAACGGTTTATAAAATATACTGGGGATGTCATAAAGGCAATTATTGACCTATTAAGTTTGCAAAAGTTATTTTATGTCCTTTGATCATATTTTCCTTAATTCTATGCTGCATAGTTCCATGCCTTAAGAAAATGATGATGAAAACTATGGAAACCACAGTGATGACCATGCATGCCGATTTTGAAGATCCCCTGTATGAAAGATGTCCCAATGAAAACATGCAAGCACCACCTCCGGAATATGCCTGCTTGAAGCAAGCCAACGAGGGAAAGTCCAGGATCTGACTTCCTCCTGTGCAAAGTCCGTTAGGAGGGGGTCCATCTACTAGAGATGGGTCGTCTCGTATATACGGTGAAGATTAGTTAGCTAGGTTCCAGCATTGATGAGATAGGTAGGCCGGGAGGACAGATCGATAGGTTCGACGAGATTAGGATTTTGATTTTGCATATCTCCAAAGGAGGGACTGTTAAGGGGAGAATATATGGCACATGAATATATATGGCACATGAATATATACAAGAATCAAAATTGTACCATTATATAGACGCTTTGCTGAATAATAGGACCATGTTGCTTTAAGATACTTCTGATTTTCTGCTTAATTATTTCTGTGTAGGACCCACCTAGGCTTCATATAATACCGCAATACTGGGTGGATCGGGTGGATCGGGCTAAAGAACAATACTTATGTACACGGTGATTATGTAGCATATGAGATCAGTAAACAGTAACTCAGAAACGTACATAGTGATATGTAGCGGCATGGGAACGGTAAATAATAACTTAGAAATGTACCCATGATGTAATAACACAAACTCTGTATAAAAGCTGCTCATTTTTGGATTAAAGACAGAGAAGAATCATACTGACACGATACACCTTGTCTTGTGTATTCTTTTCTCCGTGCACGTACAATCTCTACCAAAGATCCAATTTGGCCACAGACAATTAAGACGGGCCACACCCTAGTGCGGCAGAATCAACACCGCCACCCCCATGAATGCGTGGAGCACAGCCACCACTAGGCAAACGTGGAACAGCCCTGCCGCTACAACAACATGTAGTAGCCCTGCCACCACCACTCCGCAAACCTGGACCATCACTGCCACCACCAGTCCTCCTGCAAGGACGAGCACTGCCAACACAGAGCATCAGCAGCAGCCACAGCAGCAACAGCCACCGCAGCAGCAGCCACAGCAGCAGCAGCAGCCACAGCAGCAACAGCCACCGCAGCAGCAACCACAGCAGCAGCAGCAGCCACCTGATCAGCAGCCACAGCAGCAGCCACAGCAGCAGACGGGGACCTCCATTCAATATTTGCCCCAAGTTCAAGGCGAAATCAATCAAGGCGGGCATTGGGCCCAAGTTGGTCCAGGCAGACAAGCTTGCGGCGACATGCACTTAGAACAAATGTACCTGAACCTATTTCCTCTCCTCCAAGTGTTCCTAGTTTAATTCCCTTAACTGGACTACCTTCCCCCACAAGTTTTGTTGCCCCTTCCCCTCAAACACTGTCTTCAACTGCAAGTGTTGCATCTTCCCTGCACACCCCCAAATTGCAACCTTCTGCCCCCAAACGCCGAAAAAAATAAAGTTTTTTTTTATTTTTGTGGGTTAAAAATAAATTTACATTTGTGGTTCACCATAACAAAGTTTGATTAATGTTTTTGGCGCCGCTCACACACACTGATGGGTAAATACACGTAATATGTTACAAACCAAGGCCTAATATAGTCATATGACTATACTAGGCCTTTGTATGTTAAATACAAAGGCCTAGTATAGTCATATGTGAAATACCAAGGCCTAGTATAATAAATACCAAGGCCTAGTATAATCATGTGTTAAATACCAAGGCCTAATATAGTCATATGTTAAATACCAAGGCCTAGTATAGTCATATGTTAAATACCACGGCCTAGTATAGTCATACCAAGGCCTAGTATAATAACTCGAGTTTTACCGACTAGGATCTGGTTTCCTGAAAAACAAACTGGTGAAACTTGTATAAAAAAATAAGTTTCTTTCTAAAAAAATAAGTTTCTTTCTAAACACTACCACAATTTTAGTTAATGTTAAATAAAAGTTGGAATTGAGCTGATTACATTCATCCACTCAATGCTGACTTTTATTCCCCATTGACTTGCATTGGGGTTGGGTTTTGAACGAATCTCATGCTTTTTTTTACACTAGTTGGACAATTTTCTTTTGAAAAAATTTGGTTTCCTGAAACCCGATCCTACCAACGTCGCTCAAAAGTCATAATCATAACTAGTTATCAATCATGGCCTGGTTATAGTTATCAATCATGGTCTGGTTAATACACATCAGATTTAACATGCAGCTTTGCTTACGTTCCAATATATTTCACGCAGACTAGCAATGCTGCATTTTAACTTATATGTGTATTTACCTGCCCAGGTGTGAGAACATCAAAAAATTCACAGGTATACATGGGAAGTTTTTTATTTAATTGGAGTGTAAAAAATATAGTGCACTCAGTAATGGTATCAAATAAGGTTTTTTATTACCATAAACAAACGAAAACATTCTTACAACATTTCATCTTGCCAGTGCACCCGTCCTACATCAGAAATAAAGTAGGCCGCAAATTGGTCCCTCATTTGGCCAACTTCAACGGATGACCTGAGAGGGTGCTGAGTGAATTCAGGCAATGGGTTAGGAGCATCATCGTCCAGTTCAAAGGTCGGGTGCTCTTTAGCCATCACAAAATTATGTAGAACCACACACGCCTTCACCACCTCATCGACCGTTTGAAGTTTAAGATTTATGGCTGTGCCGAGAATTCGCCATCTTGAGACAAGAATCCCAAAAGCACACTCGACAGTTCTTCTGGCCCTGGTCAGCCTGTAATTAAATATTTTTTTGGTGTGGTCCAAGTCCCGGCTGGAGTAGAGTTTCAGTAAGTTTGCGCACATTTGAAAAGTCTCATCCCCAACCATTACAAAGGGCAGTGGCGGAGCTTCGGTGTGAGGAAGAGGCCGTGGCATAGGGAAATTAAATTGGTTGCCATACAACCTCCGGCCCATGTCTGAGTTTTTAAAAGCCTGTGAGTCATTACCACGGCCAAATGCTCCAATGTCCACTGCTACAAACATACATCCGGCATCCGCAATGGCCATGAGTACTATTGAAAAGTACTTTTTGTAATTATAGTACTCAGATCCTGTTCTTTTGGGTTTGATGATCCGTATGTGTTTACCATCAACAGCTCCCAAACAGTTGGGGAAATTGCATACTGTCCAGAATTTGTCAGCAATTTCCATCCACTTTTCAGCGGTGGGCAGGGGCATAAATTCTGGACAAAGAACATTCCAGAGAGCCCGGCAGGTGTCCGCAACAATTCCAGACAAGGTAGAGATTCCAATACGGTACTGGAAGTGTAGTGAAGATACAGTTTCTCCAGTCGCCAGGAATCTGTGAACAGAGAAAGAAGTAAAATTAATATTTATGTATATTATTTTAAAAAACTATAAAATAAAATATTAGTACATTCACGAAAACTAATTACCCAAGGTTTTGAATAGAGTTGAGCGACTTTTGTTTTTTTAGGGTCGAGTTTCGTTTCGTGAAACCCGACTTTTCCAAAAGTCGGGTCGAGCAAGATTGGCCGATTATAGGGAAAAGTCGGGGTCGTCCCGAAACACGAAACCCAATGTAAGTCAATGGGGAATAAAAGTCGGCAGTGAGAGGAGGACAGGAAACACACCTACAGTGCCCATTTGAATGCCAAAAGCATCAATTCTTCTTACTTAAGCTTGTCAACCTTAATTAACCCTCCGTCAGGCGCAATAGATCTGACAGGCACACAGTAATTAGTTTCACTTCTCTCTCCTTGCCCACTTATCAGAAAACCCCACCCCTCCTAGTTATCTCCTGACTCTACAGGCTCTGTGAAACCTGATATCACAGTGACTCAGCAGACCTTCTAGTGAGCAGATATCAACACTTTGGCTTCTCAGGCACATTGCGCCTGATTTCAACACAAATTGAAAGGTTAGTATTTTCTTTTTTTATTCATCACGATTGTGTATTTAGCTTGTTTTATGAAGGATTAATGTTAAGTTAGTGTACATAAGTACTGTTTTCTTATACAAAAGGAGGGTGGCTTCTAAGGCACATTGCGCCCTAACACATACTCTTTCTCTTTTGCTTCAGATTTTCTGCTGCAATGGCCAGAAAACAGTATGATTCATCTAAACCCCTTCATTTAGAAGAAATGAAGATTTTTTTGTTAGAAGATGATGAGGAAGAACCAGCAGTAACTGAGGATTTAGAGGAATCTAGTGACATTTCATCTGAAGATGAGGTAGCAGAATGTAACACTGATTCTGGAACAGAGCAGGATGGTGATGACACTGATACAGAGGAAACAGACACAGATCTAGCTTATTATTTGGGCAAAGATAAAAATACAAAGGACGTCCCAAGGACGTTCCAGAACAAACACCGACTCTACCACCTTCTAAAAGACGCAGTTGTACTACCTGCTCATTTGTATCTGGTTTCAGAAGGTTTTCTAAATATGACTGCAAAATATGTAAAGAATCAATCTGCCTTTCCCATGCAACTTTCGTCTGCCAGCCTTGCTTTTCTAAGTGTACCTGTGCTGCTTCTGCTGCAATTGAAACCACTGAAGATGAGTAGAAAATAATTAAGTAACATCTAAGTGCAATATCCTTTAAGTTTTTTTCCATAATTTTATATTTAAGTAAAGATAACTGGAGCCTATTTGGCGGTACAACCGAAAAGTGGTACTTTTAGTTTTAATAAGTTTATGGTTAATAAATGTATTTTTTTGCATCTGATTTGGTGTAATCTCTTTTAATACATTCCTATGAAGGTCACTGACTACTTCTATAGTCCTGAAATTGAAATATGTAGCTACTATAGGTGGTTTTCTGACCTGTGCTTGTCAGGCACATTGCTCATGAACTGAGGAGAATCTATATTGCGCCTGACGGAGGGTTAACTTCATAATACAAGTTACGCACTGAAAAATGGGGGTTATTTGGCTAAAGTTGTGGGGGGTAGGGCTGGCTCCAGGTTTTCATGTGCCCTGGGTGAAAGAGCGCCCCTTTAACACATACCACAACTCATCATGCTCCGATACGGCAGAGAAATAGCGGTATAGTACAATGAAAAATACTTCACTTTTTACATCTCATGACGAGGCCCATCTATTTCTCCATACAGAATCATTGGTCCCATATAATGTTTGAAACAGTATATGATGAGCTCCACATAATGCTACAGTATATGTTGGTCCCCATGGATTAAGCTCCACTGTCTTATGGGCCCAAATAATGCTCCAAACATAATGGGCCCCATTTCTAATGCTCTAGTGTATAATGGGCCCTGTAAATGCTGCTCCAGTGTCTGATGTCCACCTTTGGAATGTTCCAGTGTATGGTGGACCCCATCTATCATTCTCCAGAGTATAGTGCTCCCCAAAAATTGCTGTCCCAACATTGAAAACAATGAAATAAGTCTCCTCGCTAGGGAATCCCTGTACTAGTCTGGACTCCTCGTCGTCCCCATCTTCCATCTCACTGCACAGTATTTCAACCTTGCAAGTGCTGTGATCCTGAGCAAGCAGGGGGGGCCCACTCGTTGGCGACGGCACTGGCACAGGGCCCCTGATAGTACGGTGGTGTGTCTGATGTCGGGTGGGCCGAACCTGCACTTTCATCTGCAGCTTCCTCTTTGTCACCGTGTAAGATGGAACTGTATATGGGAAGGGTAACCTGAGTTTCATCAGGGTCAGATTCAGGCCGTGTAGCGTGCAAGGGGAATGTAGTGGTATGGGTCAATGTACCAGCAGATTCATCGAGCAGTGGCTGGGCATCAGTGCACTCCATGTCAGATTCATCTTGGCCTGGGTAATTCACCATTTCACTTTATAATCCAGGCATGGTATGTGAAAACAGCTCCATGGAGTAATCAGTAGTATGGCCTGCATCATCCTTCAATCTTGGTTGGGGTGAAGGACACAAGGAAAGGTGTGGTTCATGAACATGAGCCTCCAATGACGACTCAGTGCTTTTACTTTTTACAACTTCAGAAGAGGAGGCGATAGAGCTGGAGGCTGAGTCAGCAATGTAAGACAAAACTTTTTCCTGATGCTCTGGCTTTAAAAGCGGTTTGCCAACTCCTAGAAAACTAAGCCTTCGAAGCCTTATGGAGCCAGACGATGACGCAGGCTCAACACCTCCTGCATTCGGCCCTACTTTGCTCTTGCCACTACCATCAGATCCACCACCAACACCATCATTACCAGCTGCCAACCCCCGCCCAATTCCACGGCCTCTTCCACCAGCCTTCCTCATTTTTGGTAGAAATGTAGACAAAATCCAACAAACTATATAGTAATGTAAAACAAGGTACAAGGTGTCTATAGGACAGGGGAGATTTTGAATTTCTGCACACACTAGTGGACACTGGACACTTTTGGATTGTGTGAGGCCCACTGAATATCAGAGCGCTATGTCACAGGCTCGATGGCACAGGTGTGAAAAAAGTGACTACAGGATCACAGAGATTTTGAATTTCTGCACACACTTGTGGACACTGGACACTTATGGATTGTGTGAGGCCCACTGAATATCACAGCGCTATGTCACAGGCTCGATGGCACAGGTGTGAAAAAAGTGACTACAGGATAAGGGAGATTTTGAATTTTTGCACACACTAGTGGACACTGGACACTTTTGGATTGTGTGAGGCCCACTGAATATCAGAGTGCTATGTCACAGGCTCGATGGCACAGGTGTGAAAAAAGTGACTACAGGATAAGGGAGATTTTGAATTTCTGCACACACTAGTGGACACTGGACACTTTTGGATTGTGTGAGGCCCACTGAATATCAGAGCGCTATGTCACAGGCTCGATGGCACAGGTGTGAAAAAAGTGACTACAGGATCACAGAGATTTTGAATTTCTGCACACACTTGTGGACACTGGACACTTATGGATTGTGTGAGGCCCACTGAATATCACAGCGCTATGTCACAGGCTCGATGGCACAGGTGTGAAAAAAGTGACTACAGGATAAGGGAGATTTTGAATTTCTGCACACACTAGTGGACACTGGACACTTTTGGATTGTGTGAGGCCCACTGAATATCAGAGCGCTATGTCACAGGCAGAAATTGGCTAGTGTATCACAAACTACAAGGTGTATGTAGAATTGAGCAGAATAGGAATCTCCCTAGAGTGTAGGTCTGTAAGAACGGAACAAGTCCTCCACTTATCCTTCCACAGTGACACACAGATAGCTTCACTGTGGCCGTGATAACAGCCGTTACACGGTACTGAGAGGAGCGTGCACGTACACGGCTGTCCGGTGTACGTAAAATTGTCAAGCTCCGTGTTTTTTAAATATACGGACTGACACACGCTGTCTCTCTATAGTTTTGAATGTGATCAAACAGCAAATATCTTTAACTGTTTGAAAGCTAGACAAAACTAGTAGGTGCAGGTCTGTAAGAACGGAACATGTCCTCGACTTATTCTCACAAAGTGACACACAGATAGCTTCACTGTGGCTGTGATAACAGCCATTACACGGTACTGTGTGAGGAGCGTACACCGCTGTATGGTGTGAAAAAATGCACGCTCAGTACCTCAGCAGGACAAAAAAAAAATTGGGATTGCTTTTAAAAAAGCAGTTTGCAGAGCAGTGGGTAAACAGCAATGCAGCTGTCAGGAAGCCTTAGAAGGCAGCCTAACAACCAACACCGCTGATCCACCACAATATAGCCTCCCCTTGCACTGCACACACAGTGACTGGTGTGTTGTACAGGCAAAATCGCTAGCAGCAGAAGCAGTTTTTTTTTCTTCTTCCCTGCCTAACACTCTCCCTACAGAATCAGCAGCAGCAACCTCTCCCTATGCTAAGATCGGCAGAAGTAAGATGGCGGTCGGCGTGCACGCCCTTTTATAACCCCTGTGACGCCCACCAAAGCAAGCCAATCACTTGCATGCCCTTCTGAAAGATGGTGGTGACCCCTGCCTATGTCATCACGTTGCCCACAGTGTCCGTGGATCCTGATTGGCTGAAAAAGAGCGCAAAACAAACTTTTGAAATGCGACTTTGGCGCGTAAGTCGCCGACCTCGTGGCCGACCTCATCCTAGGGTCGGGTTTCGTTTCATGAAAACCGACTTTGCCAAAAGTCGGTGACTTTTGAAATTTTTCGACCCGTTTCGCTCAACTCTAGTTTTGAATACTAAATTTAAAAAAAACCCATCAGACCGCACCCCTTGGTTTTTAAATATTACGTACCGTAATGTCACCAGTAGCCGTTCCTCAGGAGGAATCGCACGACGGAGCTGTGTGTCCTGTCTCCGGATGGATTGTTGGACACGAGCAAGCAAATCCCTGAAGCTTTCTTGGGACATCCGGATATAATCTGTAAATTTCTCCGGGTTTGCCTGTAGCTCACTGTAGAGGGTGTGGTATGCCCCACGGCTCTCCCGGAGTTCAACAATCGGATGTATCCACATACGCCGCCGCTGCCATCTTCGCTGCCTCTCTCTCTTCCTTTGTTCATGGCAAGCAACTGCATACGCCTGAGCCATCGCGATGTCCAAATCCAAGATGAAGTGAAAACTCTTCCAGCGCAGATCCATGGTGACACGAGAAGAATCAAGCAAATCGGAAGAATACTGTAGACAGGGTCTATATATTAACATACCACACCGACATTGACGTCCCATTGGTCTTGTGTGTTGTTGAATGGTTTTTTTTTTCTTTTTTGGAGGTTGTCCAAAAATCTGTAAAAAAACGCAAACGCACTAAAAACGCATACAAACGCATAAAAACGCTGCGTTTTTTTCCTGCATGCGCATAAAAATGCTTGAAAAAAACGCAGCGTTTGTATGCATTTGTATGCGTTTTTTCTATGCGTTTTTTGCACTAAAAACGCGCTGCAAAAAAAGACAAGTGTGAAATTAGCCTTACTTTCCCCCTGAATTTGTTTTTCTCCTGCCTCTATTTCTCTGAGTTGATTCTGTGGTTAAATCACCTGTTACCTGCTTCATTGCTCAGCCCTGTGGAGGATCACTCCCATTATTTTGCACTAACATGCTGCACAAGCCACAGTCTGGAGACCTCTGGGAAAACGCTGAACGTCAGAAGTCTTCACTCTCTGGATGTCAGCACCTGGGTAGTTCTGGTCATGCCTGCCCAGGTATTGCCCGCTGATGTGGCCAAAGTCTTTTTACCTATTTCTTTGTCCTACCTTAAGAAATCTATGTGTTTGGTGGCTTATGTAGATAGTGGTTCAGAAGGGAACTTCATAGATTTCCTGGTAGCAAGGAATCTTGGCGTACCACTGCTAAGGCTTAATTAAAACCACTGTGATTAATGGCACATCTATCGTCCAGGGTGGAGTGGAGTTTGTTACTGAGGAAATATCAATGTCAGTGGGATCACTACATGCTGAACATGTGTCATTTTTTGCTATCAATAATTTATCATCCGCAGTTGTTCTAGGTATGCCTTGGTTACGCAAACATAATCCAGTCATAGACTGGCACTTGGGTGATATCGTGCGCTGGAGCCCAGAGTGTCAGAACAACTACATATCGCTAACAGTGAACCAAGTTAAAGTCAAACCTCCTTTTGTACCTTATGCAGTCAGGGATTATGAGGATGTTTTTTCTATATTAGAATCAGAGAAACTACCCCCTCACAGAGAGTACGATTGCCCCATAGACTTGATATCGGATTCTCGTCTCCCCAAGGGGAGAATATTTAATCTCTCTGGTCCAGAGCATCAGGCCATTAGAGACTACATAGCAGACAGTTTACGAAAAGCGTTTACTAGACCATCCACCTCACCAGTTGGGGCCGGGTTCTTTTTTGTGGAAAAGAAAGATGGTGGTCTCAGACCTTGCATTGATTACCGTGAGTTAAACGCAATCACTGTGAAAAACCAGTATCTGCTTCCACTCATACCTGATCTTTTTAATCAGCTGTTGGGAGCCCGTTGGTTTACTAAGCTTGACCCCCGAGGAGCATATAATCTTGTTCGTATAAGAAAGGGAAATGAGTTGAAAACCGCGTTTAACACACCCCTCGGCCACTTAGAGTACCTCGTAATGCTGTTCGGGCTCAGTAATGCACCTGCAGTGTTTAAGAATTTTGTGAACGATATCTTCAGAGACATCTGTGGGGTATATGTAGTCATTTATTTGGATGACATCCTGATTTATTCTGCTGACCTTATGATGCACGTCCAACATGTCTGTTCTGTTCTCCAGAAACTTAGAGAGACTTAGAGTGCGCAGACCGTGCACTGACCGTGCGCTAGAAGGATTTTTGAGTGCACTGTGCACTTTTGTAGGTGCACCGGTGTGCGCCGAACACAGCATGTTGCATCTTGGCACACTCGGCGCACCTTCAAAAGTGCGCAGCACACTCAAAAAACCTACTAGCACACGGTCAGCACACCCTATATTAAAGATAGTGTGCGCAGATCGCATGCGGCCATGTGCGATAATAGGCAGTGATATCAGGAGGGGGCGCGGCAGGGGGCGGGGCTTATCGGCGGCCGTGCACAGAAACGCTAGTGTGAAACTAGCCTTAGCCCCAAGTTTTACATTTTTGTACTGGGAAATGGGTAAAAATGGCACCAGAATTTGTCCCACAATTTCTGCTGAATGTAGAAATACACCATATGTGGCTGTACTGTACTACTTTGCCATATGGAGTGACTCGGGAGGGGCAGAGTGCTATTTGACTCCTGGAGCTCAGATTTTACTAGACTAGATTGTGGATTCCATATAAAGAGCCCTTAAGTGATAGAAAAGCAGAATCCCTCCTCAGGTGACCCCATTTTGGAAATTATAACCCTTTGGGAATTTATCTACAGATGTAGTGATGATTTTGACTCCATGGGTGTTTTCAGAAACAGTCAGCAGTGGATGTTGCTGAGTGAAAATTACAAACTGCTGATGTAGTGACCAGTACACTGTATGGACCAGTACTTTGCAGTCACCAGTTCATTATGTCCAGCCCATGTTTCTTGAGACATGCACCTATAAATTAGGCGGGCTCTCGTCACCAAAGAAATGGCAAACATGTGGGTGCTATACAGCTCTGACAAAAATTCAGAGACCACTGCACAGGTTTATAAAAATCTGCTTCTCTACATGTCTGACAGCCATTAAACTCCAGTGTCAGTTGAATTCCAACCAGAGTACACCTCTTTCTACTTAAAGTGCTTCTGATTAGTTGATCACCTGAACCAAATCTTATTTAACAAAGGAAAGTGTAAAAAACCATGCTGTGGTGTTTACAATCCTCTTGCAATAGGACAAGCTGAATGGCAAAACAAGTGATAGTAATATCCCAAAAGTAATAGAAATGAAAAATAACTTTTATCCATGCCAAAGGAGTTGAAAAGTCTTGAGTAAGGAAAAGAAGAGCTCAATTCTGGCTTTACTAGCAGAGAGATACAGTGATCATCATGTTGCCACCGTCCTTAAAATTTCTAAGATGGCAGTCTATTACAACAAGGTTAAGCAGCAGACATTGGGGACAACAAAGCTACAGACCGGCAGAGGGCTAAAACAACTCTCCACTGACCAGGATGACTGTCATCTTATTCGACTGTCACTCAGCAACCGCAGGATGACATCAAGTGACCTACAAAAGGAATGGCAAATGGCAGCTGGGGTGAAGTGAACAGCAAGAACAGTTCGCAACAGGCTCCTAGAGGCAGGGCTCAAGTCATGTACAACTAGAAAAAAGCCTTTCATCAATGAGAAGCAAAGGAGAGTCTGATGAATCTAATTTTCAGCTTTGCCCAACACCTGGTCATCTAATGGTTAGATGGAGACCAGTAGAGGCATACAAGGCACAGTGTCTTGCACCCACTGTGAAATCGATGGAGGATTGGTGATGATCTGGGGATGCTTCAGCAAGGATGCATTTGGGCAGGTTAATCTTTGTGAAGAACGTATGAATCAAGCCACATACAAGGTTATACTGGAAAAACAGTTGATTTCTTCTGCCCAGGCAATGTTCCCCAACTCTGAGGACTGTTTTTTTCCAGCAGGACAATGCACCATGCCACACAGCTAGGTCAATCAATGTGTGGGTGAAGGACCACCACATCAAATCCCTGTCATGGTCAACGGACTCTCCAGACCTGAACCCCATTGAAAACCTCTGAAATGTAATCAAGAGGAAGCTGGATAGTGACAAGCCATCAAACAAAGAAGAACTGCTTAAATTTTTGTACTAGGAGTGGCATAAGGTCACCCAAAAGCAGTGTGAAAGACTGGTGGAAAGCGTGCCAAGACGCATGAAAGCTTTGAATAAAGATCATGGTTATACCACAAAATATTGATTTCTGAACTCTTCCTGAGTTAAAACATTAGTATTGCTGTTTCTAAATGATTATTAACTTTTTTTAGCATTATTTGAGGTCTGCAAGAACTACATTTTTGTTTTTTTTTTAATCATTTCTCATTTTCTGAAAATAAATACAAAATGTAGTGCTTGGAAATTCAAGCACCTGTTGTCATTAGTTTATAGAATAAAAGAGCAATTTACATTTTACTCAAAAATATACCTACAAAGAGAAAAATCAGACAAACTGAAAATTTTGTAGTGGTCTCTTAATTTTTTGCCAGAGCTGTGTGTGGTTTATGCACACTGTGGCTCAGAAGGGAGGGGGGCATTTGGATTTGGGAGTGGGTGAGAAGCCATTTCGCTTTTCCAGAGATTTTATGCTACCATTAACATGGAAGCCCCCTATATTTCTGTTAACAGATGATAGAGCTGAGTGGGTACTTGCTTTTTTTGTAGATTGAGTGGAAGCTTTTATTGGGAACATTTTACATAATGTTTGGCATCACAGTTATCCAGCGCTCTACGCTGAGCACTTACTTTGGGGTTTCCATCTAAATCTCTGAGTGACATGATTCAGATGAAACCCAGATGGATCCATTCACTATAGTGAGGCTGCAGAGTTACTCTGGACTCCGTCTGGCCTCTGTTCCGCGGTGTCCTTCTTTTCAGAAGTGCACAAAACTGTGGCTGATGTCACTTTTATGCAATCCTAAAGGACGGATGCTGCAGGATCGTAAGTCAGAGGGCGTCCACAGTGCCTCCATCTGCCTCATTATATGGTATCTTCAGCCAGAGGTTCTGTTTGAATCAGGTATTTCAGAGATTTGCACGGAAACCCTGGTGTAAGCGCTCAGCACAGAGCACCGGATAAAAGTGCACCGAGGCTCACTGCAATCTTTGGGAGGCAGAATGAAAAAATCAACAGCATGAGATGTATAGGTTTTATTTATTTTTTATGCCGTTTCTCATGCGATATAAGTGATTAGGCGACTTTATTCTTCGGGTTGGTGCAATTACAGCGATACCAGATTTATATTGGGTTTTTATATTTGGCTGCTGTCACATACTAAGGCTACTTTCACACTTGCTTTGTTTTGCAGCGTGTTTTTCCGGCAAAAAAAGCATAGAAAAAATGCATACAAACGCATACAAATGCTGCATTTTTTTCAAGAATTTTTATGAGCATGCATAAAAAAAACGCAGCGTTTTTATGCGTTTTTAGTGCGTTTTTACCGCGTTTGCATTTTTTTCCAACATTAGTTGGCCCCTCACACTAACCCAAACCATGACTTTACTAACCCTAACCCTAACCCTGACCCTAACCCTAACCCTTAACCAAACCATACCCTAACCCTAACCCTTAACCAAACCATACTAACCCTAACCCTAACCTTAACCCTTAACCAAACCCTACCCAAACCCAAACCCTAAACCCTAACTAACCCTAAACCCTAACCCTTAACCAAACCATACTAACCCAAACCCTAAACCCCCTTAACTAACCCTAACTCTAACCCAAACCCCTAAATTCCGTTGTCTAACTAATGGTCAACAAAAAAACGCATGCGCAAAAAAACGCATACATGAGCATGCCAATGCGCACATATGTGCACCCATAGACTTATAATGGGTGTCTTGCCGTAAAAAAACGCATTGCGCGCGCATGCGTTTTTTGAGGCAAGTCGGACGCCCAAAAAAACGCATGCTCGGAAAAACGCATACAAACGCATGTGTATGCGCACATAAGCGCATCCCATGCAAAATATAGGGGAAAAACGCATGCGTTTTTTAGCGCTAAAATACAGCGCAAAAAAACGCAAGTGTGAAACCAGCCTAAATGATGCTTTTTATTGCGAAAACTAGTTTTTGCATCACCATATTTTGAGAGCTATAATTATAATTTTGTTTATATTTCATCTGACAGAGTCATGTGAGGTCTTGTTTTTGCCAGGACGAGCTGAAGATTCTATTGGTACCATTTTTGGGCACATGACATTTTTTGATTGCTTTTTCATTCAGATTTTGGTCAGACAGAATGAACAAAAACCAGCAATTTTTTTTATACCATTCCGCGTGTAGTGAAATTGATAAAGCAGCTTTATTCTTCAGGTCAGTACGATTTCAGCAATACCTCATTTATTTGTTTTTATGTTTTGTAGCTTTTACACAATAAAAACTATTTTATAGAAAAAATAATTATTTTTGCATCGCTTTAGTCTGAGAGCTATAACTTTTTTATTTTTCTGCTGATGGAGCTGTCTGGTGGCTTGTTTTTTGCGGGACAAGATGACGTTTTCAGCGGTATCATTTTTATTTACATCCGTCTTATTGGTCACGTGTTATTGTACTTTTTGTTTGGTGGTATGATGATAAAGCATTGCTTTTTGCCTCATTCTTTGTTTTTTTACAGTGTTCACTGAAGGGGTTAACTAGTGGGACAATTTTATAGAGCAGGCTGTTACGGAGGCGGTGATACCAAATATGTGTACTTTTATTGTTTTTTATTTACATAAATTTAATGTATTTATTGGAAAAATATTTATTTTTTTTTTTTTCTTTATTTATGGATTTAAAAAAAAATATTTTTACACTTTATAATTTTTTTTTAACTTTTTTACATTGTTCCAGTATGGGACATTGCTATATTACATCAGACCACTGACCTGATACTCTGCACTGCAGAATATAAGATCAGGATCTGACAGGCTGAGAAGGAGGCATGCCAGCATCTGCTCTCAGCAGGCGCTCACAAGCCACCTTCCCTGCAGGACTCGAAAGGACCCCACGGCCATCTTGGTCCCGGAGGTCTTCATGGAGACCATCAGCACCGATCGTGGGTCTTACTGCCGGGTGTCAGCTGACACATACAGCTGACACCCGCACGCGATCGCTGCATCGCTCAGCGTGAGGCCGCGCGATCGTGCCGCCACACTAGTACTGCTCTGGGCACAAACGCACCTCCTGCAGAGCAGTACTAGTATGGCGCATGCACCTAAGGGGTTAATGAGCCTTGTCACATGACTTAGGATAAAAGCCAAAACCAAAATGTCAATTTGCAGGCACTGTGATTCGGTGTGCTGTACTCAAAGCGTGAGATCTGGTTTGGCTAGGTGAGAGACGTCTAACAATGCTCCTCTGGGAAATATGCAAATTGTCTCTTCAGAGAGGAAGAGAACTATAACTCTATTGCCACCTATATGAAGTGGCAAACCGAAAAGTCAATATCAACCCTTTAACGAGCTTTGTAGGTACAGCAAGACCATCAACAACAAGAACAGGAAAAAAGTTCAAATTATACAGCCATACATAGCTCACCTGATGTCTGTTGTAAATTCGAACACCTGTTGTTTGCTTGCTCCTTTTTTACGACTAATGGTTGTAACGTGAAAAATTCAATACACTAGTTAATCATATGGGTGATGTGAATAGCTTGTTTTCTTGTGTAGACCCTTTCAAATGCTGCTTAACATTATCACACTCTTAGACAGAGGCAACAGGAGATTCTGGAGCCTTCAATGCTATTTTCACAATTCAAGTACATTTTGCACTTCGCTTATATTGCCGTACAGTTTACCTGTTGGGACCACATACCTGTGCAGTTTTTTACCTCCTATTAAAATGGGGAGAAGACTAACCTGGAATGAATTGCCTCATAGTAGGAGCACACAGTAGTTGCATGTTTTTCCTCTGCAGTTTCCTATGCAAATGGCCACTGGTCCTCTTTTTCATTAGTAAATATTAAAGACACAGCAGTATTTTTACCAACTTTTTATGGAAAAGACAAACTCTTCAACATTAACCCATGCTCCTCTGTGGGCTATTGAAAGAATTTATTGATCAAAAATATATTGTTTTTTTAATTTTTTGAAAATCTTAAGCATATAGAAAGCAAACTAAAGTCTGGATTGCAATTAAAGTGCACCAACATAAATGTAATACCACAATCCAATCATATTAATGTTCTCAATTTAGTTTTATTCTCATGTTTCAGAAATAGCTAAAGCCCAAATTGCTTGTTATGATACTAGAAATGTATATCAACGCATGGCAACATATGAATAATATAAATGGTAAAAAAAAATTACTCTGTAACTAAGCTACTGTTGCCAGTTACAGTTTTTGAGTGGAAATATGAGCACGTTCCTATTATCTTGGGGTTAATTTTATTGATTATATTTATAGCAGTTTTTATTTATTGCAAAAACATTTATCAGTCCAGTTTATCATATTCAGCTTTCTACTGAATAATTTAGAGTTTGAGGGCTTTTTTGTAATCCAATTTTCGGTAACACGTAATGAAGTTTTGCGTTAATGGGCTGTCCACGTCTGACAATATTTTGTGGACCACATTTCTGTGCAAAGATCACAAAAACATATCTTTTTTACTAGAATTACCCATTCTAGTCTATATGTCAGTGAAAAATCCCTGACCGGAAACATTGTCATCCATGTGTTCTTTGTGATAAATATCGCAATGGGTAGGAGAGGCTACACATTTTATTTTTATTTTTTACATGAGAAAATCACTGATAAAATACTCATGGTAAAAACCAGGGTTTATTCTAACTTTCTTGAGTGCCTGAGGCAAAATTTGAAAAGACGCCCCTTCCTGAAGTTCAAATTAAACCTGCAGTGAATAAACACAATTCCGTCATTGTTTTTGGGGCTTTGTTTTTACAGTATAAACTCATTTTTATATAGTTCCCTGACAATTTACACTAGTATCACATTAAATTTCAACTTTTAGATTGTCCTTAACAATAGTAAGGGGATACTAGAAGTTTTCAATACCAATCTTCATCAGACTGCAGACCATACAGAAACCACAGTACTGACAAGATTCAGGCAGTATTACAAATAAAAATTTACACCCAGGTGCCATATAGGTGACATCTTTGCTTATGGGAGTTGCTCTCTGTAACGCTCATGCCCTGACTGGTGGGCATAAGCCAGTGGGGTTGTGGCCCCACTGTGCCACAAACCAGACTACCCTGGATGGGGTGTGACTAAGACAGCTGCCTTGGTTTTCACTGGAGCCTCTGATGGTGAGGTCAGGCTTGTGCGGCAGGCAGCTGCCAGGTGCCACTCCAGGGTGGTGTCTGGCTGTGGCTGCTGATCCCACTTGGGGAGACGGTACGGGCGACAGGCACAAGTAGCAGACAGACAGGTGAGCACGACGGGCACGGCAGAGACAAAGGCAGGCGCGCACGGCAGAGACACAGGCAGGTGGGCATGGCAGAGACACAAACAGGCACGGCTGAGACAAAGGCAGGCACAGCTGAGGCACAGGCAGGCGGGCACAGCTGAGGCAATGGCATGCGGGCATAGCTGACACACAGGGCAGGTAGGCACGGCTGAGAAACAGGGCAGTCAGGCATGGCTGAGGCACAGGGAAGGCAGGCACGGCTGAGGCACAGGGGCAGTGACCAAATGGAAAAGCACAGGGACGTGGGCAGGAAGGTGTGGTGTATGGAATAGGTAGGGTACTGTTCACACAGCGGGTGCAGGTACTGGTACTGGCAGGAAGGAATGGTGTATGAAGGAACAGGTAGAGACCTGTTCACACAGCAAATGCAGGTACTGGTACAGGCAGGAGGAAATGGAGTATGAAGGAACAGGTTTGGACCTGTTCACACAGGAGGAGAACTGCAAGGCTACGGAGAAGAGCTGTAGAGCAGCAAGAGGATCTGCAGCAGCAGAACCAGAACAAAGCAGAACTGCCAGCGTATGGAGCACAGGCAGAGCCACAAGAGTACAGAGCAGGCAGAGTCACAAGAGTGCGGAGCACAGGCAGAGTCGCATGAGTATGGAGCACAGGCAGAGCTGCAAGAGTGCGGACCACAAGCAGAGCTGCAAGAGTGTGGAACACAAGCAGAGCCGCAAGAGTGTGAAGCACAAGCAGACAGAAAGGACACAAGGAAAGACACAGCAGGGAAAGAAGCCAAAGACAAGGAGACTGACAGAGGTAAGACAGAGTTCAGACAAGGTAACGGTGCGAGACAAGGTACAGGACCAAGGACACAGGGACCAAGGTATACACAGGTACAAGGCAAGGCTAGGAGCAATAGCACAGAGACCAGGATATTCTGCCTCCTGGAGGGTGGCAAGACAGGTACAAGACAAGGCTAGAACAACGACACAGAGACCAGGATAATCTGCCTCCAGGAGGGCAGCCAGACAAGTACAAAACAAAGCTAGGAATAAAGCCTCCAGAGAAGGCGAAACAAGACCTGGCAACTCAGCAGGAAGACACTAACTGAGTTAGAACATTGCACAGGCCAGTTCCACTGGGTGGAGCTGCCCTAAATACTAGAGCGCTCTTGGTAATTGGTCAGGGACACATTAGACAGGTGTACCCTGATTCCATAAGAACCAGAGAGTTCTGGCGCCGCCCCCCTATGCACACAGCCAGAAAGCATGCAAAGAGCAGGCAGGAAGCAAGAGGAACACATCATGGAGCTGGCAGCAGACAGAATCATAGAATCATAGAATCGTAGAGTTGGAAGGGACCTCCTGGGCCATCTGGTCCAACCCCCTGCTCAAAGCAGGATTCACTAAATCATCCCAGACAAATGTCTATCCAGCCTCTGTTTGAAGACTTCTATTGAAGGAGAACTCACCACCTCTCGTGGCAGCCTGTTCCACTCATTGATCACTCTGTCAAAAAGTTTTTTCTAATATCTAATCTGTGTCTCCTCCCATTCAGTTTCATCCCATTGCTTCTAGTCTTTCCTTGTGCAAATGAGAATAAAGATGATCCTTCTACAATGTGACAGCCCTTGAGATATTTGTAGACAGCTTTTAAGTCTCCTCTCAGTCTTCTCTTCTGCAAGCTAAACATTCCCAAATCCTGAAACCTTTCCTCATAAGATATGGTTTGCAGACTGGTCACCATTCTGGTCACTCTTTTCCGAACTTGCTCCAGTTTGTTGATGTCTTTTTTAAAATGTGGCATTCAAAACTGGACACAGTATTCCAGATGAGGTCTGACCGAAGAGGAGTAGAGGGCAATAATGACTTCACGTGATCTAGACTGTATGCTTCTGTTAATACATCCCAGAATTGCATTTGCCTTTTTTGCTGCTGCATCATACTGCTGACTCATATTCAGTCTGTGATCTATTAGTATACCCAAGTCTTTTTCACATGTGCTGTTGCTTAGCCCTATTCCTCCCATTCTGTATATGCTTTATTCATTTTTATTGCCCAGATGTAGTACTTTGCATTTTTCCCTATTAAAAACCATTGTTAGTTGCTGCCCACTGCTCCAGTTTATTTATATCTTTTTGAATCCTCTCTCTCTCTTCTCTAGTATTAGCTATCCCTCCTAGCTTTGTATCATCAGCAAATTTAATCAGTTTACCATCAATTCCTTCATCTAAATCGTTCATAAAGATGTTGAACAATACAGGGCCCAGGACAGAGCTCTGTAGTACCCCACTTGAGACATTCTTCCAACTGGATGTGCAGCCATTTACGACCACTCTTTGGGTCTGGTCACTAAGCCAGTTATGAATCCACCTAACAGTTGCCTTGTCCATTCCATACTAAGCCATTTTTTCAATAAAGATTGTGTGAGATACTTTGTCAAATGCTTTGCTGAAGTCACGATATACTATATATACAGGATTTCCCTGATCCACCCAATCAGTGGTTCTGTCACAGAAATAAATTAAGTTAGTCTGACATGGCTTATTAGTTACAAACTCATGCTGACTCTGTTCAATCACTTCATTCTTATCCAGGTACTTACATACATGTTGTTTAATAATTTGTTCAAAGATCAAATGCAAAATAGGAATTTAAAAGTTTGGCCTTCTGAACATCCTGTTTTACCATTTTATCATTTTCATCCTGTAAAAATCCTATGGTATCTTTGACTTTTCTTTTACTTTTGACATATCCCCAAAATCCTTTATTATTGCTTTTGACAACTCTTGCAAGCCTCAATTCATTGTCAGCTTTAGTAATCTGATTTGTGCCCTGCAAGTTCTGCAGCCAGCATTATATATCCTTATATATGCCTCTCGCTTTCCATTTTATAAACATTTCTTTCTTCCTTTTTAGCATGTGCTTAAGTTCTGTGTTCATCCATCCTGGTTTCCTTAAATGCTTCCTATTCTTCCCTCTTTTGGGAATTGTTAACAATTGTGCTTTGAGAATTTAATATTTCAAGATTTCCCATCCTTCCTGGACATTTTTGTCCTTAAGGATATCCAGCCAATGGATCCCTCCAATTCTCTTTCTGAATACCTTAAAATCTGCCTTTCTGAAATCTAACCTTGATGTCTGAGTCTTCACAGGTCTTCCTCCTCCAGTTATCCAAAATTCTAAAATAGCATGGTCACTACCTCTTAGGCTCCCAGCCACTTTTACCTCCTCAACCATTTCCTCCCTGTTTATAAGGATTAGATCCAAGGTAGCAGTTCCCCTTGTTTTCTCCCCTACCTTTTGGAAGATAAAGTTGTCAGCAAGAGAGGATAAGAATTTCCTTGACCTTGACCTGTTAGTTTTGCCTGAGAGAGATTCCCAACAAATGTCAGGATAGTTGAAATCTCCCATGACAACTATCTCATATTTTTTGGAGAACTTGGTCATTTGATGCATAAAGAGTTCATCCATATCTTCAGCTTGCACAGGCGGCCTGTAGTAAATGCCTACAATGGTGTCCTTTCCATTGTTCAGTCCTTGTATTCTTACCCAGTTTCCACAGAACTCCCAGTCTCTGAAGCTTCAATCTCTGTGCAGATATACACGTTTCTAGCATACAATGCGACACCTCCTCCTCAATTATCAAGTTTGTTTCTAGCAAATAAGTTGTATCCTTCTAGCCTTGTATTCCAATCATGTGTATTGTCCCACCAAGTTTCAGTGATTCCAATGACATCATATTTCTTTTACTGCATTAGTAGTTCCAATTCTCCTTGTTTGTTGCCCATGCTTTGTGCTTTAGTATAGAAACATTTTAGTTTGTGATTGGTTTCTCTTTCTCCAATATTTTTATTATTTAGATTCGTTTGTCTTTGTTCTTCCTTTCCACTTCTAATAGCTGAGTTCTCAATAGCATTTCTCAGGTGTATGGCTTTTTCTGGCACTTTGCAGTCACAGCATGGCCTGGAGCAGTGAGTAAGTTGGTGTGTGGGGGATGGGAGGCCATGAAGTGATGCCAGCAGGGTTGTTACACTCTCATCCCTTTCTTCTTCATGAGGCCATGTTGACTTTGGACATCCAAAGTTTGTCACTGCAGACTTACATCTTCTCCTATTTTCTTCTGCACATCAAAATAGTCGTGTTACTATAATGCTCCCGAATAAAAATACAAGGGTTCCCTCATCAAAGCAGTAGACAAAACTCATGTCCAGCATATGCAGAAACTGTGTGGTCAGTAGCTATCAATTATCTTGTCAACCTCTCGTTTGTTACATAACTAGTGATGGGCAAACACTAAAATATTCGGGTGCTCATTGCTCAGGTTGAGCATATTGAAATGCTCCGGTGCTCAACACAAGCAACAAGCCCAATGTAAGTCTATGGGAAATTCAAGCATTTTACCGCGGCCCCCCCCCCGGGAGTCTTTTTAGGGTCTAAAAACGGCAGAACTCGATGGGAACAGTGCTCAAATGACATGGGAACATCATGGGGAAGACCCCTGGAAGCATTTCTGACTCCCTTATCACTGCTGTGAACAATTGTTGGAATATGTTTGGTGCAACAACTTCATTCCTGTCTATGAATGCTCAGTTGCTAGATTTGTATGTTGTTTATAAAGTTAGAACAAAAAACCTCCCAGAGGCTCACAAAGGGATAGCATGTGACTGTATTTCCTGTTTTTCCTGTGTCTAAGTATGGAAGATGAAGCAGCCTGCTGTAGATGCTGCACAAATAGAGACACACAAATGATTTATTCCTGATCTATTAAGCATATTGTTCCTGATTGTTCCTGAATAAAGAAGCTCTGTTGTCACATGCTTGGAAAGTATCCTGAATAATCCACTGCCAACAAGTTATGGGCCCAGAGTGACACAGAGCACCAGAGTAACACAGCAACAGAAGCTCAAAGCAAAAGCAGCACAGAGCAACAGAGAAGATGTCCACTAGCCACAATCCTGTCAAGTTTTCAGTGTCAAGCCTTGCTAACCAGAACTACCTGAAAATTCAAGGTGAAGATGCTGCTCATAAGAGAATGTACATGGAAATATTCTTAGGAACAAGTGCCTCATCCATTACCAGATGATTGGCTAGAGAAGGATCAAAAAGCACAACACTCGATCTCCCTCAGTGTAGATGATAATCAGATTGTGCATATTTGCAAGTGTGCAAGCTCGGACTGGCCCATAGGGTAACAGGGGTATCCCCCGGTGGGCTCCTGTGCAGATCTGGGCCAACAAACCCCACAGTATGAGCAGTACTTGGCATAATTGAATTGATTCTGTAAAGAAAAAAGCAACATATCATCTTTCATTAATGAAACTACCCAGTTTATTATTATATAGAGATATAAGTAAATTTGTGAATGAGGGTGGCTTAATATTTGTATGCAAATGGGCCTTCAAAGTCAGTGTTACTGGTGAGCCCTTGGCACCCTAGTACGACACTGCAAGTATGTAACTGCAAAGGAGATATGGGATGAGTTACAGAAAGTACATGAAAGATCAAATCTCAGCAATAAGCTTTATCTCATGAGAAAGCTGTATCAGTCTAAGCTAAGTGATGGACAAAATATGCAGGACTGTATAAGAAACACGCTAGAGATTTTGGAGCATCTCAGAGATAATGGAGAAGAAATTAAAGATTTTCATGTTGCTGCACTTCTATTAAATGGTCTTCCAGAAAGTTATGGCAAACTCGTGACTGCACTGGATGCATGGCCAGATAATGAGCTGACACTAGAGTATGTTAAAGGCAAACTTGTGGATGCATTCAAGAGAAAAACGCAGCATGTAAGCAGCAGTAATGAATCCAAAGCAGAAACAGCATTAAAGACACAGTATTTCCCTAAATATAAGTGCAATCTAAGAGAAACTCATGAATGTTTTGTCTGAAAAAAGCCCAGCCACCTTAAAGCAGACTGCAGAATTTGGAAAGCAAGAATGAGTCAGCATAAAAAGCAGAACAGTGATCAAAGGGTTAAAATAGCTGTAAAGGAAGATTCTGCATTTGTTGAAGTTGCATTTTACACCAGTACAGGCCCATCTGCAAAGCATATATGGTGTGTAGATTCTGGTGCAAGCAGCCATTTGACAAATAACAAGGATTTCTTCACTGACCTTAATGAAAGCAAGTCAAAAAAAGTCATCTTAGCTAATGGTCGCTATATGACTTCAGAAGGAGTAGGAGACACAGAAACTTGAAGAATAGCTTGCTCTAGTGTTTAACAAATTTGTAAGAATGCCAAAAGCCCTGCGTGCAGAGAATGGAACCAAATATACAAGTGGTAAGGTGCAAACCATTTTGAAAAAGGATGGAATTGTGTTCCAGACTATCATTCCATACAACCCAGAACAAAATGGTATTGCAGAGAGAAAGAAAGGTACTCTCTGTGAAAGAGGAAGAAGTATGTTGTTTGATGCGAATCTACCTACAACATATTGGAGAGAAGCCATCATGACAGCTTGCTATCTACAAAACAGAGTGCCAGGTAAAGCCACAAATAAAACTTCATATGAGCTATAGAACTGCGAGAAGCCTAACCTGAAAGACCTCAAAATATTTGGAAGCAAAACGTTTATGTATGTTCCCAAAGAATAACGTTCCAAGTGGGAATCACATGCAAAGCAAGGAGTCCTTGTGGGCTATAGCAAAACTCAAAAGGAATACAGAATCCTGCACCCGGAGACCAACACAGTAACAATGAGCAGAGATGAAGTGATTGATGAAAACTCTCTATAGCTCAAATTTCATGACGTTACACCAGTTATTCAACCTAAGAAGCAAGAACAAGAATCTCAATCACCAAACCCAGATGCCGAAAAGAAAAACCCTGAAGTGTGGATAAGCACTGAAGCCACCAAGGAAGACACAGAAGAACCAAGTCAACCTCCAGTCAGGAGATCAGAAAGGCCAAACAAAGGTATTTCACCTAGATGCCTTTCTTATATGGTCAGAGCACTTCCTGAACCAGAGCTACAGTCATGGCAAGAGATGCAAAAACTGCCTGTCCATGTGAAGCAGAAGTGGATAAATGCTGCTAATGAAGAAATGGAGTCCCTTCACCAATTCCAGACATGGGAGCTTACTGAGCTACCACAAGGAAAAAGAGATATCTGATGTAAATGGGTCTTCAAAAACAAATATGACTCAGAAGTTAAAGTTCATTGGTTTAAGGCAAGATTTGTCGCAAAAGGGTACTTGCAAAAGTATGGTGAAGATTATGATGCTACATTTTCTCAAGTTACGAAGCAAATCACATTCAGAACTTTAATGTCCATAGCTGCAGTTCAACAGATGACAG
Organism: Dendrobates tinctorius; assembly: GCF_039654945.1. Classification (NCBI taxonomy): domain Eukaryota; kingdom Metazoa; phylum Chordata; class Amphibia; order Anura; family Dendrobatidae; genus Dendrobates; species Dendrobates tinctorius. The sequence goes on from NW_027361675.1 coordinate 49,080,999, forward strand.
TGAGACATTTTGACATCAAAACAGTCTTCCTACATGGTGACATTGAAGAAGAGTTGCACATGAGCCAACCCAAGGGATATATTAAAAAGGGTGAAGTGCACCTTGTTTGTAAAATGCAAAAATCTCTCTATGGACTTAAGCAGTCGGCAAGAGCATGGAACGTGAAAATGAACAAAGTTTTGAAGGTTGAAGGCTTTAACCCCTTAATGTCCAGGCTCAGACTGGATCATAGGGGAACAGGGGAATCCCCCGGCAGGCCCCTTTGCACATCTTGGCCCCCAACTCCAATGTATGGGCAGTACTTAGCATAATTCATTTGGTTCACTTTGTACAAAAAAAAGCAGCATCTCATTTATTAACCAAACTACCCAGTTTATTATTATATAGAGATATAGGTAGATTTGTGAATGAGGGTTGTGTAATATTTGTATGCAGGTGAAAAGTGGGCCGCCAGCAAAGTCAGTGTTACTCGTGGGTCCTTGAAACAATCCGACACCGTTAACGTCCATTGACATGCACATTCCGTCATGGCCAGGAGTAAGTTAATGCACCATGACGGGCTATGCACGTCATGCATTTAAACTGTCACTGCGTGTAAACACGCAGTGACAGTTCAGGGCCAACAGCTGTCTATGACAGCTGACAGGAATGGCAAGAGGTGCGGGGACCCTTACATTTGGTCCCTGCACCCAGAGCCCTGTGATTGGTCAGTCAATCTGACTGTCCAAACATAGCATGAGTGGGCAGGAGATGCTGAAATTTCAGCATCTCCTGCCCTATCAAAGCAGGATCTCAGAGCTGTGGTCATGAAGCATCCTGCACTAGCAGCCAGAAGCGGCGTCCATGCTGCCCCTGGCTGTTAACCCCCTGATTGCTGTGATTGAGTGTGATCGCAGCGTTCAGGGGGCAGGCAGAGGGTCGGGGGCTCCTTCTGCCTCAGATCGGCGTCCCTGTGATGTAATTGCGGTGTCCGATCTCAGCCATGATGACCTAGGGTTGTCATGACAACCCCGAATCATCCAGCTATGGAAAGCCTCTGAGACGAGGCTCACAGCATGGTCTCAGACACTTTCTCCATAGGCATAATACATTGCAATGTATTATACCATCAATCAAAAGTCAAAAAGTGAAAGTCCCATAAAGGGACTAGGTAAAAAAAACATTAAAAAAAAAAAATATGTAAAAAAAATATTAAAAAATAATAAAAATTATAAAAAAAACTCCCCTAAAATATACACATTTTTATGTAAAAAAAAATAAACTAAACAAAAAATACACGTTAGGTATCGCCACGTCTGTAAAAATCCCATATATAAAAGTGTCACCCTAGCTAACCCCTTCAGTGAACGTCGTAAAAAAAAAAACACAGAAAAGAAACAAATTATACTTTTTCCAAGCGGCATCATCATACCGCTTGGACAAAGTGCAATAACACGCGATCAAAAAGACAGATATAAATAAGCATGGTACCTCTGAAAACATCATCTTGTCCCTCAAAAAACAAGCTGCCATACAGCTCCATCATCAGAAACATAAAAAAGTTGTAGCTCTCACTCTCAGAATAAAGTGATGCAAAAATAATTATTTTTTCTATAAAAGTTTTTATTGTGTAAAAATGCCAAAACATAAAAAAAAATAAACGAGGTATCGTTGTAATTGTAGTGACCCGAAGAATAAAGCTGCCTTATCAATTTTACCACACGCGGAAATAAAAGCAATTCCTGAATTGCTGATTTTTGCTCATTTCTGCACATTTGTCATTCTGTGTCTTCTTTTTGCTCATTTTGCCTACACAAAAATCGGAATAGAAAGCAATCAAAAAACGATATGTGCCTGAAAATGGTACTAATAAAAATGTCAGCTCGTCCCGAAAAAAAAAAAAAGCCCGCACATGACTGTCGGACGAAAAATCATAGCTTTCAAAATACGGCGATGAAAAATTTCTTACAAAAAATACTTACAAAAAAAGCGTCTTTTAGTGTGTGACAAAAGCTAAACATGAAAAAAGGATATAAATTTGGTAACTCTGGAGTCGCACTGACCCAAAGAATAAAGTCGCCTAATCACTAATACCGTACGAGGGACGGCGTAAAACATAAAACAAATTCTTCACCTTTTGTGGATTTGTTCATTCTGCCTCCTAAAGATCGCAGTAAGGCGATCACAGTGGTTTACCCCCACATATGGGGTATCAGCATACTCAAGACAACTTTGGGGGTCTAATTTCTCCTGTTACCTTTTGTGAAAATAAAATTTTTGGGGCAAAAGGTCATTTTTTGTGGAAAAAAATATGATTTTTTTTATTTTCATGGCTCTACGTTATAAACTTCTGTGAAGCACTTGAGGGTTCAAAGTGCTCACCACACATCTAGATAAGCTCCTTGGGGGATCTAGTTTCCAAAATGGACTCACTTGTGGGGGTTTCTACTGTTTAGGCACATCAGGGGCTCTGCAAACACAACATGATGCCAGCAGCCATTCCATCAAAGTCTGCATTCCAAAATGTTGCTCCTTCCCTTCCGAGCTCTGCCATGCGCCCAAACAGTGATTCCACCCCACATATGGGGTATCAGCGTACTCAGAACAAATTGCACAACAACTTTTGGGTTTTTTTTTCTCCAGTTACCCTTGTGAAAATAAACATTTTTGGGCAAAAAGATGATTTTTGTGGAAAAAAATATGATTTTTTTATTTTCACAGCTCTACGTTATAAACTTCTGTGAAGCACTTGGGGGTTCAAAGTGCTCACCACACATCTCGATAAGCTCCTTGGGGGGGTCTAGTTTCCAAAATGATGTCACTTGTGGGGGGTTTCCACTGTTTAGGCACATCAGGTGCTCTCCAAACGCAACATAGCGTCCGATCTCAATTCCAGCCAATTGTGCTCTACGACACTGCTCACATCAGCGGACATTGCTGCTGCTCGTCTTTGGTCAGCATAAAATCAACACAAGTAAGTGCACAAGAGTTCCATTAATTTAGGACTGACTGTCCAGCTTATGGTCATTGTTCCTAATTGAGTTTACCTCCTCTTATATATACAGTACTCCAATATTTGTCTACCTGAAAGCAACTACTCCACTATCTCAAATGGAATAGAAACACTTAAAAATAACTAGTGAGTACAGTCGACATACAATTTGCAGTGTGGAATATAGAAAATATTTATTGGTACTCTAATACTATTATTATTATTACTCCACCAGCACTACTAGCTACCAAAAGAAATTATCATCACATGATAATCTGCAAATTATTCGCTATCTAGACATCACAACCTACAAAGAGTACTCTGCAACTCCTCTACTACAAGTAAGTACCAATAACTTTACTAATAATACTTCTATCTACCTACAACCAAGTTTTTTGCACACTTTCTCAGCATAGCGCGGTGAACTATACAAATACACCTTTGATTCAGTCTTTTCTAACAGGAGCTGACACAGTCCTGTCATTTCACCAGCTGCATATGAGTCTTTCCTTTTAGAAAGGTAGCGTCCATGTATAATCTATCACACTAAACACAAGTCATATCGAAGAAATTTTACCACTATCATGAAGTACAATAAGTCATGAAAAAACATTCTCAGAATCAGCGGGATACGTTGAAGCGTTCCAGAGTTATAAGTACATAAAGTGACAGTGGTCCGATTTCAAAATTAAGGCCTGGTCATTAACCTACAAAATGGCTTGGTCCTAGCATGCGTATTGGGAGCCTTTTAGGCCCCCCATGCTTACTTTTTTGCTATTATCTGCAAAATTACTTAAGTTAGAATTTTGAAACTCCCGGTAATCCTCAAGTATGTCGTTGTTGGTAATATCCAGTAGTTCATATAATTTTTTTCATAGGCATTTCGGTGTAAGAATGCTTTTTTGGTGAAAACCACATCTGTACGGATTGGGGGGACTTTTAGGCCCCCATGTATTTTTTATCATGTTCTCAGTAGTTTTTGTGCCTCAAGTTACTTTATTTGTACTCAGTAATGCTGGTGGAGGGGCCAGGGTGTGGATAATGCCATATGAGGATGTCATGTGATTTTTGGAGGGAGAGATAAGGCCATGACATCATCTCAGGTCCTTCTGAACACAGTAATGAGCTGTGTAGAGAGTAATGTGGACAGTATACATTCTGAGCTAATTGTTAGGGACCTGAGATAAGATGTTGAGAGAAAGTCTGATTCAGTTTCAGTTTCTCTGATTCTAAGAAGCCTGTAAAGGGTAAAGCTATTGAGCTACAGACATCCAGAGAATTGTACAACACATAAAAGAAAGTATAAAAGGTAAGAGAGGGTGAGAGGAGGGAGGGGACACTTTACACTTACAGTGTGTCACACACAAGCGAAGAGTGGACAACCCTGATTGTGTTCATTGTTTTTTCTTTTAGTTTGCTAACATCTAGTCAGCAATGGCACAGTCTTCCTCCAAGCGTCTGAGTGAAAAAGAGATTGAAGCAATTGTGTTACAAAGTGATGATGAAAGTGAACTATCTTTGTCCGATGATGAGTACCTGCCACCAGAGAATCAAACATCCTCAAGTGATTCTTCTTCTGATGATGAAGAAGTGAATACAGTGGATCCTCAAGAAGTGATAAGTAGAACATCCAAAACGAATGTTTTTTGGGACAGTAATCCTACATTAGTCGGACGTACTGCAATTAGAGATGAGTGACTTTGCCTTTTTTAGGGTCGAGTCGGGTTTCATGAAACCCGACTTTCACAAAAGTCGGGTAGAACGAAATCGGCCGACTATAGGGAAAAGTCGGAGGCTGACTGAAACACAAAACCCAATGCAAGTCAATGGGGAAGCAAAGTCGGCAGGGAGTGGAGGTCAGTAAATATGCCTACAGTGCCTATTTTAATGCCAAAAACATCAATTGTTATTACTGAAGCTTGTCAACCTTAATTTACTTCATAATAATAGTTACGCATTGAAAACTGGGGGTTATTTGGCTAAAGTTGTGGGGGGGTAGGGCTGGCTCCAGGTTTTCGTGTGCCCTGGGCCAAAGAGTGTCAGTGCGCCCCTTTAACACATACCACAACTCATGATGCTCCGATACGGCACAGAAATATAGGTATAGTACAATGACAAATGCTTCACTGCTTACATGACATGACTGATCTATTTTAAATTGTACAATAGCTCAAAAAAAAGGACAGTATATTACTCCATACAGTATTATGGCCACCACATTGTGCACCATACAGAATAATGAGCCCCATAAATTTCTCCATACAGAATAATTGGTCACATATTGTTAGGGACGGCGGAACACACTAAATATAAATAATAGGAAGTGCGGTCGCCACCCGGGGTCCACCGTGCAGTAGGTGTAACAACCGCTGCTGAGTAATGGCGGACTCGCTATATGGCGGTATACTGCGCTCGGGTTAAACGTCACCCGGGGTGCGCAGAGCGGACTCTGTTAAACTCACAGAGGTCCTAAAGCATAAACGCCGAGCCTGTTAGCTTCACAGGTTTCAGCTGGCGTGCACACACGGTATACGGTCACAGGACACGGCCCAAGTCAGAGGTCGGTGTCCGTCTTGACCTACCGTGCGTGCGGCGTCGCTACCGCGGACGCCGGTAAGTGCTGCTAACTGCAGTGCGGCGGTAACTACAGCCGATATACGATAGTGCCTTGAGGTGTGACACCATCGGACGCTGGTGCAGAGGTGCGGTATGCACTGTGGCTTATAGCTTGCCACTGACTGGCGCTGACTATCTCTCTAGTTCCCTATCCGCATGCGTGATATCAGAGGGAAGGGGTTTCAAATGAGTAGGTCACCAGAATCATACATCCGTCACCATTCACACATAGCAAGTATAGTCTATACTAGCGCATGGGTGAGCGGCCATGCGGGCCTTTTATAGCCATGCGCTTCCGGGACCTTCCAGAGCTCTGAGATGGGCCAATCAGATCAGGACAAGGACCTGAGCACGTGACCCCCGATCTCCACTGGGAGATCGTCTCGTGGGCATGCCCAGTGGCGTGGCGAGAGGACTTAGCCTCTGGAGTGGTTTCCTGCAAAGCAGGTTGCGCTACCATTGCTGGTCCAGAGGTGGCAGCAACATCCAGACCCAGAGAGCTGGTCAGAGCAGTGCGCCTGGATCGCTGAGATTGCTGTGCAGGTCCCTGAGTGGTCAGATAGGAATGGGAGACCGCTGGATGTATGGCTCTGGATTCCTGCTGTGCAGCTGCAGGAATCTGACGCCTAACATTACCCCCCCTCTGAGCCTCGCTACACTCAAAGGCCGCGATCAGGAGCGGAGTGTGGATGTTCTCCACTGGTTCCCAGGTCCGGGCCTCTGGACCATGACCCTTCCAGTCCACCAAGTAAAACTTTTTGCCGCTCCCAATCCTGCGCCCCACAATGGCATTAATCTCAAACTCGTCCAAAGACAAGTCTGATGACCCGGAAGATGACTCAGAGAACTGGGCCATGTGAACAGGTTTGAGAAGGGACACATGGAAAACGTCAGAAATGGCTAAATGTGGAGGAAGAGCCAGCTGATTCGCTCGAGAACCTTAAAAGGTCCGATGTATCGTGGCGCGAACTTGGAGTACTCAGCCCGCAGCTTAATGTTTCGAGCAGAGAGCTACACCAAGTCGTTGGGGGAAAAGGTTGGAGCGGGTTGCCGATGTGTGTCGGCAGATGCCCTCATTCTTTCTTTAGAGGCACGAATAGCATCCTGAGTGCGATCCCAATGTCGGGACAGGGACGCGCGGATGCTGGACGTAATTTAGAAGGAACGGCATCTGACCAGTTGAATCAGCCACTGCATTATTCAGGGCAATTTCAGCCCATGGTAGCAAGGATGCCCAGTCATCCTGCCAGGCAGAGATGAAATTCCGCAGGTACGTGACCAAGGTTTGGTTGGCTCTCTCAACCAAGCCGTTCGTCTCAGGATAGTAAGCGGAGGACAGGTTTAACTCAATGCTGAGTAGGCTGCAGAGCTCCCTCCAAAACCGGGACGCGAACTGGGGACCTCGATCACTGACAATTTTGTCCGGCATGCCATGCAGATGGAATATGTGTTTTATGAACAGTTTGGGCCCCATCATTTGCTCAGCCTATTTTCCTACCTGTGTGTTTTCATCTTGTTTCACCATCAATACATGTGTGGGGGCTGTCTATTCCTTTGAGGTCTGCTCTGGGGCAGTTAGTTTTCCCTTTTCTTGCTTTAGGCTTATTTAGTCCTCTGGCCATGACGAGGCATCTAGGTTCATCGTAGGCACACTCCTCGGCTGCTGCTAGTTGTGTGGTAGGATCAGGGATCTGCAATCTGCATAGTTACCAACCTCTCTGGTTTTTCTGGGCTTAGGCTAGTTTCACACTTGCTTTTTTTTGCAGCGCGTTTTTCCCGCAAAAAAACGCATTGAAAAAATGCATACATAAGCATACAACTGCTGCGTTTTTTTCAAGCATTTTTATGAGCATGCATGAAAAAAACGCAGCGTTTTTATGCATTTGTATGCGTTTTTAGTGCGTTTTTACCGCGTTTGCGTTTTTTTCCAACATTTTTAGGTGGCCCCTCACACTACCCAAACCATGACTTTACTAACCCTAACCCTGACCCTAACCCTAACCCTGACCCTAACCCTAACCCTGACCCTAACCCTTAACCAAATCATACTTAACCCTAACCCAAACCCTAAACCCTAACTAACCCTAACCCTAACCCTGACCCTAACCCTAACCCTAACCCTGACCCTGACCCTAACCCTAACCCTAACCCTAACCCTAACCCTGACCCTAACCCTAACCCTAACCCTGACCCTAACCCTTAACAAAACCATACTTAACCCTAACCCTGACCCTAACCCTAACCCTAACCCTAACCCTGACCCTAACCCTAACCCTGACCCTAACCCTTAACAAAACCATACTTAACCCTAACCCTGACCCTAACCCTAACCCTAACCCTGACCCTAACCCTTAACCAAACCATACTTAACCCTAATCCTGACCCTAACCCTGACCCTAACCCTAACCCTGACCCTGACCCTAACCCTTAACAAAACCATACTTAACCCTAATCCTGACCCTAACCCTGACCCTAATCCTTAACAAAACCATACTTAACCCTAACCCTGACCCTAACCCTAACCCTGACCCTAACCCTAACCCTAACCCTGACCCTAACCCTTAACAAAACCATACTTAACCCTAATCCTGACCCTAACCCTGACCCTAACCCTTAACCAAACCATACTTAACCCTAACCCTGACCCAAACCCCAACCCTAACCCTGACCCTGACCCTAACCCTAACCCTAAACCCCCTTAACTAACCCTAACTCTAACCCAAACCCCTAAATTCCATGGTTAAAAAAAAAAAATGCATATGCAAAAAAACGCATACATGAGCATGCCAGTGCGCACATATGCGCATCCATAGGCTATAATGGCCATTTTTAGCGCAAAACGTGCGCATATGTGCGCATGCGCTTTTTTGCAGGGCCAAAAAATGCAACATGCTGCGTCTGGAAAATACAAACGCACACCCCAAAAAAGCGCAGCGCATGAAAATCGCATACATGCGCTTACAAGCGCGCAGGTATGCGCACCCATGTTAAATATAGGGGAAAAAACGCATGCGCACATATGCGTTTTTTTCCAGCGCTAAAAAACGCAAATGTGAAACCAGCCTTAGCATGTTTAGGTTTTTTCCTCCTCGGTGACCCATTCATAACAGGTTCCTTTTTAGGATCTGCAAGGCATAATCACACATGTGGGCCAATATTCCAGGTGTAAGTGATGCACTGCGAATGCTGGGTGGAGGATCACTTTCTGGAAAATCCACTTCCCTCCTGTCACGCACAAAGCCGGAACCTGACCTTGCCATGCCAACATTTTCTCTTGCCCCCTGAGAAGCATTCTACTCCCCTAAATAATCATCCCCATCATCCTCCTCCTCCTCTTCCTCTTCTTCCTCCACCTCGTCCTGGAGAGTTCCCTGAGCAGACAATGGCTGATTGTCTTCAAGGCTTCCCTCCTCCTCTTCCTCCTCGGCTGCAGATGCCTGCTCCTTAATGTGCATCAAAGTATGCATGAGCAGATGCATAAGTGGGATGCTCATGCTTATGATGGTGTCGTCTGCGCTTACCAGCCGTATGCATTCCTCAAAACACTGAAGGACTTTACAGAGGGCTTTCAGCTTCGACCACTGCATACCAGACAACTCCATGTCTGCCCTCAAACTGCCTGCCCGTGTATCCTCCCACAAATGCATTACAGCCTGCCTCTGTTCACACAGCCTCTCAACCATGTGCAGGGTGGAGTTCCACCTTGTTGCAACGTCTATGATTAGGCGGTGCTTGGGAAGGTGGAGCAATCGCTGCAGCTTCTGCATACGACTGGAGTGTACGGGCGACTGGCGGATGTGCGAGCACAGTCTTCGCACCTTATGGAGCAGGGCTGTTAACTCTGGATAATTATTGAGGAAGCACTACACCACCAGGTTCAAGGTGTGAGCCAGGCAAGGTATGTGTCTGAGTTTTGAAAGGGCTATGGCTGCCACAAAATTCCGGCAGTTATCACTAACTACTTTGCCTGCCTCAAGATGTAGACTGCCCAGCCATGACTCAGTTTATCACTGCAAGTAGTCGGCCAGTACCTCCGCGGTGTGTCTGTTGTCGCCCAAAGACATCATCTTTAACACAGCCTGTTGACGCTTACCACTAGCTGTTCGATAGTGGGACACTTCTTGTGCAACACCGCCAGCTGTGGATGGATTGCTCGTGCAACTGCGCTCTGTGGATGAGCTTTCACTTCTGGAGGAGGAGGGTTGAACGCCTACAGGCAACTGTTTCCTATACCGTGAGCTAGACAGGACTGTTCTACTGCCGCTGTCCCCTCTGGACCCTGCATCCACCACATTAACCCAGTGCACAGTGATGGACACGTAACAGCCCTTGCCATGCCTACTGGACCATGCATCTGTTGTGAGGTGCACCTTTCCACTCACTGATTGCTTGAGTGCATGGACAATGCAGTCTTTCATATGCAGGTGGAGGGCTGGGATGGCTTTTCGAGAAAAAAGCGCCGACTGGGTAGGTCATAGCATGGGACTGCGTAGGCCATGAGCTCGCAGAAAGCTTCCCTTTCAACCAAACGGTAGGGCATCATCTCTAATGAGATTAGTTTGGCAATGTAGGCGTTCAAACACAGTGTACGCGGATGAGAGGATGAGTACTTTCTTGTCCTACTCAGAGTGTCTGGTAGGGTGAGCTGGACTGGAAAGCTTCATATGGGGGAAGTAGCGGTGGACCGGGCGGAGTGAGAGGGGGATGGTGATGGTATTGGTGGTGATGGCCTAGATTCAGTGTTGTGTTGCAAAACCATTGTGATTCCCTGAGTGCTTTGGCCTTGTGAGTGCATGTTGATTAAATGTCTAAGCATGCAACTGGTATTCAAATTTCTGAGTTGTTTACCTCGGCTAAAGGTCCTTCCGCACTTCTTACAGGTAACCTTTGCCTCATCAGTAGGATTTTGGACAAAGAAGTGCCACACTGAACTCTTCCTACTATGGTATACATTTTCTGGCCTTGCACACTGTGCTAAGTTGACCGTCTGGCCAAGCTGTCCTGCAACTCTTTTAGTTTTTGGTCCACGTTTTTGGACAGCTACGGGCCTGCCAGATAACCGCTGCTGCGATGTCAATGCCTACTGCAGATCCTTCTCCTTATCTGAACTATTGCCAGCGCCACCCTCTTCCCCAATGGATGCCAATCCGGGTCAAGAACTGGGTCATCCATCACCTCCTCTTCAAAGTCATCTGCACCTTCCTCTTTACCTTCCTCTGTGTCACCGTATAAGGTGGTATAGTATGCGGGTAGGGGGCACCTAAGTTTCATCAGGGTCAGATTCTGGCTCAGTAGACTGCGAGGGCAATGTAGTGCTCTGGGTCAATGTACCAGCAGAATCATCTAGCAGTGGCTGTGCATCAGTGCACTCCATGTCAGATTCATTTTGGACTGGGGAATTCAGGATTTGACTGGATAACCAAGGCATAGTATGTGAAAAGAGCTCCACAGAGTAATCTGAAGTGTGGGCTGCCGCATCCTTAACTTTTGGTGGGGGTGAAGGACACAAGGAAAGGTGGTTTTCCTGACCAGAACCCTGCACTGAAGACTCCGTGCTTGCAGCTTTCGAACGTTCAGAAGAGGAGGCAATAGAGCTGGTGGCTGTTTCGGCAATGTATGCCAAAACCTGTTCCTGATGCTCCGGCTTTAAAAGCGGTTTTCCTACTCCAAGAAAAGGGAATCTTACTGGCCTTCTTGGGCCAGACGATGACGCAGGCTCCACACCTCCTGCCTTAGCTGTTATTGTGCTTTTGCCAGAGCCATCCGATGCACCACCACCATCAGTACCAGCTGCGCCCCCCTTCCCACGTCCGCGGCCTCTTCCGCCATACTTCCTCATGTTTGGGAAAATGTACCAAAAATACCAGCAGAGAGATGGTACTGTATGAGGAGTGTCCAGCTGTGTAAGGTGTATTAAAAAAATTAAATCTACGTATATATTTTGCTAGTCACTGATACTCTCCCAGTATGTATTTGACCATAATCCAACAAGCAGATATACGGAACTGTATCAGAAGTGAACAGCTGTATACGTTTTTTGTGTAACTAACAATCTCCGTATATGTATTTACGGAGTGTCACACACAGACGCTGACTCTGTATAGATGTGACTGCAGTGCGAATGGCAGATATACAATAATGTTTGAGAATCGGACAGCTCTATACGGTGTATGTATGGAAAATTGTCAGTCTCCGTCTATTTTGATACGGAGTGACACACGCTGTCTCTGTATAGTTTTGACCGTCATCAAACAGCAGATATACGAAACTGTTTGAAAAGCGGACAGCTCGAGAAGGTGTAGGTCTGGAAAAATGGAAAATCTCCTCGGTTTGTTTTTCCAGAGTCACACACAGATAGCTTGTATTTGTCCGTGATACCAGCCGGTACACGGTAGTGTGTGAGGAGCGTACACCGCTATACGATGTGTGAAAAAATGAATGCTCAGTAACTCACCAGGACAAAATAATAAAAGTTGGAGTGCTTTGAAAAAAGCAGTTTGAACAGCAGTGTGCACACAGCAATGTAGCTAGCGGGTAGCCTTAAAAGGCAGCCTAATCACCACCAGCGCTGCTGCACACAACAAAAATCCTCCCCTTTCACTGCACACTAACTGTACAGTGAAAAGCGCTATCAGCAGAAGCAGTTTTTTTTTCTTCTTCCCTGCCTAATGCTCTCCCTGTTCAGAATCAGCAGCAGCACCTCTCCCTATTCTAAGATCGGCAGAAGTAAGATGGCGGTCGGTGGTCACAGCCTTTTATACCCACTGCGATGCCACACAAAGCCAGCCAATCGCTTCAATGTCCTTCTCTAATATGTTGGTGGCCGCTGACCATGTCATCGCGTTTCCCACAGTGTGCGTCCACCTTCATTGGCTGAGAAAAGGCGCTGGAAGCATTATTTGAAACGTGACTTTGGCGCTCTGATTGGCGACCTCATGGCCGACCTCACGCTATGGTTGGGTTTCAATTGACGAAAGCCGACTTTAGCTAAAGTCGGCTATTTTTTAATTTGACCGACCCGTTTTGCTCAACTCTAATAGCTTGTATTTATCCATGATACCAGTCAGTATACGGTAGTGTGTGAGGAGCATACACTGCTATACGGTGTCTGTATGGAAAATTGTCAATCTCCGTCTGTTTTTATATGGAGTGACACACGCTGTCTCTGTATAGTTTTGACCATCATCAAACAGCAAATATGCAAAACTGTTTGAAAAGCGGACAGCTCGAGAAGGTGTAGGTCTGGAAAAATGGAAAATCTCCTCAGTTTGTTTTTCCAGAGTCACACACAGATAGCTTGTATTTGTCCGTGATACCAGCCTGTACACAGTAATGTGTGAGGAGCGTACACCTCTATACGGTGTCTGTATGGAAAATTGTCAATCTCCGTCTATTTTTACATGGAGTGACACACGCTGTCTCTGTATAGTTTTGACCGTCATCAAACAGCAGATATGCGAAACTGTTTGAAAAGTGGACAGCTCGAGAAGGTGTAGGTCTGGAAAAATGGAAAATCTCCTCGATTTCTTTTTCCAGAGTCACACACAGATAGCTTGTATTTTTCCATGATAGCAGCCGGCATATGGTAGTGTGTGAGGAGCGTGCACCGCTATACGGTGTCTGTATGGAAAATTGTCAATCTCCGTCTATTTTTATACGGAGTGACACACACTGTCTCTGTATAGTTTTGACCATCATCAAACAGCAGATATACGAAACTGTTTGAAAAGCGGACAGCTCTATAAGGTGTAGGTCTGGAAAAATGGAAAATCTCCTCGGCTTGTTTTTCCAGAGTCACACACAGATAGCTTCTATTTGTCCGTGATACCAGCCGGTACACGGTAGTGTGTGAGGAGCGTACACCGCTATACGGTGTATGTATGGAAAATTGTCAATCTCCGTCTATTTTTATATGGAGTGACACACGCTGTCTCTGTATAGTTTTGACCGTCATCAAACAGCAGATATACGAAACTGTTTGAAAAGCGGACAGCTCGAGAAGGTGTAGGTCTGGAAAAATGGAAAATCTCCTCAGCTTGTTTTTCCAGAGTCACACACAGATAGCTTGTATTTGTTTGTGATACCAGCCAATACACGTAGGAGTGTGAGGAGCGTACACCGCTATACGATGTGTGAAAAAATGAATGCTCAGTAACGCACCAGAACAAAATAATAAATGTTGGAGTGCTTTGAAAAAAGCAGTTTGAACAGCAGCGTGCACACAGCAATGCAGCTATCAGGTAGCCTTAAAAGGCATTATACCCATGATCCTAAGTCAAAAAGGCAGCAGTCACTTCAATAAACATATCTCAACCAAAAAGTCGTCAGGGAAGGTACCGTGAAGACTCAAGAAGTGAAAAACAATAATGTTGATAAAAATATAATTTTTATTAATTAGCAATTAAAAATAACATAATTGTATTAAAAAGACAGGACTAATTGGTCTGCCTTAAAAGGCAGCCTAATCACCACCAGCGCAGCTGCACACAACAAAAATCCTCCCCTTTCACTGCACACTAACTGTACAGTGAAATCGCTATCAGCAGAAGCAGGTTTTTTTTCTTCTTCCCTGACTAATGCTCTCCCTGTTCAGAATCAGCAGCAGCACCTCTCCCTATTCTAAGATTGGCAGAAGTAAGATGGCGGTCGGAGGTCACTGCCTTTTATACCCACTGTGACGCAACACAAAGCCAGCCAATCACTACAATGTCCTTCTCTAATATGTTGGTGGCCGCTGCCCATGTCATCATGTTGCCCACAGTGTGCGTCCACCTTCATTGGCTGAGAAAAGGCGCTGGAAGCATTATTTGAAACGCGACTTTGGCGCTCTGATCGGCGACCTCATGGCCGACCTCACGCTATGGTTGGGTTTCAATTGACGAAAGCTGACTTTAGCTAAAGTCGGCTATTTTTTAATTTGACCGACCCGTTTTGCTCAACTCTAATAGCTTGTATTTGTCCATGATACCAGTCGGTACACGGTAGTGTGTGAGGAGCATACACTGCTATACGGTGTCTGTATGGAAAATTGTCAATCTCCGTCTGTTTTTATATGGAGTGACACACGCTGTCTCTGTATAGTTTTGACCATCATCAAACAGCAGATATGCAAAACTGTTTGAAAAGCAGACAGCTCGAGAAGGTGTAGGTCTGGAAAAATGGAAAATCTCCTGTTTGTTTTTCCAGAGTCACACACAGATAGCTTGTATTTGTCTGTGATACCAGCCTGTACACAGTAATGTGTGAGGAGCGTACACCTCTATACGGTGTCTGTATGGAAAATTGTCAATCTCCGTCTATTTTTATATGGAGTGACACACGCTGTCTCTGTATAGTTTTGACCGTCATCAAACAGCAGATATGCGAAACTGTTTGAAAAGTGGACAGCTCGAGAAGGTGTAGGTCTGGAAAAATGGAAAATCTCCTCGATTTCTTTTTCCAGAGTCACACACAGATAGCTTGTATTTTTCCATGATAGCAGCCGGCATATGGTAGTGTGTGAGGAGCGTGCACCGCTATACGGTGTCTGTATGGAAAATTGTCAATCTCCGTCTATTTTTATACGGAGTGACACACGCTGTCTCTGTATAGTTTTGACCATCATCAAACAGCAGATATACGAAACTGTTTGAAAAGCGGACAGCTCTATAAGGTGTAGGTCTGGAAAAATGGAAAATCTCCTCGGCTTGTTTTTCCAGAGTCACACACAGATAGCTTCTATTTGTCCGTGATACCAGCCGGTACACGGTAGTGTGTGAGGAGCGTACAGCATTATTTGAAACGCGACTTTGGCACTCGGCTCAGCGACCTCATTGCCGACCTCACGCTATGGTCAGGTTTCGATTGGCGAAACCCGACTTTAGCTAAAGTCAGTGATTTTTTAATTTGACCGACCCGTTTCGCTCAACTCTAACTGCAACCCATAATATTGTGAGACAGGCTCAAGGAGCTGTGGGAAGTCCCAGTTACTTTTCCCCTAAAGACGTATTCTGTATTTTTTTTCTGACAATATTACAGAAGAGGTCCTTTTATGTTCAAACCTAGAAAGAAGACGTATAGCTTCTGCAAAAAAAAAGTCCTGGAAAAATATCTCAAAAGAGGAACTTTATGCATACATTGGACTTTTACTGCTGGCAGTGAATCAAAAATCGTATGATGTTCCAATACGAGAATTATTTCTGGAACAACTTTCTGATCCACACCATAAGGCGACAATGTCAGTGGACAGATATGAGGAAATTAGAAGACACATTCGATTTGATGGTAAGCGAACACGTGCATTGAGGTTTGAAACAGACAAATTAGCCCCTATCAGTTATATCTGGAACATATTTATCAAAAGTTGCACCAAACTTTACAATCCTAGTACTAATGTTACAGTAGATGAGCAACTTGTACCGTTCAGAGGACGCTGCAAGTTCATACAATACATGCCCAGCAAGCCAGCCAAAAATGGAATCAAAATCTTCTGGATGTGTGATTCTGCAAATTATTATGGCATAAATGGCGTAATCTACTGTGGCAAAGAGGTTGGTGCACCAGTACAGAAGGATCTGGGGTCTGAAATTGTCAAAACTCTTGCTGTTCCATTATTATTCAATTCAGGTAGAAACATTACTATGGACAATTATTTCACCAATGTTGAACTAGGCAATTTTCTGCTTCAAAATGCTATTACACTTGTTGATACCATCAAGCCAAACCGAGGAGAAATTCCAGAAGCACTGAAACACAATCATCAGCGAGCACTTTATCAGAGTGTCTTTGGATTCAATAACAAAGCGACTTTGGTATCTTACAAAGCGAAGAAGGAGAAATCAGTGATTTTACTCAGTACCATGCATCACAATTGCAGTATTGACAGCAATGACAGAAAATTAAAACCAGAAATCATCCTGCATTACAATAAAACAAAAGGAGGTGTAGACAAAATGGATGAGATGGTGGGAGAATATTCATGCAAGGGGCAAACAAAACGATGGCCTGTAGTACTTTTTCAAATATGCTTGATGTAGCAGCCCTAAATTCATTCATCATTTATACAGAAACTCATCCAGAATTCCATGCACGGAGGAAGGACAGGAGACGCCTATTTTTGAAGGACCTTTGTCATGAACTTGTAATGCCTCACATGATACAGCGAAGCAACGTGAAAGGCTTGCTAAAGCAAACTAAAGAAGCAATGAAACAGTGTGGCGTACAGTTTCAGATGATTCCAGGGCCAGGAGAAAGAAAAAGAAAGCGCTGTTTCATGTGTCCAAGAAACTTAGAAAGGAAAACAGAGATTTTGTTCAATTTGAAAGGAAAATGTCTGCAAAGAAGATTCTTCCGAAAAAATAACTTGTCAAAATTGTTTGGAAGACTAATATAATAGAAAAGAAACATAATAGAAATGTAGCTGCAGCTAGTTTGGTACAGATTTCTATGCGTTTTTGTGCATTTTTCATGTTTGTGTGAAATTTTGAAAAAAAAATTTTTTTTGGTGTTTTCGGTGAAAAATTATAATTAAAATTTTGTTTACTAATCATATTTTATTTTATACTCCCATTCTGTTTTCTTATGCATTGACTGCAAGGCCTGCCGTGCCACCAAGTCATATGCACCCCAATAAACCTTTGAACCCACGTACTAGATGGGCAAAGGAAAATCCACTTCACATTATTCATTTTGTACTCCCATTCTGTTTTCTTATTCAT
Source organism: Dendrobates tinctorius (assembly GCF_039654945.1). Classification (NCBI taxonomy): domain Eukaryota; kingdom Metazoa; phylum Chordata; class Amphibia; order Anura; family Dendrobatidae; genus Dendrobates; species Dendrobates tinctorius. Next base: position 49,098,282 of record NW_027361675.1, read on the forward strand.
TGACTGCAGGGCCTGCCCTGTTACCAAGTAATATACACCCCAATAACTCCAATCCCTCTTGGAAGAAACATGGAGGAGGGCCTCTTAGCAAAAAATGTCCCATTAAAAACAAGCGGGTCTCCTAGACTTGTAATGCCCATACACTAAGTGTGTATGTATACCTCAACCTTTTCCATAACAAGTATTTAACACCCAGCAAAAACACCCACCCTTGTTAGAATTTTGACAATGGCTGTAGCAGCACAGACCACATTAACGCTGGTGATCTAGTGGTGGCGGATGATGAGACGTGGAGGAATGCCTAATTAAAAGCTATGCCCAATTTAAAGGAGCGGGTCTCCTAGACTTGTAATGCTCATACACTGTGTTGGCTGGCAAACATTTTCCCCTGTGGGGTACACCTCAACCTTTTCCATGACAAGTATTTAACACCCAGCAAAAACACCCACCCTTGTTAGGATTTTGACAATGGCTGTAGCAGCATGGAACACGTTAACGCTGGTGATCTAGTGGCAGCGGATGATGAGACGTGGAGGAAGGCCTAATTAAAAACTATACCCAATTTAAAGGAGCGGGTCTCCTACAATTGTAATGCCCATACACTAAGTGTATTGAGCTGACAAACATTTTCCCCTGTGGGGTACAACTCCACCTTTTCTATAACAAGTATTTTACGCCCAGCAAAAACACCCACCCTTGTTCAGAATTCGACACTGGTTGTAGCAGCATGGAACACGCTAACGCTGGTGATCTAGGGGCGGCGGATGATTAGACATGAGGAAGGCCTGATTTAAAACTATGCCCAATTTAAAGGAGGGGGTCTCCTAGACTTGGAATGCCCATAAACTAAGTGTATGGCCTGGTAATCTTTTCCCCCTGGGGGTAGATATCAACATAGTGTGTACATTTTATTTTTAGGGGCATCATAAACACCTTGCAAAACTGTACCGTGGTTTCCTACACAGTTGCTGCTGGGAAGGTGCTTGTTTTTAGTAACAATATGGCGGACGAATCATTGGATGAAGTGATCAGGAAAAGGGACATGGTGATGACAGGAATGGGAAAGTACATGATTAATAACAGCAGTGGCTATGGGAGGTATGAGATCCAGGATACAGCCAACAATGATTCGCCGTTTAGCCACCATCAATTACCAGAATTGGTTTCATGCCCATTTGAAGATTGGTGTAACAGATGCGCATGTGAGACTCGGCTTAAGAAATGCCCATCCAAAATATGATTCCAAAGACACACATGCCAGTATAAAGGGCAAAGTGCAACAAGTTCGTGAGATGGTGAATTAGAGAAAGCAGATCAATGTTAGAGGAAAACCAAACAAACTGATGGATGCTCATGAAAAATTAAGTTTAAAGAGGAATGCACCGTCCGTAACTATAAACACACCCATGGCACAAGCTTCTTCATCTTCACCCATACATATTATCAATAATATCTTAATGTTCCAGTCTAAAATTAGTTGTCCTAGTGTAACGAACACTGTTAAAGGAATGGCACAAAACGTACATAACCACAACCCTTGGAAACACCTGATTTCCTCTTTACAACATATGGACGATGATGGTATTGATGGCAATTTAGAAATTTACCACATCCACACCAATAAGATGAAGATCACAGCTGCAAAAAATGTGCAAAAAAGGCAGTGAATGACTGGAAAACAATTTTCTCTAGGGCAAAGTTTACCTCTTACTAAAGTGGTACCGAATGAAGCATACACAGCTCTCAGGTGTACTCAGGGTGAGATGCTTGAAAGATGATGTATTCTGATTTGTCCATGTCCACTTTTTGAAAGCGAGCAGAAAAGGAGGATGATATAGCGGGAAGACGTGTGATTTTGGTCAGTAAGGTGGTTATGTCAGGTACAGATATGTACATCTGCGTGTCAATGGCGCAGTGATGATATTGCAAACCATGCAATTACATCAGCTGTCCCAGGCCGAAGGTGTAGATGGAGAAGAGTAGGGGTCCTAGAACAGAGCCTTGGGGAACAACGAAAGACAGGTGTTGAGGTGAGGAGGCGGTGTGGGAGAGGGAGACAATGAATGTCCCCTGCCAGTCTTGTTTTTTAAAGACTCTGCCAATAACTGCAAAAAGGACATTTGCAACACCGGCCATGGCAACATCAGCAGGGGTAGTAAAACTACCAGCCTTACCACCACCAGCATGATCAGGCACATGGCAGCAAAGCACCTGACTTTGTTGATTGAACACCAGACTGCATGAACAGTGTCTGCGGGTGATACCACTGCTTCTTCCGCTGTTGTGTGTGTAAGCCAATCCCCTGTCCACGGTGCACACGAAGATGCCTCCTGCCCTGCACCTGCCTTTGACCACAGTTAAACAGCACCATCATCAAGCACGTCCATGTTCTTGTCCCAGCGCAGCCTTTAGTTGTCCATACCCCATTCATTGGACCATAAGCGGAAAGACGTAGCCAACGGCCCACAGGCCACAGTACTAAATTTCACAAATTTCTCGTCTGCTTATGCTCTATATGTTGCTGTCACGGGGTCCTTCTCTGGTATCACACAATCAACAGAGCAAGAGGAGAGTGAACAATTCCAAGACATTTATTTAGGCAAAAATATGAAAGGTCCATATTCAGTCCACCCCACAAAGGATAGATAGTCCAGAATCTGAATGCAGTTCAGTAACAGTAGAACATGTCCAGGGAGATGAGAGTCCAAAATCCAGCTGACAGTGATAACATGTTCCATATATTCTTCTCTCAGAAGTCCTGTCTTCACACCATGCTCTGCACACAGCAACTGACTTGCCCAGACCCTATCCTCCCCAGCCCCCCTCATTATGTCCAGGGAGTCAAAACAGGTTGGGGGCCGGTTTTCAGGCCTCCCAGACTTGACAAAAGGTGCCTGAGGGATTATGACACTACAGGGGGTCATCAAGAGTCATAGATAAAAGTCAGGCTGCAGACATACAAGGCACCAAGATTAACACTATGCAAATCAGTGAAATAGCAATATACACAAAATGATATCCATATAGCATATCACACCATCACAACCTCTCCCCCCTCATAATAAGTGAGCACACTATGAGGTCTACACAGACCTCTGGCCTGCTCACTATAGTCCACATTGCTCAATCGTTTATAGCTCCTTGTACAGTGGCAGGGGTTGCAATAATTATAAGCACTTGACGTCCTTCCATAAATTCCCGGGTCCTGGCGTTACGGTCATACGAGGTTTCTTGACTGGACTAGGCCATTTGCTGTTGATCATTAGCCACTAGCTGGGAGAGACGATTTCTGAACTCTAGAACGTAGAGAATGATGGGCATTCCAATGTCTGCGACATCTCCCTCCAATTGTTCTTTCAGAAGAGTGAGAGGCCCACGGACCTTCTGGCCAAACAGATTGCTCCTCAGTGGGGTCCGAATGTTGTGGTGCTTGAAGGGCCTGTAGTCGGGTGACTGCTCCCACAAAATGACACTGTAACTCCCCAATGTCGTTCCCAAGGAGGATATCTGCAGGAAGTCCTCCCATAACTCCAATCCAGCACAGTTTTTCCCCAAAACCATAATCCAAACGCACCAAAGCTCGCTGTATATATTTGCGGACACCCCCCGCCAAGACAATGGGAATTCCTGCACCCTGGTGAATTGCCTTGGGTCGAACCACATGGGTGTCAGCCAGGCCCGGATTGGCAATATAACCAACCGGGCATTTTCCCGCTGGGCCGCTGTCACGTGGGCCGCGGGCGGCAGCGCCCGATCATCTGGCCGCTTGCCAGCTGCTGCGGCCACTGTTGCTCCTGCCGCCGGCCCTCTGCGCGGTGATAGTTTCAAGTTCCTCCCACACTGCAGGGAGATAAGCCGCCACGCCTTAGCATGAGACCCCCTCCCCCCCGCAGCCACTCACAGCGTCGCACTCCCTTGCCTGCTCGCTCTGTTCGCAGAACCTGTGATGAGGTCACAGGAGGGGAGGAGTCAGGGGGGTCACATGATCAGGAGCCTTTGTCCAGATCCCCGATCATGTCACCCCCTGACTCCGCCCCTCCTGTGACCTCATCACAGGTCCTGTGCGCTCAGCCTTGCCTCTACCGTCTGCAAGACTCTGCTTTGCTGTTGTCATGGTGCTGGTTGAGGTAACTATGTGTGGGGTCAGGATTTACAGTGGGGATGTAGCAGAGCTGTGTGTGTATGAGGTGTACGGAGCGGAGCCGTGTGTGTACGAGGTGTACGGAGCGGAGCCGTGTGTACGAGGTGTACGGAGCGGAGCCGTGGGTGTACGAGGTGTACGAAGCGGAGCCCTGTGTGTATGAGGTGTACGGAGAGGAGCCGTGTGTACGAGGTGTACGGAGCGGAGCAGTGTGTATGAGGTGTACGGAGCGGAGCCGCGTGTGTGCGAGGTGTACGGAGCGGAGCCGCGTATGTGCGAGGTGTACGGAGCGGAGCCGTGTGTACGAGGTGTACGGAGCGGAGCCGTGTGTGTACGAGGTGTACGGAGCGGAGCCCTGTGTGTACGAGGTGTACGGAGCGGAGCCGTGTGTGTACGATGTGTACGGAGCGGAGCCGTTCGTGTACGATGTGTACGGAGCAGAGCCGTGTGTGTACGAGGTGTACGGAGAGGAGCCGCGCGTGTACGAGGTGTACGGAGAGGAGCCGCGCGTGTACGAGGTGTACGGAGCGGAGCCGCGCGTGTACGAGGTGTACGGAGAGGAGCCCCGCGTGTACGAGGTGTACGGAGAGGAGCCGTGTGTGTGTACGAGGTGGAGCCGCGCGTGTACGATGTGTACGGAGCGGAGCCGTGTGTGTACGATGTGTACGGAGCGGAGCCGTGTGTGTACGATGTGTACGGAGCGGAGCCGTGTGTGTACGATGTGTACGGAGCGGAGCCGTGTGTGTACGATGTGTACGGAGCGGAGCCGTGTGTGTACGAGGTGTACGGAGCGGAGCCGCGCGTGTACGAGGTGTACGGAGAAGAGCCGCGCGTGTGCGAGGTGTACGGAGCGGAGCCGTGTGTGTGTATGAGGTGGAGCCGCGCGTGTACGAGGTGTACGGAGCGGAGCCGTGTGTGTGTACGAGGTGGAGCCGCGCGTGTACGAGGTGTACGGAGAGGAGCCGTGTGTGTGTACGAGGTGGAGCCGCGCGTGTAAGATGTGTACGGAGTGGAGCCGTGTGTGTACGATGTGTACGGAGCGGAGCCGTGTGTGTACGAGGTGTACGGAGCGGAGCCGCGCGTGTACGAGGTGTACGGAGAAGAGCCGCGCGTGTACGAGGTGTACGGAGCGGAGCCATGTGTGTGTACGAGGTGGAGCCGCGCGTGTACGAGGTGTACGGAGCGGAGCCGTGTGTGTGTACGAGGTGGAGCCGCGCGTGTACGAGGTGTACGGAGAGGAGCCGTGTGTGTGTACGAGGTGGAGCCGCGCGTGTACGAGGTGTACGGAGAGGAGCCGTGTGTGTATGAGGTGTACGGAGAGGAGCCGTGTGTGTACGAGGTGTACGGAGAGAAGCCACGCGTGTACGAGGTGGACAGAGTGGAGCCGTGTGTGTATGGAGTGGAGCCATATGTGTACGGGATGTGCGGAGTGGAGCCAAGTGTGTACGAAGCATACAAAGCGGGCTTTTCCCATGGACACAGGAGTACACGGCGGAGCCCCGAGGAGCATTTTATAACACACACATGACGTTCCACCTGAAGTGATGTGCTGGAAGCTGACCGGAAATGAGATAATTTCTTGAGGAGATTGTGACGGAACCAGGAATGCTTCAGATCCATCACCGTGTCCTCCTCTGACAGCGCAGACAGCAGGATCGCCTTGGAATCGGGGATGCCGGCCATGTGAACGGATCATGATAGGTCCTGCACCGGGAGGCTCAGGTGGGCACTACAATGGGAGCCGGGCTGCTATAGTATCTTTGTAGAATCTTTCTTTATTTCTTTCTCTCTTTTTCTTTCTCTCTCTGTTCTTTCTTTCTCTCTCTGTTCTTTCTTCCCCTCTTTCTTTCTTTTTCTTTCCTCTCTTTCTCTCTGTTCTTTCTTTCTTTTCTTTACTTCTTTCTTTCTCTCTGTTCTTTCTCTGTCTCTCTCTGTTCTTTCTTTCCCCTCTTTCTTTCTCTCTCTGTTCTTTCTCTGTCTCTCACTGTTCTTTCTTTGTCTCTCACTGTTCTTTCTTTCTTTCCCCTTTCTTTCTCGCTCTCTCTGTTTTCTTTTTTCTCTCTCTCTCTGTTTTCTCTCTTCCTTAGTGCCAGTCAGTGTAATCAGCAGTGCTAAATGGGTGCGATTAGGTGTGGACATGGGTGTGACTAGTTATGAAATGGGTGTGGCTGGGCGTGGCCAAAATTTGCAGCGCCGCAGTCTTTGTCCATCTTTCCCTTCTTCAAAAGTTGGGAGGTATGATAGGGGCGGCTATGACCAGGGGGTCTGGTTGCCCAATAGAGAGCAGTTCTGCCAGGAATTCTGTAATCATGCATACAAAAGGGGACAGAATTTGGGAGGAGTACTGTACGTAAAAGCAATAAATAGGACTGAGCTGAAATACTGGGCACAGCTCTGACTACATGTTATATAGTCGTGTTAATCTCCTCTCACTTCTTGTAAACTACAAGTGTACAAAGATATAATATATTCACCATGTGACTAATGGGCCTGTGTAACTTCAAATGCCAGGGCTGAATTTTAGTCCCAGTCCGGCCCTGGTGTCAGCGATAGTCAGAAATGCCCCTGTGTCTCTAAATCCTGACACTTTGTATCCATCAATTAAGACCTCCTGCAGGAGGCTTTGCCGTTGCTCTGGGTAGCCAAAGGACAGAGGCCGAAGTCCGTACACTCCAGGAGGAGTATCTATGGTGCCGTGGTCGGTGGTCCACTCTGGTTGGGATGGTGGTAGCTCTTTCTCAGGCGGGATGGAGTGTACCAGATGCACTGGACGAGGTGGGGCTGCGCGGGGCTCCCTCCGAATCCTTGAGGGACATCCAAGCTGCAAATGTCCAGGTTGCCCACACATATAACATCTCCTCTCTGTGATAGTTGCATTTTATGCTCATGGGAGATGGACGCTTTCCACAACCTAATGGTGGTGACAGTAACAAGGTACTCAGTCCCGACCCGCCACTATTTCTCCGGGTATGCCGTCACCACATTACACAAGCAAGCACATGTCCCACAACATTACCCAGGCCATCAACAATGCTGTTACAGGGAAAGTGCACCTAAACACAGACCCATGGACAAGTGCTTGTGGGCAGGGAAGGTACATCTCGCTGACGGCACACTGGGTTTGCATAGAAGAAGTCATGAGCCAGTTGGACATCGGGATACCATGTCACAGATGTATGGAGGAGACAGGTTGTGGAAGGCTTTGTATGTCATATTTAGGGTGTTGAACTGTAGCCTATGGGCAATAGGAAGGCAGTGAAGGGCATGGCAAAGAGGAGAGGCTGGGGAATATTGGAGGGACAGTTGGATTACTCTGGCAGCAGAGTTTTGGATAGATTTGAGTGGGGCAAGAGTGCTAGAGGGGAGGCTAGAGAGTATAAGGTTGCAATAGTCAAGGAGGGAGATCATGAGGGCATGCACAAACATTTTTTTAATTTTCTTGGAATATACGGATCCAGGAAATGTTTTTGAGTTGTAATGGGCAGGAGGAGGCAAGGGCTTGGATCTTAGCTTGAAAGAGAGGGCAGAGTCAAGTATCACCCTGAGGGCACAAACATACGGGACTATTTGTCCCGGTGTGCCATCCGGGCATTACACAGGCACGTGTAACACAACATTACCCATGCCCACCACAATGCTGTTACTTGGAAAGTCCACCTAACCACAAACACGTGGACAAGTGCTTGTGGTCAGGGATGGTACATCTCACTGAGGGCACAATGGGTTAACATAGTGGAAGTTTGGACCCACTCCAACCTTGGCATGGTGCACGTCCTCCCAAACCCCGAGTATTGCGGGCACTACATCAATCTGGGTTGCCCCCACAGTATACAGCTCCTGCACCTCCTCCTCCTCCTTCGCCTCCTCTTCAGCCTCCAGCTAGAAAAGGTAGTCACAAGCTGGAAGCACTGCAGCACTGCCAAATGAAAGCGGGAACAGGCTGTGCTGAAGCTAATATGCTTCTGTGGCAAACCCCAAAATGCTGAAGAGTTGTGGACAGCTCTGTAAGAGCAGGCAGATTGGTGGGGCTCAGACGGCTGAACCCACAGCCAGGCATGGTTCTGTGTGACAATGGCTGGAACCTGGAATCTGCTCTGTGGCGAGGCGAGCTTACACACGTGCCATGCCTGGCTCATGCACTTAACCAAATTGGTCAATGTTTTCTGAAAAGCGACATGGAGCTGGCAGATCTACTAGGTAAAATGCAACACTCGAAGTACCAATTTTAGAAAGTCAGCTACAGATTCATCCGCCCTTGCCATGATTCAGCAGCGCTTGCAGCTTATGGCTCAATGACTGGTGTGTGATGCCCCCAGACCTTGGAACTCTACACTGCAGATGTTGGAAAGGATTTGTGAGCAGAAGAGGGCAGTTGGTGAATAGTCTATCTGCATCAACAAGGTTGTCGGTATTTAGTTTTGTCTTCACATATAACATGTGAAGAGTGGACATAGATGTCTGACATATGTAAAATCCTCCAAAACTTTGACGAATCCACAAAGAGGGTGAGCGTCAGTGACACCATAATTATCGTCTCCATCCTGCTTATCTGTGTTCTAATTTGAAGATTAAGAGTTATTATAGAGCGAAAACATATTTACAGTTTAACAGTTTCAAACACAACAGTCCTAAGTAACAACGATAACAATAATCCAATAATTAAGCCAAAACAAAACTACCCTGCTGGTGACAGCTTACAATCTACACTAAGTAGCAACAATAACAATAATTAATCCAAAACAAAGCAATCCTGCATCTGACAACTTGCAATGTAAAATGAGGTGGGGGAGATAAAAAATTCAGGGGTGTATTTACAAGAAGGTATTTACAATGTTGTTTGTACAATAATATTACTGAGGTTAGTTCTAAGTGATGGAGGCCTGAGGACAAGGAGGAGGAGAGCATGGTCAGTCATCCTCTTGATGAGGACATGGAAGTATTGACTGTTAGCAGTCATGCACGCATGACTGAGTTTATGTTATTCTGCCTTTCCTGTTACCCTCGCGTTATCAAAATATTGGGAGATGGGCAATACTGATTGGTGACACTTCTAGACCCAGGCTACAAGGAGAACTTTACATCGCTTAATCCAGAGGCAGACAGGTGTACTAAAATGTTGGAGGAACAGAGGGCCCTTCTTGCGGAATTATTAAAAAAATTCACATCTGAAAACGATGGCAGCAGAGATCAAAGTTTGTTGCCATGTAAGGAGTACAGGTGAGAGAGACACATCTTCAAGCCAGCAAAGGTAGTAGAACACTGGGAAAGTTTGGGGAGAGTTTTCTCAGACATTCCCATTGCCCTGTCCCTGAGATCCCCTCTCACATGGAATGCAAGCTTTTGAAAATGCTGAGGGAGTACCTTGCTGACCGTACCAACGTCCTCTGTCATTCCTCTGTGCCTTCTAATTATTGGTTATCCATGCTGAACACGTGGCATGAGCTGGCTCTCTCTACTGCGCACGTGTGCTGTACTCACCATCAAGGAGCGCACGGCACCTCACTCTCTGGCAGTTACTGGGCAAATGGCACCTTGGTAAATGGCAGTACCGCTTTTAGTGGTGGGAACCATCCTTTGCAGTGCCACTGCTTTGCACGCTACTCAGCCTCCTTTGCGCTGCTTGTCCATACCAAAAATCGTTGATGTCTTGTCCGATTTCTCTGAAGCTGGCCCCATGCCTCTAGGTCACCGGGTCTGTCTGTCTGCTGCATTTTCCCGCAGCATTGGCGCTTCTGGTGCATAGTGCACTGCCCCCCTTGCTGCTCACATGGTCGCAGTTGGGGACTCTCTCCTGCTTTGCTTTTTTTTTCCCTCAGCTTTCGGCCAGGTTCCCTGTCTAAACACGACCCTTCTTTTTGTGTAATGGGGTCTGTCCGTTACCCTATTCCTTCCACCGGGAAACAGGGGACACAGCATTGACAGTTCCGGTAATGGAGCAGCACAGGTACCCGCAGCCCGGTCATCCTGACTTCGTACATATCTGGCAAATCAGTTCTTTAATGCAAGCAGCATAGGAGGCATGTACTTCCAATTCTCTAGAGACAATTGTACAGTACATCCAGAACAGTTTGAATTTGAAGGACTTTGTGGATCATATCATTCCACAAGATGACACTAGTCTCATACTTAAAATTTTTGGTGGAAAATAATTTCTCCACTAATAGCTTGTGTATGTTTAGAATTATGTTACATAATTTGTGTGATTAATTATTCATACCTATTTGGTTCACAATATATTCATCTTTTTCTTCAAGGCTTTGGAATATAATATTGTAAAAGTTAAAGCAACTTGTTGAAGTGTGTTTTACCTCAAATGTGAAACTACTTGTCAATTGTCATCTGTACTATTTCTCCATGCCATGTGCGGCTAACCACCTCTTTGATGTTATTGAGTTTCTTTGTCTAAAAAACAACAGCTACACCAATACCACATGCTTTTCCTATTAATTCATCATGCCGCTGAAGTAGAGGTGAGATTAGAGACCTACATAACATCTGGGGACTGTAGTCAACATGACACTGTGCCAACACCCACTGGGTATAGCAACCAAGTTGACATAGTTTGTGCACAGCTGAACAGAGTAGTCAGAAAAAAAACCTTCAATAACATGTTTGATAGATTGTCTAGTGGAAACACTCTCATCCTACTAGCTCCACCCACCTCGCAACACCCTTTACAACCCAGGCAGGGTTGAGATCATCCTCCCGTAGGGTACATCCAGATGCCCTGCTGCTGTAGGGTGTGTGTTGAGTGCAGGTGTTAGAGTCCTGTTAGGTGCCTCCACCTTACCTGGGCTGTGGGATATCACACCTCTGGGTGAGGTGCAGTATCTCTGTGGCAACTGGACTCCCCTGGGGCACCACAGTGGTGTAGAATTCACATCTATGACCATCATGCTCTCCAATTGACATCTCTGGAATGCATCAGAAATGTCAAAATCTCTAGCTTCAGTTATAGAAAATGCATGGGCTTCTTTTAAACGTCATCGTCCAACCAGTTCAGTATTAGTAGGTGAGGGCCTGTCAGAATCCTGCCCAGGAACACGAGGCTTCAGTAGTTGCGAGTCCTGTCCCCTTGATCTTCAACGTTATCTTGCTATGGTTCTTCCAGGCATGATTTCATCATGAAGATTTAGCCTTCATAATACAGAGACAGAGAACAATACAGAGTACAACATCGCCTAAGCGTTCACCCTCTGCTACTTCTATCTGCGCAGTGACTTCCTCGAGGCTGAAGATGATGATGGTGGTAGTAATTGGAGCATTTAACACATTCATTAAGCTGACATAACAACTTGAAACAGAAATCTTTTTACCGACATACCCTACTGTAATTTTTTTTTTTTTCGGATATAAAAGAGTGCTGGATATAACAAGAGTGACAGACTGCCCAAAAAAGGGAATTTAGGCCTAAAATGCGCCAATTTTTGGCACACGGTTGTATGAGGCAGGTCAGAGATAGACCCCACTGTAAAATGTGGCCTGTTTTTAAAAAAATAATGCTTTCACAGTGTTGTATATAACTTGAGTACCAGACAGGAAAACACTGGAGTACCAGCCTAAAATCCACAAATTTATATCACACGGGTGTATGAGGCGTGTCACAGATATACCACACAGTAAAATATGTTTGCTTTTTTTGGTGAATGCAATAGAGTGCTGGATATAACGAGAGTGATAGACTGCCCAAATAGGGAATTTAGGCCTAAAATGCCTCAATTTTTTGCACACGGATGTGTGAAGCGTGTCAGAGATAGACCTCACTGTAAAATGTAGCCTGTTTTTTAAATTAATGCAATATAGTGCTCTATATAAGTACTGTGACACCCAGGAAAAAAAAAGAAAACTGCCGTAAACTGGTCAAACTTTGAGCACGCACAGATATGAGCTGGAACGGAGATACCACTACAACAAATGTGTTTTTTGTTTCCTTTATTTTTTTGACTAAATAATATTGTATATAAGTTCAGTTTCACCCAGGACAAAAAAAGAAAAATGCCTTAAAATGGCCAAACTTTGAGCACACACAGATATGAGCTGCCAAGGAGACACCACTACGACAAATGTGTGGCCTGTATTTCTTTTTGTTTTTGGCTAAATACTGCTGTATTTAAGTACAGTGAAACCCAGGACAAAAAAAGAAAGCCGTAATAAACGGGCCAATCTTTGAACACACAGACATGAGTTGCCACGGAGATACCACTACGACAAATGTGTGGCCTGTACTTTTTTTGTGCTAAATACTGCTGTATTTAAGTACAGTGACAGCCAGGACAAAAAAAGAAAACCGCTGTAAACTGGCCAAACTTTGAGCATGCACAGATATGAGCTGCCACAGAGATACCACCACGTCAAATGTGTGTTTTTTTCTTTTTTTGGAGTAAATATTGCTGTATATAAGTATAGTGACACCCAAGACAAAAAGAAAACTGTTGTAAACTGGCCAAACTTTGAGCACGCACAGATATGAGCTGACACGGAGATACCACACCAAAAAATGTGTGGCCTATATTCGAATTACACCTGGGACTAGCTATATACAGCCAATATATCCTACAGGCAGCAGCAGCAGCAGCACAAGAACACAGGAAGGGAATGGACCCTCTGAGGTATGTAATGATCTATATACACACATACAGTGCCTGCAGGAGTGACACTGATGTGTATACAGCGATGTACACTACCCTGCCTACCTAACACTGGAATCTATGTACTCTGGGATTTGTCCTTAGAAGGACTGTTGGTTTAGCTGGATGTGAGTATTTAGGATGGTAGACTCCACACTAACTAATAAATCCTCAATTCTGACCCTATATTGGCAACCTCTCTCCCTACATTATCTCAATCCAGAGCTGATTGTGCCGAGCAGGGAGGCGTCAGGTCTCTTATACCCCTGATGATGCTGTGCTCCAGCCAATCACTGCACGACCGCAACAAAGATGGCTGCAGCACTTCATTGCCTGGCAGACAATCCATCCCTGCAGCATGATTGGGTCTCTATAGTCTGCCAAAAAAGCTGGGTGGAGACCCAAGTTCCCGCCAAGTAATCCCAGAAATGCTCGGTGCTCACCGAGTACACCGAGTACCGTGATACTCGGGCGAGTAATGAGTAGTGGAGAGCACATTTGCTCATCACTATTCCTGATCTATTAAGCTTATTATATATTGTTCCTGTTTGTTCCTGAATAAAGAAGCTCTGTTGCCACACGCTTGGAGAGTATCCTGAATAATCCGCTGCCAACAGTTCTATTAGTATATGATAAAAATGCCTTGCTGTTGGCTCTCAGGTGGTCGTCACATAGGTAGTTCTCACACTGCATACAGGATTTCACAGCCGAGATAGGAGTGCTTGTACAGTAAGTACAGAAGATCCTGCTCTCCTCCATATCAGGCTAAGTATATGTGAAACGCTCTACTATATTCCCCAGGAGGGTTGATGAAATAACAGTCCTTGATGCTGCTATGTTAAACTAATTGCTTTCTTCAGGGTTAATTCAAATAGATTCTAATTAGTGATGAGCTACGCTTCTCACTACGGGGTGCTCGACCAAGCATCGCAGTGCTCGTGATGCTTGGAGCTTGCAAAGTATTTACGGGCTTGCTTGGCAGGAGCTCGGGTCCCCACCCTGCATGTTTGGTGTTCTTTAGAGAGCCAATGAACATGCAGGGATTGTCAGCTATACACTGTAATGCTGCAGCCATGTTGGTTGTGGCAATACAGTGATTGGCTGGCCGCCAAGTGTCATCAGGTCTATGACAGACCGGGCTGTGCCATGCTCGTCACAGTCTGCTCTGGACTCGGGTAGTGTAGGGAGAGTTGCTGCAAAGCTAGGGAGAGATTTGGTTGTTTATTAGTTAATGTGGGTATGCCATCTCTAATACACAAATCCATCTCAAATAACAGTCCTTCTGAGGACTATTAAAGATGTATATAGATATCAGTCCTAGGCAGGCAGGCATTGTATGTGGCAGACTGCTGTGCATATAGCAAGAGGGTCCATTCCGCTCTGTCTGCTGCTGCTGCCTATTACAGCTATTTATAGACATAGTGTAAGGGGTTAAAGGAATGTGCTTCCCTTTGTTCCTCCCACTTAACAGGTTCTGATATTGTTTACTGTAATGTAATGTATAGTTAATATTATTGTTATGGTACTACTACAAATAGTGTATTACCACTCATATGGAAGGGTATTGCTACACCTACTGGTGTATTACCTTAGAAGTTAAATCTATAATGTGTATATATGTTTTACTATGTCTTTATGTATATGGTCTTATATCTTGTTGCTGCTATGTGCATAGGTTGGGCATTGTGGTTTATATGGAGAGCGTAGTACCTTCATTTGGCCACAAGATGGAGGGCATTTCAGTACATACAGTTCTGATTAATGTACAAGTCAGGACATGTTTAGCATAGGAGGGGCTTACTGTAAGTTAAGTTGCAGGATTTCCTGTATCGAGTCAGTCAGGTAAGGGAGCTGGAACAGCTCAGTTGGGGCCAGAGAGCCCCTCACCGTCCAGGGGCTAATGCCTTGGGGACAATGCAGTGGCCCCATAATGTTTGAAGCTTAAGCCCAGCCATCCAGGGCCTGTGGGAAGAAGACTACAGCAGTGAGAGCAGTGAGAGCAGTATCAGTGCAAGGAGAGTTCAGTGCTCTAATTGTGGACACAGCAGAAAGAACGGGCAGGTCACTCACCATGTGGCAGATCTCATCCTAGGCACATTCTCTCACAGCCGGTGCGAGATGGCTAAGGCAATCACCAGTGAAAGTGAGTCTGGACGGGGAGGATGCTGAGAGGGCCGTGTGTCACGGTCGGCCCGGGTACGTGCTGTGCGACAGTGAGAGGCGTACAGGGAAAGTGGAAGATATGTACTGCTTGAAACGTGATGTTAATGCTGTTACAGAACTGGATGTGCTGCGTCCTGAAGTCAGTAAAGTTGCTCAGTTGAAAGTTGATATGGACTGTGTCTCAATTTTTGCAAATCTGCCTGGAGAGGGTCTCCTGCAGCAGAGGGAAGATCCTGAAGTAACTGGACCTGGAGACACAGGTATGCTGATTAATGGACATTATTTTCATGTAAGAGGAGGTCAGGGCACAGAGATGAATAAGTGTGCATCCATGACTACAGCCCTGGCCCTCCCTTACACTTGGCTAGTCGGCAGGATGCGACTACCTCGCAATGCGGAGGAATTGCGAAGAGAAAAGCTGATGATTTGAGTGTAATTGCTGTGGCCATAGAGAATGATGTGTTGGATGCAGCAAGTGGTTACAGTGATTGAACATGCAGAGGGAAAAAATGGCGATGCTCTGCGAGTGTCAGACAAAAGGGACCTGACTGAAATTTTGAATCCAGGAGTAGCGAAAGCCCTGGAAATGGCAAGTAACTTAAATGTAACTGCCGTGCCCTTGGAGAGTGAAAGACCAGACGTGACTAACAAATTGGACTTGTCTAAAAACCTGAAAGAATCTGATTTTGCGCTGGCTAAGATGGCGGCCATGAAGATGACGGAGGATGTTGAAGAAGCAAACAACAATGAAAACCACGTCCTTTGTGGGTATTGCCTTCACTCTGGTGCCAAAACTTGCCTGTCAGTATGCCCTGGTGTGCCCCTGGTGGGTGCGTGTGAAGAGTAGAAGGCCTTGCCCCCTGCCACTGATCAGCAATGGAGGAGAGGGGCGGCTGGAAAGATCGAGCAGCCAGCCTCCATCCGTCAGCGTCCTCACAGCAGAGGCCCCCACTTATCCAACATTAGAGTAGCCTCGACCATAGAGCGTCCACCTGGATGAGATACCATCTGTTCGCAGGCGGGATGCTGGTGATGCGGAACCAAAAGAGCAGCCTCGGGCCCGAAGATCGGGCGAGTGGGAATTCCCCCTGTTACCTCAGTGAGGACAGGAGCCAAAAGTTACTCAGAAGGGACCGAAAACAACGACCGCCCTGGAGGAACCAGCGCCAGAAGCCGAGTATGAGCCGGAGCTCTATTTGCCAGCAGCAGAGTGTGCAGGCGCACCTGCGGAAGGATTCCGCAGTTCCAGGATGAGCCCGGCCAGCGTTCTGGAACAGGAAAGGGTGAGTGCACTTCAGCTCTCGGCCCCAGAGGGAAGTTCCTCCCTGGGTCCCTCACTTCGGAAGCTGGCGTATGGCCCCTCAACCGTGAAGGGTGGTCTGTGCCTCTACCCCGTACCCCAGATGCCTGGCCTGTCATCCTGTCTCCCAACCCGGGTAGTGAGCCCCTGCATAGCAGTCCTGCACCTCACGGTCAGTCCCCAGCCCACCAGATTCAGCAGGCGCAGTTGGCCCCCTGTCACCCGGTCCATGAACGGCTGGGTTTTGCCCCACTCCTGTCATTGTGGTGACAGGCGGACCTGACACCTGCAGCTGCAGAGTCATTTACTTGAGCACGGGCATGGAGCCCGATGTGGAGTGGCATGGGTCACATGTCAGTGAGCTGTAAATATGTCTGCAAAAAGAACAAAAAGGAGTTGTGCTTGTTGCACCATAAGAAAATGTATCGGGACTATTCAGCGTCTCTGTAGGCAAAGGAGCCCTGCTGGAAAGCAGGCGCTGCCTCTCAACTTTGGACTGTATCCGGATAGAGAAGAGGCTTGGTCTCAGCAGAGAGGGACCATGATCTCTTCAAGGGAAGGGGGATCCCATTCCCAAGGACTACCCACTAATGGGTCATGCTATAAAATTGTTTTTTTGCACGGCCTCTGGTGTGTTATTTTATGGACTCTGCTCACGTTGAGCCAAAATCTTTTGATAGACGAATTACCTCATGTTTCTCCCTGTGTGGAGTATTGGCTGTACAGTATTAAAGTTTTATAGTACGCTTGGTCAGGGATGACCAAGTTAAAGCACACAAAAATGAAACAGATCACAGAGTGCGCTCAAAATTGTGCCATTTCAGGCCTCAATTTAATTTTTTTAACAGTGTTTTAGTAAAGTTATTAAGACCAGTTTTCTGGCAAAAAAAATAGTTACCTACAGGGTCAGATATTTCAAACTGTGGTTTGTCTCTCAAACAGATCACATAGTGCGCTCAAAAATGTGCCATTTCAGGCCTCAATTTACTATTTTTTTTGCAGTGTTTAAGGCAAGTTATTGACACCAGGTTTCTGAAAAAAAAATTGTTACCTACAGGCCAGATTTTTCAAACTGTGGTTTGTTGTCACACAGATCACATATAAGTTCGCTCCAAACTCAGCCATTTGTAGTGAACATGGAAAATATTGTCCTCCATTTAAAATGGGCAAGGTGCGTGGCAAGGGACGGTGAACTGGAAGTAATGGTGATGGTGCATGCAGAGGCCGAGGCCAAGTCCTTGGGCAAGATAAAATTGTGCCACAGAAAACATCCAAATCTTCTCACCCAACCTTCCTGACCCAGTTAATAGGAGACCACAGCAGCACCCCACTATTGAACCCAGAGCAGTGTCAAAAGGTTGTTGATTGGATAAACGATAATGCTTCCAGTCAGGAACAGTGTCTGCTGGTGACACCACTGCTTCTTCTGCTGTTGTGCATGGAAGCCAATCCCCTATCCATGGTGAATGTGAAGATGACTCCTGCCCTACACCTGTTGTTGCACACACTCAACTAGCATCATCACCAAGCATGTCCTCGTCCTTGTCCCAGCTCAGCATTCAGTTGT
Organism: Dendrobates tinctorius; assembly: GCF_039654945.1. Lineage (NCBI taxonomy): Eukaryota > Metazoa > Chordata > Amphibia > Anura > Dendrobatidae > Dendrobates > Dendrobates tinctorius. Next base: position 49,116,080 of record NW_027361675.1, read on the forward strand.
CCATACCCCAGTCCTTGGAACGCAAACGCAAATACGTAGCCAACGCCCCACAGGACACACTACTAAATGCACACATTTAGCGACTGCTTGCGCTTGAAATGCTGCCTTTTAGGCTCATGGAGACGGAAGCTTTCCGCAACTTGATGGCGGCGGTCGTCCCAAGGTACTCGGTCCCCAGCCACCACTATTTTTCCTGGTGTGCCAACCCCGCATTACACAAGCATGTGTCCCACAACATTAACCATGCCCTCAACAATGCAGTTACTGGGAATGTCCACCTAATCACAGACACGTGGACAAGTGCTTGTGAGCAGGGACGGTACATCTCATTGATGGCACACTGGGTTACTGTAGTGGAAGCCGGGACCCAGTCTAACTTTGGGATGGAACATATCCTCCCAACACAGAGAATTGCGGGCCCTAGGTCAATCAGGGTGGCCCCCACAGTCTACAGCTCCTACACCTCCTCCTCCTCCTCTTCAGCCTCCATCTCTGAAATGACCACATCAGTCACAAGCTGGAAGCAATGCAGCACTGCCTCAGCCAAGTAGCAACAGGCTGTGCTGAAGCTAATATGCTTAGATGACAAACCGCACAATGCTGAAGAGTTGTGCACAGCTCTGAAAGAGCAGGCAGATCTGGGCTGACAATGCTGAATCTACAGCTGGGCATGGTCGTGTGTGACAATGGCTGGAACCTGGTGGCAGCTCTGAGGCAAGGTGAGCTCACACACGTGCTACACCTAGCCCATGTGCTTAACTTCGGGATTCAGCGGTTCCTCAAAACCTACCCGGAGCTGCCAGATCAGCTTGTCAAAGTACGCCGCCTGTGTGCCCATTTTAGGAAGTCAGCTACAGCTTCTGCTGCCCTTGCAGTGCTTCAGCAGCATTTGCAGCTTCCGGCTCTTTGACTGGTGTTTGATGTCCCCACATGTTGGAACTATACACTGCAGATGTTGGGAAGGATTTGCGAGCAGAAGAGGGCAGTTGTTGACTACCCGTGCAATGCCCACTAGGGCCGTGGATACTCGGTCCGGGCCAGTCAGTTCTTCAGGGGATGTCACACAGCGTAACTTCATCCATGGCCCTGGGCGTGCAATAAAATGAAAGGATGGAATAAAGATGGGAAAGTTTATAGTGGATTTAATGTGATGCCACCCGTGGTATTCGACAGTAAGAAGATAGCTGACGCTGCGATTCAGATCCACTGGGGGCGGTTGGTGACGCAGCAAATATGTTACAACTCTCCACGGGTAGAGCTAGGACCCGGGACAGATATAAGATAGTAGATGATGGTAATGATTGTAGTGCAGGGAAGATGACGTAGTAAATAAATCTGAGGACACAGCAGGGTGCAGTCTTCACACTTTTACTCACGGTCTTTCAAGTTACAATCCCCAGCCAGGGTGCCGTGTCCTCCGGGTTAGTGGTCCAGCCAACTCTCGGGTAGTTTATGGTACACTTTTCCAGAACCCCCTTCTATGCTCCTTCCCTGGTCATCTCCCTGTGCTGGCTCCCACCTCTCCTGCCCTGAGCCTCACACACAGTGTCCCAAGCCTGCAACCTCAGATCCTGTTGGACGACCTCCTCTTGGTCCCCTTGATCCTATTTGGCTGCCTTTTCAGTGAATGTGTGTGGATTTGGCTGTCACACATACAGATACTTCAGCTTCCGGTTTGCTAGCTGAGTCTTGCAGTATCTCCTCTCGTCTGGGGCTGGTCCCCCACTGCGGCCTGGTCCCTCCACCCAACTACGGTCAGCATGGATTCGGGGGCCACGGGTGAATTCCTCAGTTCCCGTGCCCCTAGGACCCCTTCTTCACTCCACGTTTCTCTCCAGTTCTGGGACGAACTCCTCACTCCTTCCAGTCCCTTCCACAACTCACTTCTCCTCCTGACTCCTTCGGACTCCTCCTACAACTCTCACTCCTGTTACCATGGCAATTCTCCACTACCAACTGTCAGCTTTCCCTTCAGCTGTCCTATCCTTATCTACTTCCTCAACTCACCCCCTCTACCTAGTTCCTCCCTGGCCTAAAGAGGTCTAGTGTTGGGTGCTAGTGTGTGGGTCCTGGGTGGTGCCCCCTCCTTACTTGAGAGAGGAGTACCACACATCTGGCTGAGATGCAGTACCTCTGTGGTGACTGGACCCTCAGGGGTGCCACACCAGCATCAACAAAGCTGTTGGTATTCAGTTCAGACTCCACACATAAGACCTCAGGATTGGACATGGATGTCAGACATATGTACCATCCTCCAAAACTTTGAGGACTCCAGCAAGATGGTGGGTGGCGATGACGGCATAATTAGCATCACCATCCTGCTTCTCTGTATTATGAAATGCTCTCTGCTAATAAAGAGGATGCATTGCAGGTGGAGCATGATGAGATGGAACAAGGAACCATACAGAGTGATTACACACAGCCCAGCCTCCCCTCAGCCCAACGTGGATTAGGTAACAATGAGGAAGAGGAGGAGGAGGAAGAACAGGAGCTAGTTTCATGTGCTATAGATGGTACTACCTGCACAACTGTCATATCGTCTGTTCAGAGTGGATGGCCTGAGGACAGGGAGGAGGAGGAGGAAGAAGAGGAGGAGGTGAAGGAGAGTTTGGTCAGTCGTCCTCTTGGTGAGGACACAGAAGGCTTGCCTGTTAGCAGTCTGGCATGCATGGCTGAGTTTATGTCTTTCCCTTGACCCTCGCATTCTCATAATTTTGGGTGACAGTCATTACTGGTTGGTGAAACTTATAGACCAACGCTATTAGAAGAACTTTCTATCGCTTATTCCTGAGGTGGACAGGTCTACTAAAATGGGGCAGTACCAGAGGGACCTTGTTGCAGAATTGTTAAAAAAATTCCCATCTGAAAATGCTGGCAGCAGAGGTTACAGTTCATTGGACAACCAAGGAGTACAGGCGAGAGAGACACAACTCCAATCCAGCAGAGGCAGGGGAACACTGGCAAAGTTCTGGGACAGTTTTCTCAGACCCTCCCATCGCACAGGTCCTGAGGCGAGGGGTACTCTCACAAGGAGTGCAATGTTTTGAATGATGCTGAGGGAGTACCTTGCTGACCATAGGAATGTCCTCCAAGATTCCTCTGTGCCTTACAATTATTGGGTATCCAAGTTGGACATGTGACATGAACTGGCTCTCTATGCCTTGGAGGTCCTGCCCTGCCCTGCCACTAGCATTTTGTTAGCAAAAATGCTGACAGGCTGACTCTTATAAAAATGAACAAGGGCTGGATTGGGCCAGACTTCTCTACACCACCGAATGATAGCAGCATAACATAAACTCAAATCCAGTCACTTTTTTGGGAGGTGTATTATCATGCACCTCTTCACACCCACACATGGGTATGCACTTCCCAGTTTTGGCTATTCGCTGTTGTCCTCCTCATCCTCATCATCCACCACCACTATATCACCAGGGTGACCATTTTTAAAAGGGTGTTTAGGATGCCCGTAACAAATTTTTTTTATACAGTATGTTCATGTATATCCCCAGGGGTATGTTTGTCTGCCCATACACTTAGTGTATGGGCATTACAAGTATAGGAGAACCGCTCCTTTCTAATGGGAACATTTTTTTAATGAGGCCCTCCTCCACATCTCTACCGAGGGGCATTGCAGTGCCTACAAATTTTTGGCAGCCCTTGCATTCACTGCCTAGGCAAGCACTATTGGAGACCCACTCCTTTGTAATGGGAACATTTTGTTATGAGGCCCTCCTCCATGTCTCTACCAAGGGTCATTGTAGTGCCTCCAAATTTTTGGCAGTCCTTGCATTCACTGCATAGGCAAACAGTATGGGAGTACCAACGTCCTAATAATGGGAACATTGCTTTCAGGTGGTTCTCATGTACATGTGTTCAAAGGGTTATTGGGGTGCATCCAAATTTGGGACAGGTGTAGCATTCACTGCATAGACAATCAGTATGGGAGTACCAATTTCTTAATAATGAGAACATTGCTTTTAGGTGGCCCTCCTGTACGTCTGTTCAAAGGGTTATTGGGGTGCGTCTGTAAGCAGATGAGGGAATGCAGTAGCACAGGTATTGCAGAACAAAGCTGTATAATAATGCTATTTAAGTTTTAACAAGATGGATGGCAATGGTCTCGTCGCAGGGAGATAATAAACAATAAACAAGGAAGTAAACGTGTTAATGCAACAGTCTGGTATTGAAACGACACTTATCATCGTCTTCTCTGAGTCTCATGCACATAAAGTCTGATGGCAGCTGGAGCACCGGCAATGGCCGGCGTGACATCCTCAGATGAATTACAACAAATCACTGTCCAGCTTCTGGCGGCAACACATGGTCACCAGTTTTGCCCGCTGAACCCCTAGTCCATAAATCTTTTCTGCCAAAGTGGGGAGCGCAGCAGGAGTCTCACACGTGTGCTGCTGCGCATCTATCATCAATGGGGAACACACCTGGCACTGGCATTCGCTCCTCCGCACAAGCACTGCAGTCTGCTTGGCCAGGCGCACGGCGCTCTGAACACTCAGTGGCTCACTGGAGTATTCGCCTAAGCTCTGCCGAGGCACGTCTCCGCGCTGCCTCTGTCGCTGCGGAGCATGCCGCACATCTTTCTCTGCTCTCAATTCCGGTGGTAAACTGAGACCTCTTTCCCGCATTTACTGTTCACTGCCTGGCTTTGCCACACCAACTATCCCTGGGTCATGGCACCTGTCTGGTTCCCCATTCTTTCTCCCCAGCAACACTGGATGTAGCCTTGACAGTTCTGGACCTGGCATGAGGCAGATACCCGCAGCCCTGCCTTCCTCCTTACATAACCAAATTTGGCAGTCCTTGCGTTCACTGCATAGGCAAACAGTATGGGAGTAGCAACTTCCTAATAATGGGAACATTGCTTTCATGTAGCCCTCCTGTACATCTCTTCAAAGGGTTATTGGGGTGCGTCCAAATTTGGGGCAGGCCTTGTATTCACTGCATAGGCAAACAATATGGGAGTAGCAACTTCCTAATTATGGGAACATTGCTTTCAGGTGGCCCTCCTGTATGTCTCTTCAAAAGGGTTATTGCGGTGCATCCAAATTTTTGGCAGCCCTGCCACTCACTGCATATGCAACAACAGTATGGGAGACCCACTCTTTAATAATGGGAACAACAAAGCATAGCCAGCTGATGGATCTCTAAGAATAGTAAAGGCCGCTTGATGGCCATATAAAAATCGGCTTTCTGACTTTCAGAACCCCTCTATCATAAATGAAACAGAATTTGTCTGATGATGTGTTATACAAAACATGGCTAGATAAGGTTTTAAAATGTTAAAATGACATTTCCCAGTGAATGCATTTGTCTTGGTTGAAAGCAATGCTAAAGTTCAAAAATGCATTAAAAATGCTACACGTTAACATAGCCCAAGGTGTGGAGGAGCAGTTTTGTTTTTGGTGAATTATTTTGCCTTATATACAAGTCATTACCCTGGAAAGATGTTCCTTAACATATTTCCCAGGAAAATCCATTTTGGTTTCGTTTTTGTATGTTTTATTGTGAGTTTGTAAAAGTGGCGTAAGACTCTGACAACATTGTTCACAGCAGTGACATAGGAGTTAGAAATGCTTCCAGGGGTCTTCCCCATGCGGTTTCCATGTTACTTGAGCACTGTTTCCATCGATTTCTGCAATTTTTAGTCCATCTGCAGATCACTGTGGGGACCGTGGTAAAAATGCTCGAGTTTCCCATAGCCTTTCATTGGGCTCATTGCTCGGGTCGAGCACCCGAGCATTCCAATTTGCTCAACCCTAGAAACGAGCACCCGAGCATTTTAGTGCTCGCCTATCACTAATTCTATTCTGTTATACCAATACTGCCCTTGTCTACAATTCGTCTACGGTGAGGTTGCCAGTAGGGATGGCGTATTACCGCCATCTAGTTAGCAAATATTAAATATTATAAATAGAGATGGGCGAACACTTGGATATTCTTGTCCGGCGGGTTCAGCCGAACAGTTACAAAATGTCCGGGTTCAGGTACCAGAACAGTACGTGGACCTGAACCTGGACCCCATTCACTTGAATGGGGGGCCTGAACATCCAGTGTTTGCCATGCTGTCGTGTGCATGACAGCATGGCAAACACCACTTTTGATCGACGGTGAAATCATCACCACTGGTCCCCATGCAGTCAAAAGACAGCGTGAGCGCACAGCTGTGATTGGAGGTATAACGTTCACCTCCAGCCACTGGTGTCGGCTGATGAGACTACTGCTCCCATCAGCTGATGCCTGCTGTCGCTAATAAAAGTGAGAGAAGGAACGGCTGATGAGTATTCATCAACCGGCTCCTGTGCTGTAAATAAATAATTTAAAAAAAAATCTCAGTTAGTTCCCCCATATTTTTGATAACCAGCCAGGCAAAACTCACAGCTGGGGGCTGCAACCCTCAGCTGTCAGCTTCAGCAATCCTATTATCAAGAGTAGAGGGGTCCCCATATTTTTTAATTATTTAAATAAATAAATGGCATGGGGATTTCTCACAGTGCTAGCGGGGATCTCACCAAGGTCACCACAGTTCAGCCCCGCTGGAAATGTTTGTTTTGTTTTATTTCTAATAATGGACTTTATACTGGCTGTGTCTTTATTTACCATGTAACAATAGGATTAGTAATGGATAGGTGTCTTATAGACACCTGTCCATTAGTAATCCATGGGTTTGATGTTACCATGCAATACAAAGGTGACATCCACCCCACAGATATGAACCCTACTTGCTACAGGGCAAGTGGGAAGAGCCGAGCAAAGTGCCATAATTGGTGCATCTAATAGATGTGCCTTTTGTGGGCAGCTGCGGGCTGCTATTTTTAGGCTGGGGTTTACCAATATCCATGACCCCTTACCAGTCTGAGAATACCAGCCCCTGGCTGTCTGCTCTATCAAGACTGGATGTCAAAAATGGGGACACCTCACGTTGTTTTTTTTATTATTTATTTAAATAATTAAAAAGTACAGCATTCCTGTTAACCAGCCTTGCTGAAGTTGACAGCTGAGGGTTGTAGCCCCCAGCTGTGAGTTTTGCCTGGCTGGTTAACAAAAATGCAGGGGAAGTCACATAGGTTTTTTTAAATTATTTATTTACAGCACAGTAGTCGGCTGATGAATAATCCCATCAGTTGCTCCTGCTCTCACTGTTATTATTGGCAGCGAACGTTAGCTCATGGGAGCAGTAGTCCCATCAGCCAACACCAATAACCGAAGATAAACTTTATACCTCGAATCGTAGCTGCGGGCTGCGAACCGTGGTTGTCTGACCAGTGGTGATGATTTCACCCAGTATTTGGGCAGCCAAACCCAAATAGTTCGGTAGAGACACCGAACTTTACTGTTTACTACTTTTTTCCATGCACTTATTGACAGATTCATGTTTTTTACGGGGATCTATACTCTGAAATTCATCAAAGCTGGCAGTGGTGCTTGCGTTCCTCCAAAGTTTGTTGCTGCCATGTACAACAAAAAAACTTTTCAGGGTCAATTGACATCCCTTCTATGTTCTACAATAATACTGCTCTTATCTGCAATTCGTCTACAGTGAGGTGTGGCACTAGGTATATCGTATGACAGGCATCTACTCAGGAATTATTGCTTTATAAATTCTATGCCTTGCTGCTGCTTTTTTCCATTGATCGCTTCCTATTTTTTAAAGTGATCAGTACTGAGAAATTCATCAAAGCAGGGGAAAAATGATTTAATGTGTCCATTTGCAATTTCTCTGTAGAATCTGTTTGTAAGAGGTAGTGGTGGGAGACTTTATGCTACTGGAGCTGGAATAACCATTTCTGAACTCTCCAATGCTTTTTTTCATCTATTTCTAGGTGCTTCTTGAAGTATGTTTGGTGTCATTGTCCTTCTGAAAGACCCATGACTTAGGATACAAACCCAGCATTTTGACCATGGGCAGTACATTTTAACCCAAAATCCTTTGGGAATCTTCACATTTCATGATACCTTGCACACATTCAAGTCACCCAGGGCCAGAGGTAGCAAACCAACCCCAAAATATATTTAACTCCACCATATTTGACTGTAACTACTGTGTTCTTTTATTTGTAGACCTTATTCCATTCCATATGCAGCAAAAACATGTGTGAACGTAGCCCAAGGTGTGGATGAGCATTTTTTTCTCTTAGGCTAGGTTCATATTGCGTTATGGCCCTGCGTTTAACACATCCGTTACATAGCGGCACTAACGCTACGTAACGGATGCATTAACGCACCCATTCTTCGCCATTCTTGTAACGCATCCTAACATGCCAAATTACTTTGCGACGCACCCGACAACGTGGTATACTGCGTTTTCAGGTGCGTCGGATCTAACGCACAGTGAACGGACGCGTTCGCTGTACATAGACCTGTATGGCTAATGCATGGCAACAAAATGCTATCATGCGTTACCGCATATGTTAGCGCTAAGAGCACAAAAGATTTCAAAAATGACATCAGCGTTAGCGCATCCGTATAATGCAATGTGAATCTAGCCTTATTTATTTTGCCTTATATACAATTCATTTTCCTGGAAAGAATGTTTATTAACATTTTCTCCAGGAAAATCCATTTTTAACTTCTGTTTTGTATGCTTTCTTGTCAGTCTGTAAAAGTGTCGTAATACTATAACAACATTGCTCCCAGCAGCGACCTGGGATTCAGAGATGCTTCCAGGGGTCTTCCCTCATACTCTTTCCATGCCATTTCAGCATTGTTTTCAGCAATTTCAGCAATTTTTAGACCCCCTTCAGACTTGGGGGGAATGGGGGCGCTGAAAAAATGATCGAGTTTCCTATTGAATTCTATTAGACTCATTTCTCGGGTCGAGCACCCAAGCATTACAATTTGCTCGACTTGAGTAACGAGTACCCGAGCATTTTAGTACTTACTCATCACTATTGTCTCTATGTACATCTTTTTGATATATGACAAGCAATGATCTAAAGCAGCAAGGGAAGTGCTTTTGGTGTGTGTTTTTTCTAACCACTGCTTAAAGAGTAGTGAGAAATTCTTAACAACCACCCCGGGACTTGCTAATGTCAAATTTTTGTGAAATGCAACTGTGCCATCTAATAGATAATCTGAATCAGGAACTTAGCCAGATCTCAGAGTTTAAATTTATAGGATAATGCCAGACATTACAACTTTTGAAGAGGACAAAATCAGACCCAGCTATGTAGGTTCTCAGTTTATCATGTATAAATATATAATTACAAATATAGATAGTATAATGTATTCATCTATATCTCTGTGGCCAGTGTGCAATTTGTCTAATTCGATTTCCTTTATTAATTTGTACATCTAATATATTTGTATTCTGCTTTTGCCTGCATTGCACACTAAATCTCTATAGACTTTGTGGATATGACAAAGTAAGCAAACCTAAACAATATTTATAGCTTATCTGTCAACTATTCTGCAGTTTCCATAGTTTTTGATGATCATCATTTCTTGTCCTTGACTTGCACATAGCTAGAGAACCTTTTGTATTTCTTAACAAGAATCAATTTGTCTGTGCATTTGCTTTGTGTACCTTTATATTGTTTGAAAACTGAATGTTCTATTCAAAAGTATTACTTCATGCATTACCTACGAATGCTGTGTTCGCAAATGCAGAATTATTTTACTACCAAAGGAAGTAATTTGATTCACTCAAACAGACCATTGCCCTAATGTTAAATATTTGTTTATAGCTTTAGTTAATGGTTCTAAATGGGTTATCTAGTTTGAATGAGTCTAGTTGAAAGCACCATTACTAATAACCTTGGAAAATAATTATTTTGTAAGTAAAATGTGAAAATGTGCAGCGCATACATGAGACATACCCCGTCAGCTATTAAAAGAGGGTTTGACTTCATAAGATAAAATGGTGTTGGTGAGGATGCCTTCATGTGGTAAAAAGTGAGCACCTTGCCCAGAGGTTACACAGTCTGTACCTGCTGGAATTGGTCACCTTTATGAAAGTGGATGTGCCATGCAGCTGGTATTTCGTGAGTGTGAACCAGCCATACCCTGTATCAGAGATGGAACACGGACAGAGAAGAGGGCTAAGGAAAAGGCCCTCGAGACAGAGAAGAGGGAAAAGAGAGAAAGGCGGCACCATGACATTGCAGATGGGGAAGCAGAAGATAGCTATATCTATGCGAGAAATGTAGAGCGGAAAAAGTCATCAAGACTTCTCTTACACAGAGACAAGAGGAGGAGGTTACCTCCCTGATTCACCCTGGTGTGATTTACCAAGACTACCTCTGGGGTCAACTAATGTACATTTGTCACAACATGCTGTGGTGATTTTGCATGTAAACTGTTATGGATGGGTCACCAAGGAGGAGAGCAGGTCCAGGCTAAGCCACAGAAAACCAGAGAGGTTGGTACCTAAGTGGATTTCAGACCCCTGATCCTATCCACACAACTAGCAGTAGCCGTGAAGTGTACCTACGATGATCCTAGACGCCTCGGCACAGCCGGAGAGCTAACTAAGCCTAAAGCAAGAAAGGGGAAATCTAAACTGCCCCAGAGCAGACCCCAAAGGAATAGATAGCCCCAAACATATATTGTCAGTGAGACAAAATGAAAACACAAACACAGGCAGGAAAATAGACTGCGCAAATGATGGGGCCCACAATGACTAGACAGGACAGAAATGGAAAGACACTGTCTGCAATCATGCAAAAAACTCTGCAAAAAGTCCAACACGTCTGATGCAAAAAACACTAAAGTCACACGACTTCGCCCCCACTATATCAGCACTCTGGTATATTCTGAAAGCAGAGCAAAAAGAGACCGATCTAACAGGGGATAAAACAAACTGGCACAAGCAGTAACATATGGGTGGTGATTCAGCACAGCCCTAGCCGGAGCTGGCTGACCCGCACCAAGAAGAGATAGACAAAACCAGATCAAATGCAAACAGAATAGGAAATAATCCACTTAGCTGAACATGCAGGGACAGAGCTGGAGAAACCAGACCTCAGGAGGAACAGGAAGTGTGGCGCCCCCAGTAGTATGGTCGCCACAGTGGCATTACCTTCCTCCTAGGGAGTGTGATGTCATGCTTGGAAGCAATAAAGGGTCTCTCTATCAGTTAAACACAACACACAGCACAGCTCCCACTCCAGGCCAGCAGAGGGAGCTTTGAACCAAAACAGGGGGAGGAGCTGCTCTCTAAGGGCCAGGAATGGGAAATGAGTTAGTTCGTGTGAGGAGGGAAACGTATGTGGACGTGAGGAGAGGAGCTGGAAGATTGAGCAGAGTTCAGGCTCACTTCTAGCTGTAGCGCATGGTCTGGAGTCCGGTATCCAAGGTTGTACGGATACTGATGTTCCTGCAGCAGAAACCGGAGGAATAGGAAGCTGTAAATGCTCTGTTCCCACATAAGACTCGGAGGCACAACAGCAATGTGTGAGCCAGAAGAAGAAGGCTACAGCTGTCTGCCATACAAGGGAGTTCTAAAAGAGAACAAGCAAGAGGAACTTCAGTGTAACACAGTACTGCAAGTACCTCAGATAAGCGCTAGAAAGGAGACTACACAACCCATCTGCATAGAGAGATTCCTAAGTTGCTTCCAAGCTGGTTAGCCACTGTTCCATCTGTAATCTGGACCCTGAACTGCACTTACAAAGCACAGTAAAGGTAACGGAAACTGCACCCTGTTGTCTCATTGCATTCTTCCTGCAAACCCTCCAGCACTGCTACATCTCTGTGCCAGACACTACACCCTCTTACTCAACACCTATTACCACTGCCCTGGGACCACAGCTCCACCTGTGGGGAGCTATTACATCTTACTGCCTTGTACCATCTGTCACAGATGATCTGCCTGCAGCGTCGGCTTAACCCCTTCATTGCCGAATACCACAGGTGGCGTCATGTATCATCCACTTATAAACTTTAATCAGCCACGCTCAACCCCTTTTACATGGATGCCCAGGGCCACGGACTGGGTCACCGCTACTGTGACACTTCCCTCTGAGATACCGGCCCGGTGCCAAGTACCCCACTGCCCTGGCGGGTGACCCAGAAGCAAATCACCAGCAGGGATAGAGGAAGTCGGTTGTCTTAAATCCCAATCTGAAACCCCAGATCTCCAATCGTCACCATCATTATCAGGTGGCAAGCCTCTGTTAATCAGATCAGCTCCATTACCTCCAGAGGGAGCCCAGAACGAGAACTCGCAACCCCTCTGTTGATCTGACCAGCTCCACTACCTTCAGTAATAACCAGAGGGAGGCCAGAATGCGAATTCACAACAGCAAACCATCCCAATTCCCTGCCAGACCATGGTGGATGCACAGACTTACCCTGCAGAGAGAGTCTCTCAACAAGACAGACTCCATTTGGTGATCTACAGAGCAACTTAGAAGAACATGGGAAGCCTGTAGCTCTTTGTTGGGCAGTCAGGCCATTGTTGATTTAAGAGGTCATTTTCCAGGGAACCCCTTGGAATAAGTAGGCTGGACATCCGAGAGGATATTGTTGAAGGCTAAGCACCTTTAAGGGACTGTTCAGAATGCCCTCATGGCCAGGAAGATATAGCTGTATAGGCTGGACATTTTTTTCCTTTTTGTTTTGTTGTGCTTGTTGCTCCCTTTTCTGCCAGAATTTCTGCTATAACCTGATATTGAAGGGTTAATGGTTGGCTTTAATTGCCTTTTGTCTTTAACTGCTAGAATTTATTCTCATGAAGCAGCAGTCTGTCAGTCTCCCCTTCAAGGAGACAATACTTCTTATCATACTGTATATGTTCTGAATAGTCAGACACAACATGTTCTGGGTACATGGTAAATAAAGTATGACCCTGGGTAACGGTGGGGGCTACATGAGCTACATAGTGTTACATTTGTTGTAAATGGTATAAAATATTGCCTTGTGTTTCATTATGTCAGATAAAGTGATTTGCCCATGACCTGTGTGCAGTCTCTTTTGTCTCCAAGAGCGCTTGTAAATTAAGAGCGTAAACTCCATATTTGGCCTCACTGGTGATCTGGCATGCTTGACTTTGTGTCAGAACAAAAACCAGTACAACAGTTTTGGCGCCCGAACGTGGGACTGTGGTAACCAGCCTATTCGAAATCCGTATGTGGGAGCTTCCTGGGAGATTGGACATGCAAATCCAGCTGCAGAAAGGTGAGTAATTTACACTTTGTTTTGCACTTGCAATCTCTCTGGATCTTTCCATATCTCTGGGTAAAGGCTGTACAACACGGTTCTAAAGAACCTACATCACCAGTGAGTTTTGTGTTTGTTTGTTTATGTCCATATGAGAGTTGAATAATAGAGTAATAAGATAATTATCTGTCAATGTACTAACTGGTTGTGTACTGTGTAGTACAGAGCTGGGATAGACTCTGCAGTGTTGTTATTTTGGTCATTTTGGATTGGCAGTAAATCATATGAGGCTGTATTTTGTGTAGGGCTGTGGGTTTTGTTGTTATTGTTGTTTAAGAAGTTGGCTTTGATGCTCTTGGAGTGTCAGTGGACACTGCTGTAGTTTCATAAGTTGTGTTAATTCCAAAGTGCAAAATAGGCAGACTGTGTGAGTCCTTGTATGTATGTCTATGAGAACCTCTGAATGAAATGAAAGATGAGTAATTGAGTATAAGGGATATAAATAAGTCCCTGATTGATGAGGGGTTCCATTACGTGTGGTCCTCTGTATGTGACAGATGACATTATCAACTCACTTTGAGCTGAATCAGGCAGAGTGATTGAGATAAGGGATTTTTGTTCTCTTCTTTTTGTAAAATCAACTGACCACTGAAAAGTGAAAGAAAGGGAAAAAAAATCCCTGACTGAGCACGTATGAATGAATCATCACACACCATTTTGTGTCAAGAGATTTTTACCTTTCCAGTTCTTGTGGGAGATCCCGGACAGATGCTTTATAGATATTTCAAATCTACATCTGAGACTCAATTAATTGAGTAATGATGTAGCTCCTGTTATATGTGGCATGATATTGGAAAGTTTCCTGGATGCATTTGGCCAGAAAGGGGCAAGGCTCGGTTACTCACATTATACAGTTATCTACTCTTTCAGTGAAGTCACGTGGTTTTGAGGGTTTTGTAGAAATTGATTTTGATTAGGTCTAAGAACTGCTGCATTCTGTTTCTGTGTGAAGGACACTATATTTCTAAAATTCTGATGGGTGGGGTGAATTAAGCCGCTGCGCAAATGCTTGTGAGTTTCTCCTCTCTGTTAAGTACCTGATAGGAGGGGTGAATGATGCCGCTGTGTGGATTCTCTAAGTTTCTGTCCTTGGTGTAATGCTCGCTAGGAGATTTGTGCATTTTAAAGCAACAGTACTGAACCAAAAAAGGAAGAAAAAAAGGGAGAAAAAGAACTGTGCCTATTTTAGAGGAAATTTGTGAAAGATTGTTTGATCTTCAGTGTGATTGAAAGATTGGTAAAAGATTCACAAAAGATTCATCTGCTTCAAGTTGAGTGATTGATATGTAGCTAATTGTGGATCAACAAAGGAGGTACCCAACTGTGCGGCTGATCTAGTAGGAGTCAGCAGGTTTTTGTTGTGGGTGAGAGGCAAGGAGCTACATCTTGATAGGCTCGCTCTGACTTGCTACATGTGGCCTGTAAGAAAAGGTCCAAGCACACTAAAAGAGCATTTCAGAATAAAGGTGAGCTGTCTAAGTTGAAGCAGCCTTCCCACGTTTCATGGATCTGGGCTAGTAGGACGAAGGCCTATTCCTATTCTAGCCAGCTGATTTAACGGGTGAGAGATAAAGAGCCTTCCCATTACATCCTGTAGGTCTACCGGGCGAGAGGCAAGGAGCCTTCCCGCTACACCTTAAGAGGCTCGCTCTGACTTGCTATGTGTGGCCTGTAAGACAAGGTCCAGGCACACTAAAAGGGCATTTCAGAATAAAGGTGAGCTGTCGGGAGAATAAGTTGAAGCCATGGGAAGCTTGTTCTGTCTGCAGTTGGGGCCCCCAATGGGATCCAAGACAGCTATGCAGATTGTAAAAGACAGAGAAGAAAGGAAGCAGTAAAAGATGTGGGACCAATATTGAAAAAGGCAACAATGCTAGAGTGTGAATATTTGGATGTACAAAAAAGGCACAGACAAGGGAAGAAAATAGCAAGTGAATAAAAGATGTTTGAGAATGTGCAGCAGTACGAAAGTAAGGTGTACTATCAATGTTTTGATTGATTGACAAAGTTTAATCAGAGACCCAGACAAAACAGATGGACTTGTAAACACTGTGGTCAGATTCAGACAAACCCAGACTGAATAGCTACTTGTGTTACCTGTGCTACCGACCTAAGCGAGTTGCGTTAAATCCGGTCCGGACAAGATCATATGTAGTGCCATAAGAAGCTGACATAATAATGTGGTTAGTGGGTAGTGGGGACATTGACCTTTGGGGAGTAAGTTGACAGTAGATACCAGACGACCAACCACATCAGGACCTAGGAGGGTGACTAGAGTAAGAAAGATGCAGGAGTGTTATCCCTGGAGCACCCTCTGACCAGCTAGCTATGCTGAAGCAGCTGTCTGACCCTGAGTACCAACCTTTCCCATTTTAGACAAATAAAGGAAATACAGTGCACATATAAGTGTACCTGGGCAGACCTAGAGAGGTTGGTGAGTTTAAAGGCAGGTGACGTACTAGGACACATAATTAAAACACATACAGATGTGGCAAAGGATCAAGCTTGGGGCATGGATGATGAATCTGCATGGTCTGGGGAAACGTACTGTGAATCACTAAAACAATGGGCTACAGTGAAACAATCAGAGCAGTCTGTACCCCTGACTAACGTGACACAGCAAAAAGGAGAGAGTGTAGAGATGTACTTTGGACGGTTACAGATGAAATGGACAGGCATGGGGTACAGTCGCATAAACCCACTTGATGTTAAAATACTGGTGAATTCATTCATTGACGGTATGAACAAAAACTTACGATACGCAGTACAGACAGCCAGACCTGAATGGAGACATGTAGATCCGAAAGACCTCTGTCATGATCCAGGACAGGGTTTCGCTTTGGCCCATCCTGATCAGACTGGGGGTTAATTGTTCCGCCTCTCTCTGGCAGAGGGCGGCTATTTAATGCTCACTGGACTTAGGTCCGGTGTCAGTTATACTCCCGCCCTCGGCTGAGTTAGTTAACCTTGTGCCTGATATCTTGCTTGCTTGTTTGGTTTTGATCCGGTTCTGTCCCTGTTACGAGTTCTGCCTGTCCCTCTTGTACTGCGCTACCTCTCGTGTAGGACTCTCTGCTTGTGACCCGACTTCTCTCTGCTCGCCCCCTTGGTACAACGTCACCCTCTTGTGTATGACCTTTGGCTTTGTCTGACCACCCGTCTGTTTGTCCCTCCTGTGCCTCGTTTGCCCGTACTGTGTGTGACCTACGTTTTGTCTGACTCTGAGTTGTTGTATGGTGTCCTGTCATATCTGAAAGCAGGATGCTAAGCCCCTCCCCCTTGCAATCACATGACCTAGGTCCTGTGCCAGCTTGCTAACTTCAGCGTCCACAGGTCCTGTGCATCTTTGCTTTCCGGCGCTGTCAGGATCCTGACACCGATAGTTTGAAGCACGCATTGTCACCTCTGCTGCCCTGCTCCACAGGTATATTTTAGCACTGTTTCTGTACTCAGGACACGCGCACTGGCTCAGTGAGCGAGTGTAGTGTGGTGTTCCTGACATTATGACTGACCAATACCATTTTTTTTTCTCTGCTCCCCTTCTCCTGTGTATGTGATGGATCCTATGCACGCTCTTTCTGAGCAGCTAAAGCAGCTGACTCAGATGTCTCAGAAACTCCTTGGAGAACAACAAATCCTGGCTCAGTCTCAGCAGCTGATCTCTGACATTGTGCAGGGGGTATTCTCATCGGGGGCTCGGTATGTTACATTAGTTTCCCCTGAGTCTCCGGTTAAGTTACCAGATACCTTTTCTGGAGATAAAAAGAAATTCAGAGTTTTCAAGGAGGGCTATAAGCTTTTTTTTCATTGAGACCACACTCTTCTGGGGATGAAGGTCAGAGAGTGGGGGTCATTATGTCTCTGTTAAGGGGAGCCCCCCAAGCTTGGGCTTTCTCCCTTTCGACCACGGCCCCTGAGCGTATGAATGTGGATGCATTTTTTGAAGCCCTGAGGCATATTTATGATGAGCCTGATTGAATGTGTATGGCTGAGGACATGGTGATGAGTGTGTGCCAGGGGAAGCACTCAGCTGAGTGGTTTTGCTCAGAGTTCAGACGCTGGGCTGCTGAGGTCTGCTGGAATGACGCCGCCCTCCGGTGTTTGTTCCGTAGAGGCCTGTCTGAACATCTGAAAGATGCCTTGGCTCTCCACCCTCCACCTGATTCCCTGGAAGAGGCTATGACACAGACCGTCCGAATGGATCGCAGACTACGGGCGAGGGGAGTGATGCAAATTGAGAGACCGTTATTCTCCCAAGGAAGGGGAGCCAGTCATACATTGGAAGTCACGGAGATAGGAACCATCGACCTCAAAGAAAATGAAAGGAGACAACGGCGCATGGAAAAATGCTGTTTTCACCGTGGCGATTCTGGACAATGGAAAAAGGATTGTCCCTCCGGTCCACTGACCAACAAGCGACTGAGCCCGGGTGATTGTCATGGAGGTCACCCAGGCTCTCAGGTACCCTTTTCTGCCTTCTCTAAAATGTTGTTGCAAGTGGAACTTTGTTGTGGGAGTGTCTCTATATCCACTTCTGCCTTCGTGGATTGCGGTTCATCATTGAACTTTATTGACTCGGACTTGGTGGCCAGGTGTAAGTTAGGGATAGTTAGGTTGGAGACTCCTATTCACATTGTTGCCATTGACAAAACACCACTGATTAAGAATAACGTTATGTTTCGCACTGAAGAGTTTCTCCTTAAAGTGAGTTCCTTACACCAGGAACACATTTCATGTTTTGTGATGGACAACCTGCCTGTGGGACTAGTGTTAGGATTCCCCTGGTTACAATTGCATAATCCTGTAATTAATTGGGAATATCAGGACATTGTTAAATGGGGTCCCTATTGTTCTGAAAAATGTCTTGTTACGGTGTCTGTGTCGTCCGTGGGTCTGGAAGGTATTCCAGGGTGCCTGAAAGACTATACAGACGTTTTCTCCGAAAAAGAGGCTGAGGTTTTACCACCACACCGCCCATTTGATTGTGCCGTTGACCTGGTTCCAGGTGCTAAATTGCCCAAAGCCTGCTTGTATAACCTTTCGGGTCCAGAATGGGCCGCGATGAAAGAATATATTTCCGTGAGTCTCCGTAAGGGACACATTCATCCTTCTGTTTCTCCCGTAGCAGCGGGGTTCTTTTTTGTAATGAAAAAAGACGGTGGTTTACGCCCATGCCTCGATTTTCGTGAGTTAAATAAGATAACTGTGAGGAATACGTATCCCCTTCCACTTATTCCTGATTTATACAATCAGTTGTCCGGAGCTAAGTGGTTTTCTAAGTTAGATCTACGGGGAGCGTAGAACCTTATCCGAGTCTGGGACGGAGATGAGTGGAAAACCGCTTTTCTCACTACTGAAGGGTTGTTTGAAAATTTGGTCATGCCTTTCGGTCTGACCAATGCTCCAGTGGTTTTCCAAAATTTCATTAATCATGTGTTATCTGATTTCATTGGACGTTTTATGGTGGTATATTTGGATGACAAATTGATCTACTCTCCTGATAAACAGGCTCACATTGGTCATGTTCGGGCAGTTCTCCAAAGGCTCCGGGAGAACTGTCTCTTTGCTAAATTAGAAAAATGCTTTTTTGTCCAGGAACTGTCTTTTCTGGGGTTCATTGTGTCTGCTGAAGGGTATCGCATGGATCCTAATAAGGTGCAGGCCATTGTCGGGTGGGTTCAGCCTTGTGAGTTGAAGGCTCTGCAGCGTTTCCTAGGATTCGCCAATTACTACCGTAAATTTATATGGGGGTTCTCACAGGTTGCTAAACCCCTCACAGACATGACTCAAAAGGGGGCCGATATCAAGAATTGGTCAACCGCAGCGGTAGCGGCGTTTCAGTTTTAAAGAAATGTTTCATGTCTGCCCCGGTTCTTATTCAACTGGACCAGTCGGAACCATTTATTGTTGAGGTAGACGCCTCAGAGGTGGGGGTGGGAGTGGTATGGTCCCAGGGACCCACCACTTTGACCAATTTGAGACCTTGCGCCTTTTTCTCAAAGAAGTTCTCCCCTGCGGAGAGAAACTATGATGTGGGGAATCGAGAACTTCTGGCCGTAAAGTTGGCCTTTGAAGAATGGAGGCATTTTTTGGAGGGGGCTGTCCATCCTATAACAGTAATTACGGACCACAAAAACCTAGCTTACATTGAGTTTGCTAAAAGGTTGACTCCCAGACAGGCTAGATGATCACTATTTTTTCCCGGTTCAACTTCTCGTTCACTTTTTGGCCAGGATCTAAAAATGTCAGAGCGGATGCCTTGTCACGCGGTCTAGATCCGGTGTCCCCCCCGGAACCTCCATCCTCCATTCTTCAGCCTGGGGTGGTGGTGGCAGAGATTTCTAATATGTTGGAACGGGAGATTCGGGAGGCTCAGTCTCTGGCACCTCCGACTAAGCCGGTGGATAAGCTTTTCGTGCAAGCTCAGTTTCGCCTCAAGGTCCTCCGGGAGTTCCATGACTCAGTTCTGGGTGGACATCCAGGGATCTCAGCCCCCATAACCGGCCGGCCGGGGAATTGGTACCACTGCCAATTCCTGAGAGACCATGGACTCATTTGTCCATGGATTTCATCACCAACCTTCCCCCCTCCAAGGGTAATACCGTCGTTTGGGTTGTGGTGGACAGGTTTAGTAAGCAGGCATATTTTGTACCTTTGGCAGCTCTACCTAATGCGGAAACGTTGTCCAGATTGTTCGTTGAGCATGTGGTGCAGTTGCATGGGGTGCCCTTGAATGTGGTGTCTGATAGAGGAGTGCAATTAGTGCAATTTGTTTCCAGATTTTGGAGGGCTTTTTGCAAGAGGTTGGGTATTGGTCTGTCCTTTTCATCCGCTTATCATCCTGAGACTAATGGTCAGACCGAGCGGACCAATCAGTCTCTGGAGCAAATTTTGCGTTGCTTGACCTCAGCCCGACAGGATGATTGGTGTTCTGTGTTACCGTTGGCAGAGTTTGCATTTAACAACCGCATTAACCAGTCTACGGGTACATCTCCCTTTTTCTGCAATTATGGGTTTCATCCTCATTTTGGAGAATTTTCCCGTTTAAATTCTGGGTGTCCTGGGGCGGATGAGACGATCCAGCGGTTGGGGGAGGTATGGCGGGAGGTCCAGAGTAACATTTCGAAGGCCCAGGACAAATTTAAGCTTTTTGCGGACAAAAAACGATCCGTGGGACCGGTGTTTCAGATTGGGGATAAGGTATGGTTGTCCACCAAGAATATAAGGCTCAAGGTCCCCTCTGCGAAGCTTGGACCCAAGTTTATAGGTCCCTATGTAATTACCGAAGCAGTTAACCCGGTGGCTTCTCGGTTGTGGCTCCCGCCATCTCTGCGGATCCCAAATGTTTTTCATAAGGCCCTTTTGAAACCCGTGAGGTCTGGTGGGGAGGGATCATCAGCTTCCCCACCACCGGTTTTGGTAGACGGGCAGTCGGAGTACGAGGTGGAACGAATTGTCGACTCTAGGTTGGTCCGTCGTGCCCTTCAATATCTGGTACATTGGAAAGGCTATGCAGGGCCATTTTTAGGGGGGGACGGGGTGTGCGATCGCCGGGGGTGCCACCCAGCCAGGGGGCGCCTGCTTAGTGCCTAGCTGTCTGTGTGGGGTGGGAATCAGCAGGTTATCCCCGGTTCGGTGGAACCGGTTGTTAAAAATGCAGCCGGTTCCCCGAACCGGGGAGATTCAGAGCCGCGATCCGGTACTGTGCGGCCGTGCGCTCTGTTCTGTGACGTGGCCGTCAGCATACAGCCGCCTGCGTCACAGTATATCGTGCAGGGAGCTGTGCACGGCCGTCACCTTGACAGCTGCGCAGCTCCCTCTCTACTTCCGGGTCAGGTGTCGGGCCTGCGCGATGATGTCATCACGCAGACGCCGACATGTACCCGGACGCTGGCTGCAGAGAGGCGCTGCTGGGGAGCGGCTGTGAGGTAAGTATGGGAAACTTTTTTTTTAATGAATTCAGTGGGTGAGGGGACTGTACATGGAGGGGGTGAATATGCTGCACATGATGGAAGGGGGGGTGAATGGGGCTGAGCCTGTACATGATGGAGGGGGGTGAATATGGCTGCACATGACGGAGGGGGGTGCGGGGGCTGAGCCTGTACATGATGGAGGGGGGTGAATATGCTGCACATGATGGAGGGGGGGTGCGGGGGCTGAGCCTGTACATGATGGAGGGGGGTGAATATGGCTGCACATGATGGAGGGGGGATGAATGGGGCTGAGCCTGTACATGATGGAGGGGGGTGAATATGGCTGCATATGATGGAGAGGGGTACAGGGGGCTGAGCCTGTACATGATGGAGGGGGGTGTGGGGGCTGTACATGATGGAGTGCGGCTGCACTTGATGATGGGGGTAAGGGGGATTGCACATGATGAAGGGGGACTGCACATGATGAATTGGGGGGTAAGGGGGACTGCACATGATGAATTGGGGGGTAAGGGGGACTGCACAGGATGAATTGGGGGTAAGGGGGACTGCACATGAATTGGGTAAAGGGGACTGCACATGATGTGTGTCATGTCGGCGGTCACGGCTGCACCTGCTCCCGCCCCTCCTCCAGCGGCGACCGCCGCCACCTCCTCCTACCGGCGTCCTCGCCGCGGCGCGCTCCCACGCTCTGCCTCCCCTCCTGTGACGGCTCCGCGCTCCTTCCTTAGGGCTCGCGCGCGCACCTGCGTCCCCTCTTCCGCCTACGGGGGGTGGCGCCGGGGGCGGCACGTACCGCCCGCTTCCGGACCCTAGGGTATTTCTGGCGCGCTCTCTATTGAGAGGACACCTGAGAGTTGCTGTGCGCTCGCCACGCTGCGCTTTGGCCCCCTTCCGGTTCCTATAGTGTCGCCTGTTTCCCGTCTGTCTTCCCCTTGGCTTCCAGCCCTCGCTCTGCATCCTTGTTCCCAGTGTTCGTTCACCCTGCATGACCGCTCTGTTCTCCCTTCTGGTACCCCCTTGTGTGCTTCCTCCCGGTCCTCTCCCCTCTAGTACCTGCTCCCTGTCTGTCTACCCATCCAGTAGTCCTGTTAGGTCCTCTACCTCTCAGTCCAGTACTCCTGCCTACGGGCGCCTCTTGTCCTTGAGCCGCCCCTCCTGGTACCGGCTGTCGCGGTTCTGTCCTCGGTGGTCTTGCCCCAAACGATCCCTGTATAGGGGTCGGTCTTCACCTGGAGCGCTCGACCCCCGGGGCTCCAGATCCGCGACCCAGAGGGTCCACTCTCGGACGTCCTTTTCCGAAAAACGTCACAGTACTCTCAGGCCATGGACCCCGCCGGTGCCACGGCTGCCACGCAGAAGGAACTGTTGTTCCTGCGTGAAAATCAGGCCCGAATCATGGCTTTTATGAAGTCCATGGACACCCGTTTGTCCGCTATGCAGACCTCTGACCCCGGGCATGCTCCCCTCCTAGCCAGCCTGCAGCAGGAGCTCGCGCAGCAGCGCGATGCCCAGTCCCACGTTTTGGGGTATATGGCGTCCATCGATGACCGACTGCTTGCCTTGCAGTCCGCTGCAGTCGTCTCTAACCCTCCCAGGGACGCCGTCTCCTCCCCGCCCCCCCGCCTGGGTAAGCCTCCCAGATATGGTGGAGATCCTAAACTTTGTCGGGGCTTTTTAAACCAGTGCAGACTGCACTTCGAGCTGTTGCCCCAACAATATCCCACGGATCGCGCCAAGGTGGCGTTCATAGTATCCCACCTCGAGGGAGAAGCCCTGTCCTGGGTGAACCCTCTTTGGGAGAGGGATGATCCCGTCGTAGCGAATATCCAGAACTTCCTGGAAACATTTCGTAGGGTGTTTGACGAACCCGGCCGCTTGGCTTCTACCACAGAAGCTCTCTTTAATCTCCGCCAAGGGTCGCTTACTGTGGGGCAGTACGCCATCCGTTTTCGGACGTTGTCGTCTGAACTCGGATGGAATAATGAGGCACTTGTGGGTGCCTTCTGGAGAGGCCTTTCCAGCAAGATTAAAGACGAGCTAGCCGGTCGGGATACCCCCACCTCTCTGGAGGACCTTATAGCCCTGGCTACGCGCATAGACCTCCGTTTTTTGGAGCGCTCGCGGGAATCGGTTAGAGAACGCAGACCCTTCAGGCTATATCAAGCGCCCATTCCACGCTCTGCTGCTCCCTCTACTAGCAGTGTCCCCGAGCCCATGCAGGTTGATCGGGTCAGGTTGACTGAGCAGCGTCGCAGAGAGAGGATGACTAACGGGCTCTGCCTGTACTGTGGTGGGGCTAATCATTTCATCCGCACTTGTCCTGAGAGGCCGGGAAACACCTCCACCTAGGTCAGGTAAGAGAGGTCTCCCTAGGTGATCATAATTCCTCTCTGCCTCTTACCCTTTCAGCCTTAATTATTTCAGGACGGGAGCGCAGATCTGTGGAGGCGTATGTGGACTCGGGTGCGGCTGGCAATTTCATCCGGCAGCAAGAGGTGGACCAACTTCAGATTCCGGTGGTTATCCTAAAAGACCCACGGGCTATCACCTCCGTCGATGGAACACCCCTTCCCGGGCTCGTTACCAGGATCACGACCGAAGTGGACTTACAAATTGGAGCGCTTCATTTTGAAAAGATAGCCTTCTATGTGCTGCCTAAATTGTCTCACGCTGTCCTCCTCGGATTACCCTGGCTTCGGCTGCACGAGCCAGTTGTCGACTGGCGCTCAGGGGAGATCCTCCGCTGGGGTCAATCCTGCCACACTCGTTGTTTGCAATCCGTCCTCCATCCTCGTCTCCTACCTACGCCGACCAATCTCACGGGTCTCCCCGCACCGTACTACGCGTACGCCGACATTTTCAGTAAAAAAGAAGCGGAGTCTCTGCCTCCGCATCGGGCCTATGACTGCCCTATCAACTTGCTTCCTGGAGCCACTCCGCCCAGGGGGAGGACGTATCCCCTATCTCCAGCAGAGACCTCGGCCATGACTGAATACATCCGGGAGAACTTGGCGAAGGGGTTCATCCGAAAGTCCTCGTCCCCAGCTGGTGCAGGCTTCTTCTTTGTTCGGAAGAAAGACGGATCTCTTAGACCATGTATCGACTACCGGGGCCTGAACAATATTACAGTTAAGAATCGATACCCACTTCCACTTATCCCAGAACTCTTTGACCGGCTGAGAGGGGCTCGAATCTTCACGAAGCTGGACCTGCGGGGAGCCTACAATTTGATCCGGATTCGCGCAGGCGACGAATGGAAGACGGCCTTCAATACCCGTGATGGTCATTATGAGTATTTAGTCATGCTGTTTGGTCTCTGCAATGCTCCAGCTGTCTTCCAGGAGTTCGTTAATGAGGTGTTTCGGGACCTTCTGTACACTTGCGTAATAGTGTATTTAGACGATATCCTCATCTTCTCGCCTGACATTCCCTCCCATCGGAGAAGCGTACGCATGGTCCTGCACCGTCTCCGGGAGAATCACCTCTACGCCAAGATTGAGAAGTGTCTCTTCGAGCAGACCTCGTTACCCTTCTTGGGGCATGTCATCACAGATTCCGGTCTGAAGATGGATCCCGAGAAACTCTCGGCGGTACTCAAGTGGCCCCGTCCTGTCGGAATCAAAGCCATCCAGCGTTTCCTCGGATTCGCGAATTATTACCGACAGTTCGTGCCGCATTTTTCCTCGTTGACCAAACCTATCTCGGCCTTGACCCGCAAAGGAACTAAGCCTGATCACTGGTCCTCCGAGGCGGAAGATGCCTTTCTGGCGCTGAAACGCTCCTTTGCAGCAGCACCGGTCCTACATCGGCCGGTGGCCAGTAGGCCTTTTGTTCTTGAAGTGGACGCCTCCTCCACCGGAGCTGGGGCGGTCCTCTCCCAGCGAGTTCCCCCTGGACATCTGGTCCCCTGCGGGTTCTTTTCCAAGTCCTTTTCGCCAGCAGAGTGCAACTACTCCATCGGTGATCGGGAGTTGCTGGCCATCAAGATGGCTCTGGAAGAGTGGCGGTACCTGCTCGAGGGGGCTGTGCACCCCTTTACCATCTTCACGGACCACAAGAATTTGGCCTATCTGCAGTCTGCCCAAAGGCTCAATTCTAGACAAGCCAGATGGGCCTTGTATTTTTCTCGATTCGACTTCCAGCTTCACTTCCGGCCCGGTAATAAGAACACCAAAGCAGATGCACTTTCCAGATCTCTACAGTCGCCAGAAGAGGACGAGAGCCCCTCGTATATTATCGAGCCTGCCAAAGTGATCACCGTGGCCCTGGTGAACTTTTCTACTCCTCCACCAGGCAAGACCTTCGTGCCTCAGAATAAACGTCTGGAGGTGTTGCGCTGGGGGCACTCCTCCAAGGTTGCGGGGCACGTGGGGTCCAAGAAGACTCTATCGCTTCTCTCACGTTATTACTGGTGGGCCACCCTTCGCCAAGACGTGGCAGATTTTGTTGCCTCTTGCTCAACCTGTGCGCAGAACAAGGTTCCAAGAACTTTGCCCTCCGGTCTTCTCCATCCGTTGCCGGTGCCGGAGGCCCCTTGGCAGCAAATTGCCATGGACTTTATAACCGACTTGCCCTGCTCAGCTGGTTGCACCACCATCTTAGTCGTGGCGGACCGCTTCTCTAAGATGGCTCATTTTATCCCCCTGGCCGGGCTGCCCTCCGCTCCGAAGTTGGCCGGGATCTTCATCCATCAGATCTTCAGGTTGCATGGTCTTCCCCTACGGATTGTGTCTGATTGAGGGGTCCAATTTACTTCTCGCTTCTGGAGGGCTCTATGTCAGCTTATGGGTACGTCCCTCGACTTCTCCTCCGCCTATCACCCGCAGACCAATGGGCAGGTAGAGCGGATTAACCAGGACCTAACGACTTACCTGCGCCACTTCTCCAACGCCCACCAGGATAATTGGGTCTCTCTTCTACCCTGGGCTGAATTCGCCCATAATAACCACCCCAGTGAGTCGACCACCAAAACTCCGTTCTTTGTGGTTTCTGGTCGCAATCCTGGTGTTCCACTACCCTTTGTCGCCTCTTCAGGAGTTCCCGCAGCTGATGCCCTCGCCACAGAATTTTCGAATATTTGGAAGGAGACCAGAGAGGCTCTGGTGAAGACCAGTGCCCGAATCAAAAGACATGCAGACAAGAGACGGAGGGACCTTCCCCCGTACCACCCTGGTGATAAGGTCTGGCTCTCAACCAAGCACATCCGCCTGAAAGTTCCTTCCTATAAGCTGTGTCCTCGTTACATCGGTCCCTTCGAGGTACTAAAACGCATCAATGAAGTGTCTTACAAACTGAGGTTACCGGCTTCACTCCGGGTCCCTAACGCCTTTCACGTCTCGCTCTTGAAACCTGTAGTTCTGAATCGGTTACAACCGGTTTTCGTTGCCCCTCCTTTACCTATAGGGTCGGATGACATCTTTGAAGTAAAAGATATTTTAGCCATGAAGAGAGTCAGGGGGAAGACTTTCTTTCTCATTGAGTGGAAGGGATTTGGTCCTGAGGAAAGGTCTTGGGAGCCTCAAAAGAATATCAACGCTCCTCTAATACTAAAAAAGTTTCTGGCCAATCTCAGAAAGGGGGGATGTAAAGAGGGGGGTACTGTCATGTCGGTGGTCACGGCTGCACCCGCTCCCGCCCCTCCTCCAGCGGCGACCGCCGCCACCTCCTCCTACCGGCGTCCTCGCCGCGGCGCGCTCCCACGCTCTGCCTCCCCTCCTGTGACGGCTCCGCGCTCCTTCCTTAGGGCGCGCGCGCGCACCAGCGTCCCCTCTTCCGCCTACGGGGGGTGGCGCCGGGGGCGGCACGTACCGCCCGCTTCCGGACCCTAGGGTATTTCTGGCGCGCTCTCTATTGAGAGGATGCCTGAGAGTTGCTGTGCGCTCGCCACGCTGCGCTTTGGCCCCCTTCCGGTTCCTATAGTGTCGCCTGTTTCCCGTCTGTCTTCCCCTTGGCTTCCAGCCCTCGCTCTGCATCCTTGTTCCCAGTGTTCGTTCACCCTGCATGACCGCTCTGTTCTCCCTTCTGGTACCCCCTTGTGTGCTTCCTCCCGGTCCTCTCCCCTCTAGTACCTGCTCCCTGTCTGTCTACCCATCCAGTAGTCCTGTTAGGTCCTCTACCTCTCAGTCCAGTACTCCTGCCTACGGGCGCCTCTTGTCCTTGAGCCGCCCCTCCTGGTACCGGCTGTCGCGGTTCTGTCCTCGGTGGTCTTGCCCCAAACGATCCCTGTATAGGGGTCGGTCTTCACCTGGAGCGCTCGACCCCCGGGGCTCCAGATCCGCGACCCAGAGGGTCCACTCTCGGACGTCCTTTTCCGAAAAACGTCACAGTGTGGGGGTAAGAGTGACTGCACATCATGAAGTGGGGGTAAGGGAGACTGCACATGATGAAATTGAAGGGGGATAGGGGGCTGCAAATGATGAAGGGGCACTGCAGATGAAGTGAGGGGTGATAGGGGACTGCAACGGATGAAGGGGACTTCAAATTAAAGTGCGGGACTGCAAATGATGATGTGAGGGAGAGGACGCGAGACTGCAAATGATGAATTCAGTGTGAGTGACGGGGCACAGCAATTTAATTGAAGGTGGGGGGTGAGGAGAGTGAATCATAAATTGAAGGTGGGGGGAGAGGAGAGCAAATGTTCTATCTGGAGAACAAATAAAGAATTTTGAGTGTGGGGGAGTAAGTGATGTATTGAATGTGGGGTAGAGCAGTTGATAATGAATAGAGGGTGGGAGAGAAAGACATGACAATGAATTGAGGCAGGAGGGGCATGTAAATATAATGAATCGGTGTTAGGGTTAGAGCGGGAGGTACATAATGGGGGGGTGTTGAGGTTGAAGTGCCTGGTAATGAATTGGGGGAAAGAGTACAGGTGCTAATTTATATATTAAATGGGGAAAGTGACATTTATAGTTAGTGGGTGCACAGTGGTGGATTATAATTTATATTTGGAATGGTGGGTTGCATAATAACCAATTATGTATTAATGGTGGGTGCACGTCTGTATTCAGATGTGTAGTGTAGAAGGGAAAAAGTGGGGAATGTGCTCTGGAAGCCGTGCTCTAGGTAACTGTGTTATTTCATGCAGAGACGAGTCTTGGCTGGAAGAAGTGATGGCGGTCTGTACTGGATGAAAAAGAAAAGCAAAGATGAAGGACTTCAGCTAGAGATGTCACTGGTGAGTCAGTGTGTTACCTGCACACTGTCAGTAAATATAGAGTTCCTGTATACAATTGCACTTAGTATTGTGTTTTTAATTAATGATCAGTATTCTAGTATTCAGTCACTATCTGGTGGTAATATGTGGTCTGGTCATGGTGTGGCGCTATTTGTTTCATGTATGTGGTATTAATCGGTGACTATGTGGTCTGGCCATGGTACGGCGCTATTTGTTCCTTGTATGTGGTATTATTCGGTGACTATGTGGTGGTAATATGTGGTCTGGTCATGGTGTGACGATATTTATCCGGGTATTCAGCATGTTAATGTTCGGGGGGGGCACTTTTTCGATGTTCGCCCTGTTGGCAAAATTCCCTAGAAACTGCCCTGAGGCTACGGTCCTGAAGAAAGGTCGTGGGTTCCTGCTCGATCGGTCCATGCGGATCGGTTGGTCCGGGCCTTTCACGCCAAGTACCCTGAGAGACCTGGGGGTCCGGTGGCCCCCCAATGAGAGGAGGGTACTGTCATGATCCAGGACGGGGTTTCGCTTTGGCCCGTCCTGATCAGACTGGTGGTTAATTGTTCCGCCTCTCTCTGGCAGAGGGCGGCTATTTAATGCTCACTGGACCTAGGTCCGGTGTCAGTTATACTCCTGCCCTCGGCTGAGTTAGTTGACCTTGTGCGTTCATGTGCCTTGTGCCTGATATCTTGCTTGCTTGTTTGGTTTTGATCCGGTTCTGTCCTTGTTACGAGTTCTGCCTGTCCCTCTTGTACTGCGCTACCTCTCGTGTAGGACTCTCTGCTTGTGACCCGACTTCTCTCTGCTCGTCCCCTTGGTACCACGTCGCCCTCTTGTGTATGACCTTTGGCTTTGCCCATACTGTGTGTGACCTTCGTTTTGCCTGACTCTGAGTTGTTGTATGGTGTCCTGTCATATCTGAAAGCAGGACGCTAAGCTCCTCCCCCTTGCAGTCACATGACCTAGGTCCTGTGCCAGCTTGCTAACTTCAGCATCCACAGGTCTTTTAGCACTGTTTCTGTACTCAGGACACGCGCACTGGCTCAGTGAGCGAGTGTAGTGCGGTGTTCCTGACAACCTCCTTAAGGTAGCTAAGTGAGTTCAACAAACAAGGACGATAAGACAACCTGTCATGTATGCTGGAGCACAAGGAAATCAATGGAGACGTAGCAGGGGACCTAGGGACCTAGAAACAGTGAGGTGGAGAATTGTGGAGGAAATGGACATTACTCTCGCCACTGCAAAAACCCTACTAAGGAGAATAAGAAGACAGATCTTTCACCTCCTTCACCTTCAGACTAAGAAACTGGCAACCCAGTGATAAATTAGTACCCTTTTCTTGTCCCCTCCGAACTTGGTACTGCCTTGATGACCACCATAGCAAAGCCAGGGAGGGGAGAGGAAGAAATTTTGATTGACACTGTGGTACGCAAAGACTTGATAGTGCCCAGACATGATTACTAACGAGATTGTGGAATGTGTGGGGAGGTAGAGGAACAAATGACTAAAGCCCCAATGACTAAACAAATAAGACTAAAATTACAAGATAGCCAAGAGGTACTTACAAAACTTATTGTTAGTGACAATACCCCTATGAATTTACTGTCATTGAAAGAAGGGACCACTCCTCCTGGTTTAAAGCAATACCCATTGAGCCTAGCCAAATCAATGGCCCTGAGCAGGGATATTAAAGAGTATGTTAAGGCAGGGGTTCTGGTGCAAAGAACTTCTCCCTGCAAACACCCCTTTGTATCCCATAAAGAAAAAAGGACCCAAGGGTTCCCCTGACACTTACAGAATGTTTCATGACTTAAGGGCTATTAATGATGTTACAGAGAGTGTGACCTCAATTGTCCCTGACCCACACACATTTGTCACAGATCCCAGTGATGTCAAAATGTTTCACAGTTATTGATTTGGCGAATGCATTTTTCTCTGTACCGCTGCACCCTAACTGTCAGTATCTTTTTCTTTTACTCATGAAGATAAACAATATTGTTGGACGGTCCTCCAACAAGGGGGAAAGAAATCCCCTGCCATCTATTCAGCAGCGATGGCAGGGATCCTTGAGTCGTGGCAACCACCTAATTCACAGATTGTACTATTACAGTACGTGGATGACCACTTGGTCTTCTGCCCGGACCAGTTGTCCTGCAGAGAAGCTACTGGTTTCTTGCTATTCTTTTTAGCAGGAAAGGGTTGCAAGGTCTAACGTGACAAATTACAGTATTGCAAACAAAAGGTGACATTTTTGGGACATTTTATTGCCGAAGGTACAAGACACCTGACTGAAAATAGAAAACAGGCAATTCAAAATCTCCCTTTACCCAGGTCACACCAGCATCTACGCACTTTCCTAGGCTTGGTGACCTACTGTAGGCCTTGGATAAGGTCTGCTTCACAAATGATGCAACCACTCTATGACTGCTTGTCATCAGACCCCTACGATCTCACTCAAGAAGCAATTGATTCCTTCCATTCTCTCAAACTGCTCATTGTGTCAGCCCCGGCCTTAGGCATTCCAAGCTATGACCAGCTATTTTTCTTGTTTTGCACAAAACAGGGAGGACATGCTGCCGCAGTACTGACACAACATGGAGGAAAACAGAGACCAATAGCTTACTACTCAGCACAATTAGACTCAGTGATCAGAGGGTCACCTACGTATGCCCGTGCAGTAGGAGCAGCTGCACTACTACTAGGAAAGGCATGTGAGATCACGCTGACTTTTCCTTTGACAATTTATTCCCCACATGACATCCATTCCATACTCGTACAAGTTCAACCAAAACATCTGTCTATGGCCAGACAGCTCCGAATTGAATGTGCTCTACTAATTCCTGAGTATGTCACCCTCAAAAGACGTAGCGTTCTGAATCCAGCCACCTTCCTGCCTCTGGATTCAGAAAAGGGGGAATTTGTGACCGAATTAGCAAGTGAGGAAGAATGCTTTGACATGACGCATGGACATGACTGCATAGAACTGATGAGTCAGGAGACAGTGGGGTTTTTGCACATGTTCATGAAAAACCCTGTTCCTAATGTAGATTTTGAGCTGTTTGTTGATGGCTCCAGATACCACCAGGATGGATGATTCTACACTAGATATGCAGTGGTAACCTCACATGAGGTATCGGCACAGGAGGCAGAGTTGATGACACTCACTGAGGCGCGTAGAGCCGCTGCAGGTAAAGTCGATAACATTTACACAGATTCGAATTATGCATGGAGAATAGCCCATGATTATGGCCCTACATGGAGAAGCAGAGCATTTCTTATATTAGCCGGTAAGCCCATTAAAAATGCAGAGCTGGTGAAACAATTAATGGAGGCATTGATGTTACCAATCCAGGTTGGCATTGTCAAGCTAAAAGTGGATCGCCCGCCAGGGCAGTGGGGTACTTGGTACCGGGCCGGTATTTCACAGGGAAGTGTCACAGTAGCGGTGACCCGGTCCGTGGCCCTGGGCGTCCATGTAAGGGAGTGAAGTGATGGAATAAAGTTTATGAATAGTTGATTCGTGATGCCACCTGTGGTGTTCAGCAACGAAGATGTTAAGCCGACGCTGCAGACAGATCCGCTGGGACAGATGGTGTGGTGTAGCCAAGATGTTATAACCCTCCACAGGCAGGGCTGTTGTCCCAGGGCAGTGTAGATGGGTGCTGGGAAGGAAGGTGCAGTGTCAGGCACAGAGATGTAGCAGTGCCGGGGAGGTTGCAGCAAGAAGGCAAGGACACAATAGGTTGCAGTTTCTTTACCTTTACTTGGCAAATGCAGTCCAGGGTCCTGAGTACAGATGGCACAGGAGCTGGTTAGCCTGGAAGCAAATCAGGAATCACTCTGGCAGATGGGTTGTGCAGTCTCCTTACTAGCGCTCTCAATGAAATACTCCCAGTACTGAGTTACACTGGAGTTCCTCCTTTCTGATGTTATCCACACTCCACTCGCATGGCAGACAGCCGTAGCCTTCTATCTCTCTTGGCTCACCTGTCGCTGTTGTGCCTCCGAGGATTATGTGGGAATAGAGAATTTACAGCTTCCCTTTCCTCTGGTTTCTGGTGCAGGACCGTTAGTATCCATACACCCTTG
The DNA here is from genome assembly GCF_039654945.1 of Dendrobates tinctorius. Taxonomy (NCBI): domain Eukaryota; kingdom Metazoa; phylum Chordata; class Amphibia; order Anura; family Dendrobatidae; genus Dendrobates; species Dendrobates tinctorius. Next base: position 49,148,456 of record NW_027361675.1, read on the forward strand.
GAGACCAGGCTCCAGATCATGCGCTATCACTGAGACTGAGCTCACCACTTTCCTCAGTCTCCCCAGCTCTTCTCCTCCACGTCTGCACATGACACCCTCCTCACACTAACTGACTCACTCCTTCCTGGCCCCCAGAGACAGCTCCTTCCCTCAGTTCTGGGTTCAGAGCTCCTTCTGCTGACCCGGAGTGGGAACTGTGTGGCATGCAGTGATTAACTGCCAGAGAGACCCTTCATTGCTTCCAGGCGTGACATCACTCTCCCTAGGAGGAAGGCAATGCCACTGTGGCGACCATACTCTTGGGGGCGCCATATTCCCCCATAGTGCAATTCAGCACTCCTGGGCTGAAGAAAAACATGTAACCAATATAAACAAGTAAACAATTATAAGTGTACAAGATTCAAAAAGGAAAAATTTACAAAAACCAAATGCTCAAAAAGAGTCCTACGACGATAAGTCCATGCGCCAATGTCCATGGTCCCATTCCTGGGCAATTGGTGAACTATATACAGGTTCTAACAGAGTCTCTGTAGGCACAAAACTTGAGAAAGATTACATATTTACATTTTTATTAAACCATTCACTATTACTATAGAACATTAGACACTATCATTATTTACTTTAACTTACTTATATGCAAAATCTGATGGGCGGTATACCTTGGGTACTACGGGTAGACCTATGTAGCTCTTGTGTGGGTAAACTTGGGAGTAGCCGTCTGTGAACTCTTAGACTCACTGTGGGCATGACAGATTCACCACTAGCAGGGCAAGGATTCTCTGGCTCCACTGCTGGTGTGGCATTCGCTGCCTGAATTTCCTGATTTTCAACGTTCTCTTGAGTATCTGCTACTTCAATTGCAGTAGGCTGGGGAAAGGTTAGGACAGGAACTACAATGGCAGGACCCATTCTTGTCCAGTTTGCAGGGAATTCACCAAGTACAGTGCTGACCTTTTCTTCCTCTTCTTCAATGGGCTGAAGATTGTTTTGTTCTTCCATCCTTTCTTTTAACTGGTCAGGGCACAGTTTCAGATGATCCCTTGATACTGCTGCTGAGGTTTCACCCCCATCCTTACTGATAAGGTACACTTTGGTGTTATAGAAGTTTGATGGTAAGATGGTGTATGGTTTAGCTTCCCATTGGTCATCCAATTTATGCAGCCTTCTTTTCCTCTTGAGGACTTGTTCTCCTGGTGACAAGGGAACTGCAGGTGCATTTTGGTTGTAGTTCTTTTCTTGTTTTTGTCTTGCCTGAGCTAGACTCTTTTCCACACACTCTTGTACCCTTCGATATTGCTGTTGCCTTTCTGTATCCCAGTCAGCATCTGGGGATATTACTTCAGGGGTAAGGACTTCCATATCCAAATCAATAGGCAACTTGCCAGGCCTCGCTCTCATTACGTAGGCTGGAGTGCAGTTGATGGAATTCACAGGAATGTGATTGTAGAGGTCTACAAGATTTGGCAACTTTTCTGGCCACAGATTCCTCTCGTCCAAAGGCAAGGTCTTCAGTAGGTCAATCACTACCTGGTTCATCTTTTCACACATGCCCTTGGTCTGTGGATGGTACAGGGTTGTCCTGATCTTCTTGCAACCTTACAAGTTACAGAATTCCTGGAACACTTCTGCCTCGAAAGCTGGACCTTGATCTGTAAGCACTCTCTCAGGGTAACCGTGTGGTCGGCAAAAGAGCTGTTGGAATTCTCTGGCTGCTGTCCTCGCTGTTTGGTCATTGACAGGCACTACTACCAGGAATCTCGAGTAGTGGTCAACAATGGTAAGAGCATAAATGTAGCCGGAACGGCTTGAGACCAGCTTCACATGGTCCAGGGCGACCAACTCAAGTGGTTGCTTGGTTATTATTGGCTGCAAAGGAGCTCGCTGGCTGTTACGGTCCTTTCTGCGCAGGTTACATTGTCCACACTCCCGGCACCAATTTTCAATAGCCTTCCTCATACCATCCCTGTAGAGTCTCTCCCGGAGCAAGGCTTCCAACTTCTTCCATCCGAAGTGTCCAGCTCCATTGTGGTATGCTTCCAGGACCATCGATGCCTCTCTCTTTGGGACTACCACCTGCCAGACCAACTCATGAGTGCGGGCATTGATACTCCTCCGACACAGCTTTCCTTCATAGATGAAAAGTCTGCCTCTTTCCTTCCACAACTACTGGGTTTCTTCAGGAGCATCTGAATCCGGGCGTGAGTCAGCTTGTGACAGCAGCTCCTTTACCAGGCGGACTGCAGAGTCACTATCCTGGGTTTCTGCCCAGTCATGATGAGGCAATGGATTGAGGGTAGCCTCTTTCAGGATAGACCGTCTGTTCCTCACTCCTTGGGCACGTTGGGCCGCAATTGGCCGGTGGAAGGCATGTAGCTCTATTTCTTAGAGTGCCTCTGGGGTCTTCTCCTGCATCTGGCAGATTGGGCATTCTGGACAGTGCATCAGCATTGGCATTCTTGTGCCCTGCTTGGTATTTGATTGTAAATTCATAGTTAGACAGCCGAGTCATCCATCGCTGCTCCAATGTGCCTAGTTTTGCGGTGTCCAAGTGAGTCAACGGGTTGTTATCCGTGAAGATGGTAAACTTGCTGAAGCTAGGTAATGCTTGAATCATTCAGTCACAGCCCAGACTATGACAAGGAACTCCAGCTTGAAGGAACTGTAGTTGTCAGGGTTCCTTTCAGTGGGACGAAGCTTCCTGCTGGCATAGGAGATCACTCTTTCTTTGCCATTCTGTACCTGTGACAGTACTGCGCCCAGTCCCACGTTGCTGGCATCAGTACACAGAACAAACGGTTGGTCATAAGGTAGGTCAGAACTTCATCTCCTGTGAGAGCCATCTTCAGTCGAGTGAAGGACCTCTCCAGCTCCTCATTCCATTCAAATGTAGGACTCTGCTTTCTGGCCTTCTTGGGCTGACCCACCAGAAGATTTTGCATAGGAGTGGCTATCTCAGTGAAGCCTTTGATGAACCTTCGGTAGTAGCCTACCAGCCCGAGGAATTGACGTACTTCATGGAGGTTGCTGGGCTTCTGCCAGTCCCAGATGACTGTGACTTTGTCAGGATCTGGTGCCACACCTTCTGCACTCACTACATGACCGAGGTACTGAACCTTGGGCTTCAGGAAGTGGCATTTGGAAGGCTTCACCTTCAGACCAAAGTTGGACAATGCTTCGAACATCTCAGCCAGGTGCTTCAGATGGTCTTCATAAGTCTTAGAGAAAACAATGACATCATCAAGGCACAACAGGTCTGTCTCGAAGTTCTTGTGCCCACGACAGCATTCCATTAGCCGTTGGAATGTCCCTGGAGCGGTGCAGAGCCCGAATGGCATGTAGTTGAACTCACAGAGACCCATTGGGGTGGTAAATGCTGTTTTCTCCTTGTCTGCCTCTGCCACGGGAACTTGCCAATACCCCCTAGTGAGATCCAAGGTGGAAAAATAGCAGTTTTAAGTGCGACTAATGACTCTTCAATTCTGGGTAATGGGTAGGCATCCTTATGTGTAATGCTGTTAATTTTTCTGTAATCAACACTCATTCTCATGGTATCCTCTTTCTTTTTCACAAATACTATTGAAGCTGCCCAGGGGCTACAACTGTCTCTGATCACCCCAGCTTCCTTCATTTCCCGCAACATACTTTTGGCACACTGGTATTGTGTTGGGGGTATAGGCCGGTACCTTTCTTTTATGGGTGGATGGTCTCCAGCGGGGATATGGTGTTGAACCCCTTTTGCCTTCCCAAAATCTAGAGGGTGTTTACTGAATACCTGCTCATACTCTTGAGTCACCCGGTAAACCCCGTTCTTTTGGTATGAAGGGGTGGAGTCAGTTCCCACCTGCAGTTGCTGGCACCACTCCTCCAGCTGCTTTACAGAGCCATTGTCCTCCATCTGGTCGGATGAGACCAAGGGCTCTGCTGCCTGTATTGCGTTGTTACTGACAGTAAGCAGCTTAGCAACTGTGGCATACCGAGGTATTGTGGCCTCCTCCTACCCACAATTCAAGAGGCGTACAGGTACTCTCCCTTTGGGAACATCAACTACCCCTCCAGCTGTCAGGACAGTGGGCCGGCTATCAGAGTACACTGGCTCTACCACTGCTTGGTAATCTTTCCCTCTGAGGCCTATAGCTGCCCGACACCAAATTAGCATTTCACATCTGGGGGGTATCGCAATGGGGAAAGAATCACTCACTCTGATGCTGCCAATTTCTTCGCCAGAGAGTTCTACCTGCTGTCTTTGCATCAGGGCTCTGATCTCCTTCTGCAGGACTCATTGTTCACTGGAACCAGCAGTCTCAGCCACCTGTTGCAATAAGACAATAACCTCGGAAAGACAATTTTCAAACACATTGGTACCAAGAGTCATCACTGGGTTACATTCTCGTCGATCAATATCCACAACTATCAGACCTTGAGATTTTAACTCTACTCGACTCACTTTAACAGTAATTTCTTTACATCCCACTTGCGGTAAAGACTGATCATTACTGGCAACTACTGTGAGTTCATCACTTGGGCCACGGGTAAGTTCTGAGTCAGCCCAATACTGCTTGTAAAGGATATACGGCATAGTGGTCACCTGAGAGCCAGTGTCCAGCAAAGTGTTCATGGGGATGCCATCAATCACCACGGGGAGGACCGGTCGCCCTCCAACATACTTGGCTCACCAGTTCCTTGGGCCTTGTGGTCCTACTCCTGGGAGTTGGCCCTCTGTCCTAGGGGTTACTCGCTTAAAGGACAGAATCTTGCGAGGTGGCCTGCCTTGTGGCAGTGACGACAGATGGGACGTCCGTTCTGGTCATAGCGATCGCTGTTCCTCCCTCGGAGTGGCAGGATCCTCTTCCTCCGCATCCACGGGACATCCTCTGGAGTGGAGGCCTACTGGATCTTCTCCTTGGAGGACTCCTGCAGGGACTGCACGGGTTGGCAAGTGCAGCCATACCTTTGGTCAACTCCTGGACCTGAAGACGCAGTTCTGAAGATGGGTCATTGTCCAGAGTCTGTGCATCAGCCTCCACAGGGCTGAGGGGGAAAGATGTTGTTTCCTGGTGGTAGGTGATCACTGGGCGCCTAGGGGGTGCTGGACGGTTGACAGTTGGTTCATGCAGCACCCGGATAGCCCTGTCCTTGAAGTCTGCAAAATCCAGGTCAGGGTTCTGCAGGGCTATAATGCGCAGCTGTGCTCTGTGGGTACTGGATAGGAGTCCTTCAATAAACTGCTCCTTTAACAGTCGGTCTCCGTCCTGCATACTGTCTGGATCCATCTGCTTTATGGCTTGCAGCGCCTCCTGCAGGTTAAGAGCATAGTCCCGTATACTGTCCTGCACTCTCTGCTTACATCCAAAGAATCTCATCTTTATTTCAGCTGCAGAGCGGGTGTCAAAGGTGCTTCTGAGCTTAGCCAGGATCTTTTTAACAGTCTCTATCAGTGTCCTGCCAGGCTTTTACTTCTCTCTGTGCTGCACCTGTTAGCTGCCCAAAAAGAATGTTCAATTTCTGACTTTCAGACAGGGGATACACTTCGAACAAGCTGCACAGTCGCTCTTTGAATTCACTCAGGGTATGTGACTCACCCGAGTACTGCGGTAGCCAGGCTGCTCCCGCTATATAGGGCATGGACAGCGGCATTATGGGGACCGCTGCGGTGGGCGCTGATTCTTGCGGTGCCCTGGAGGCAGCGCTGGCTGCCGGATTCAGTGGCGCTGTTGGAGCCGCAGCTGCACTGGACCCTGCATCTGGTGGCGCTGGGAGGTTAGTGGGAGCGTCCGCTGCTACATTGGCATTGTCCTCAGACATTTTCTCTCCCCCTAGTTAACGTGGGCCAGGCCGCGGGGTTGCGCTGGCTTACCGGATGCCGCTCCTCAGCTGGATCAGGAACTGCAGGCCTCAGCTTCTCACTTCCCATGCGCTTTTCTCCTTTCACGCTTTTCGGCTGGCTCCGCCCACGAAGGTCTGCCCCCTTTTCTTCCCGTGCGCGCCAATCAGCGGGATAATGGCGGCAATGGCGCCAATTCCGCACACAGTCTATAGCACCAAACACAGTCTCTGACACACAGGACCCGGGGATACCGGGCTCCGTTAATCCTGTTCGGGACGCCAAAATGGATCGCCCACCAGGGCAATGGGGTACTCGGTACCGGGCCGGTATTTCACAGGGAAGTGTCACAGTAGCGGTGACCCGATCCGTTGCCCTGGGCGTCCATGTAAGGGAGTGAAGTGATGGAATAAAGTTTATGAATAGATGATTCGTGATGCCACCTGTGGTGTTCGGCAATGAAGATGTTAAACCGACGCTGCAGACAGATCCGCTGGGACAGATGGTGTGGTGCAGCCAAGATGTTATAACCCTCCACAGGCAGGGCTGTTGTCCCAGGGCAGTGGAAGATTGGTGTTGGGAAGGAAGGTGCAGTGTCAGGCACAGAGATGTAGCAGTGCCGGGGAGGTCGCAGCAAGAAGGCAAGGACACAATAGGTTGCAGTTTCTTTACTTTACCTTTACTTGGCAAATGCAGTCCAGGGTCCTGAGTACAGATGGCACAGGAGCTGGTTAGCCTGGAAGCAAATCAGGAATCACTCTGGCAGATGGGTTGTGCAGTCTCCTTACTAGCGCTCTCAATGAAGTACTCCCAGTACTGAGTTACACTGGAGTTCCTCCTTTCTGATGTTATCCACACTCCACTCGCATGGCAGACAGCCGTAGCCTTCTATCTCTCTTTGCTCACCCGTCGCTGTTGTGCCTCTGAGGATTATGTGGGAATAGAGCATTTACACCTTCCTATTCCTCTGGTTTCTGGTGCAGGACCGTTAGTATCCATACACCCTTGGAGACCAGGCTCCACTGGGACTGAGCTCTCCACTTTCCTCAGTCACCCCAGCTCTTCTCCTCCACGTCTACACACGACGCCCTCCTCACACTTACTGACTCACTCCCTCCTGGCCCCCAGAGACAGCTCCTTCCCTCAGTTCTGGATTCAGAGCTCCCTCTGCTGACCCGGAGTGGGAACTGTGTTGCATGCAGTGATTACCTGCCAGAGAGACCCTTCATTGCTTCCAGACGTGACATCACTCTCCCTAGGAGGAAGGCAATGCCACTGTGGTGACCATACTCCTGGGGGCGCCACAAAAGCACACACGAACAGTGACTCCATGGAGGTAGAGGGCAACAGAAGGGTGGACGAGGCTGCTAAAGTAGCAGCAAGGCGGCCTAGGGAGCAGTGAATGGTGGCGGGGGGTAAGCGTATTCCAGCCACACTGAGCCAAGATGTCCTGAAATCCCTTCAGCAACAGGTTTCCCAAACAGAGAAGGAACACTGAGGGAGAATGGGAGCTGAGCTGAACTCAAATGGAGTATGGGAGAATAAGGATAAATTGTGTTTTCCAAAATCCCTGTTCCCAATCTTGGTGCAAGCAACACATGGCCCCACTCACACCTCAAAAAGTCACATGTGTGCCATGATAAATGCCTTCTGGATCACTCCTGGCTTCAGTTTCGCAGCCGCAAAAGTCATACAATCATGCCTCATCTGTGCACAGCACAAACCAGGTAAAACAATAAAAGTCCCTAAGAAAGCGACATCTAGGCCTCTCTGTTGTGAATTCGCTTTCTGGCCTACCTCTGATTACTGCTGAAGGTGGTGGAGCTGGTCAGGTTGACGGAGGTGTTGCGAGTTCTTTTTCTGGGCTCCCTCTGGTGGTTACTGGAGGTAATGGAGCTGATCTGATTAACAGAGGCTTGCCACCTGATAATGAGGATGACGATTGGAGTTCTGGGGTTTCAGACTGGATTTAAGACAGCCAACTCCCTCTATCCCTGCTGGTTATTTTTTCCTGCCTCCTGCGGTCTTAGTTTCCAGCTCAGTCCCTGCATGCTCAGCTAAGTGTTCTTTTGCTATTCTGTTCACATTTGATCTGGCTTTGTCTATTTCAGCTTTGTGTGGGTCAGCCAGCTCCGGCTGGGGCTGTGCTGAATCAACATCCATATGTTACTGCTTGTGCCAGTTTGTTTTTGTCCCTTATTAGATTGTCCTCTTTTTGCTCTGCTTTCAGAATATATCAGAGTGCTGATATAGTGGGCGAAGTTGTGCGACTTCAGTATTTTTGCATCAGACGTGTTGGACCTTTTTGCAGGGTTTTTTGCGTGATTGCAGACAGTGTCTTTCCTTTCCTGTCCTGTCTAGTCAGTGTGGGCCCCATCATTTGCTCAGTCTATTTTCCTACCTGTGTTTGTGTTTTCATCTTGTCTCACCGAAAATATATGTTTGGGGGCTATCTATTCCTTTGGGGTCTGCTCTGGGGCAGTTTAGATTTCCCCTTTCTTGCTTTAGGCTTAGTTAGCTCTCAAGCTGTGCCGAGGCATCTAGGATCATCGTAGGCACGCTCCACAGCTACTGCTAGTTGTGTGGATAGGATCAGGGGTCTGCAATCTGCTTAGTTACCAACCTCTCTGGTTTTCTGTGGCTTAGCTTGGGCTTGCTCTCCTCCTCTGTGACCCAATCATACCAGAATCACCAGCCAAACCGCAGATTCCAGGGTACTCAAAAGAAGGAAAGAATTGTAAAAAAAAAAATCAGAGTTTTTTTTATATATTTTTTCCTCTTTTTCTCTGAGGCCGTAGGAGGATTTTTTTTTCTTTAATGGAGATTAGGCAATTGTCTAATCGTGTTGAGCAGCTCGCTGCTGAAGTGCGGGAAATTTCTGCCTATCTCGCTCAGTCATCTGCTGTTGAACCAAAAATCTCTACTCCTGATATGTTTTATGGGGATCTGTCTAAATTTTTGAATTTTAAGAATAATTGTAAACTATTTCTTGCCTTGAAGCCTAACTCATCAGGGAGCTCTGTGCAGCAGGTTAAAATTGGCATCTCCTTGCTGCACGGCGATCCCCAGGATTGGGCTTTTTCTCTGACACCTGGAGATCCTATTCTGACTAATGTGGACGCATTTTTTCAAGCTTTGGGGTTGTTGTATGATGAACCTAATGCAATTGATCAAGCTGAGAAAACCTTATTGGCATTGAACCAGGGTCAGGATTCTGCAGAGTTATATTGTCAAAAATTCCGAAAGTGGGCGGTCCTTACTAAATGGAATGACTATGCCCTAGCAGCTCTCTTTCGGGAAGGGTTTGGCAGAAACCGTAAAAGATGTTATGGTGGGATTTCCTGTTCCCTCTGGTCTTGACAATTCTATGTCATTGGCCATTCAAGTTGATCGGCGTTTACGTGAACGTAAAACTACACGAGAGGCATTGCCGCCTTTTGAACGAACGTCTGAACCCATGCAATGTGGTAGGGTTTTGTCTAGGGCGCAACGTCAGGAGTTTAGATGGCGTAATAAGCTGTGTTTTTTCTGTGGAGATGCATCTCATACTATTTCTGTCTGCCCTAAATGAGAAAAGTGTTTTGCTCACACATTTGCCTTGGGCAGTGTACAGCCTAAGTTCCTTTTGGCAATTACTCTGATCTGCTCCTTGTCTACATTTTCTGCTAAGGCGTTTGTAGATTCAGGAGCAGCTTTGAATCTGATGGATTTAGACTTTGCTAAATGTTGTGGTTTTCCCATGATACCCCTGCGGACTCCTATCCTTTTGAGGGGTATTGATGCTACTCCTTTGGCGGAGATTAAACCCCAGTTTTGGACCCAGGTGATAATGCGGGTCACCCCGGACCACCAAGAAAATTGTAAATTGTTGGTGTTGCACAATTTGCATGAAACTATTGTTCTGGGTTTTCCCTTGTTGCAAACTCATAATCCTATTTTGGATTGGAAATCTGTGCCTGTGGTGAGTTGGGGTTGTCAGTGTGTTCTTAGTGACACTCCAGTTTTCTCCACCTCTCCTCAGTCTCATGATATTCCAGATTATTTGGCTGATTTTTATGATGTATTTAGTGAGAGTAAGTCTGCATCTTTGCCTCCTCATAGGAGTTATGACTGTGCAATTGAGTTAATGCCCGGGTGTAAATTTCCCAAGGGTCAGCTTTTATACTTATCGGTACCCGAACATGATGCTATGCGATCTTATATCAAGGAGTAGTTTGTTAAGAGTCATATTAGACCATCCCCTTCACCTTTAGGTGCTGGGGTTTTTTTGTGGCCAAGAAAGATGGTTCATCAAGGCCTTGTATTGACTATCGTTCCCTTAACAAAATCACTGTTAAATATCAGTACCCGTTACCCCTGATTTCTGATTTATTTTCCAGTGTTAAAAGTGCCTGTTGGATTACCAAGCTTGACCTCAGGGGGCGTATAATCTTATTCGCATCAAGCACGGGGATGAATGGAAGACGGCATTTAATACTCCGGAGGGACATTTTGAGTACCTGGTGATGCCTTTGGGCTCACTAGTGCCCCTTCTGTCTTCCAATCTTTTATGAACGATATTTTCTGGGACTTTGTGGATAGGTTTTTGATCATTTATCTGGATGATATTTTGATCTTTTCCAGTGATTGGGATTCTCTTGTGGAACATGTCCATACTGTGTTTCGGATTTTGAGGGAAAATTCTCTGTATGTTAAGGGATCGAAGTGCCACTTTGGTGTACAGAGGATTTCATTTTTGGAATTCATTTTGTCCCCGTCGGCTATTGAAATGGACCCGGCCAAGGTACAGGCCATTTAAGATTGGGTTCAGCCCACTTCTTTGAAGGCTCTCCAGAAGTATTTGGGTTTTGCTAATTTCTACCATAAATTTATAAGTAATTTTTCTGGTATTGTCAAACCACTGACTGATCTAACCAAAAAGGGCGCTGATGTGGTGAATTGGTCTCCAGAGACAGTCTCTGCATTTCAGGAGCTTAAGCGGAGATTCATTTCTGCTCCGGTTCTACGGCAACCTGATGTCTAACTCCCAGGATGAGGTAGATGCTTCTGAGATTGGTGCAGGAGCCGTTTTGTCCCAAAAAGATCCAGTGACTTCTAAAATGAATCTCTGTGTCAGGATCCTGACAGCGCCGGCGTACAGCCTCCACTGAGCAGGGACTCACCCGCACTGTAGGGGGCCCGGGGACAGGTACGGCCGGAAAGTACAGATGCACAGGACCTGTGGAAGCTGAAGTTTAGCAAGCAGTCACAGGATCTACGGTCATGTGACTGCGAGGGGGCGGGGCTTAGCGTCCTGCTTGCAGAGATGGCAGGACACTATACCGAAAACTCAGAGTCAGGCAAAACGGAGGTCATACACAGTAGGGCAAGCGAGGTACAGGAGGGATATACAGATGGGAGGTCAGACAAAGCCAAAGGTCATACACAGTACGGGCAAGCGAGGTACAGGAGGGATACACAGATGGGAGGTCAGACAAAGCCAAAGGTCATACATAGTACGGGCAAGCGCGGTACAGGAGGGATATTCAGGAGGGAGGTCAGACAAAGCCAAGGGTCACACACAGCACAGGCAAAGCAGGTACAGAGTCAGCAAACCAGAGACGTAAACCATAACAGAGCAGGGTCAGAATACAAGGCAGGCGGACAATGATTGGCGTGATGCACGGACAGAGCAGGGTCGGGCACACTCAGATAGGAGTATAAGCGACAGGGGACGGCTCTCCCCTGAAGCTATAAAAACCCTTCCCAGATCCACAGAGAGGCTCTTAGAGTTAACTCCTACACCACCTACCCAAAACTCAAAACACACCATGACAGTACCCCTCCTTCAACGGGGGCCTCCGGACCCCCATGTCTCTCAGGATACCGAGCATGGTAAGCTCTAACCAGACGATCCGAATGCACTAACTTGGCTGGTACCCACGATCGGTCCTCCGGACTGTACCCCTTCCAATGTACAAGATATTGCAAGGAACCACGTACCCACCGAGACTATACAATGTTTTGCACTGCGAACTCCATATGACCGTCTACCAACACTGGAGTTGGTATGGAACCAGGTTCCTCTACCACGGAGCCTAATGGTTTGAGTAGAGACCTATAGAACACATTATGAAGTTTCAAGGATGCAGGGAGAAGTAAACGATATGCCACTGGGTTGATTACCTCGGTTATTACATAAGGGCCAATGAATTTAGGTCCCAGCTTGGCAGAAGGTAATTTTAAGGTTATGTTTCGCGTAGAAAGCCATACCTTATCCCCACACTGTAGTGTCAGACCCGGATCCCTCTTATTGTGAGCAAAACGTTTATATTTCTCTTGTGCTCTGGAAATGTTTGTCCGAACCTTAGCCCATAATTCACTTATTCTACTGATGGAGTCTTCCGCCCCTGAACAGCTTGAATCCAGCTGTGAGAACTCACCAAAGTGAGGGTTCAATCCATAATTAATAAAAATGGTGACCTACCCGTGGATTGGTTTATTCGACTGTTAAAGGCGAACTCCGCCAGTGGTAAGGCCTCGCACCAGTCGTCCTGTAACGTGGAAGTTAAACACCGGAGGATCTGTTCCAATGACTCATTGGTGCGTTCCATCTGTCCATTGCTGTCTGGGTGGAAAGCTGAGGAGAAAGACAGAGATATTCCCAACTTCCTACAGAAAGCCTGCCAAAGCTTAGCCACAAATTGTGTCCCACTATCCGAGACAATGTTAGTAGGTACCCCATGGAGGCGAACAATTTGAGAAAGGAAGTGTCGAGATAGAATTTCTGCAGACGGTAATTTAGTCATGGGTACAAAATGTGCCATCTTAGAGAATCTATCCACAATTACCCAAATTACCGTATTACCCCGAGAAGGAGGGAGGTTAGTGATGAAGTCCATGTACAAATGAGTCCGAGGCCTTCTTGGAATTGGTAAAGGCACCAATTCCCCGGCCGGCTGGCAATGAGAGCTCTTTGAACATGCGCAAACCCCGCATGCAGTGACATGTTTCTTAATCTCCCCCGACATACTTGGCCACCAGAAGACTCTTTTTATCTCTCACCTGTGGCAGCAATACCTGGATGAGCGCCCAGTTTAGAGTCATGAAACTCTCGCAGGAGATCGGAACGCAAGTGTTGCGGGACAAACAATTTTTTAGCGGGTTTGGACCTTGGAGCTAAAGTTGAGCCTCCATAATCTCCCGCTCCAGTTCCGATGACAGTGCAGCTAAAACTTCCCCAGGTTGAAGAATGGATGACGAGGATCAGGGGCAGACAATGGTTCAAAACTGCGTGATAATGCGTCTGCTTTCACATTTTTAGATCCTGGACGGAACGTAATCGAGAATTGAAATCGGGAAAAAAAAAGTGACCAACGGGCCTGTCTGGGGGTCAATCTCTTAGCAGTTTTGAGATATTCCAGATTTTTGTGATCAGTGATGACCGTAATCGGATGTTCTGCCCCTTCCAAAAAATGTCTCCATTCTTCAAATGCCAGCTTAATTGCCAGAAGCTCTCTATTCCCAACATCGTAGATTCTCTCTGCCGGAGAAAACTTTTTGGAAAAATAAGCACAAGGTCTAAGGTTAGTCAGGGTAGCTGGCCCTTGAGACAACACAGCCCCTACCCCTACCTCAGAGGCGTCCACCTCCACCACAAATGGCAAGGACGGATCTGGTTGCACAAGTATTGGAGCAGACATAAAACAATTTTTTTAAACCAGAAAGGACTGTTTCGCCGAGGGGGACCAATTTTTGATATCAGCCCCTTTGCATGTGAGATCAGTGAGAGGTTTCACAATCTGTGAGAAGCCCTTGATAAATCTACGGTAATAGTTTGCGAATCCCATGAAGCGCTGGAGTCCTTTCAGGTCCTGAGGTTGGACCCACTCCACAATGGCTTGCACTTTCTTGGGATCCATCCGAAACCCCTGTGGCGAGATTATGAGTCCCAAGAATGATAGCTCCTGGATGAAAAAAGTACATTTTTCAGGTTTAACAAATAATTGGTTTTCCCTGAGTCTTTGAAGTATCATTTTGACATGGAACAAATGAGACTCTTTGTCAGTCGAGTAACTCAGAATGTCATCCAAGTAAATGACAACGAAGCGGCTGATGAGGTCTGGAAACACCACATTAATGAAATTTTGAAAGACCGCTGGAGCATTAGTGATGCCAAACGTCATCACTAAATTTTCAAACAATCCCTCTGACGTGAGAAAGGCAGTTTTCAATTCGTCCCCTTCTTTAATTCTTATCAAATTATAAGCCCTTCTAAGATCCAATTTGGAAAACCATTTTGCCCCTGAAAGTTGGTTACACAAATCTGGAATCAGAGGTAAGGGGTACGTATTCCTGACAGTAATCTTGTTGAGTTCTCTGAAGTCGAGGCAGGGGCGCAGGCCACCATCTTTCTTTTTAACAAAGAAAAACTCTGCTTCTACCGGAGAAACTGAGGGTCTTATATGCCCTTTTCGGAGATTTTCCGTTATGTATTCCTTCATTGCCAGACGCTCAGGTCCTGGCAAATTAAATAAACGGGCTTTGGGCAATTTGGCCCCAGGGATTAGGTCTATAGTAAAAAAAAATAGAGGGGGAAGCCAGCACTGCTTAAGGTTAGAACGCATAAATTGGAGTGCATATGCACATAATGTCTAGCTGTATTCAAAAATGAGATATTTAGCAAAAAAATTGATCAATTCAATTGAGCCACCCCGCCGCGCCAAGGCAATCTCATATGGGGGGTCCTACTCTATATATTTTTAATAAATGCTGTGCCATTACGGCCTCCTAAATACATTTAGAGCATGACCACATCAAGTGCAATCTGTACCTGAACATTGCTGGATCGCTCCCATGAAGCCAGATGAAGCAAGTGCAGATGAAGGCCAACCAGGTCTGAACACAGACATATCAGGAATGGCCTCCACACATTGCCTGACCAGCAAACATAGATGAAGGGCTATTTGCTAAATATCTCATTTTTGAATACAGCTAGACATTATGTGCATATGCACTCCAATTTATGCGTTCTAACCTTAAGCAGTGCTGGCTTCCCCCTCTATTTTCTTGTTGTTGGTTTGTGGCTCACCACCACTGTTGCCGTGCACGCTTGGTTATGGCTGCCATAATTTTTCTGTGTTCATTGTGATGGATTAGGCTGCTGTGCACACACACGGCAGCCCCACCCTGCCCCAAGCTTTATTTAATTGTGCACCTGTGTCTGGACCAACATCGCCCTTCATCTATGTTTGCTGGTCAGGCAATGTGTGGAGGCCATTCCTGATATGACTTGTTCAGACCTGGTTGGCCTTCATCTGCACTTGCTTCATCTGGCTTCATGGGAGCGATCCAGCAATGTTCAGGTACAGATTGCACTTGATGTGGTCATGCTCTAAATGTATTTAGGAGGCCGTAATGGCACAGCATTTATTAAAAATATATAGAGTAGGACCCCCATATGAGATTGCCTTGGTGCGGCGGGGTGGCTCAATTGAATTGATCAATTTTTTTGCTAAATATCTCATTTTTGAATACAGCTAGACATTATGTGCATGTGCACTCCAATTTATGCGTTCTAACCTTAAGCAGTGCTGGCTTCCCCCTCTATTTTCTTATTAGGTCTATAGTGCAGTCAAATGACTTATGTGGAGGTAATGCCTCGGCCTTGCTTTCGGAGAACACGTCCTCGAAGTCCTTGAGGTACTCCGGAATACCCTCCAGACAAACAGAAGAATCACAGGCAGGTTTTGCAGGTGTAACACAGAACACAGGTTTATAGGTAAAGTCAATACATTTAGGACCCCACTTAACAATTTCTCTTATCTCCCAATCAATAACTGGGTTGTGCCGTTGAAGCCACGGCATTCCCAATACCAGTCCTTCAGGCAGGTTGTCCATGACAAAACATTTCATCTCCTCCACATGGGAGGAACCAACATGCAAAACAAAACTGTTAGTAACATAATGAATCCCCGAACGGGTGAGAGGGGAAGAGTCAATGGCCACGATTTTCAGAGGGGTCTCCAACCTGACTGTCCCTATCTTGACCCTGGAGATGGTACTGGAACTGACCAGGTTAAGTGATGAACCGCAGTCCACCAAGGCTGTAGAAATAAAATGACAGATGTGTACTACCAGTTCAACATTAAGTAGAAATTTAGGGCATGAGGAGAAAAGTACCTGGAGGTCTGGGTAGCCTCCTCGATCACTACCCAGACCTAGTAGTTTCCCGTCGGCTTGGAGGACGTTGGACATACTGGACAATCTCTCCTCCAATGTCCTGGTTCCCCACAGTAGAAGCAAAGTTGTTTCTCATGGCGGCGCTTCCTCTCTTTCTCTCTGACCGAGGTGGCACCAATTTCCATAGGCACAGGACTGGCCTCCACCTCTTTACTACTGGAAAACAAGGACGACTCGGAGTGCATAACCCCTCTGGCTCTGAGCTGGCGATCCATCTGCACGGCTTTGGTCATGGCTTCCTCCAGACTGTCAGGAGATGGATGCAGAGCCAGGGCATCCTGAAGGCGTTCTGACAGGCCCCTACGGAATAGTCCACGGAGAGCAGCATCATCCCAGGAGACTTCCGCTGACCACCGTCGGAACTCAGAGCAGAACCACTCTGCTGAGTGCCGACCCTGACGTGTGCTCATCACCATGTCCTCTGCCAAGCGAACCCTGTCTGGTTCGTCATAAATGCGGCCCAAGGCCTCAAAAAATGCATCCACAGTCATACGTTCTGGGGCTGTGGGGCTAGAGAGAACGGCCAGGCTTGGGGGGAACCCCGAAGTAGGGAAATAATCACCCCCACCCTCTGAAATTCTCCCCCAGACAAATGGGGTCTCAGGGAAAAGAGCAATTTGCATCCCTCTCTGAAAGCCATGTACTCTCTTTTGTCCCCAGAAAAAGAGTCTGGCAGTTTAACCGGAGATTCCAGGAAAGTGAGTGACACGTCCCTGATCTCAGGACCGAGAGCTCCCAGAACAGTATTAACCAGCTGCTGCTGGGTTTGGGCCATAGAGCGCTGCTCCACATTAAGTTTCTGAAACATCTGTGATAGTTGTTTAACCAGGTCAGATAATGTTTGCATGGGGTCCATGATGCAAGCTATAATTCCCACACTCACACACCTTACTCTCCGGGGTGGGGGGAATGAACTGTTATAGGTCGCTTATAATGTCAGGATCCCGAGCTTCCACTGAGCAGGGAATCACCCGCACTGTATGGGGCCCGGGACAGGTACGGCCGGAAAGTACAGATGCACAGGACCTGTGGAAGCTGAAGTTTAGCAAGCAGTCACAGGACCTATGGTCATGTGACTGTAAGGGGCGGGCTTAGCATCCTGCTTGCAGAGATGGCAGGACACTATACAGAAAACTCAGAGTCAGGCAAAATGGAGGTCATACACAGTACGGGCAAGCATGGTACAGGAGGGATATACAGATGGGAGGTCATACACAGTACGGGCAAGTGCGGTACAGTAGGGATATTCAGGAGGGAGGTCAGACAAAGCCAAGGGTCATACACAGCACAGGCAAAGCAGATACAGAGTCAGCAAACCAGAGACGTAAACCGTAACAGAGCAGGGTCAGAATACCAAGCAGACGGACAATGATTGGCGTGACGCACAGACAGAGCAGGGTCGGGCACACTCAGATAGGAGTATAAGCGACAGGGGATGGCTCTCCCCTGGAGCTATAAAAACCCTCCCCAGATCCACAGAGAGGCTCTCAGAGTTAACTCCTACACCACCTACCCAAAATACAAAACACACCTTGACACCCTGTGCCTTCTTTTCTCGAAAATTCTCCCCGTCTGAACGTAACTATGACGTGGGGAATCGGGAATTGTTGGCCATGAAATGGGCATTTGAAGAGTGGAGACAATGGTTGGAGGGAGCTAGACATCAAGTTGTGGTCCTCACCGACCACAAGAATTTGATTTATCTTGAATCAGTCAAACGCTTGAATCCTAGACAGGCTAGGTGGGCCTTGTTTTTCACGCGTTTTTGATTTTGTGGTCTCTTTTCTTCCGTGCACTAAGAATGTTAAGACGGACGCCCTTTCTAGGAGTTTCTTTGCGGATTCTCTTATTGTGCCGAGCCTACTACCATTCTAATTGAGGGTGTAGTTCTTTCCACCATCTCACCTGATTTGAGACGTGCCCTGGAGGAATTTCAGGAGGACAAACCTGAATTTTGCCCTATGGGAAAATTGTATGTCCCTGACCAGTGGAGGAAGAGAATAATGTCTGAAATTCATTGCTCCTTGTTGGCTTGTCATCCAGGTATTTTTGGTACCAGAGATTTGGTGAGTCGGTCTTTTTGGTGGCCTGCGTTATCTTGTGATGTCAGGAATTTTGCGCAGTCCTGTGGGACTTGTTCTCAGTCCAGACCCTGTTCTCTTTCTAGTGGGTTGCTGATGCCCCTGCCAGTGCCCAAGAGGCCATGGACCCATATCTCAATGGATTTTATTTCCAATCTTCCTGTCTCTCAGAGAATGACTGTTATCAGGGTGATTTGTGATAGATTTTCTAAGATGATCCATTTTGTACCACTCCCAAAGTTGCCATCTTCTTCTGAGTTGGTGCCCTTGTTTTTACAACAGGTGGTTCGGTTGCATGGGATTCCTGAGAACATTGTGTCGGACAGAGGACTCCAGTTTGTTTCCAGATTTTGGAGAGCTTTTTGTTACAAACTGGGAATTCAGTTATCTTTCTCCTCTGCATTTCATCCTCAGACCAATGGGCAGACTGAGAGAACAAACCAGACTTTGGATTCATATTTGAGCTGTTTTATATCTGCTGATCAGGATGACTGGGTCTCATTTTTGCCCTTGGCCAAATTCACGCTAAACAATAGCCACTTTGATGTCGCCCTTTTTCTGTAACTTTGGGTTTCATCCTCGATTTTCTTCAGGGCAAGTGGAATCTTCGACCTGCCCAATTGTGGACACTGTGGTAGAGAGAATGCAGCATATATGGGACCAAGTTGGTAGATAAGTTGCCCCTCTCTCAGGAAAAAGCCCAATGGTTTTCCAACCGGCATAGGACCATTGGTCCCCGGTTTAAAGTGGGTGATATGGTTTGGTTATCGTCAAAGAATATTCCTATGAAGGTTGCGTCTCCAAAGTTCAAGCCAAGATTAATTGGACCTTATAACATTTTGGAGATTCTTAATCCTGTTTCTTTTCAATTGGCTCTTCCAGCTATGTTTAAGATCCATAACGTGTTTCATAAATCTCTGTTGAAGAGGTTTGTGGAGCCAGTAGTTCCTATGGCGGCGCCTCCTCACCCTGTATTGGTTAAAGGCAATGTGGAATATGAGGTTGAGAAAATATTGGATTCTCGTTTGGCTAGACAGAGACTACAGTACTTGGTCAAATGGAAGGGTTATGGCAAGGAGGATAATTCTTGGGTCTCTGCTTCTGACATTCATGCCGATAGATTGGTTCGTGCTTTTCACTGGGCCCATCCTGATCGGCCTTGTGGCAAGGATGAGGGTTCAGTGACCCCCTCCTCAAGGGGGGGTACTGTTGTGAATTTGCTTTCTGGCCTACCTCTGGTAACTGCTGAAGGTGGTGGAGCTGGTCAGGTTGACGGAGGCGCTGCGAGTTCTCTTTCTGGGCTCCCTCTGGTGGTTACTGGAGGTAATGGAGCTGATCTGATTAACAGAGGCTTGCCACCTGATAATGAGGATGACGATTGGAGTTCTGGGGTTTCAGACTGGATTTAAGACAGCCGACTCCCTCTATCCCTGCTGGTGATTTTTTCCTGCCTCCTGAGGTCTTAGATTTCAACTCAGTCCCTGCATGCTCAGCTAAGTGTTCTTTTGCTTTTCTGTTCACATTTGATCTGGTTTTGTCTATTTCAGTTTTGTGTGGGTCAGCCTGCTCTGGCTGGGGCTGTGCTGAATCACCATCCATATGTTACTGCTTGTGCCAGTTTGTTTTTGTCCCTTATTAGATTGGTATATTCTGAAAGCAGAGCAAAAAGAGGCCAGAGTGTTATGAATGAGTCACCGTAGGAGGCAAAAACAGAAATACTAGCTAAGTCCAGAAAAACAGAAAAGTTGGCAGCTATCGGATTACAGACCCCTGAACCTATCAACAACAACTAGCAGTAGCCGTGGGGGGTTCCTACGGTGCCCTAGACCGCTCGATCACAGCCGGAGAACTACATAGCCTAAAGACAGAAAGGGAAATCTAAACTGCCCCAGAGCAGACCCCAAAGCAATAGGCAGCCCCCAACATATAATGACGGTGAAGCAAGATGAAAAAACACTCACACAGATAGAAAGATAGGCTGAGCAAAAGATGGGGCCCAAGCTAACTACATAGGACAGGATAGAAAAGCTGCTGTCTGTAATCCGCCAAAACCCTATCAAAACAAGAGCCAACAGCTGATAGGGAAAAACGCCCTGAAGACGCTAGGCTTCAAAAAGACTATATCAGCACTCAGGTATCTTCTGAAGACAGAGCAAAAAGGAATTCAGCACACCCCGGCAGGGAATGGCAGAAATCCAGAAAAACAAGGAAAAACAAAACCAAAACACAAATGCAAAAGGGAGAGCAGAAAACTTAGCTTTTGAGGAGCAGGAATCAGACTGGTCTCCTAGAATCCCTCAGAGAGATCACCAGCAAGGCAGAAGGGCGTCGACTGCCTTATATCCAGTCAGCAATTCCCGTCACCCAGTCATCATCATCCTGCCCAGATGCTTGGTAATCAGCCTCACTACCTTCCTTCACCAGAAGAGGGAGTTCATCAGACCTCAATGGTGAAGGGGAAAATGAACTTACAACACCAGAGTGCTGATATAGTGGGCGAAGTTGTGCGACTTCAGTATTTTTGCATCAGACGTGTTGGAACTTTTTGCAGGTTTTTTTGCGTGATTGCAGACAGTGTCTTTCCTTTCTTGTCCTGTCTAGTCAGTGTGGGCCCCATCATTTGCTCAGTCTATTTTCCTACCTGCGTTTGTGTTTTCATCTTGTCTCACCGACAATATATGTTTGGGGGCTATCTATTCCTTTGGGGTCTGCTCTGGGGCAGTTTAGATTTCCCCTTTCTTTCTTTAGGCTTAGTTAGCTCTCCGGCTGTGCCGAGGTGTCTAGGATCATCGTAGGCACGCTCCACAGCTACTGCTAGTTGTGTGGATAGGATCAGGGGTCTGCAATCCGCTTAGTTACCAACCTCTCTTGTTTTCTGTGGCTTAGCTTGGGCTTGCTCTCCTCCTCGGTGACCCAATCATAACACCTCTCTACCTGTTTCAGAGACTGCAGATTGACTACATACAGCTACACAAGGTAGGAGTGTATGCAAATGTCCTAGTATGTTTAGATCTCTTCTCTGGTTGGTCGGAAGCCTATCCGGTAAAATGTGCAAATGATAAAACGACTGCAGACAAACTGATAAAAGAACTGATCTGCAGGTATGGAGTCCCAAGAACCATAGAAAGCGATAGGGGTACACAGTTCACGGGAGAAGTAATGAGGGAAGTCATGCAGGCCCTGGGTGTACAGCAAATATATCATACACCATATAGAACACAAAGTAGTGGGAAAGTGGAAAGACTAAACGGAACACTTAAACTGAAAATTCAAAAGGCCATGGCAGATACAGGAAAAAGCTAGGTAGAGTGCTTGCCTCTTGCACTCTTTTCAGTCAGACACACTCAAAATAGAAAGACAGGCTTGTCTCCTTTTGAAGTTCTGTTTGGTAGTGCACCAAAGACTGGTCTGTACTTTCCACAGGTGCTACAAATGCAACACAGTGCTATGACAACCTATGTCCAGGCCTTGCAGAAAAGACTTAATGTGGTGCATAAACATGTGTTTTCATTAGAGTTGAGCAACTTTTGGTATTTTAGGGTCGCGTTTCGTTTCGTGAAACCCGACTTTTCCAAAAGTCGGGTCGAGCAAGATCGTCCGATTATAGGGAAAAGTCGGGGTCGTCCCGAAACACGAAACCCAATGTAAGTCAATGGGGAATAAAAGTCGGCAGTGAGAGGAGGACAGGAAACACACCTACAGTGCCCATTTGAATGCCAAAAGCATCAATTCTTCTTACTTAAGCTTGTCAACCTTAATTAACTTCATAATACAAGTTACGCACTGAAAAATGGGGGTTATTTGGCTAAAGTTGTGGGGGGGGAGGGCTGGCTGCAGGTTTTCATGTGCCCTGGGTGAAAGAGCGCCCCTTTAACACATACCACAACTCATCATGCTCCGATACGGCAGATAAATAGCGGTATAGTACAATGAAAAATACCTCACTTTTTACATCTCATGACGAGGCCCATCTATTTCTCCATACAGAATCATTGGTCCCATATAATGTTTGAAACAGTATATGATGAGCTCCACATAATGCTACAGTATATGTTGGTCCCCATGGATGAAGCTCCACTGTCTTATGGGCCCAAATAATGCTCCAAACATAATGGGCCCCATTTCTAATGCTCTAGTGTATAATGGGCCCTGTAAATGCTGCTCCAGTGTCTGATGTCCACCTTTGGAATGTTCCAGTGTATGGTGGGCCCCATCTATCATTCTCCAGAGTATAGTGCTCCCCAAAAATTGCTGTCCCAACATTGAAAACAATCAAATAAGTCTCCTCGCTAGGGAATCCCTGTACTTGTCTGGACAGGTTCTGTAGCTTGCTTAACAGCTCGCCAGCCGTTCTCACGCCCAGTATGGATTGCACGTGATTGCACAAAGGTTAGAAAGGGTACCGTATCCCTGGATAACATGTATGGATAGCGTACACATTCAAAATATATGTCTATACAGCATGAGGCAGGCTCAGACGGTGTTAGGCCCAGTATGGATTGCACGTGATTGCACAAAGGTTAGAAAGGGTACCGTATCCCTGGATAACATGTATGGATAGCGTACACATTCAAAATATATGTCTATACAGCATGAGGCAGGCTCAGACGGTGTTAGGACCAGTATGGATTGCACGTGATTGCACAAAGGTTAGAAAGGGTACCGTATCCCTGGATAACATGTATGGATAGCGTACACATTCAAAATATATGTCTATACAGCATGAGGCAGGCTCAGACGGTGTTAGGCCCAGTATGGATTGCACGTGATTGCACAAAGGTTAGAAAGGGTACCGTATCCCCGGATAACATGTATGGATAGCGTACACATTCAAAATATATGTCTCAGGAGGCAGGCTCAGACGGTGTTAGGCCCAGTATGGATTGCACGTGATTGCACAAAGGTTAGAAAGGGTACCGTATCCCTGGATAACATGTATGGATAGCGTACACATTCAAAATATATGTCTATACAGCATGAGGCAGGCTCAGATGGTGTTAGGCCCAGTATGGATTGCACGTGATTGCACAAAGGTTAGAAAGGGTACCGTATCCCCGGATAACATGTATGGATAGCGTACACATTCAAAATATATGTCTCAGGAGGCAGGCTCAGACGGTGTTAGGCCCAGTATGGATTGCACGTGATTGCACAAAGGTTAGAAAGGGTACCGTATCCCTGGATAACATGTATGGATAGCGTACACATTCAAAATATATGTCTATACAGCATGAGGCAGGCTCAGACGGTGTTAGGCCCAGTATGGATTGCACGTGATTGCACAAAGGTTAGAAAGGGTACCGTATCCCTGGATAACATGTATGGATAGCGTACACATTCAAAATATATGTCTCAGGAGGCAGGCTCAGACAGTGTTAGGCCCAGTATGGATTGCACGTGATTGCACAAAGGTTAGAAAGGGTACCGTATCCCTGGATAACATGTATGGATAGCGTACACATTCAAAATATATGTCTCAGGAGGCAGGCTCAGACGGTGTTAGGCCCAGTATGGATTGCACGTGATTGCACAAAGGTTAGAAAGGGTACCGTATCCCCGGATAACATGTATGGATAGCGTACACATTCAAAATATATGTCTCAGGAGGCAGGCTCAGACGGTGTTAGGCCCAGTATGGATTGCACGTGATTGCACAAAGGTTAGAAAGGGTACCGTATCCCTGGATAACATGTATGGATAGCGTACACATTCAAAATATATGTCTATACAGCATGAGGCAGGCTCAGACGGTGTCAGGCACAGTATGGAATTGATGGCCCAGATTACACAGCGGAGGAGCAGGGAGAAGTAAAGATTGCAAATGCTGGGGCCCTGCCCAAGCAAGGGGGGCCCACTCATGGGCGTCGGTACTGGCACTGGGCCCCTCATAGTACAGCGGTGTGTCTGACGGCGGGTGTGCACCACCACCGTCAGAGACACTTGATTGCACTATGAGGGACCCTGTGCCAGTGCCCGTGCCCAAGAGTCGGCCTACCCACCTGTCCAGGGCAACGGCACTCGCACGGTGTCGTGCGCTAGGTGGTGACCCCGGCCATGGGGGGGGAGGCAGCACAGTTAGGGAGTTTTAGAAAGTGGCATATGTTGATGTTGGACATTCAGCTGATGCAAAAGGCGAAATAGGTGAAGTACCAGGAAGAGGTGGACCAAAGCAAGCCATTTTTCTGTCACCCTATGTGTCATCAGGGGAAGGTGGGACAAAATCCTTGGAAACCAATGCGTGGTTCATTTTAATGAAGGTTAGATCATCCACATTTTGGGTTGACAGACGGGTCCTTTTTTCTGTCAGGATTGATCCAGCTGCACTGAAGACTCTTTCCGATAGCACACTTGCAGCTGGGCAAGCGAGCTCCTGTAAGGCATATTGGGCCAATTCAGGCCAGGTGTCCAGTTTAGCGGCCCAATAGTCAAAGGGGAATGACCTGTGTGGGAGAACATCGATATGGGAGGAAAAGTAGTTTGTAACCATAGTTGACAACTGCTGTCTCCTGTCACTTTCCATCGATGCAGTATTACCAGTTGTGTGAGCGGTATTTGAAAAATCAGTCCACAACATTGTCATGAAACCCCTGTCTCCAACGCCACTTCTGCTGTGTGCACCACGAACACCTCTGCCAAGCTGCCCCCGGCCCGTACGGCTCGTGTGAGAACCATCACCGCTGCTGTGTGCTGGGAATGCCTCAAGCAACCGATTTACCAGAGTTGCTTGTTTATTAGCCAATATTAGGTCAAGGTTCTCCTGTGGCATGATGTTTTGTAATTTGCCTTTATAGCGTGGATCCAGGATGCTGGCCAACCAGTAGTCGTCATCGTTCATCATTTTGGCAATGCGGGGGTCCCTTTTTAGGATCCGCAAGGCATAATCTGACATGTGGGCCAATGTTCCCGGTGTCAATGATGCACTGCGAGTGCTGGGTGGAGGAGCACTTTCTGGCAAATCCACATCCCTCCAGTCACGCATAAACCCTGTACCAGA
Source organism: Dendrobates tinctorius (assembly GCF_039654945.1). Lineage (NCBI taxonomy): Eukaryota > Metazoa > Chordata > Amphibia > Anura > Dendrobatidae > Dendrobates > Dendrobates tinctorius. The sequence continues at coordinate 49,173,573 of NW_027361675.1, forward strand.
CCTTGCCACGCCAACATTTTCACTTGCCCCACGAGATGCATCCTCCTCCCCTAAGTAATCATCCCCATCATCCTCCTCCTCCTCCTCTTCTTCCTCCACCTCGTCCAGGAGAGGTCCCTGAGCAGACAATGGCTGAATGTCATCAAGGATTCCCTCCTCCTCTTCCTCCTCATCAACATTGTCTGCAGACGCCTGCTCCTTAATAATAATAATAATAATAATAATAATTTTTATTTATATAGCGCCAACATATTCCGCAGCACCTCCTTAAGGTGCGTCAAAGTTTGCATGAGCAGACGCATAAGTGGGATGCTCATGCTTAGGATGGCGTCGTCTACGCTTACCAGCCGTGTGCATTCCTCAAAACACTGAAGGACTTTTCAAAGGTCTTTCAGCTTCGACCACTGCACGCCTGTCAACTCCATGACTGCTCTCAAAGTGCCTGGCCGTGTATCCTCCCACAAATGCATTATGGCCTGCCTCTGCTCGCACAGCCGCTCCACCATGTGCAGGGTGGAGTTCCACCTTGTTGCAATGTCGATAATGAGGCGGTGGTTGGGAAGGTGGAGCAATCGCTGCAGCTTCTGCATACGAACGGAGAGTACAGGCGACCGGCGGATGTGCGTGCACAGTCTTCGCACCTTCTGGAGCAGGGCTGTTAACTCCGGATAATTTTTGAGGAAGCACTGCACCACCAGGTTCAAGGTGTGAGCCAAGCAAGGTATGTGGCTGAGTTTTGAAAGGGCTATGGCTGCCACAAAATTACGGCCGTTATCACTAACTACCTTGCCTGCCTCAAGATGTACAATGCCCAGCCATGACTCAGTTTGTCGCTTCAAGTACTCGGCCAGCACCTCGGCGGTGTGTCTGTCGCCCAAACACATCATCTGCAACACAGCCTGCTGACGCTTTCCACTAGCTGCTCGATAGGGGGACACATCGTGTGCAACAGTGGCAGCTGCAGATGGAGTGCTCGTACGACTGCGCTCTGTGGACGAGCTTTCGCTTCTGGAGGAGGAGGAGGAGGAGGAGGAGGAGGGTCGAACGCCTACAGCCAACTGTTTCCTATACCATGGGCTAGGCAGCACTGTCCCACCACCGCTGTCCCCTGTGGACCCTGCATCCACCACATTAACCCAGTGCGCAGTGATGGACACGTAACGGCCCTGGCCATGCCGACTGGACCATGCATCAGTTGTGAGGTGCACCTTTCCGCTCACTGACTGCTTGAGTGCATGGACAATGCGGTCTTTCACATGATGGTGGAGGGCTGGGATGGCTTTGCGAGAGAAGAAGTGGCGACTGGGTAGGTCATAGCGTGGTACTGCATAGGCCATGAGTTCGCGGAAAGCTGTGCTTTCCACCAATCGAAAGGGCATCATCTCAAACGAGATTAGTTTGGCAATGTGGGCATTCAAACCCAGTGTACGCGGATGAGAGACTGAGTACTTTCTTGACCTACTCATAGTGTCTGGGAGGGTGAGCTGGACTTGAGAGCTGCATATGGTGGAAGTAGCGGTGGACAGGGCGGACTGAGAGAGGGTTGATGATGGTGATGGAGTTGGTGTTCTTTCTGATGGCCTAGAATCAGTCTTTCGTTGATATAACAGTGGGATTCCCTGACTGCTGTGGTCTTGCAACGACACCTCAACATTTGCTGCTGTGCTAACCGGTGGGCTTACAGTGGGGGAAACAATGTAGCATTGCTGACTACCTTCGTTGTGATCAGTTGCACATGTGGCACTTGAGGTTTGGTGTTGTGTCCACGCTTGCAAGTGCATGCTGGTTAAATGTCTAAGCATGCAACTGGTATTCAAATTTTTCAGATTTTTCCCTCGGCTAAAGGTCTTTGCGCACTTCTTACAGATAACCTTGGCCTGATCATGAGGATTTTGTTCAAAAAAGTGCCACACTGCACTCTTCCTACTTTGGCAGACATTTTGCGGCCTAGCACGCTGTGATCTTTTGACCCTCTGGACAAGCTGTCCAGCAACTCTTTTGATGTTTGGAACCTGTCTTTGGAGTGCTACGGGCCTGCCAGATAACAGCTGTTGCGATGTCGATGTCTGCTGTGGATGCTCCTCATCTGAGCTATTGGAAGCAGCACCCTCTTCCCCCAATGGATGCCAATCTGGGTCAACAACTGGGTCATCCATCACCTCCTCTTCTATGTCATGTGCACCTTCCTCTGTGTCACCGTGTATGGTGGTATAGTGTGCGGGAAGGGGCACCTGAGTCTCATCAGGGTCAGAATCTGGCTCTGTACACTGCGAGGACAATGTAGTGCTCTGAGTGAATGTACCAGCAGAATCATCCATTAGCGGCTGTGCATCAGTGCACTCCATGTCAGATTCATCTTGGCCTGGGTAATTCACCATTTGACTTGATAATTCAGGCATGGTATGTGAAAACAGCTCCATGGAGTAATCAGTAGTATGGCCTGCGTCATCCTTCAATCTTGGTTGGGGTGAAGGACACAAGGAAAGGTGTGGTTCATGAACATGAGCCTCCAATGACGACTCAGTGATTCAGCAATGTAAGACAAAACTTTTTCCTGATGCTCTGCCTTTAAAAGCGGTTTGCCAACTCCTAGAAAACTAAGCGTTCGAGGCCTTATGTAGCCAGACGATGATGCAGGGTCAGCACCTCCTGCATTCGGTCCTATTTTGCTCTTGCCACTACCATCAGATCCACCACCAACACCATCATTACCAGCTGCCAACCCCCGCCCAATTCCATGGCCTCTTCCACCAGCCTTCCTCATTTTTGGTAGAAATGTAGACAAAATCCAACAAACTATATAGTAATGTAAAACAAGGTACAAGGTGTCTATAGGACAGGGGAGATTTAGAATTTCTGCACACACTTGTGGACACTGGACACTTTTGGATTGTGTGAGGCCCACTGATATCTGAGCGCTATGTGACAGGCTCGATGGCACAGCTGCCTGTGACAAAAGTGACGAGAGGATAATGGAGATTTTGAATCTCTGCGCACACTTGTGGACACTGGACACTTGTGGATTGTGTGAGGCCCACTGATTTTGAATCTCTGCGCACACTTGTGGACACTGGACACTTGTGGATTGTGTGAGGCCCACTGATATCTGAGCGCTATGTGACAGGCTCGATGGCACAGCTGCCTGTGACAAAAGTGACGAGAGGATAATGGAGATTTTGAATCTCTGCGCACACTTTTGGACACTGGACACTTGTGGATTGTGTGAGGCCCACTGATATCTGAGCGCTATGTGACAGGCTCGATGGCACAGCTGCCTGTGACAAAAGTGACGAGAGGATAATGGAGATTTTGAATCTCTGCGCACACTTTTGGACACTGGACACTTGTGGATTGTGTGAGGCCCACTGATATCTGAGCGCTATGTGACAGGCTCGATGGCACAGCTGTGACAAAAGTGACTAGAGGATAAGGGAGATTGGATTGCTTTTAAAAAAGCAGTTTGCGGAGCAGTGGGTAAACAGCAATGCCAGCGTGTCAGGAAGCCTTAAAAGGCAGCCCAACAACCAACACCACTGATACACCACAATATAGCCTCCCCTTGCACTGTACACACAGTGACTTGTGTGTTGTGCAGGCCAAATCGCTAGCAGCAGAAGCAGTTTTTTTGTCTTCTTCCCTGCCTAACGCTCTCCCTACAGAATCAGCAGCAACCTCTCCCTATACTAAGATCGGCAGAAGTAAGATGGCGGTCGGCGTGCACGCCCTTTTATACCCCCTGTGACGCCCACCAAAGCAAGCCAATCACTTGCATGCCCTTCTGAAAGATGGTGGTGACCCGTGCCTAGGTCATCACGTTGTCCACAGTGTCCGTGGATCCTGATTGGCTGAAAAAGAGCGCAAAACAAACTTTTGAAACGCGACTTTGGCGCGTAAGTCGCCGACCTCGTTGCCGACCTCATCCTAGGGTCGGGTTTCGTTTCATGAAACCCGATTTTGCCAAAAGTCGGCGACTTTTGAATTTTTTCGACCTGTTTCGCTCAACTCTAGTTTTCATCTATTCCAGATCCTAATGCCAGTGCAGACCGTGCACCAGCTGAATCCAGGTGTTTGGGTGGTCATACGCAGACACGTGAGAAGGAGTATAGATCCATGATTTGATGGCCCCATCCAAGTCCAGCTGACCACATGAGGGAAAGCCCACCTGGATCCACGCCAGTCACTGCAAGAAGGTCATTTCACCAGCAGAATGACTTTTCTCCTAATCACCTCGCTGGCAGTGATAGGATTACTGCACTCTACAGAGACACAGGATAAACTCTTAATTGTTGACTGGGACAACAAACTTATTCAACATCATACTCTTCTTATAAAGGACATGGAAGGACAGAAACCGAAAGACTGTTGGATCTGCACACACAGCCCAGTATCTGCAAGGACTATGCCATACTATGCCATACCTCTGGAGCCATGGAAGGTATTAACCCCATACTGCATACACAATGAGACCTGGACTCAATCTAGGTTTTGGGGAAAAGATGTGCCCCGTGATATATCTGCCTCATTGGCTATAATCAGATGGGTCGCTAATCCCTGGTTTCAGTTTAATATAATGTGGCCTAAGGTATAAATGTAGTGGCAGGAGTATGATTCAGACATCGGAAATATGGTCACCAGGAGGAGGACTGAAATTCCTCACTCAGACCCCATTCCCAATGATGAACTATGGTTCAGTCTCCAACACTCTGGAGCAAATACCTGTAGTGAGGACAATAATTGCTTCCGTATATACACTCATGATCAAACACAGGTTAATGAGACGGTGTACCAAGATGGTGTTGAAAGCTGTAAAGCATCTATGAGTAAAATACTAAGGAAAGAAAGGGGTAAATATACATTTGGTATAAACGGAAAACAAATGAATAATACTTGGTGTTCCAATAAACCTATGTTAGCACTTTTGAGTTTATACCAATGCATACAGACCCCTGTTCTCCCCGAAGGAGTATTCTTGGTTTGTGGACATCGTGCGTACAGGTAGGTGAGCCCGGACATAAGAGGGGTTTGCACTCTTGCCAAACTAACCCCAGCCATTTTCATAGTTCTTCATAGTAAAATAGACACAGCAGCAGTTCCAATTCCCACCTTGTATAGAAGGGCTGCAGACATTAAGCCATGCCCAAATGGAAGGCCATTGTTATGCCGCGCTCACAAGGAGGCGGGGCTTCGGCCCCGACGTCACTCCCACCGGTACGGCGGTCCCTCAGGGGTCCCCGTCGGGTGCGCACGCGCAACTCTCGTCCCCGGGTCTCCTCCTCCATGCCACGTTTGCGCTTGCGCGCTCCTGTCAGTGCTGTATAGGGCTCGGTCCTCTCTATGGTATTGGAGGACCTGACCCGGAACCACTAGTGGTCATGTGCTTTCTGGCTAGGTCCTGACCCGGAACCAGTAGTAGTCATGTGCTATATCAGACGACCTCCCCCTAGGGGAGGTGCCTGATTATTGTTGTGCTTCCTGGCTGGGTCAGCTGTGTCCCAGCCTGGCTGTGCGCTGTTCTCAGGTCCTCTGCTCTGTCTGCTATTCTGTGGTGCTCCTAGCACTTGCTCTGAACCCTTGTTTCTTCATGCTCCGCCGTGCCTCCTGGCATTCACTCTATTCCTGTGTTCTGTTACTTGCTACACGCCTTATGTGCCCACGTGTACCCGTCTAGCACTACCCTGTACTCAGCGCACTCCCGTGTACTCTCCTGTGTTCCCTAGTATCCTGCACCCTCCAGTCACACAGTCTCGTATCTCCTGTGAGCCGGCCGCCTGGTGCCAGCAGTCGTGGTATCGTATCCCCTGGGGCTTGCTCCTGACACTCCCTGTATAGGGGGTGGTCCTCACTAGGCTAGCTCGCCCTGGGAGGGTTGGTGCCGCGACCCAGAGGGTCCACTCCAGGAGTCGCTAACACTCTAACAGCCATATTTAGTAGTGATGGGGATAACAAATAAAATATTCAGTAGTATGCTAATATAGCCCTTCATAACACAAATGTGGGATAAATTAACGGAAGCTACCGACTACCTGGATGATCAGATTTTCCAGATTCTTGAAGTTCTTAATGAAACTAATACAATACGGAGACAATTAATCATAGTTACTAACCAACATACTAAAGTACTAGATTACCTGACAGCAAAAGAAGGAGGAATGTGTCAAACAATTGGTCCCACCTGTTGCAACTATATCGACCCTGCTGACAATCTCCAGATTAGGGCCAGTATAGACAAAATAGGTGAACTTAGAGACCAATGGTTAAAACAACACGGTGCACACAGAGACTCCTGGTAGGGTAACACATTTTCTTTTATTAAATCCAGCAAATTGGGTTAATGGCCTACCAGGATGGATTTTTGGCATTGTACAGACTTGTATGCAAATTTTATTATTTCTTTTAATGTTTTATGTAGCCTAAAAGCGCTAATATATGTATTACCTAAGCTATTGAATAATGTATGTGCAGAAAAAAAAAATTAAGGCTGAACCTTCCGTAGTGTATCATAGACCCCAGAGAGCCATTGCTGATGGGGAAAGTGAGTGTCCACACTGAGGGTGGATGGGTGAAGCAGGTAGGAAGCCCCCTTATGGGTACTAGACCCATGTGACAGTAGCTCCTTTGTGGACATCAGCTGACCCCGTGGCAAGGGTTATACCATTTACAAAAGGGGTAAATTGATATAGAAGGGTTAATGGTTTGCCTTTAATTGCCTTTTGCCTTAAACTGCTAGAATTTATTCTCATGACACAGCAGTCTGTCAGTCTCCTCTTCAAGGAGACAATACTTCTTATCATATATGTTCTCGATAGTCAGACACAACATGTTCTGGGTACATGGTAAATAAAGTATGACCCTGGGTAACGGTGGGGGCTACATGAGCTACATAGAGTTACATTTATTGTAAATAGTATAAAATATTGCCTTGTGTTTCATTATGTCAGATAAAGTGATTTGCCCACGACCTGTGTGCAGTCTCCTTTGTCTCCAAGCGCACTTGTAAATTAAGGGCATAAACTCCTAATTTGGCCTCACTGGTGATCTGGCATGCTTGTCTTTGGGTCAGACTCAGAACGAAAACAGCTACAACAGCTGGAATTGGTCACCTTTATGAAAGTGGATGTGCCATGCAGCTGGTATTTCATGAGTGTGATCCAGCCATACACTGTATCAGAGATGAAACATGGACAGGGAAGAGGGCTAAGGAAAAGGCCCTAGAGACAAAGAAGAGGGAGAAGAGAGAAAGGCAGCACCAAGACATTGCAGATTGGGAAGCAGAAGACAGCTATATCTATGCAAGAAATGTAGAGAGGAGAAAAAGTCATCAAGGCTTCTCCAACACAGAGACAAGAGGAGGAGGTTACCTCCCTGATTTAGCCTGGTGTGATTTACCAAGACTACCTCTGGGGTCAACTAATGTACATTTGTCACAACATTCTGTGGCGATTGTGTATATAAACCATCCCAATTCCGAGCCAGACCATGGTGGATGCACAGACTTACCCTGCAGAGAGAGGCTCTCAACAAGACAGACTCCATTTGGTGATCTACAGAGTAACTTAGAAGAATAGGGGAAGCCTATAGCTCTTTGTTGGGCAGTTATTCCATTTTTCGTTTAAGAGGTCATTTTCCAGGGAACACCTTGGAATAAGGAGGCTGGAGATCCGAGAGGATATTGTTGAAGGTTAAGCACCTTTGAGGGACTGTTCAGAATGCCCTCATGGCCAGGAAGATATACAGTAGTTGTATAGGCTGGACATTTTTTTTTCCTTTTTGTTTTATTGTGCTTGTTGCTCCCTTTTCTGCCAGAATTTCTGCTATAACCTCAGCAAAGCACTGTTGATGAGGGTCTAGAAGGGAGTTTACTAGTGATGAGTGAGCACTAAAATGCTCAGGTCGAGCAAATTGGTATACTTGGGTACTCTACCCGAGCAACGAGCCCAATGTAAGTCTATGGGAAAACCGAGTATTTTTACCGCGTCCCCTGGGGGTCCTTTTAGAGTCTAAAAGCGTCTGAAAATTATGAAAATAGTGTTCAAATGACATGGGAACATCATGGTGAAGACCCCTGGAAACATTTCTGACTCCCTGGTTACAGCTGTGAACAATGTTGTCCGAGTCTTACGCGATTTTTATAGGCGCACAATGAAACAAAAACGAAACAAAAATGGATTTTCCTGTGAAATATGTTAAGGAACATCATTTCCAGGGTAATGACTTTTATATAAGGCAAAATGAATAACCCAGAACAAAAATGTTCCTCCACCACTTGGGCTATGTTCACACGTAGCGTTTTTGATGTGTTTTTCAACTTTAGCATTGCTTTCAACCAAGTCAAATTCATTCACTGGGAAATGTCACTTTAACAGTTTACAACCTTATTTGTCCAAGTGGTGTGTGACACATCATCAGACACAATGTAGAAAAAAGAGAAAAGATATAGGCCATAAATAGGGGGATCACCACAAAATACTGCATAAAAATACAAGCTTTATTAGGTACAAAACCACAAAAAAAACACTTTAAAAACATTAAAAAGTCACACCTGTGACATCTACAATAACAATTGAGCTCATAATAAAGCCCTAACCTACAACCTATCCCTCATGTGTGCCAAACAGTATATATATATATGAGACAATGATTGTTCAATATAAACAGCATACCATCAAGCAGTAATACAGCAGGGTAAAGAAAGGGTTGATTTGGAGTCCCAGCTGAGATACCTGTTAAATCCCTAATAATGAAGAGGAACAGCATCTCATCCGGGTGAAAAACATATAGACGTTTAATTCGCCATGACAAAAAATGCTACCAATGTCTGGTCCCTGAGGTTGTATGGACACTAATGGTTCTGCAGCATTTTTTGTCATGGCGAAATAAACGTCGATATGTTTTTCACCCGGATGAGATGCTGTTCCTCTTCATTATTTTGGATTTTGTGATGTCCAACTGGGTCTTTGGACTTTGAACGTGCCTCTACTGGATCCAGAAGTTGCTGTCGGCCATTCTTTCTTCTATACCTGTTAAATCCCTGTCACGGTAATGTGTATTATACCCGATTGCAGAGGGCAGATATTGAAATAAGACACAAACAGTCTGTTATAGTGCGTGACTCCAATCACAAAACGACCCCTTACATATAAATAATTAAATACCCGTGACCGGTATAAATCTGGTTATAAGAGAAAAATGCAGCTACTTACCCAAGGTACACATATATACATATCCAGAAACCTATACATGCTACCGATGAGCCAAGGTAAGCAAATTGTATGGTGGCTTGAATAAGCAAAATGGCTCAGAAAGAGCACCTATAAAGAAAAATGTAGCAGGTTAGGCACCATAGCTAGTTTTTAAGAAGCATGGACAAACCGCTCAAAAGACACACATGGTGGTATGTGAGGTAAGAAAGAGTACCCAACGCGTGTCGCCACTCGTGGTGGCTTCGTCAGGGGTAATCACACTCATGGTATTGCACCTATATATAGTAGCACTTTAACAAGAAAATAAATTGCAGCTGTGCTGCTCTTACCTGGGAAACATAGGAGCTGCCAGACCGGAGAATCCTCCATGATGAAAGACGCGGTACTGTCAGGGGCAGAGCATAAGACCAATTATTGCGATTGCGCAGGATACAAGGAAGAATGAAAATAGCCAGACCAGAGGAATCGATGGTGAAGTGAGATGCTCAGTTGCCAAGGGCAGCGCGTCAACAAACTACATGCGCCTGCGCAGTATGAACACAGTCCCACATATCACTACAACGGAAGCTCACCCGGTGGTACAAGAAGCTTACGTCGTCAACGGCAGCACGTCAACAAGGCAGGGAGCATGTGCCAAATATCGGAAGGACATATGTGTCACCGACACATGTAGTGTATTCAATACAGGGCACAAATACCACAATCAAACACATACACTTAGACTGAGCTGAGCATTGATATACAGGTGTAATGATGGTCACAAATCACTCCCCCTCACTCATAATAAGTAAAAGAACACGGCGCGCTAATAGCACAGAAAGCCGGACACTGATGAATAGTGCAGGACACCCTGTTGCCATGGCAACATATCACCAAAAGGAAAGACGCATGTGTGGCGCCCCTGAGGCTCAGTCGCCACAGAGGTACTGCACCTTCTCCTAAGGTGTGGTGCCCCACCATCCAGGTAAGTTGGGGGCTCCTGACCACGGTCCAACACTCGCACCCCACACAATAGAGTAGTTCAGCAAAATCACATTGCGGCTCCTTGCTTAGAGAGAAGCAGAGCAGCTTTGGTGGTTCCCTGCTTGGAACACTAAACGTGCTGGGAGGTAGATGGAGTTGAGAATACATAAAAGAGCGGGAAGGTTTAGAATTTCAGTGAGTTCGAGGTCAGTCTGAGGGAGGAAGTCACTCAGAGAAGAGTGAGGAAAAAAGATCCCTGGAAGCGGGATGGAGGAAGGAGTGCTGCAGCTGCCTCAGTGATCTGAGCCAGCTGGCACGGGAATGTAAAGAAGGAGAAAGACATTGAACCGAAGCCTGAGCTTCCATAGGAGGGAAAGACAAGTACGGAACGTAGGAGTGAAAGGGAACACAGAGGACGTGGGTTAGAGGAAGAACCCTGCCTAGAAGTTCTAAGCACAAGGCTGGGGCCTGGTCCCTGAGGTTGTATGGACACTAATGGTTCTGCAGCAGACACTGGTGGAGTTGTGGGCTGTAAATGCACTACTCCCATCTAAGACTTGAGGGCACAACAGCAACACGGATAGAGAGCCGGGACTTAGGAGTAGAGAGTCCCCGAAGCAGGCTACAGCTGTCTGCCATACAAGTAGAGTTCTTGGGAACATCTGTCAGGAGGAACTCCAGTGTAACTCAGTACTAGGAGATCTTCACACTTAAAGACGCTATAGGGGAGATGTTCAGAAAAGGCGGAGTGTGGAAGGGAGCATTCCATCTTGTCTGGAGGTTGACTGAGTCCCTGACCTGGAGGATACGGCACAGAAGCGGGCACTACAGACTGTGAGTAAAGCTTTGGAAATACATGCCCTGATGTCTTCCATTCCTTCCTGCGTCCATCTGCCCGGCACTGCTACATCCCCTGCGCCAAACACTGCACCATCCAGGTGTCTCTTCACCTATCCTGCCCTGGGACAACAGCCCTGCCTGTGGAGGACATTGCTGCCCCACACCATCTGTCCCGGAGGATCTGTCTGCAGCGTCGGCTTAACACCTCCTTTGCCGAACACCACAGGTGGCGTGACAAACTATTCCATTAACTACATTTCACCATTCACATCTTCCAATTACTTGGGCGCCCAGGGCCACGGTCCGGGTCACCGCTGCTGTGACACATCCCACTGATACCGGCCCAGTACCGAGTACCCCACTGCCCTGGGAGGGCGACCCACATGCATAGAGTGAATAAAGGGCAACTTTATTTGCCCAGCCAAAAATAAACACATAATGTGTTATATAATATGAAGGAAAACACCCACATACATAACACAAATGCAAAGGCTTATTAAATAAGCCTACACATTAATGTAATACCACTAGTATCAAGCTGTCCCCACATGAATAATAGGCACACAAGTGACTAGATAGGGAAATTAGCAATGTAAACTACATTCATATGCTGAATGCAATATCCATTTTAATAAGATACCACATTTTACAACCAATGAATAAATACATACAATATCTGATTACAAAAATTTATAAAGAACAAAACATGTATGTAGAATAGAAAAGGGGTCCACAATATGCCCAGCTGTATATAGCACATAAGGTGGAAGATACGGTGACCTATAGAGCCATTTAATAATAATAATACAAAGCCAAAGATGAATATACACAGGAAAAATATAATAATTATAGTGTAGTTTATACTGCTATCCCAGACTAAACAGCGGCCGAAGCAGAGGCCAATAATCCCTGATGGTATGCTGTTTATAGACAAGGGCAAAAACAGAATACAGAACCAAAACCTTGGAAAAACAAAAAACACAATTGTTTTATAAACTAATCCAAGAAATGCCCACAATAAAATACATGGAATAATGTTGATTTCCAGGCTGTGTCCAGGGAGTTTGTTGGACTACACAAGTCACTTACCAAAACTTGGTGGAACATAAAAACTTTGGAAGAATATTAAAAAACACGTCTGGTCCCTAGAGGTTTGAGAATCCAGATCTTTCCAGCTTGGGAGGCTGATGATTCCTTTCAAAAAACATGGGAGGGGGGTTTGCTCAAATGTTCCAACATCATCATGGACATGTTGATTGAGCATGACTGGGGTAGTCTGTCCGTTAGTAAGGACAGAATAAAATCCTGTGAGGTAAAATTGGACAAATTTGATAAGGCTACCTTGGTTGACCCCTTCAAGGTACAATTGAAGACAACCATAGACCAATCTGAAAAGGAAATAATTATTATATCACCAACTTTCTGCAATTGATGACCTTCCTCTGGTTGAAAGGCAGGCTTTTAGAGACTTAATGGACCTTCCTGAAGAAAGTGAGGAGGGTCGCACCAGAACAAGATTCTCTGGTAGGTTACCCTCACAGGCTACACCATCATTTACTCTATTTCCCGCAGTGCAAAGTTTCTTTGACACGGTTTGTGATGAGATTAAGACTTTGAAGCTTGACCCGATTAGGGACAGAAATATTAGTAAGACTGAAGAAGCTACTATTACCAGATTGGAGTCTAATAAGGATTTTGTGGTCAGGGAGGCCGATAAAGGGGGGGAACCTGGTTATATGGCCAGTGAATCTTTATCTTAACGAAGCTAAACGTCAACTAAGCAATTCTATGTGTTATCAAATTCTCCCCTCTGATCCTTCACAGGCCTTTAAAGCTAAATTGGATCGACTATTGGATTCGGCATGGGGCTGCAACATTATTAACAAACGCTAGAAAGAGTTTTTGACAAACTGACATCCCAGGACACCAACCTTTTACATGCTTCCAAAGTTCCACAAGTCACTCCAGGACCCCCCAGGTAGGCCTATAGTGTGCAGGATTGGTGGTTTGCTGGAACGCCCTTGCATTTATCTTGATTTTTTCCTTCAACCGTTTGTTTTTTCTCTTTTCTTATCCAGCAACTGCATGATTTGGTCCTCCCACCCAACATCTGTTTGGTTACTCTCGATGTAGAGTCTTTGTATACATGTATTCGTCATGACCTGGGTATTCAAGCTGTTTCCTTCTTTTTGGACCAACAGTCCTCTGGTGATAGGAAACATGATTCCTTTCTGTTGGATCTATTACATTTTGTAACGGACAAGAACCACATTGAATTTGATCGGGTCCACTACAGACAAGCCACAGGCACCGCAATGGGAGTACGTTGTGCACCCAGTTATGCAAATCTTTTTTTGGGGTGGTGGGAGATCACCAGGTTGTACTGTCTGGAGGAGATTGCTGTTGTGAGTTCATTTTCTGGTCTACCAGTTGTGAGTTCTCCTTCCAGGCTCCCTCTGGTGGTAACAGGAGGTAGTGAGGCTGATTTAATCAGTGGAGATCTGCCACCTGATAAGGAGGATGACGATTGGACCTCAGGAATCTCAGACTGGATTTAAGACAGCCGACGCCTATTCTGGTGCTGGTGATTTCTTCTGACTTGTCAGGTCTTGGTTCTCAGCTCTGTTCCAGTCAGCTCAAGCTAAGTTTTTCTGCTAATGTTCACACTTGATTTTGTTGGTCTATTCAGTTTTTTGTGTGGTCAGCCAGCCCCAGCTGGGGCTGTGCTGAATTTCCACTCTTATTTATCTGTATTTACCAATTTGATTTTTGTCCCTTATTAGATTGGCCTCTTTTTGCTCTGTCTCAGAATATTTCAGAGTGCTGATATAGTGGGAGAAGTCTAGTGACTTCAGGGTTAATTTTGTTATCAGAAGTGTTGGACATTATTTTTGTAGGGTTTTTTGGCAGATTGCAGACAGTGTCTTTCCTTTCCTATCCTTTCTAGTTAGTTTGGGCCCTATCGTTTGCTCAGCCTATTTTCCTGCCTGTGTTTGTGTTTTCATCTTGTTTCACAGTTAATACATGTGTGGGGGCTGTCTTTCCTTTAGGGTTTGCTCTGGGGCAGTTAGTTTTCCCCTTTTCTTGCTTTAGGCTTATTTAGTCCTCTGGCTGTGACGAAGCATCTAGGTTCATCGTAGGAACGCTCCACGGCTGCTGCTAGTTGTGTGGTTAGGATCAGGGATCTGCAATCTGCATAGTTACCAACCTCTCTGGTTTTCTGATATATAATATATATAATTTTTAATAATTTTTATATGGATATTTACTTTTTTCTATAAATAATATCTTTTATATAAATAATTTTTATGCAATTTTTATCCTCCAGCAAGAACTGTGCAATAATATATATAGAAATAAGACCAAAAAATGTCTTTTGAAAGAATATTTTATTCAGAAATTTCACGGTATAAGTTTGTTTTTCTATACATGTTGTTGGATTTGTCATCGTTTGTGTGGTTTCATGGTGGCTCTCTTGAGAGGATGTTCTCCCTGTAAGGCATTTCTTCTTTTTTTCCCCCGTTTTTGGAGGTTCTTGCCCCTTTTTAAATTTTCTTTTAATAATTTTTTTCCGTTGATTGTTAATAAAGAAATTAATATATATTAGTCATTTTATAATGCAAGTATAATAATAATTTTATAACAGAAATTTATATATACTTTGTCTATTAATTGTCTACCATGTGTTCAAGCAATGAACTTTGACATCCTTTTGAATCAGGTGACCTGCTAGACGCTGAGCACCTGAATGACAAGTGTACTGTTTTTTCTATTTAAGAACCTGTTCATGATACTTGCATGTATTTTTTCCAGAGGAAGGAGCTCTTTGAAACTTCTAAACGCATCAACCACTGTAATAATAATTGTTTATAGTGATTCTCAGCGCAGATTGTCTGACCACTTTTTTCCTATCCTGCATCTTCTACGTTGGTCCCTCATGGATCTGTGGCTCCTGCAGCAGCGAATCCTCCATGCTTATTACAAGCTCTGTCTGGTGAGTGTATTATTTTTAAATTGATATACCTGCACTGGATAATGCACTATTGCGCTATTTCTCTTCAATAGTATCCCTAACCCCTGGAATATAAAACTCACGGCACAGTTTTCTCAAACTATGGTTGAATTCTTGGATCTCAAGTTGTTTCTCAATGATTCTCGTATCTCCACCACCCTTCATCGTAAACCTACTGCCACGAACAATCTGTTGCAGTTCTCAAGTTTTCACCCACTGCATTTAAAATCTGGTAATCCTAAGGGACAGTCTTTTCGTTTGAAGAAAACTGTAGTACTCAGGAAGATTTTTTTGGAACAAGCCAAGGATCTTACTCAACGCTTTAAGAGCAGGGGCTACCCAAACAAGGTAATTTCACGGGCATTTGTGGCTGCCAAGGAGGTGGATAGGAGACAGCTTTTGCAACCTCGGGCATCAAAGCCGTCTAAACTATTGGGTGTTGTTACAGTTTACAACAACCAATGGCGAGATATTCGTGGCATTTTATCCAAGCACTGGGGCATTTTGCTCAGTGAGCCCAGACTTAAGCCCTATATTTCCGCACAGCCTAGTCTGGTGGCTAGAAGAGCTAAAAGTTTGAAGGATTTTCTGAGTCATAGTCGCTTTAAACGACCCACCACGAGATTGAATAGAGGCATATGCCTGCAGGGTACATACCCATGTGGGGGATGTAATATCGGTCCTTTTTTTACCGGTTGCAATGTTTTCATATTCTCCACCTTTCCGTTTCAGATTGTCTCTAAATCCTACTTTAATTGTAAATCTCGGATTTTGGTTTACGCGCTGATTTGTCCGTGTCCACGGATTTATGTGGGACAGACTACACAGGAGCTCAGAGAAAGGATACAACAGCATTTTTCTAATATTACCACGCGCAGGAAAGACAAGGAAAAAGGAAAGACAATTACTTATGTTGCCACGCATTTTTCATCCATGCATAATTGTCATTTAGGAGGAACTAAAGTTTTGGGGCTCGAGACTGTTTATCCGGACATTAGGGGGGTAATATCACCCTTGAACTCTTGAGACAGGAATCTAAGTGGATCTACAACTTCAACAGTTTGACCCCATCTGGGTTAAATGAAGAACTTTTATTTACGGGGTTCTATAAACAGACTTAGTTTTCCCAGCTATTCTGAGCTTTGGTCCTGTTATTTATTGCTGGGCTATGATTATTCCATGTACTTTAATGTGGGAATTTCTTGGATTAGTTTATAAAACAATTGTGTTTTTTGTTTTTCCAAGGTTTTGCTTCTGTATTCTGTTTTTGCCCTTGTCTATAAACAGCATACCATCAGGGATTATTGGCCTCTGCTTTGGCCGCTGTTTTGTCTGGGATAGCAGTATAAACTACACTATAATTATTATATTTTTCCTGTGTATATTCATCTTGGGCTTTGCATTATTATTATTAAATAGCTCTATAGGTCACCGTATTTTCCACCTTATGTGCTATATACAGAAGGGCATATTGTGGACCCCTTTTCTATTCTACATACATGTTTTGTTCTTTATAAATTTTTGTAATCAGGTATTGTATGTATTTATTCATTGGTTGTAAAATGGGGTATCTTATTAAAATGGATATTGCATTCTGCATATGAATGTAGTTTACATTGCTAATTTCCCTATCTAATCACTTGTGTGCCTATACTAGTGGTATTACTTTAGGCTTATTTAATAAGCCTTTGCATTTGTGTTATGTATGTGGATGTTTTCCTTCATATTATATAACACATTATGTGTTCATTTTTGGCTGGGCAAATAAAGTTGCCCTTTATTCACTCTATGCATGCGTTTTTCCTTTTGTGGACATGTTGCCATAGCAACAGGGTGTCCTGCGCTATTCATCAGTGTCCGGCTTTCTGTGCTATTAGCGCGCCGTGTTCTTTTACTTATTGTGAGTGGGGGGGAGTGATTTGTGACCATCATTACACCTGTACATCAATGCTCAGCTCAGTCTGTGTTTGTGTTTGATTGTGGTATTTGTGCCCTGTATTGAATACACTACATGTGTCGGTGACACATATGTCCTTCTGATATCTGGCACATGCTCCCTGCCTTGTTGACGCGCTGCCATTGACGACGTAAGCTTCCTGTACCACCGGGTGAGCTTCCATTGTAGTGTTATGTGGGGCTGTGTTCATACTGCGCAGGCGCATGTAGTTTGTTGACGTGCCGCCCTTGGCAACTGAGCGTCCCACTTCACCATCGATTCCTCTGGTCTGGCTATTTTCATTCTTCCTTGTATCCTGCGCAAGCTCAATAATTGGTCTTATGCGCCGCCCCTGGCAGTACCACGTCTTTCATCATGGAGGATTCTCCGGTCTGGCAGCTCCTATGTTTCCCAGGTAAAAGCAGCACAGCTGCAATTTATTTTCTTGTTAAAGCGCTACTATATATAGGTGCAATACCATGAGTGTGATTACCCCTGACGAAGCCACCAAGAGTGGCGACACGCGTTGGGTACTCTTTCTTACCTCACCTACCACCATGTGTGTCTTTTGGGCGGTTTGTCCAAGCTTCTTAAAAACTAGCTATGGTGCCTAACCTGCTAAATTTTTCTTTATAGGTGCTCTTTCTGAGCCATTTTGCTTATTCAAGCCACGATACAATTTGCTTACCTTGGCTCATTAGTAGCATGTACAGTATAGGTTTCTGGATATGTATATATGTGTACCTTTGGTAAGCAGCTGTATTTTTCTCATAACCATATTTATACTGGTCAAGGGTATTTAATTATTTATATGTAAAGGGTCGTTTTGTGATTGGAGTCACGCACTGTAACAGACTGTTTGTGTCTTATTTCAATATCTTCCCTCTGCAATAGGGTATAATACACATTACCGTGACAGGGATTTAGCAGGTATCTCAGCTGGGACTCCAAATCAACCCTTTCTTTACCCTGCTGGATTACTGCTTGATGGTATGCTGTTTATATTGAGCAATCATTGTCATATATATATATATATATATATATATATATATATATATATATATATATATATACTGTTTGGCACACATGAGGGATAGGTTGTAGGTTAGGGCTTTATTATGAGCTCAATTGTTATTGTAGATGTCACAGGTGTGACTTTTTAATGTTTTTAAAGTTTTTTGTGTGGTTTTGTACCTAATGAAGATTGTATTTTTATGCAGTATTTTGTGGTGATCCCCCTATTTATGGCCTATATCTTTTCTCTTTTTTCTACATTGCTCAAGTCTCTATAGGCCGGGATCCTACTATTATATGTCCTGTGGTGCCCCCTCAATTTGTATACAGTACATCATCAGACACATCCTGTTTCATTTATGAAGCAGGGACTCTGAAAGTCACAAAGTCTATTTTTAAAGGGCCAGCAGTCGACCCTCACTAGTCTTAGAGAGCCATCATTTGGTACTCCCATACTGTTTGCTTATGCATTGAATGCAAAGCCTGCCCTGCACCAAAGTTACACGCACCCCAATAAGCCTTTGAACCAAGGTACTGGATGGCCACAGGAAAACAAAGTGCATATTCATTTGGTACTCCCATACTGTTTGCTTATGCATTGAATGCAAGGCCTGCCTTGCACCAAAGTTGCACACACACCCCACTGAGCCTTTGAAGACATGTACTGGATTGCCACAGGAAACCAAGTTCACATTATTCATTAGGTACTCCCATATTTGTTTGCTTATGCTTTGAATGCAAGGCCTGCCCTGCACCAAAGTTACACGCACCCCAATAAGCCTTTGAGCATACGTACTGGATGGCCACATGAAACCAAAGTTTCCATTATTCTGATTTTTTTTGTCACCTAAAGTTTTCCCATGAAGTGAATGCAAGGTCTGCCCAAAATTTGTACACACTCCAATCCCCCACGGAAGAAATGTGGAGGATGGGCTCTGAAAAATGTTTTCTCAGTTTACAGGAGCGGGTCTACTATACTTGTAATGCCCATACACTAAGTTTTAGGATGAAAAACATTTTCCCCTGTGGGGGGCACCTCAACATAGAGTGTAAGCAATTTTGGAATGGGCATTATAAGCACCCTTGCAAATATTTTCTAGTGGCTTTTGCATCACGGACCATGGTCACCATGGTGATCTAGTGGTGGTGGATGATGAGGATGAGGAAAAGGAGGAGGATAACAGAAAACAGCCAAAATCAGGAAGCTTATACCCATGTGTGGGTGTGAAGAGGTGCATGAGAATATACCTTGGATTTGAGGTTAGGTTTCACTATCATTCGGTGGTTTAGAGAAGTCTGGCCCAATCCAGCTCTTGTTCATTTTTATAAGAGTCAGCCTGTCAGCATTATCAGTTATAATTCCACCAGCGGCACAAAAGATGCGCTCTGACAAAATGCTAGCGATAGGACAGGCCAGGACCTCCAAGGAATAGAGAGCCAGTTCATGCCACGTATCCAGCTTTGAAATCCAATAATTAAAAGGCACAGAGGAATCTTGGAGGACATTGGTACGGTCAGCAAGGTAATCCCTCACCATCTTCCAAAACTTTGCACTCCTTGTGAGAGTACCCCTCGCCTCAGGGCCATTGTGATGGGAGGGTCTGAGAAAACTCTCCCAGAACTTTGCCAGTGTTCCCCAGCCTCTGCTGGATTGGAGTTGTGTGTCTCACGCCTGTACTCCTTGGTTGTCCAATGAACTGTGACCTCTGCTGCCAGCATTTTCAGATGGGAATTTTTTTAATAATTCAGCAACAAGGGCCTTCTGGTACTGCAACATTTTAGTACACTTTTAAGAAGAGATTGAAAGCTCTCCTTGTAGCGTGGGTCTAGAATTGTCACCAACCAGTAATGACTGTCAGCCAAAATTTTGACAATGGTCACGGGAAAGGCAGTGCAACATAAAATCAGCCATGCGTGGCAGACTGCTAACAGACAAGACTTCTATGTCCTCACCAAGAGTACTACTGACCATGGTCTCCACCTCCTCCCTGTGTTCAGGCCATCCACGCTGAAGAGATGGTATGACAGTTGTACTTGTAGTACCGTTTATAGCATGAAAGTAGCTCCTGTTCTTCCTCCTCCTCCTCTTCCTCATAATTAATCAATCAATCCACATTGGGATGACATGAGGCTGGGCTGTGTGTAATCACTCTGTATGCTTCCTTGCTCTATCTCATCGTGCTCAGACTGTAATGTCACCTCTTTGATTGTGAGCAGTGTCATCGCTGCTCACCATCTTGGTGGACTCCTCAAAGTTTTGTAGTATGGTAAATATGTCTGATCCATGTCCACTCCTGAGGTCTTATGTATGGAGTCTGAACTGAATACCGAAAGCCTTGTTGATGCTGGTAGTCAACAACTGCCCTCTTCTGCTCACAAATTCTTTCCAATATGTGCAGTGTTGAGTTCCAATGCATGGGGACATCACACACCAGTTGGTGAACGGGAATCTGCAAACACTGCTGAAGCACGGCAAGAGTGGCGGAAGCTGGAGCGGACTTTCTAAAATGGGCACATAGGCAGCGTACTTTGACAAGCAGATCCGGCAGCTCCGGGTAGGTTTTGAGAAACTGTTAAACAACGAGGTTAAGCACATGGGCCAGGCATGATACATGTGTGAGCTCACCTTACCTCAGAGCCGCCACCAGGTTCCGGCCATTGTCACACACGACCATGCCCAGCTGTAGATTCAGCATTGTCAGCCCAGATCTGCCTGCTTTTTCAGAGCTGTCCACAACTCTTCAGCATTGTGTGGTTTGTCATCTAAGCACATTAGCTTCATCACAACCTATCGCC
Source organism: Dendrobates tinctorius (assembly GCF_039654945.1). Classification (NCBI taxonomy): domain Eukaryota; kingdom Metazoa; phylum Chordata; class Amphibia; order Anura; family Dendrobatidae; genus Dendrobates; species Dendrobates tinctorius. The sequence continues at coordinate 49,194,334 of NW_027361675.1, forward strand.
GCTTGGCTGAGGCAGTGCTGCAGTGCTTCCAGCTTGTGACTGATGTAGTCATTTCAGAGATGGAAGCTGAAGAGGAGGAGGAGGTGCAGGAGCTGTAGATTGTGGGAGAAACACTGATTGACGTAGGGCCCACAATCCTTGGCATTGGGAGGATGTGTTCCATCCCAAGATCCCTCTGGGTCCCAGCTTCCACTATGTTAACCTATGTGTCATCAGCAAGATGTAGCGTCCCTGTCCACAAGTACTTGTTCACATGTCCTTGGTTAGGTGGACTTTCACAGTAAGTGCATTGTTCAGGGCACAGGTGATGTTGTGGAACACGTGCTTGTGTAATGCTGGGACAACACACCATGAGAAATAGTGGTGGCTGGGGACGAAGTACCTTGGTATGGCCACCATCAGGTTATGGAAAGCTTCTGTATCCACGAGCCTAAAAGGCAACATTTCGAGCTCAAGCAGATGAGAAATGTGTGAATATATTACTGTGGTATGTGGGGTGTTGGCTGCGTATTTGCGTTTGCGGCCCAATTACTGGGGTATGGAAAACTGAACGCTGCGCTGGGACAAGGACATGGATGTGCTTGATGATGGTGGTAGTTGAGTGTGGGCAATGACAGGTGCAGGGCAGGAGGCATCTTTGCATGCAACATGGGCAAGGGATTGGCTTGCACGCACAACAGTGGAAGAAGCAGTATTTCCACCCACAGACACTGTTCCTGGAGCTTGATGTTCGGCCCACAAAGTCGAATGCTTTGCTGCCATGGGCCTGATCATGCTGGTGGTTTTAAGGCTGGTAGTTTTGCTACCCCTGCAGATGCAGGCATGACAGGTGGTGAAAATGGCCTGTTTGGGGTTATTGTCAGAGTCTTTAAAAAACAACCAGACTCGGGAAGACATAACAGTTGTACTGCCAACTTCCGTTGTGTTGGTGTTACGAGGAATGGTTACCCGCCTTCTGTCTGCGGACACTACACTGCTTCTTCTTGCCTGCTGGGGTGCTATGCTCCCTCCCCCTGTGTACTGCTATCCTCACTCTGCATGTCCTCCAGCCAGGTTGGGTCAGTTACTTTATCATCCACCACCTCGACTTCTACTTCCGCACCCTGGTCCTCCTCCTGACTTTCTGGCAATTGTGTCTCATCATCGTCCACCTGTTGTGACACTTTGCCACCATTGCCTTCATGTGAACATGGCTGCTCAAATATTTGGGCATCGCTACATGCAATCTCATCTTGCCCTGCTTCAAGTGGACCGGGCGAGAGGCCCGAATCTATAAATGAAAAAGTGAACAACTCTTCAGAGTGTCCAAGTGTGGGATCTGTTGTCTCCGGGCACTCGACATGATGGGAGGAAGGAGGATCAGGGTGAGGATTATGCGGTACAGACTCATGGCTAGTCAGACTTGACCATGTGAAAGACAGGATGCTGGTGGTGGTGGAAAAGTAGTGGAAACATTATCCGCTATCCAACCAACAAACTTTTGACACTGCTCTGGTTTCAATAATGCTGTTCTGCAGTCCCCTATGAACTTGGACAGGAAGGTCATGCTTGAAGATGTCAGTGTTTGGTGTGGTACAATTTCAGCTTGCCCACAGCCTTGGCCTTGGCCTCTGCATGCCCTATCACCATTACGTCCACTTTCCCGTCCTTTACCATGCACCTTGCCCATTTTAAATGGACTAAAATATTTTCCACGCTCATTACAAATGGCTGAATTGGGATCGAACTTGTATGTGATCTGTGTGTGGGAAAACTACCCTTTAAATGGAACCTGTCACCCCCCAGGGCGTTTTTAACCCCTTTCCTACATTAGACGTACTATTCCGTCCATGTGACCTGGGACCTAAGTCCCAAGGATGGAATAGTATGTCTAGCGTGACCAGCTGCGCTCACGGGGGGGAGCGCACCTGATCGCGGCCAGGTGTCAGCTGATTATCACAGCTTACACCCTGCACTATGTGTCAGGGGTGGTCACGAACCACCCCCGACATGTTAACCCCTGGCACACTGCAATCAAACATGGGAAGAATGTTCAGTGAGGGGGCCCCGTCCGTGTTTCCCTGAGACCCCCGCAGGGCAATGTGCAGCGCTGCTGTGGGCGCCTCTTTCCTGCAGGTCCCCGGATCCAATATGGATCGCGTTGCTGTGTGAGTTCATGCTGGAGGCTGGCCAGCTGGGAAGCATTCCCAGGGTCAGAGGACTGCATGGCCGACAAACGGGACTCCATGGATTTCAGAGAGGACCTGAGCCTGGTCTGACTCTCCCGTAGGAACACCAGTTCCTTTTGGATGGAGGCGGTGGTACCAGCGGGGTCCATGGCCTGATTATACTGTGACGACTCCTGGAGTGGACCCTCTGGGTCGTGGCACCAACCCTCCCAGGGCGAGCTGACCTAGGGAAGACCACCCCCTATACAGGGAGTGTCAGGGGCAAGCCCCAGGGGGTGAGGTACCACGACTGCTGGCACCAGGCGGCCGGCTCACAGGAGACACGAGTGGGTGAGTGTGTCTGCAGGAACGTGTAAAGCGTGGACACGGGAACACGTGGTATACAGAGACTTTGTACGTCCGGGTGTGAGTGAAGCAGGATGCGTGCAAGGAGCACGTCAGAGCACTGGGTCAGGCAGCAGGTGTGCCAGGAGGTGTAGCAGAGTACAGGAGCAGGGTGTGTGCCAGAGGGCACAACTGAGCATAAGACAGAGTGCAGGATTGGAACGTGTGCCAGGAGGCAGAACTGAGTAAGAGACAGAGTACAGGATTGGAACGTGTGCCAGGAGGCACAAATGAGTAAGAGACAGAGTACAGGATCAGAGCATGTGCCAGGAGGCACAAATGAGTATGAGACAAGGCACAGGGTCCGAGTGTGTGCCAGACTGACGGTCGTCCGTCCTACTTGTTTTTTGACGGATCCGACAAGATTTTAGCGGCTCCGGGCAGATGAGACGGACAATGCAACGTTTTTTTGCCTTAACAGTCCGCTATTTTTAAGTGCGCATGCCCGGAAGCTTTACTCTGGGAGGCATTTTAACCATGAATTGCCGTTCCGGGAGCGACAAAAAATTCTCTCTCTCACTCTCTCTCGCTTTCCTTCCTTTTTCCCCAGGCTGTGGTTCCTTTAAAATGCAGACTTTGGCGGATCCGTCCAAACAACGGTCCTGTGGCACCCGTTGGTGTCTTAACGACCACGGATCCGTTCTTTGCCTTTTTCACGGATTGCGACTGACAGAAAAAACGTAAGTGTGAAACAGGCTTTAGTGAGCTGAAGTGGTTTGCATTCAGAGTTATTGAATGCAAACGCTGCTAAAGGCAAGGCATCGGACCAGTCCTCTTGACTGGAAGTGGCAAGACAGCCAAAAATTTGTTCTAACAACTGATTGGTCTGTTCTGTCTGACCATTGGTCTCCAAATGGTAGCAGATGAAAAGGACAACTCAATACCCAACAATTTACAAAATGTCCTCCAAAACCTGGACACAAACTGCACACCGTGGTCAGACACCACATTCAAATGCACATCATGCAAACGAATCACATGTTGAACGAACAACCTAGACAAGGTCTCAGAAGAGGGTAGTGCCACTAAGCATACAAAGTGTGCTAGCTTCCTAAACCTGTCTACCACCACCCAGATGACAGTATTACCCTTGGAGGGAGGAATATTGGTGATAAAATCCATGGACAAATGTGTCCATGGTCTATCAGGAACTGGTAAAAGCACCAATTCCCCAGCCGTCTGGTTATGAGAGCTCTTAGCCAAACTTCATCAGATGTAAGCGAGGTCCCCCGAGTAGCCGAAATCCCCAGATGTCCACTCAGCGCCAAATCATGGAACTCCTGGAGAACTCGAAGTTGAAGTTGAACCGGAATAAACAATTTTCTCACCGGCTTGGATGGGGGAGCCTGAGACTGGGCTTCCCAAATCTCCCGTTCCAAACCTGCAAACACATCAGCCATCACCACCGTGGGTTCAAGAATGGAAGATGAAGGCTTGGGGGGAGAAACTGAGTCCAGTCTTCGAGACATTGCATCGGCCTTCACATTTTTGGATCCCAGGTGAAAAGTGATCGAGAACTGGAACCGGGAAGAAAAAAGTGACCACGTGGCTTGCCTGGGGGTCAAACTTTTAGCAGACTCAATATACGCCAGGTTCTTGTGGTCTGTATCTACAGTATTGGGATGAACCGCCCCCTCAAAAAAATGCCTTCATTCTCCAGGAAGAGCTTCTTGGAGAAGAAGGTGCATGGTCTCAAACTGGTCAAGGTGGCAGGTCCCTGGGACAACACCGCCCCCACCTCCACCCCACCAAAAAAGGTTCAGATGGATGAGGTTGAACCAGAACTGGGGCAGTCATAAAGCATTTTTTCAGAGTGAGAAACGCTGCTACCGCTGAGGCAGACCAATTCTTAACATCAGCCCCCTTCTGTGTCAAGTCAGTGAGGGGCTTGACCACCTGAGAGAACCCTTTAATAAACCTCCGGTAGTAATTGGCGAATCCTAAAAAGCGCTGAAGGCCCTTCAGGTCCCAGTGTTGAACCCAGTCTACAATGGCCTGCACCTTTTTGGGATCCATACGAAACCCCTCACTAGAGACAATGAACCCCAAGAAAGGCAGTTCCTGGACCAAAAACGAGTATTTTTATAGCTTAGCGAAAAGTTGCTTCTCCCTGAGTTTTTGAAGAACCGCCTGAAGGTGACCAATATGTGTCTGCTTATCAAATGAATAAACCAAAATGTCATCTAACTAAATAACCACAAACCACCCAATAAAATCAGAGAACACGTTTTGTAAAACTGCAGGGGCATTGTTCAGACCAAACAGCATAACTAAATTTTCAAACAGCCCTTCTGAGGTGAGAAACGCAGATTTCCACTCATCCCCCTCCCACAACCAAATGAGGTTATATGCCCCCCGCAAGTCTTAATTTGAAAACCATTTGGCCCTGGATAATTGGTTACGCAAATCGGGAATAAGTGGGAGGGGATATGTGTTTCTAACAGTAATCTTGTTCAGCTCCCAAAAGTCAAGGCATGGGCAGAGACCACCATATTTTTTTTTTTTTTTTTTTAAAAACCTGCATCATCAGGAGACATGGAAGGGCGGATATGCCCCTTTCGGAAACTCTCAGATATGCACTCCTTCATGGCGACCCGCTCGGGACCAGAATGGTTAAACAATCAGGCCTTAGGCAATTTATCCTGAGGAATAAGGTCAATGGCACAATTAAAAGAGCGGTGCAGTGGTAACCCCTCGGCCTGACTTTCGGATAACACGTCCTTGAAGTCCTTCAGGTACTCTGGAATACCCTCCAGACCGACGGATGACACAGATACAGAATTCAGCCATTTGTTTTCACAGTTGTATCCCCATTTAACAATCTCCTGGGCCTCCCAGTCAATGACTGGATTATGACATTGCAGCTAAGGAAACCCCAAGACCAAACCAGCAGGGAGTTTGTCCAGAACGAAACAGGCTATATGCTCCAGATGAACAGACCCCATCTTAAGGATGAATTCATTAGCAATAGAGCAGATCCCATCCTTTGTGAACGGGGTTGAGTAAATAGCCACCACTCTCATAGGTTTGTCCAACCTGACTGTCCCTATCTCATAGTGGGCCACCAACCTCGAGTCAATCAAGTTCACTGAAGACCCGCAATCAACAAAAGCAGAAGAGGGAAAAAAACAATTGTTCACACCAACTTCCATTTTTAACAATAGCTTGAAGACTGAGGAAAAAAGTACCTGTGGGTCTGGATAACATTCTTGGCAGTTACCCAGACCTAGTTGCTTCCTGAGACCTTGGAATCTGAGGAACAGGAGGGACAGCCCTTTATCCATCGACCCAGCTCTCCACAATGGAAGCAGTTTTTTCTCTCTGCAACGTCTCCTCTCCTTTTCCTTCATGGAGACAGCCCCCACTTCCATGGGCTCAACCGACAACGAAGGCCCCAGTTTCACTGGTAACAGAGGACAGACAACCTTGGTCATGGCCGCCTCCAGAGAGTCGGGCGGTGGATGCAGGGCCAAGGCATCCTTTCAATGCTTGGAGAGACCCCATCAGAATAGTCCCCTAAGTGCCGAGTCCTTGAAACCCCTCAGGTGCCCGTCGCCTGTACTTGGAACAGTACCACTCAGCAGTGTGCTTTCCCTGGGTCAGACTCATAATCATGTCCTATGCCAATCTCACTCAATCAGGTTCATTGTAAATAAGACCCAAGGCCTCGAAGAACCGATCAACAGACATTCTCTCAGGGGAGGTAGGAGAGGGTCAAAAGCCAGACAAGAGCGTAGTACCTATGGATAAGCCAAATAGTAAATGGAGACAAGCCAAGTGGTCAGAGGGACAGGACAGTACAAAGCAGGATGTAGAGGCAAAAGTCAGGGGACAAACTGGGTCATACACAACAAAGCACACACGCACAGAGGCACAACGTTTGCAGACAAGTAACCATAGTAACATAGTTTTGAAGGCTGAAGGAAGACCTTATGTCCATCTAGTTCAGCCTATTTTTAGTGCAGCTGTTCTGCATTGTTGATCCTGGGGAAGGCAAAAAACCCACTGAGTAGAAGCCAATTTTCGCCATAGGGAAAAAAATTCCTTCCCCTAAGCTGGGTCAATCATCTACCTATAACATTATGTTATTCGTAACCTTTTATACTGTTACTCACAAGAAAAGCATCCATTCCTTTCTTAAATACATTCAGTGAGTTGGCCATCACCACTTCCTCAGGAAGAGAATTCCAGAGCCTCACTGCTCTTACCATGAAGAAACCTCTTCTATGCTGGTGCAGAAATTGTCTTTCCTGCAAACGAAGAGAATGCCCCCTTGTTCTTGTCACAGTCCTTGGTACAAACAGTTCATTGGAGAGATCTCTGTATTGCCCTCTGATATACTTGAACATATATATTAGGTCTCCCCTAAGTATTCTCTTTTGTAGAGTAAATAGACCTAATTTTGATAACCTTTCTGTCACGCCGCGCTCACCTGAGGGCGGGACCTCGGCCCCGACGTCATCTCTTCCAGAGCCGCGGTCACTCCGGGGGTCCCGCCAGGTGCGCACGCGTACCTCTCGTACCTAGGTCCCTGTCTCCTTCATGTTATGTCTGCGCTTGCGCGCTTTTCTCAGTTCGGTCTCCAGGTCAGTCCTCTCTATGGTACTGGAGGACTTGACCCGGAAGCTCTCGTGATCATGTGCTATATCAGGCTACCTCTTCCTAGGGGAGGTGCCTGATTATTGTTGTTCTTCCTGGCTTGGTCTGCAGTGTCCCTGCCTGGCTGTGCGCTGTATTCGGGTCCCATGCCTTGCACTCTGTTGTGCCTCTTGGCACACGCTCTGAACCTGCACTCTGCCTTGTACTCGGTTGTGCCTCCTGGCACACACTCTGACCCTGTGCTCTGTCTTGTACTTAGTTGTGCCTCCTGGCACACACTCTGATCCTGTGCTCTGTATTATACTCAGTTGTGCCTCCTGGCACACGCTCTGACCCTGTGCTCTGTCTTGTACTTAGTTGTGCCTCTTGGCACACACTCTGATCCTGTACTCTGTCTTATACTCAGTTGTGCCTTCTGGCACACACTCGGACCCTGTGCCTTGTCTCATACTCAGTTGTGCCTCCTGGCACATGCTCTGATCCTGTACTCTGTCTCTTACTCAGTTGTGCCTCCTGGCACACGTTCCAATCCTGTACTCTGTCTCTTACTCAGTTCTGCCTCCTGGCACACACTCCAATCCTGCACTCTGTCTTATGCTCAGTTGTGCCCCCTGGCACACACCCTGCTCCTGTACTCTGTTACACCTCCTGGCACACCTGCTGCCTGACCCAGTGCTCTGACGTGCTCCTTGCACGCATCCTGCTTCACTCACACCCGGACCTACGAAGTCTCTGTATACCACGTGTTCCTGTGTCCACGCTTTACACGTTCCTGCAGACACACTCACCCACTCGTGTCTCCTGTGAGCCGGCTGCCTGGTGCCAGCAGTCTTGGTACCTCACCCCCTGGGGCTTGCCCCTGACATTCTCTGTATAGGGGGTGGTCTTCACTAGGTCAGCTCGCCCTGGGAGGGTTGGTGCCACGACCAAGAGGGTCCACTCCAGGAGTCGTCACACTTTCTGGGTATTGTAGTGAACCAACTCATTTATCATTTTAGTAGCCCGCCTTTGAACCCTTTCAAGTTCGATAATGTCTTTCTTGAGCACCAGCGTCCAAAATTGCACACAATACTCCAAGTGTGGTCTGACGAGTGATTTATACAGAGGGAGAATTATGTTTTCATCTCGTGTCCCCAGACCTCTTCTAATGCATCCCATGACCCTATTTGCTTTGGTGGTTTGGTGGCAGCTGCCTGACACTGGGCACTCCAATTTAGCTTCTTATTGACTAAGATGCCTAAGTCTTTTTCCATGTCTGATTTCCCCAGCAATTTCCCATTTAGTAAGTAATTGTAGCATCTGTTTCTCCTTCCCATGTGCATAACCTTACACTTATTTGTGTTAAACCTCATTTGCCATTTTTCAGCCCAATTCTCCAATTTACTCAAATCTGTCTGTAGTTGCTAACTGTCCTCCTTTGTGTTAACTACCTTACATAGTTTTGTATATATAAGAAGGAAAGAAATCCATCTTTCAGGATCACGCTGTTCCAGTCCAAAGTTCACAAGGAGTTAATCCAAGGACCAAGCAGTGATTATAACTTCCTTTTTATTCCATAAACTCCACGCGTTTCGTGTACACACTGTACACTTCCTCAGGAGCAAAAGTATATGGAAGTATCACCAACACCAAATCCAGGAACTGCCAGCATTAAATAGCCATCAAAGAACCAAAGCTTGACAATTACCTCCTCTCTGTGGGTGTCTGTTAAAGCGGGGTGCCACTGGTGAGGATAGTTGGGACTGGAAACCCCAAAGTCACAGCTGCTCTAATCCTGGTGAGCCAGCGGAAGGATGAGATTCTGTAATTGGCATCTGGGGTATTTGCTGGGCCTGCTCAATATGTTATTGTCTGTTGGTGGTTTAATAAATTATTGCCACTAGAGATGAGGGTCGAGTCGGGTTTCGGACCACCCGACTTTTCCAAAAGTCGAGTCGAACGAAATCGGCTGACTATCGGCAAAACTCAGAGTTCTGACCAAAACCCGACCCCAATGCAAGTCAATGGGGAATAAAAGTTGGCAGTGAGTGGAGGACAGTAAACACACCTACAGTGCCCATTTCAATGGCAATGACATCAATTCTTATTACTTAAGCTTGTCAACCTTAATTTAGTTTATAATAATAGTAACGTATTGAAAACTGGGGGTTATTTGGCTAAAGTTGGGGGGGGGGGCACTGCCCAGTTAGGGAGGTGGAAAAACTGGCATATGTTGAGGTGTAGGCTGGACGTTCAGCAGCTGCAAATGGAGGAATTGGAGAAGTCGGAGGAAGAGGAGGACAAAGCGAGCCATTTTGCTGGCAAACTATGTGTCATCAGGGGAAGGTGGTACAAAATACTTTTAAACCAAGGCATGGTTCATTTTAATGAAGGTGAGATCACCTACATTTTGGGTCAACAACCGATTCCTTCTTTCTGTCAGGATTGATCCAGCAGCACTGAAGGCTCTTTCTGATAGCACACTAGCAGCAGGGCAAGCGAGCTCCTGTAAGGCATATTGTGCCAATTCAGGCCAGGTGTCCAGTTTACAGGCCCAGTAGTCAAAGGGGAATGAACTGTGAAGGAGAAGAGGTAATTTTGAACCACATTTGACAACTGCTGTCTCCTGTCTGTTGCAATCGATTCAGTATTACCAGTCGTGTGAGCATTACTCGAGAAATCAGTCCACAACATGGTCATGAAACCCCTGTCTCCAATGCCACTTCGGCTGTGTGACACCACGAACACCTCTTCCATGTTGCCCAGTACGGCTCGTGGTAGAACCTGCACCGCTGCTGTGTGCTGGGAATGCTTGTTTGTTCACCAATATTAGCTCTAGGTTCTCTTGTGGCATGATGTTCTGTAATTTGCCTTTGTAGCGTGGATTGATGATGCTGGCCAACCAGTAGTCGTCATCCTTCATAATTTTGGCAATGCGGGGGTCCCTTTTTAGGATCCGCAAGAGATAATCACACATGTGGGCCAATGTTCCAGGTGTCAATGATGCACTGCCAGTGGTGGGTGGAGGAGCACTTTCTGCCAAATCAACATCCCTCCAGTCATGCACAAACCCTGTACCTGACCTTTGCAAGCCAACATTTTCTCTTGCCCCCTGAGAAGCATCCTCCTCCCCAAAATAATCATCCCCCTCATCCTCCTCTTCTTCCTCCACCTCGTCCAGGACAGTTCCCTGAGCAGACAATGCCTGACTGTCATCAAGGCTTCCCTCTTCCTCCTCCGCTGTAGACACCTGATCCTTAATGTGCGTCAAAGTTTGCATAAGCAGACGCATAAGTGGGATGTTCATGCTTATGATGGCGTTGTCTGCGCTTACCAGCCGTGTGCATTCCTCAAAACACTGAATGATTTCTTTCAGCTTTGACCACTGCACACCCGACAACTCAATGTCTGCCCTCAAACTGCCTGCCCGTGTATCCTCCCACAAATGCATTACAGCCTGCCTCTGTTCGCACAGCCTCTCAACCATGTGCATGGTGGAGTTCCACCTTGTTGCAACGTCTATGATTAGGCGGTGCTTGGGGAGGTGGAGCGATCGCTGCTGCCTCTGCACATGACTGGAGTCTACGGGCGAGTGACAGATGTGTGAGCACAGTCTTCGCACCTTATGGAGCAGGGCTGGTAACTCCAGATAATTATTTATGAAGCACTGCACCACCAGGTTCAAGGTTTGAGCCAGGCAAGGTATGTCTCTGAGTTTTGCCAGGGCTATGGCCGCCACAAAATTACGTCCGTTATCACTGACTACCTTGCCTGGCTCAAGATGTAGACTGCCCAGCCATGACTCAGTTTGTCACTGCTAGTAGTCGGCCAGTACCTCCGCGGTGTGTCTGTTGTCACCCAAAGACATCATCTTTAAAACAGCCTGCTGACGCTTACCACTAGCTGTTCGACAGTGGGACACCTCATGTGCAACACTGGCAGCTGCGGATGGAGTGCTCATGCGACTGCGCTCTGTCGACGAGCTTTCGCTTCAGGAGGAGGAGGGTCTAACGCCTACAGCCAACTGTTGCCTATACTGTGGGCTAGGCAGCACTGTCCCACTGCCACTGTCCCCTGTGGACCCTGCATCCACCACATTCACCCAGTATGCAGTGATGGACACGTAACGGTCCTGGCCATGCCTACTGGCCCATGCATCTGTTGTGAGGTGCACCTTTCCACTCACTGATTGTTTGAGTGCATGGACAATGCGGTCTTCCACATGCAGGTGGAGGGCAGGGATGGCTTTCCTAGAAAAGAAGTGCCAACTGGGTAGGTCATAGTGTGGGACAGTGCAGACCATGAGCTCTCGGAACGCTGCGCTTTCAACCAAACGGAAGGGCATTGTCATGATCCCAGTGCAGGTTTCTAAGCTGCACACCGAGGGTTAATGTCTGGAGCTCGGTGCAGGTTTTTACCTGCACACCTGGGGTTAATGATTGTGGCCTCTTTCTGGTTCTGGGAGAGCTTCTTAAACCCCTGGGAAGCTTCAATCCCTGCCAATTACACTTTTGCCTTTGGCCTAGTGTGCTGACCCCTGGGTGCCTGTTTGTTGCTATAGCTTGTTTATATGGTTCTGACCCGGTTCTGTTTCCCGTTGTGAGTTTGCCTGTTGATTTTGTACTGCGTTATTATCTTAATGTATAACTCATTGCTTGTGACCTGACTACTCTCTGCTCGCCCCTCTTGTACCTTTGCAGCTATCTCTGTGTGTGACTCATTGGCTACGTCTTGACTATTCTCCCTGTCTATGCCCCCTGGTAACTTTGTCTCGCAGTTACCCTGCTAGGAGTTATCTTGCATCTCCTAGCTCTGTGGAGTTTAGGCCACGCCCCTAGCAGTCGCGTGCTTCAGGTCCTGCGGCTCTGAAGTATGCATCTACTCGGCTGCTGCCCGCTCCACAGGTATCTTTGAGCACTGTTCGCTTTACTCAGGACACGCGCACTGGCTCAGTGAGCAAGTTCAGTGCGGTGTTCCTGACAGGCATCATCTCTAATGAGATCATTTTGGCAATTTAGGCATTCAAAGCCAGTGTACGCGGATGAGAGGATGAGTTCTTTCTTGTACTACTCAGAGTCTCTGCTAGGGTGAGCTGGACTCTAGAGCTGCATATGGTGGAACTAGCGGTGGACATGGCGGACTGAGAGGGGGTTGGTGATGGTGATGGTGGTGGTGGTGATGGCGTAGATGCAGTTTATCGTTAGAAAAACATTGTGATTCCCTGACTGCTTTTGCCTTGCGACGACACCTCAACATTTCTTGCTGGTGGTGTGCCAACCAGTGGGTTTACAGTGGGGGAAGCGATGCAGCGCTGCTGACTACCTTCAGTCGGAGCAGGTGCACGTGTGCTACCTGAGGTTTTGTAGTCTGTCCACGTTTGCAAGTGCATGGTGTTTACATGTCTAAGCATGCAACTAGTATTCAAATTTCTGAGATTTTTCCCTCGGCTAAAGGTCCTTCCGCACTTCTTACAGATAACCTTTGCCTCATCAATAGGATTTTGGTCAAAAAAGTGCCACACTGCACTCTTCCTACTATGGGAAAAATTTTCAGGGCTTGCACGCTGTGCTAATTTGACCATCTGGCCAAGCTGTCCTGCAACTCTTTTTGTTTTTTTAACATGTTTTTGGACTGCTACGGGACTGCCAGATAACCACAGCTGCGATATCGATGCCTGTTGCGGATCCTCCTCCTCTTCTGAGCTATTGCCAGCGGCACCCTCTTCCCCAAATGGATGTCAATCCGGGTCAACAACTGGGTCATCCATCACCTCCTCTTCAATTTCATCTGCATCTTCCTCTGTGTCACTGTGTAAGGTGGTATAGTATGCGGGAAGGGGTACCTGAGTTTCATCAGGGTCAGAATCTGGCTCAATAGACTGCGAGGGCAATGCAGTGCTCTGGGTGAATGTACCGGCAGAATCATATAGCACTGGCTGTGCATCAGTGCACTCCATGTCATATTCAACTTGGACTAGGGAATTCAGGATTTCACTTGATAACATAGGCATGGTATGTGAAAAGAGCTCTAGGGAGTAATCTGAAGTGTTTCCTGCAGTTTTTTTAAACTTCAGAAGAGGAGGCGAGAGAGCTGGAGGCTGTGTCAGCAATGTAAGCCAAAACTTGTTCCTGAAGCTCCGGCTTTAAAAGTGGTTTACCTACTCCCAGAAAAGGGAGTCTTCCAGGCCTTCTGGAGCCAGACGATGACGCAGGCTCAACATCTCCAGCCTTAGGTGCTATTGTGCTTTTGGCACTACCAGCAGATACACCACCACCACCATCAGTACCAGCTGTCCCCCCCCCCACGTCCGCAGCCTCTTCCACCATACTTTCTCATGTTTGGGAAAATGTACCAAAAATACCAGCAAATATATGGTACTGTATGAGGAGCGTACAGCTGTATACGGTGTAAGGAAAAATTTAAATCTCTGTATATATTTCCGGAGTCACACACAGATAGTCAGCAGGTATTTGTCCGTGATACCAGCTGGTACACGGTAGTGTGTGAGGAGGGTACAGCTCTATACAGTGTTGGAAAAAAAGAATAAAAGTATTAGTGCTGTGTAAAAAGCAGTCTGCACAGCAATACAGCTATCAGGTAGCCTAATAATCAGCACTGCTGCACACAAGGAAATCCTCCCCTGTCACTGCACACTAACTGTACAGCACAATTGCTATCAGCACAAGCACATAAGAACTTCTTCTTATATCTTTACAGCCCTAACTCTCTCCCTACTGATAAACAGCAACCGCTCCCTACTGTTAAGATTGGCAGAAGTAAAATGGAGGTCAGGGCTTTTATAGACACTATGATGCCCCCCTAAAGCAAGCCAATCACTGCAATGCCCTTCTCTATGATGGTGGTGGACGTTGCACATGTCATCTCGTTGCCCACAGTGTACGTCCTTGCTCATTGGCTGAAAAAAAGGCACCTGCAAGCATTCTGGGAAATTTGACTTTGGCGCTAGTTTTGCCGACAGCATGGCCAACTTCACGCTATGGTCGGGATTCGGTCGGCGAAACCCGACTTTGGCATAAGTCGGCGAATTATGAATCTGACCGACCTGTTTCACTCAACTCTAATTGCCACACTATTTTACCTTCACTCTGTGGTGTCTGAATAGTATTCTGCCCATGAGAAAGGAGTGTGAGTGTTCAGTGGCATGAGCCCAGGTCCATGCAGTCATTCTTAAGACAACCAGGCTAGCAGATGAAACCATGCTCTATCCCCTGCACCTCCACAATGGTTTATTGATGATAATTCAGAGTGCATTTGAATTTGAATCATCCTGTGTAAGCAGGGTATTAAATACCACATCACATAAACTATTTATATTTATACTATCAGGTTTTCTTGACCTTGATCTTAGAGACTGTGAAATAAGATGACCCAAAGACACCACACTAAACCTATAATAATAAGTCAGAGAGGACATTATATTTCTCCTTAAATAAACATGAGTTGAGTAGCATGCTGTGGCATAAAAACCATACAGAAAAAAAAATAAAATCAAATTTAAGGAGTCGCTTTCCCTAAACTACCTATGTTTTAGCAAACTGCTTTTTTTGTTTTGGTAAAGCTTTTATAGGTTTCCAATAATGTGCTGTACGTGCTTGCCAATCTTTGTTAAAAATACATGTACTACTTTGCTATAGAAACATCAATATTCTTTGATTGTTGGCGTGTGCACCTCCAAAGAAATTGTAAAATTGATTAGGAGCTGAAAATTTGCCACCTTCACTAATATAATTGAAGAATGAATTTAGTCCATCTTGAGCAAAGCAAATGCAGTTCTTTTTCTCTGACATGGTATAGCGTGATCCCTTATGTCAAAACAGCTAAACCTAAAAATGTTTTACTGTCTTTGGTCAAAAAGCAAAACAAAGCATTAGAAATGGGAACAAGGAACACACAGCACACCTATACTAAACCATATCTATTTATTTTGCCTACTTATATAGTGCCAAAATCTTGTAAGAAAATTGCCGTCTCTCAGAGTGTTTGTGAGAATATGTATATTTTATTGTATTATAGAATATATACCATATTTTCCGCTTTGTAAGATGCACTTTTTTCCCCAAAATTTGGGGGGAAAACGGGGGTGCGTCTTACAAAGCGGACATGCCTTACCTAGGCTGTGATCGGGGTCGTCCAGCGGTTGCTGGCCGATGCTGCGGGTGTCTCTGGTGCTGCGTTGTGTGCCCGTCGATGCCATTTTTTTACCGACACACAGGGAACCGAGGAAATGCCGGGGCTCTGGCCTGTCGCACAATGTCGGCAGAGCCCCGGGCATCGACGGGCACACAACGCGGCACTGGAGACACCCGCAGCACCGCACATGGCGGCGGCCATTTATTTTACCGGCACCACAGCACGCGCACACAGGGAACCGAGGAAATGCCGGGGCTCTGGCCTGTCGCACAATGTCGGCAGAGCCACGGGCATCGACGGGCACACAGCGCCACACCGCTGGGCACCGGAGACACCCGCAGCACCGGCCAGCAACCGCCGGACAAGCGGAGAAACCCGGCAGCAGCACAAGACCCTGCAGCAGCAGCAACGGCACACATCAGAGCCCCCCCCATTCCCGAATGCGGCCTGCAGCATCACTCCACGCCTGCCTCCTCCAGCAGCGAGCCTGGGACCCCGCTATACCGCAGCCACCAACCCCGGTAAGCAGTAAGATGCAAGGATTATAAGAGGCACCACCATTTTATTAAAAAATATTTTTTTCTTATTTTTCTCCTCAAAATTTGTGGTGCGTCTTATAATTCGGAGCGTCTTATAAAGCGAAAAATACGGTGTATATATATATATATATGCATACACACACTATATATATGCAATCCCTTTAAAAGAAGGATATTAAGAAAGATAGATTATAATAATGTACAATACGACCTATAAAATGAATCCAATTGAATGAAAAAACAAAATCTAAAAGTAAAAATAAATAAATACATATGATGTTGTAACAATCATTGCTCATGCAGTTTTAGTAACTCACGTCTTCTGATTCCACCACATGCTGTGCAGTAAAAATAATACATCTCTGTACAAGTGAACGATTCCTGGAGTCAATGTCTACAATTATGACTTGCCGCATGCTGCAAAAACTGCTTTGATTAAAAACTATCTCAGAAAGTGGACTCCATTCAAAGGCATCGCCACCTGTCGTGTATCCAGAGATATCAACACTTGTCATTCCAGAATGCATGGACCGGATCAAAAAGGTACCTTGGACTGGATTGGAAAAGTTTAACTATGGACCGCAATTCAATATTTTCCCAGATTATGTGGACTATTGCAATACTCATATGTTACAAATCGGGCTAAAAGCATAACAAATACATATACATTATTTCATTTTTTTGACATTGATTCTCCTCAATACAGCGATGAGCAAAAAGATTAACAGTGTTAGGAATTTTTGAATTTCAAGCTCCAAATCTTCCCATCCACTACAGCTTAGAACATGAGACTAGTCTACATCTTTTTATAAACAATCATATTGACTATATCATACATAAGTTTTACTTGCAATTATTTAGCATATGATTAGTTATGCAGATTCTTGCCATGTCACTGCATTGTTATTGTTTTGCTCCTGGTAGTGGAAAAATCTTTTTCTTCCTGTGTACTACAAATTACAACCTGTTGTCATATTCCCTAATAGCTTGGTGTGTTATTGGGTGGATTAGCAAGCAAAAGGTCACTGATTTGAATCGAGGAGCAGCCATGAAGAAGATTTCCCAAGAAAACAGAAACAGCATCATTCAGCTCATCAATAGCGACCTTTCGGCCAAGAAAATTGCCAAACTGCATCATGTGAGTGCCATGACAGTTGGAATAATAGGAAATGAAGTCCTTTGAAGTGGATGTCCAGGTAAAATATCGGAGTCAATAGGTCAGCTCATCACAAGGTCTATCAGTTCTGGTGTGACAAAAATGGCAGTGGAGGTGGCTTGTATTGTTCATAATAGTGAACTCCCAGACGTCCATGCAAACACCCGTAACACAATTCTGGAATGTGGCCCAAAAAAAGGCGAAGAAGCTATGCAAAAAAGTACAAAAAGTGGACAGCAGAAGATTGAAAATGGGTGGTTTGGAGCAATGAGATGAAAGTCAATAGACTAGACTTTGATGGGTGCAAATGGATCTGGAAGAAGCAGGAAAAACAGATTGAGAAATTAAAGGAACTCTCAAGTTCAGTGAAAAAGCCTGATGATTTGGGACTGTTTCACAGCCAAAGTTGTTGCATACTTGACCAGGATCAATAGTGGTCTCAATGCTTAGCTATATGTGAGTATCCTACAAGACGAGTAACTTTGTACACTTGAGTATTATGGTTATCAGAAAGACCAGAGTGTTCAAGCAATACAATGACCCTAAGCACATGTTGAGATTGGTGAAGAAATGATTCAATGACAATGAAGTAGAGATACTGGATTGGTCCCCACAGTCCCCACAATTCAACTCAGTGAAACACTTGTGAGTAGAGTTCAATTAAAAGCTGTACAGATACCCAAGTGAGTCGACCAGTATGCAACAACTTTGGGAACGTGTAGAAGAGACATGGAATTGGATATTGGTCGAGACATGTTTCAATTTGATCGAGAGCATGCCTGTCATGATCCAGGCCAGGTTTTGTATCCTGTCTCTCTTTCCCGGTCTGATCATGTCAAGGGCAGGAGTACCATTTGACTTTTCAATGCAAAATTGTCTGGAGTTGAGATCGCATGCCATGTTGCGTTTGGAGAGCTTCTGATGTGCCTAAACAGTGGAAACCCCCCACAAGTGACACCATTTTGGAAAATAGACCCCCTAAGGAACTTATCTAGATGTGTGGCGAGCCCTTCACAGAAGTTTATAACGTAGAACCGCTAAAATAAAAAAATCATATTTTTTTCACAAAAATGATCTTTTGCTCCCAATTTTTTAATTTCACAAGAGTAACAGGTGAAATTGGACCCCAAAAGTTGTTGTCCAATTTGTCCTGAGTACACCGATACACCATATGTGTGGGTAAAGCATTCTTTGGGCGCACAGCAGAGCTTGGAAGGGAATGAGCACCGTTTGACTTTTTCAATGCATAATTGACTAGAATTGAGATCAGAAGCCATGTCGCATTTGGAGAGCACCTGATATGTCTAAACAGTGGAAGGCCCCCAATTCTAATTCCAACCCTAACTCCAACAGACCCCTAACCCTAATCCCAACCCTAACCCCAACGCTGACCCTAATCCCAACCGTAACTGTAATCCAAACCCTAACCTCAACTTTAGCCCCAACCCTAATCCTAACTTTAGCCCCAACCTTAACCTTGACTTTAGCCCCAACCCTAACTTTAGCCCAACTCTAACCCTAATGGGAAAATGGAAATAAATACTTTTTTTATTTTATTATTTTTCCCTAACTAAGGGGGTGACAAAGGGAGTTTGATTCACTTTTTTTATTTTGATCATTGTGACAGACCCTATCACAGTGATCAAAATGAACCAATAGGAAATAATCTCCTATTGTTGCCGGCCGGCAGATCTCGGTGGGCACACTGCGCATGTGCCCGCCGTTTTCTTCCAGAAGAAAAAGCTGGCGACCTTTCAGGGAGGCCTGCAGGGACCATGGCTGTACCAGAGGGGTGATCGGGGGACTGGGGGACCCTATTTCTCTCTCCTCTGATATGCAATCACATCAGAGGAGAGAGAAATTAAATGGAAAATCTGACTTTTTTTGTGGTCGCCGTTATACCGTTAATAACATCACAACACCAGAGTCTGTTAAAACAGACCTGAATCATGTTCTCTGGGGTCTCGGCTACCCTCGGCAGCCGAGACCCCGGAGAAATTCTGACGCTGGGGGGGCGCAATAACCTTAAACTTCAGCGTTATTAAAAAGCTGCACTGTGGTTTAAGTACCTATAACTGCCGCCATTAAAAGGCGCATCAGCAGTCGTTAAGGGGTTAAATATAACTCATATTTCTCCCCTGCTCACGCCGATCGCTGGCAGAGCAGGGGAGAATGATGAGAGCCGTGTTGAGCACCCAGCGCCAGGGAACAGCGCTTACTGCAATGCTTCTTCCCTGGCGTCCTTCCGTGTAGTACTGATGCAGCACACACATGCCACACATGTGCTGCAAGTATAACACACACGGACACTGACATCTCTGGTACTGGAAATACAGAGGACGTGTGAAAGAGTCCTTATAGTGGGTTTTTATGTTTGGCAGCTGTCACGCGCTAAAAGACGCTTTATATTGCAAAAAATGGTTTTTGCATAACCACATCTTGTGAGCTATAATTTTTCTATATTTTGGCCCACAGAGTCATGTGAGGTCTTGTTTTTTGCGGGTCGAGCTGACGTTTTCATTGGCATAATTTTTGGGCACACATTTTTTGATCACTTTCTATTTTGATTTTTGGCAGACAATGAGCAAAAATCATCAATTCATGAATTTCTTTTGGGGGGCGTTTACACCACGTGTGGTAAAATTGATAAAGCAGTTTAATTCTTCAGGTCAGTACAATAACAGCGATACATCATTTATAGAATTTTTTTATGTTTTGGCGCTTTTATATAATAAAAACTATTTTATAGAAAAAATAATTGTTTTGCATCACTTCATTCTCACAGGTATAACTGATGATGCAGTATGGCAGCCTGTTTTTTGCAGGACATGATGACATTTACAGCGGTACCATGTTTATTTATATCTGTCTTTTTGATCGCGTGTTATTCCACTTTTTGTTCGGCAGTATGATGATAAAGCATTGTTTTTGCCTTGTTTTTTTTTTTAAATGGTGTTCACTAAAGGGGTTAAGTAGTGGGATAGTTTTATAGGTCGGGTCATTACGGACACGGCAATACCAAATATGTGTACTTTCATTGTTTAGATTTTTTTCATTCAAATATTTATCTAGTGATAGAACAAATATTGATTTTTTTATTGTTTTTTATGTTTTTTTAAATATTTTTACAATTATTTAAATAATCTTTTTTACTTCATTCTAATTTTTACATTTTGTCCGTGACCACTCCTGGCACTTAGTGCCGGGTGTCAGCTGTGAGAATCGGCTGACACACGGCCGCACACCACCTGTGTGTGCGGCCTATAGCTATGACGTACTATACCGTCCAGGGTCAAATTGTGCTGGGGCACATGGACGGTATAGTCTGTCAGCTATCAGAAAAGGGTTAATGGCAAATTGTAATTGAGAATGGTATAGGAGCAAGTGACTGAGACTGAATACACAAAGAGATATGCAAATATAGTGGAAGGTAAAAATTGTGGAAACAATTGACTGATTGTGCAAAAGAAGTGATGAAGAAAATATACAAAAACAAAAGTGAACGAATGTAATAGAAATATGAGGGACCATCCCTCAGGAATGTGTAGAATAGTATATACAAAATGTTGCCTATATACAATAAAGCATGTGTACAATTATTGCTGAATGTCCATAGCCTGAATGAGTGACATATGAGGTGTAGTGCAGCGGGGTTGATGCATTGTGACAGACAGGCAGTGACCACAGGAAAGTTCAAAAACAAAGTCTCTTTAAGGCTGTGGGCCCACGTAGCGTTTTAAAACGCTCACTAAAAACCGGGCTCCTTCCCAGAAATTGCGAGTTTTTTTCCGCGCGATTTCACCGTGATTTTACCGCGATGATGATCGCGATTTTGCCGCGATTTTCGCGTGCCATATTCAAGCACTTTCCAAGCGATTTGAAGCATCGCTTGGAAAGTGATTGACAGGTTGGTCACATTCGTCAAACATAGTGTTTGACAAGTGTGACCAGGTTTTTACTATTGAGGCCTCCTATGCGGCCTCAATAGTAAAAGATAGGATGTTAAAATGCTAAAAAAAATAAAAAAATCGGGGTATATTTACCTTCCGGCGTCCCGCGCTGCATTCCCGGGCCTCAGCGTTCCCAGTAATGCCTTGCGAGACCTGTGATGACGTAGTCTCGCGTTACTATAGTGATCTCGCGAGACCGCTAGAGTCACGCGAGACTACGTCATTACAGGGCCTTGCCGCAAGGCATTACTGGGAACGCTTAGGCCGGGAATGCAGCGCGGGACACCGGAAGGTAAATATACACCGATTTTTTATTTTTTATTCTTTTTTTACAGGGGGATGGTACCCAGGGCCTGGAGGACAGTCTCCTCTCCTCCACACCGTGGGTACCAACCGCACATGAGACGCTTAGCTTCCCGCATGGTGGGCATAGCCACATGCGGGAAGTAAGCGATTCTCATGCATTCCTATGGGTGCGGATTCGCGGCAATTCTTTGCGATTCCGCACAAAAGAATGAGCATGCTGCGATTTTTTCTGCGATGCAATTCCGCCGCGGAAAAAAGCGCAGCATTAGCACAGCATGTGCGGAATGCCATAGGAATGCATGGGGTGCGTTCTGTACACGATTTTTAAGCGTTTTCGCGCCGAAAATCGCGGCAAAAACGCTTAAAAATCGCATCGTGTGCACATAGCCTAATACTGTTGAGCGATACCATCCGATACCCTAAAATATCGGATCGGATGGTATTGGCCCGATACGAAAAAAGTATCGGGTATCGCCGATTCCGATACCGGAAGTCCCATTCAAGTCTATGGGACTTCCGGTATCGGAATAAGAAAAACCCTTTTCTGTCCTTGTACAGCCTCTCGGGGGGTGTACGGACCTTCCGGGGGTCTGTGCCGACTGCCCGGGGGTCAGTGCGGACTGCCGGGGGTCTGTACCGGCCTGCCGGGGGGGCTGTGCCGGCCTGCCGGTGGTCTGTACCGACTGTCCGGTGGTCTGTACCGGCCTGCTGGGGGCTGTGCCGGCCTGCCGGTGGTCTCTACGGACTGTCCGGGGGTCTGTGCAGGCCGCGGGGGGCTGTGCCGGCCTGCCGGTGGTTTGTGCCGACTGTCTGGGGGGCTGTGCAGGCTGCGGGGGTCTGTGCAGGATCGTCCGATGGGACTACAAGTCCCATCGGGCGATGCCTGCTACCATGACGATGATTGACACATTAGCCAATGATGGGACAGTAGTAGTCCCATCATCCGGCAAATGTTTTGAATGTACAAAAAAAAAAAAAAATACATACTACATACATACTACATGCTACATACATACTACATACATGCTACATACTTATTACATACATGCTACATACATACTACATGCATGCAACTTACATACATACTACATATATACCACATGCATGCAACATGCATACTACATATATACTACATGCAACATACATACTACATATATACTACATGCATGCAACATACATATATACTACATATATACTACATGCAACATGCATACTACATATATACTACATGCATGCAACATACATATATACCACATGCATGCAACATGCATACTACATATATACTACATGCATGCAACATACATATATACTACATGCATACTACATATATACCACATGCATGCAACATGCATACTACATATATACCACATATATACTACTTGCATGCAACATACATATATACTACATACAACATGCATACTACATATATACTACATGCATGCAACATACATACATACTACATATACCACATGCATGCAACATGCATACTACATATATACAACATATATACCACATGCATGCAACATACATACATACTACTAGTGTTGAGCATTCCGATACTGCAAATATCAGGTATCGGCTGATATTCGCTGTATCGGAATTCCGATACCGAGTACCGATATTTTTTCAATATCGGATATCGGAATCGGAAGTTCCCAGAATGCAAAGAGCCACTGCTGTGGCTCTGATTGGCTGCGGAAATGACGTCATCATGATGCGCGGTCTGTGCGCATCATGATGCGCCGTCAGTTCGGGCCTTCCGGGGGGGGTCTGTGCCAACTGCCCGGGGGTCTGTACCGGCCTGCCGGGGGTCTGTGCTGACTGCCCGAGGCTCTGTACCGGCCTGCCGGGGGATTTCTCTAGTGCCTTTAACACCATACAGCCAGGTCTACTGAGAGACAAGCTGGGCCTTGTTGGTATGGACCTCCAACTCTCCACCTGGATCCTTAACTACCTCACAAACCGACCTCAGTTTGTAAAGGTTCAGGACAGTGTGTCAGACACGGTGATCTGCAATACAGGGGCACCTCAAGGTACAGTTCTTGCCCCTTTTCTCTTCACACTGTACACTGTGGATTTTAGGTGCAACTCATCTAGCTGCTACTTGCAGAAGTATTCTGATGACTCTGCAATAGTAGGCCTCATCACAGGAGGTGATGAAAGAGAGTACAGAGACACTAACCAAGCTTTTGTGGAGTGGTGTCAGAGGAACCACCTTAGGATTAATTCCGGGAAGACCAAGGAATTGGTGGTGGACTTTCGCAAGGGCAAAAATCCACCAGTAGTGGTGAACATTCAGGGAAATGACATTGAGATAGTCGACACCTATAAGTACCTTGGTGTGATCCTCAATAATAAGCTTGACTGGGCCCATCACTTGGATGCAGTGTACAGGAAGAGCCAAAGCAGGCTTTATCTGCTCAGAAGGCTGAGAGCCTTCGGAGTTAGAGGGGCACTCCTTGCATCCTTCTTCAACTCTGTTGTGGCATCAGTCATCTTCTTTGGTGTGGCGTGCTGGGGTAGTGGCATATCAACCAGGAATAGGAATAGGCTGGACAAACTGATTAGAAGGGCCAGCTCTGTCCTGGGATGCCCCCTTGATCCAGTTCAGGAAGTAGGCGACAGGAGGATACTGGCCAAGGTGAGCTACATGGTGCAGAATTATTCCCATCCCATGCATGAGACCGTGACAAAGATGTGCAGTACTGTCAGTGACCGGCTACTTCATCCTAAATGTGAGAGGGAGCGCTATCGAAAGTCATTCCTTCCTGCTGCAGTTAGGCTGTATAACCAGCACTGTCCAAAACGGAGAACGACCCAAACAGTGAACTGATAGATCCAAAGTTGTGACAGTCCGGTTACATTTTTTTTTTCCCCCCCGTATATGTACCTACCTACTGTCTTTATGCATCTGTATCTGTACTTGTTCCTGCCTTGCTACTGTAATGCTCTGAATTTCCCCATGGTGGGACGATTAAAGGATGATCTTGTCTGTGCCGACTGCCCGGGGGTCTGTGCGGACTGCCGGGGGTCTGTACCGGCCTGCCGGGGGGCTGTGCCGGCCTGCCGGGGGGCTGTACCGACTGTCCGGGGGTCTGTGCAGGCTGCGGGGTCTGTACTGGCCTGCCAGGGGGCTGAGCCGGCCTGCCGGTGGTCTGTACCGACTGTCCGGGGGTCTGAACCGGCCTGCCGGGGGGCTGTGCCGACTGTCCGGGGGTCTGTGCAGGCTGCGGTGGTCTGTACCGGCCTGCCGAGGGGCTGTGCCGGCCTGCCGGGGGTCTGTACCGACTGTCTGGGGGTCTGAGCGGACTGCCGGAGGTCTGTACCGGCCTGTCGGGGGGGGCTGTGCTGGCCTGCCGGTGCTCTATACCGACTGTCCGGGGGTCTGAGCAGGCTGCGGGGGTCTGTACCAGCCTGCCAGGGGGCTGAGCCGGCCTGCCGGTGGTCTGTACCGACTGTCCGGGGGTCTGAGCGGACTGCCGGGGGTCTGTACCGACTGTACGGGGGTCTGGACGGACTGCCGGGGGCCTGTACCGGCCTGCCGGGGGGCTGTGCCAGCCTGCCGGTGGTCTGTACCGACTGTCCGGGGGTCTGTGCAGGCTGCTGGGGTCTGTACCGGCCTGCCGGGGGGCTGTGCCGGCCTGCCGGTGGTCTATACCGACTGTCCGGGGGTCTGAGCAGGCTGCGGGGGTCTGTGCACTATCGTCCAATGGGACTACAAGTCCCATCGGGCGATGCCTGCTACCATGACGGTGATTGACACATTAGCCAATGATGGGACAGTAGTAGTCCCATCATCCGGCCTATGTGTTGAATGTAAAAAAAAAAAAAAACATACTACATGCTACATAAATACTACATACATGCTACATACATACTACATACATGCTACATGCATGCACCATACATACATACTACATATATACTACATGCATGCAGCATACATATATACTACATATATACCACATGCATGCAACATGCATACTACATATATACTACATGCATGCAACATACATATATACTACATATATACTACATGCAACATGCATACTACATACAGTATATACTACATGCATGCAACATACATACATACATACTATATATATATACCACATGCATGCAACATGCATACTACATATATACCACATATATACTACATGCATGCAACATACATATATACTACATGCATGCAACATACATATATACTACATATATACTACATGCAACATGCATACTACATATATACTACATGCAACATACATACATACTACATATATACCACATGCATGCAACGTGCATACTACATATATACAACATATATACTACATGCATACTACATATATACCACATGCATGCAACATACATACATACTACTAGTGTTGAGCATTCCGATACTGCAAATATCGGGTATCAGCCGATATTCGCTGTATCGGAAATCCGATACCGAGTACCGATATTTTTTCAATATCGGATATCGGAATCGGAAGTTCCCATAATGCAAAGAGCCACTGCTGTGGCTCTGATTGGCTACCGAAATGACGTCATCATGATGCGCGGTCTGTGTGCATCATGATGAGCCGTCAGTTCAGGCCTTCCGGGGGGTCTATGCCGACTGCCCGGGGGTCTGTGCCGACTGCCCGGGGCTCTGTGCGGACTGCCGGTGGTCTGTGCCGACTGTCCGGGGGTCTGTCCAGGCTGCGGGGGTCTGTACCGGTCTGCCGGGGGGCTGTGCCGGCCTGCCGGTGGGCTGTACCGACTGTCCGGGGGTCTGAGTGGACTGCCGGGGGTCTGTACCAGCCTGCCGGGGGCTGTGCCGGCCTGCGCCGACTGTCCGGGGGTCTGTGCAGGTTGCGGGGGTCTGTACCGGACGGCCAAGGGGCTGTGCCGGCCTGCCAGTGGTCTGTACGGACTGTCCGGGGGTCTGGGCAGGCTGCGGGGGTCTGTACCGGCCTGCCGGGGTGCTATGCTGGCCTGCCGGTGGTCTGTACCGACTGTCCAGGGGTCTGTGCAGGCTGCGGGGGTCTGTACCGGCCTGTCGGGGGGCTGTGCCAGCCTGCCGGTGGTCTATACCTACTGTCCGGGGGTCTGTGCAGGCTGCGGGGGTCTGTACCGGCCTGTCGGGGGGCTGTGCCGGCCTGCCGGTGGTCTATACCTACTGTCCGGGGGTCTGTGCAGGCTGCGGGGGTCTGTACCAGCCTGCCGGTGGTCTGTATGGACTGTCTGGGGGTCTTTGCAGGCTGCGGGGGTCTGTACCGGCCTGCTGGGGGGCTGTGCCGGCATGCCGATGGTCTGTAACGACTGTCCGGGGGTCTGTGCAGGCTGCGGGGGTCTGTACCGGCCTGCCGGGGGGCTGTGCCGGCCTGCCGGTGGTCTGTACCGACTGTCCGGGGGTCTGTGCAGGCTGCGGGAGTCTGTACCAGCATGCCGGTGGACTGTACCGACTGCCCGGGGGTCTGTGCAGGCTGCGGGGGTCTGTACCGGCCTGCCGGGGGGCTGTGCCGGCCTGCCGGTGGTCTAAACCGACTGCCCGGGGGTCTGTGCCAACTGCCGGTGGTCTGTACCGGCCTGCCGGGGGGCTGTGCCGGCCTGCCGGTGGCCTGTACCAACTGTCCGGGGGTCTGTGCAGGCTGCGGATGTCTGTACCGGGGGGCTGTGCCGGCCTGCCGGTGATCTGTACTGACTGTCCGGGGGTCTGTGCAGGCTGCGGGGGTCTGTACCGGCCTGCCGGTGGTCTGCACCGACTGTCTGGGGGTCTATGCAGGCTGCGGGGGTCTGTACCGGCCTGCCGGTGGTCTGTACCGACTGTCCGGGGGTCTGTGCAGGCTGCGGGGGTCTGTGCAGGATCGTCCGATGGGACTACAAGTCCCATCGGGCGATGCCTGCTACCATGACGGTGATTGACACATTAGCCAATGATGGGACAGTAGTAGTCCCATCATCCGGCCTATGTGTTGAATGTACAAAAAAAATAAAAAAAATACATACTACATGCTACATACATACTACATACATGCTACATACATACTACATACATACTACATTCATACAACATACATACATACTACATACATACTACATACATGCTACATACATACTATATATACTACATGCATGCAACATGCATACTACATATATACTACATATATACTACATGCATGCAACATACATACTACATATATACCACATGCATGCAACATGCATACTACATATATACTACATGCATGCAACATATATACAACATATATACTACATGCAACATACATACTACATATATACAACATGCATGCAACATGCATACTACATAAATACTACATGCATGCAACATACATACTACATATATACCACATGCATGCAAAATGCATACTACATATATACTACATGCAACATGCATACTACATATATACTACATGCATGCAACATACATATATACTACATGCATACTACATGTATACTACATGCATGCAACATACATACTACATATATACTACATGCATGCAACATGCTTGCTACATACATACTACATATATACCACATGCATGCAACATGCATACTACATATATACTACATGCAACATGCATACTACATATATACTACATGCATGCAACATACATACTACATACATACTACATATATACCACATGCATGCAACATGCATACTACATATATACTACAGGCAACATGCATACTACATATATACTACATGCATGCAACATACATATATACTACATGCATACTACATGCATGCAACATACATACTACATATATACTACATGCATGCAACATACATACAACATATATACTACATACAACATACATACTACATATATACTACATGCATGCAACATACATATATACTACATGCAACATGCATACTACATACAGTGGGGCAAAAAAGTATTTAGTCAGTCAGCAATAGTGCAAGTTCCACCACTTTAAAAGATGAGAGGCGTCTGTAATTTACATCATAGGTAGACCTCAACTATGGGAGACAAACTGAGAAAAAAAAATCCAGAAAATCACATTGTCTGTTTTTTTTTCATTTTATTTGCATATTATGGTGGAAAATAAGTATTTGGTCAGAAACAAAATTTAATCTCAATACTTTGTGATATATCCTTTGTTGGCAATGACAGAGGTCAAACGTTTTCTGTAAGTCTTCACAAGGTTGCCACACACTGTTGTTGGTATGTTGGCCCATTCCTCCATGCAGATCTCCTCTAGAGCAGTGATGTTTTTGGCTTTTCGCTTGGCAACACGGACTTTCAACTCCCTCCAATAGGGTTGAGATCTGGAGACTGGCTAGGCCACTCCAGGACCTTGAAATGCTTCTTACGAAGCCACTCCTTCGTTGCCCTGGCGGTGTGCTTTGGATCATTGTCATGTTGAAAGACCCAGCCACGTTTCATCTGCAATGCCCTTGCTGATGGAAGGAGGTTTGCACTCAAAATCTCACGATACATGGCCCCATTCATTCTTTCATGTACCCGGATCAGTCGTCCTGGCCCCTTTGCAGAGAAACAGCCCCAAAGCATGATGTTTCCACCACCATGCTTTACAGTAGGTATGGTGTTTGATGGATGCAACTCAGTATTCTTTTTCCTCCAAACACGACAAGTTGTGTTTCTACCAAACAGTTCCAGTTTGGTTTCATCAGACCATAGGACATTCTCCCAAAACTCCTCTGGATCATCCAAATGCTCTCTAGCAAACTTCAGACGGGCCCGGACATGTACAGGCTTAAGCAGTGGGACACGTCTGGCACTGCAGGATCTGAGTCCATGGTGGCGTAGTGTGTTACTTATGGTAGGCCTTGTTACATTGGTCCCAGCTCTCTGCAGTTCATTCACTAGGTCCCCCCGCGTGGTTCTGGGATTTTTGCTCACCGTTCTTGTGATCATTCTGACCCCACGGGGTGGGATTTTGCGTGGAGCACCAGATCGAGGGAGATTATCAGTGGTCTTGTATGTCTTCCATTTTCTAATTATTGCTCCCACAGTTGATTTCTTCACTCCAAGCTGGTTGGCTATTGCAGATTCAGTCTTCCCAGCCTGGTGCAGGGCTACAATTTTGTTTCTGGTGTCCTTTGACAGCTCTTTGGTCTTCACCATAGTGGAGTTTGGAGTCAGACTGTTTGAGGGTGTGTACAGGTGTCTTTTTATACTGATAACAAGTTTAAACAGGTGCCATTACTACAGGTAATGAGTGGAGGAAATAGGAGACTCTTAAAGAAGAAGCTACAGGTCTGTGAGAGCCAGAAATCTTGATTGCTTGTTTCTGACCAAATACTTATTTTCCACCATAATATGCAAATAAAATGAAAAAAAAAACCAGACAATGTGATTTTCTGGATTTTTTTTTCTCAGTTTGTCTCCCATAGTTGAGGTCTACCTATGATGTAAATTACAGACGCCTCTCATCTTTTTAAGTGGTGGAACTTGCACTATTGCTGACTGACTAAATACTTTTTTGCCCCACTGTATATACTACATGCATGCAACATACATACTACATATATACCACATGCATGCAACATGCATAATACATATATACAGCATATATACTACATGCATGCAACATACATATATACAACATATATACTACATGCAACATACATACTACATATATGCCACATGCATGCTACATATATACTACATGCATGCAACATACATGTATACTACATGCATGCAGCATACATACTACATATATACCACATGCATGCAACATACATATATACTACATACAATACATTCATACAATACATACATATAGACATACAGTACATATAACATAGAGTACATATTCACCATCACTTGTCACTTTGATCCCCGAAGCCATTGTCATTTTTGGAATAAATATTAAAATAACAAACAAACAATATACTTCCTGATCCGCAGAAATCCACGAGAGTCCCACGACGATCTTGCGTGGAGAACAGCAGCATCAGCTGATGCTACCGTTCTCTACGGGCCCCAGGAAACCAGTGTCGGGAGGTAGGTATCCTTCCGCCCTGTATTCCTCCGCCACTGTAAAAAAAAAAAAGTCCCTAGTCTCACTTTATGGCAAAAGCTGCATGGAAAATTTCTCACACAGCAATGCCATAAAATGAGACTAGGGACTTTTTTTTTTTTTTTACAGTGGCGGAGGAATACAAGGTGGAAGGATACCTACCTCCCAACACTGGTTTCCTGGAGCCCGTAGAGAACGGTAGCATCAGCTGATGCTGCTGTTCTCCACGCAAGATTGTCGTGGGACACTCGTGGACTTCTGCGGATCAGGGGTAAGTATATTGGTGCTTTGTTATTTTAATATTTATTCCAAAGATGACAATGGCTTCGGGGATCAAAGTGACAAGTGATGGTGAGTATGTACTCTATGTTATATGTACTGTATGTCTATATGTATGTATTGTATGAATGTATTGTATGTAGTATATATGTATGTTGCATGCATGTAGTATATATGTAGTATGCAAGTTGCATGCATGTGGTATATATGTAGTATGTATGTTGCATGCATGTAGTATACAAGTATGTTGCATGCATGTAGTATATATGTAGCATGCATGTGGCATATATGTAGTATGTATGTTGCATGTAGTATATATGTTGTATATATGTATGTTGCATGCATGTAGTATATATGCTGTATATATGTAGTATGCATGTTGCATGCATGTAGTATATATGTTGTATATATGTAGTAAGCATGTTGCATGCATGTGGTATATATGTAATATGTATGTTGCATGCATGTAGTATATATGTAGTATGCATGTTGCATGTAGTATATATGTATGTTGCATGCATGTAGTATATATGTAGTATGTATGTTGCATGTAGTATATATGTTGTATGTATGTATGTTGCATGCATGTAGTATATATGTGGTATATATGTAGTAAGCATGTTGCATGCATGTGGTATATATGTAGTGTGTATGTTGCATGCATGTAGTATATATGTAGTATGCATGTTGCATGTAGTATATATGTATGTTGCATGAATGTAGTATATATGTAGTATGCATGTTGCATGTAGTATATATGTAGTATGCATGTTGCATGCATGTGGTATATATGTAGTATGTATGTAGTATGTATGTTGCATGCATGTAGTATATATGTGGTATATATGTAGTATGCATGTTTCATGCATGTGGTATATATGTAGTATGTATGTTGCATGTAGTATATATGTTGTATATATGCATGTTGCATGCATGCAGTATATATGTTGTATGTATGTTGCATGCATGTAGTATATATGTATGTTGCATGCATGTAGTATATATGTAGTATGTGTGTTGCATGCATATAGTATATATGTTGTATATATGTATGTTGCATGCATGTGGTATATATGTAGTATATATGTGGTATATATGTAGTATGCATGTTGCATGCATGTGGTATATATGTAGTATGTACAGTATGTATGCTGCATGCATGTAGTATATATGTAGTATGCATGTAGTATATATGTAGTATATATGTATGTTGCATGCATGTAGTATGGATGTTGCATGCATGTAGTATATATGTAGTATGTATGTTGCATGTAGTATATATGTTGTATATATGTATGTTGCATGCATGTAGTATATATGTAGTATGCATGTTGCATGCATGTAGTATATATGTTGTATGGATGTTGCATGCATGTAGTATATATTTGATATATATATGTAGTATGCATGTTGCATGCATGTGGTATATATGTAGTATGTATGTTGCATGCATGTAGTAT
The DNA here is from genome assembly GCF_039654945.1 of Dendrobates tinctorius. NCBI lineage: Eukaryota > Metazoa > Chordata > Amphibia > Anura > Dendrobatidae > Dendrobates > Dendrobates tinctorius. The sequence continues at coordinate 49,226,311 of NW_027361675.1, forward strand.
GTATGTAGCATGTATGTAGTATGTATGTAGCATGTAGTATGTATTTTTTTTTTTTACATTCAACACATAGGCCGGATGATGGGACTACTACTGTCCCATCATTGGCTAATGTGTCAATCACCGTCATGGTAGCAGGCATCGCCCGATGGGACGTGTAGTCCCATCGGACGATGCTTGCACAGACCCCCGCAGCCTGCACAGACCCCGGACAGTCGGCACAGACCACCGGCAGGCCAGCACAGCCCCCGGCAGGCCGGTACAGACCCCCGGCAGTCCGCACAGACCCCCCGGCAGGCCGGCACAGACCCCCGGCAGGCCGGCACAGACCCCTGGCAGTCGGCACAGACCCCCGGGCAGTCGGCACAGACCCCCTGGCAGGCCAGTACAGACCCCAGGGCAGGCCGGCACAGACCCCCGGGCAGGCCGGCACAGACCCCAGGGCAAGCCGGCACAGACCCCCCGGGCAAGCCGGCACAGACCCCCCGGGCAGGCCGGCACAGACCCCCCGGGCAGGCCGGCACAGACCCCCCGGGCAGGCCGGCACAGACCCCCGGGCAGGCCGGCACAGACGCCCGGACAGTCGGCACAGACCACCGGCAGGCCGGCACAGCCCTCCCGGCAGGCCGGTACAGACCCCCGGGCAGTCTGCACAGACCCCCGGGCAGTCGGCACAGACCCCCGGGCAGGCCGGTACAGACCCCCGGGCAGGCCCGAACTGACAGCGCATCATGATGCGCACAGACCGCGCATCATGATGACGTCATTTCGGCAGTCAATCAGAGCCACAGCAGTGGCTCTTTGCATTATGGGAACTTCCGATTCTGATATCCGATATTGAAAAAATATCGGTACTCGGTATCGGAATTTCGATACAGCGAATATCGGCCGATACCCGATATTTGCAGTATCGGAATGCTCAACACTAGTAGTATGTATGTTGCACGTAGTATATATGTTGTATATATGTATGTTGCATGCATGTGGTATATATGTAGTATGTATGTATGTTGCATGCATGTAGCATGTATGTAGTATGTATGTAGCATGTAGTATGTATTTTTTTTTTTTACATTCAACACATAGGCTGGATGATGGGACTACTACTGTCCCATCATTGGCTAATGTGTCAATCACCGTCATGGTAGCAGGCATCGCCCGATGGGACTTGTAGTCCCATCGGACGATGATTGCACAGACCCCCACAGCCTGTACAGACCCCCGCAGCCTGTACAGACCCCCGACAGGCCGGTACAGACCCCCGGGCAGTCGGCACAGACCCCCGGGCAGGCCGGTACAGACCCCTGGGCAGGCCGGTACAGACCCCCGGGCAGGCCGGTACAGACCCCCGGGCAGGCCGGCACAGACCCCCGGGCAGTCAGGTACAGACCCCCCGGAAGGCCCAAACTGACGGCGCATCATGATGCGCACAGACCGCCCATCATGATGACGTCATTTCGGCAGCCAATCAGAGCCACAGCAGTGGCTCTTTGCATTATGGGAACTTCCGATTCCGATATCCGATATTGAAAAAATATCGGTACTCGGTATCGGAATTCCGATACAGCGAATATCGGCCGATATCCGATATTTGCAGTATCGGAATGCTCAACACTAGTAGTATGTATGTTGCATTTAGTATATATGTTGTATATATGTATGTTGCATGCATGTGGTATATATGTAGTATGCATGTAGTATATATGTGGTATATATGTAGTATGTATGTATGTTGCATGCATGTAGTATATATGTAGTATTTATGTATGTTGCTTGCATGTAGTATATATCTAGTATGCATGTTGCATGTACTATATATGTATGTTGCATGCATGTAGTATATATGTAGTATGCATGTTGCATGCATGTAGTATATATGTTGTATGTATGTTGCATGCATGTAGTATATATGTGGTATATATGTAGTATGCATGTTGCATGCATGTGGTATATATGTAGTATGCATGCATGTGGTATATATGTAGTATGCATGTTTCATGCATGTGGTATATATGTAGTATGCATGCATGTGGTATATATGCAGTATGCATGTTGCATGCATGTGGTATATATGTAGTATGTATGTATGTTGCATGCATGTAGTATATATGTAGTATGTATGTTGCATGTGGTATATATGTAGCATGTTTGTATGTTGCATGCATGTAGCATGTATGTAGTATGTATGTAGCATGTATGTAGTATGTATGCAGCATGTAGTATGTTTTTTTTTTTACATTCAACACATAGGCCGAATGATGGGACTACTACTGTCCCATCATTGGCTAATGTGTCAATCACCGTCATGGTAGCAGGCATCGCCCGATGGGACTTGTAGTCCCATCGGACGATGCTTGCACAGACCCCCGGATAGTCGGCACAGACCACCGGCAGGCCAGCACAACCCCCCGGCAGGCCGGTACAGACCCCCGGGCAGTCGGCACAGACCCCCGGGCAGGCCGGCACAGACCCCCGGGCAGGCCGGCACAGATACCCGGCAGGCCGGTACAGACCCCCCGGAAGGCCCGAACTGACGGCGCATCATGATGCGCACAGACCGCGCATCATGATGTCATTTCGGCAGCCAATCAGAGCCACAGCAGTGGCTCTTTGCATTATGGGAACTTCCGATTCCGATATCCGATATTGAAAAAATATCGGTACTCAGTATCGGAATTCCGATACAGCGAATATCGGCCGATACCCGATATTTGCAGTATCGGAATGCTCAACACTACTCTTTAATGTTTAATGTTCAGTGAACTCGCAAAATAGAAAACAAAAGGGTATACTCCAGATTGCAGCTGGGAAACAATGTTTTGTTTCTCCACACGGTGTGGAAAAAGTAACCTCCATGGTCGATTACTCTTGGAGTTCCACATGTATGCACACCACCCGCACTCTCCATCCATTGGGGTTGTCCCCGGCAACAAGTGACCCGTGGACTAGAGTCACTAAGCTCCCGGAGTCCAAGAGAGCCTCCGTTTGGTATCCGTTGATGAGTACCTGGCACAGTTGGGGTTCACTGCTGGCAGTGCCTGTAGTTGCGGTGCAGACTGGCTGGGCGTACATAGAGACTTTGCGCATATACCCACAGTCCATAGGTTCAGCTATCAGGGGTGCAGATGTCCGGGCCATTGGTGCCGCCAACACTTAATAGCTGCGGCCCGACTGGACCTTGGGACCAGTTTAGGGGAAACGCGACTTTTGTCACCCTCACTTCAGGGGTACTCCCTCAGTACAAGTTCAGTTCTGATTAGCCCCAACAGAGAGTCATGGACTTTCCTCAGTCTCCTGGGTTGGCGATGCCCGACGTGACAGCCGAAGTGGAGCAGTGTCTCATATAAAGTTCTGAGTGGCCATATACCACTTCACCAGTCCTACCACCTGGTCCAGCCCTGGTCCCCTTGCCCCACCCAACACTGTATGGCTGCTAGCAGAGCTCTCACCATCTGGGTCGACCACCACCCTCTCTACCAACTGGAATGGGGCTAACGTCTCAGGCTGGAGCCATTTTTTACCAGTTGCAGCAAGTCATATGCCTGTGACTTGGCGGGATGAGACTTCACAAAGGACCACTGGTACACCCGCTGAGCCCGCACATATGTATTAACCCCCAGTCAGGCAAGGATCTCACCTCTCAGCATCTCATAGTCCAAGGCATCCTCCCAACTGAGGTCAAGGTAGACCTTCTGGGCATCTCCTGTCAGAAAAGAGGCCACCACTAAAGCCCACTGTGACATTGGCAAGCTTTCCCGCTCTGCTGTGCACTCGAATACCATGAGGAAGGCTTTGCTATCGACCTCAGGACTAGTCTTCCTCAGCGCTGTCCGGATTTTGTACCGGGCATCAGAATGGATCAGAGTCACTGTTGAGAGTGCCTCTTGCATAGCCACAACCTGCTGCAGAATCAGCTCATTAGACTATTGCTGCTGCAGATACAACAGCTGATGATGATTGCACTGCTCCTGCTGCTGCTGCTCCAGCTGCTGCCGCTGTAACTGCAGTTGCTCCTGCTGCTGCTGCTGAAACTGCAACTGCTGCTGCTGCTCCTGCTGTCGTAGCTGCTGCTCTTGCTGAGTGAGGACCAACGGCTTCAAAATCTCTTCCAATTTGTCAGCAGGCTTGAGCTGTAGCGTTGCAGGCTTAATCACTGATATGCAGCATGCTTTGGGGTATATGGATCACCCCCAGGGAGAGTGGGGGGTTCACACTCATTTACTCGGTACCGGGCCGGTCTCTTAAAGAGGAACGTGTCACGGTGGTGGTGACCCGGTCTGTGGCCCTGGGTGTCCATGTAAAATAGGTGGAATGAATAAAGTTTATGTATGGATAAGTTCGTGATGCCACCTGTGGTATCTGGTCAGAAGGGGACCACGCTGCAGTGCAGATCCTCTGGGACAGATGGTGGGATGCAGCAGAGATGTAATAGCTCTCCACAGGCAGAGCTGTAGTCCCAGGGCAGTTGTAATAGGTGTTGAGGTAGATGGTGTAGTGTTAGGCTGGTTTCAAATTTGCGTTTTTTTGCGCTGCGTTTTTGCGCATGCATTTTTTTCCTATACTTAACATGGGTGCGCATTGGCATGCGTTTGTACGCGTTTGTATGCGCATGTGTTTTTTTGTAGTGTGCTCCCGGGCGCACAAAATGGTCATGCGCACGTCAGCGCAAAAAAAGCATGCTTTTTTTGCAAAAACCATGCGCAAAAAACAAGAAAACGCATAAAAACCGCATGATGCTTTTTTTTATGCGCGTTTGCACTGCGCACGTAGCGCAGCGCAAAAAAACGCAAGTGTGAAAGTAGCCTTAGGCACAGAGATGTAGCAGTGCTGAGTAGTTTGGAGCAGGAAGAAGGCAATGACACAGCTGAATGCAGTTCCAATGCTTTACTCACTTTCCTGGCATAGACAGGTGCCCGCTTCAGTGCCGTGTCCTTCAGGTCAGGGGCTCAGCCATCTCCCAGGCAGATGGAATACACCCTTCCAGCACTCCCTTCCATGTGCCTTGTCTGAACGTCTCCTTACTAGTGCTAATCTGAAGTAATTGTAGTTATGAGTTACACTCAAGTTCATCTTTCTTGCTGTTATTTATAACTCCACTCACATGACAGGCAGCTGTAGCCAACTTCGGGGACTCCTTACAATCATGTCCCGGCTCACACATGTGGCTACTGTGTCGTCGAGTCTTACAGCAGGTGGGAATAAAGTGGTCTCAACTTCTATTCCTCCTGTTTCTGCTGCAGGATCATTAGTATCACCCACAGCCTTGGATACCGGTGCCCGGCCTTTGGTGCATTAAACTTAGGAAAGGGCTCTGCTCTAGCCCTAGTCCCTAGTCTCTCCTCCCACGTTCCATAATTTTCGATCTTTTTTCTGAAGAACTGATCCTTCTTTCTTTTTCCTTGCCAGCAGCTCCAGCTCACAGGAGGCTGTTGCATCTATGTCCTTTCTCTGCTTCCCCCTCTAGGGGACTGACTTAACTTCCTGTCAGCTTTCCCCTCTTAGTGCAATCTAAGCTCCACCCACCTCCCAGCATCCTTCATGAACCAAAACAGCTGCCATAAAGGGTGCTCTGCTGTTCTAAGCTTGTCTGTGTTGGGTGCAAGCGCTGGAGTCTGGCCAGCTGTCACCATCTTACCTGAGGAGTGGGATACTACACCTCAGGAGGAGGTGCAGTACCTCTCTGGCGACTGAACCCTCAGGGGCACCACATATACCTCAGTTCATACTGCCCACATTCTCCACCATATGTAGTGTAGCGGGGTTGATACAGTGTGACAGAAAGGCAGTAACCACAGGAAAGTTCAAAAACTAAATCTCTTTTCTGTTCAGCATACTCACAAAATAGAAAACAAAAGGGTATCCTCCGGATCACAGCAGGGAAACAAGACAGTCCGCAACTGAGATCAGTTGCCGTATGCGACTGCACCACCATGTATGCTGAGGGGTGCCAGGCCTTTTGGTTCCTCTTAGCTCGGTGTTGCTTCACACATGCTGAAGCTTTGCAAAGCCTCCTGCTATATACGCTTGCAAACCAAAACTGACACACCCAACCCTCTGCTGCAGGGTTTTTACAAGCAACCTGTGGCCGTTGGCCACTTGAAAAAACTGGATGGGAAGGAAATGGACCGCCCCACTACCATCCTGTTGTCTGCTTCAAAAATAAAAGCCCATGGCAGGTTTTTTAAATCTGCCTTGGACAAATAGCTTGCCCAAGACCAACACTTACTTTTATTTTGCATTGCAATCACAGCTACAGAAAATAAAAATAGCATTGCTGAAAACATAATTTTGTCCCTCAAAAAACAAGTCAAAATACAGCTCCTTTAGCCGAAAAATATAAAAAACTTATAGGTCTCAGAATAACGCAATGGAAAAATAATTATTTTTTTCTATATAATAGTTTTTATTGTGTAAAAGCCCCAAAACATAAAAAAACTATATAAATGTGGTATCGCTGTAATCGTACAGACCCAAAGAATAAAAAAGCTTTATCAATTTTACCACTCGCGGAACGGCATAAAAAAACACAGAAAAACTACTTCTGAATTATTGTTTTTTTGTACAATCTGCTTCCCTACATACGCAATAGAAAGCTACCAAATGTCATGAACCTGAAAATAATACAAATAAAGCATCAACTTATCCTGTAAAAAACAAGCCCTCACCTGAGTTTGTCAGAAATATGGAAAAATTATAGCTCTCAAAACTTTTTTTGCAATAAACAGCGAAACAGAATAAAAACTATATAAATCTGGTATCGCTCTAATCGCACCGCCCCGAAGAATAAAGTCATCTAATCACTTATACCGCACATGGGAACGGCGTAAAAAATAAACAAAAACAATTCTTCACCTCCTGTTGATTTGTTCATTCTGCCTCGCAAAGATTGCAGTAAGGCTTGGCTCACAAAATATTATAAAAAATTATGCTCTCCAGGATGCCTCCTATATAACAGTACTGCTTAGCCATACTGCGAGACTCTGGAGGCACGGACTGCTATTTGCTAGTAGCTCTCTGTCCCTCCTGAGTCTTGCCATATGGCTAAGCATCACTGTACAGCCACATATGGGGTATTTCTACATTCAGCAGAAATTTGTGGGACAAATTTTGGTGCCATTTTACCCATTTCCCAGTGTGAAAATGTAAAATCTGGAACAAAATTTTGGTAGTAAAACTGTAATTTTTTTTTCTTGAGTGCCCAATGGTTTAAAATTATGTGACCCACCTGTGGTGTCAATATGATCACTGCACACCTAGATGAATTCATTGAGAGGCTTAGTTTGTAAAATGGGGTTTCGTATGGGGGGTTCTGCTGTTCTGGCACCTCAGGGGCTCTGACAATATGACATGGCCCCCTCAAAAAGTCCAGAAAAAAATGTGAACTCTAATATGGCTCTTCTTCTCTTCTGAGCTTTGTACTGTGCCTCAAAATTATTTTTTGACCACATATTTGGTATCGGCGTGCTCAAATTATTGCACAAAACAATTGGAGTACATTTCTCCTGCTAGCCATGTGAAAATAAAAACATTTTGGCTAAAATAATTATTTTGTGGGAAAAATTTGTTTTTTTTTATTTTCATGGCTCATTGTTATAAACTTCTGTGAAGCACCTGGGGGTTCAAGGTGCTCACCTCATATCTAGATAAGTTCCCTGAAGGGTCTAGTATCCAAAATGGTGTCACTTGTGGAGGGTTTCCACTGTTTAGGCACATCAGGGGCTCTACAAATGAGACATGGCATACGCTAATTATCCTAGCAACTTTTGCATTCAAAAAGTCAAATGGAGCTCCTTCCCTCCCGAGCCCTGCTGTGTGCCCAAACAGTGGTTTTTCCCCAATATGGGGTATCGGCATGCTCAGGAGAAGCTGTGCGATAAGTGTTGGGATCCGTTTTTTCCTGTTACCTTGCAAAAAAATTTTTTGTGACAAACAGTTAAATGCTGATTTTTTACTTCCATATTCCAACAATTCCTGTTAACCGCTTAATAACCGGAGCTTTCCAGAGCCATAACTTTTTTATTTTTCCGTCAATATGGCCATGTGCGGGCTTATTTTTTGAAGTACGAGTTATACTTTTGAACGATACCATTGGTTTTACCATGTAGTGTACTCAAAAATGGGAAAAAAGTAGTGAAAAAAATTCCAAAGTTTGCTAAAAAAAATTGCACAATTTTCCAAGACCCGTAGCGTCTCCGTTTTTCGTGATCTCGGGTCAGGTGAGGGCTTATTTTTTGCGTGCTGGGCTGACATTTTTAATGATAGAACTTTTGTGCAGATACGTTCTTTTGATAGGCCATTATTGCATTTTAATGCAATGTCGCTGCAACCAGTAAACGTAATTCTGATTTTTTTTCTCGCTACGCCATTTAGCGATCGGGTTAAACCTTTTTTTATTGATAGATCGGGTGATTCTGAACTCGGCGATACCAAATATGTGCAGGTTTAATTTTTCTTTTTATTGTTTTATTTTGATTGGGGCGAAAGGGGGGTGATTTAAACTTATATATATATATTTTTTTATTTTTAAACACATTTTTTTTACTTTTGGCATGTTATGGTAATGTATAGAACAGCGGGGCAGATGCCGAAACCCCATGATAGTGTATAAAGATAAGTGTTTGTAGATAAAAGGATTTGTAATAGGCGGTAAGAAATAGCAAATAGATAAGGAATAGTTAATGTTGGGTACAGGCCCATAGATGGGAGGGGAAAAGTGTTAATAAAACTTCCTGGTTATAGGTGGTTAGGAGTAGTGGAAGGTTTAAGCAAGTTCTTCATGGAGTTATATTGCAGTGGGCTGTTAGGGCCAACATGGGACCATCACTCGAGGCAGTGGATTACCTTACAACTCCTTCATGCAGATCCCTTCGTCAGGCCCGAGACCTCGAGATTAGCATCTGGACCATCAAGCACATCGCACCTGCAGTCTTGTAGGGGAATATGGACACAGATACTGAAAGGCGGCGTATGATGGAACGCAGGGGTAATGCCATCAATGCAGAGGGATCTGTCGAGGTAGTGGAGACAGCATGAAAAGGGTAGCTCTATCGGGAAGGAGTGCTAGGGCTGAAGTTAAGTCTGGCACCTGAGGGAAAGATTGTAACCTGTTGTGCCCTATCCCAAATGCTCCACTGTAATCACTGTGAACTGTTCAGTGAAAGTTTGACAGTTGAAAAGCACCTGGTGTTCCCTGGATTGTGTGCTGTGATTCCTGAAGATAGAAGCCTGGGGTCAGCAGAGGCCTGTGGCATACAAGTGAGTGTGATGCACCCCACACCCTAACTGCACACTGGAAATTGGACACGATTTTCCTGTAGGGTGCCAGAGCATGCAGAAGCAGCAGCTTGTACACAACTAACTCGTTTAGGCACTATTAGAAATATTGAAACCTATGAAAAAGGCTAAATATTGCAACAAGTATATATTACCTTAAACACTAAAAAACTGGATGTATTTAAATAAAAATAACAAACTTTAAGTATAAAAAGTAACATTTGATTTTTATTCTCTAGTTCTATTTTCTTTCATTTTACCGAATAAAGTATTGTACAGATTGAAATCTGGTTTTGGAGTTTAATTACATTTTTACTCTAGGTACTGAAGAGCAGTACATTGTACTAGAAAAGTTTTAATGTGTTTTTCTAGCACTGGTACAATGTTACATGATTCCTCTTCTGGCTTTATAAGACTAAAGTGCATTGCGAAGCAATAAAAATTCCTTGATTGGCCACCTGCACCATAGCTCCAGGGCAAGAATTGTTTTGCGAGTTGCAAACAGTACATACTCTGCCAACCTCTATGGTGCCTTAGCAACAGGATGATATTACAACTTGTTCAAGATTGATTCTGAATAACACGAACCAACAGCTGTGACACTATATTGACATAGATACAACACTGCATATTAACCTAAAGGTTTTACATTTAAATAATATCTTGATTTTTCCTAGGGAAACATGGAACAAGAATTGCTTTTAGTGTACAATATACATTACATTTATCCAGGGTCAGTTTTAGACATAGTGGGGCCCTGGGCAAAAGTTTAAAGTGGGGCCCCAAATGCTAAGATATTGCACCATCACACAAACATTTTGGTTGCATTTATATTCGCTGAGTTCAGGCTGTTAAACAAGCATCATCGACAATATTGAAGTCCTTCAACACTTGTTTCCCAGCCTCTTTACACCGGCTGAGGAAGAATGATGGGGACAGAACCATCACTAATAGATCAATCTGTCCTCATACATATCATACTATTAGCAGCATATCTGCAGTTTTCACCAGGCAATGTGCAGCTGAGAACAAACCAATCACTCGATGAAAAGATAGCATTTTTCTTGTTTAGTATAATGCACCCCATAGTCCTTCATACAGTATAATACTAGTGATGAGCAAATACATTCGTCACTATTCATTACTCACACAAATAGTAAGTAGTGTTGAGCATTCCGATACCGCAAGTATCGGGTATCGGCCGATATTAGCTGTATCGGAATTCCGATACTTAGTTCCGATACTTTTTTCATATCGAATACCGGAATCGGAAGTTCCCATAATGCTAGGAGCCCGCTCGATTTGATTCAGCCAATGGGGATCCTCAGAAGTGTGGGCACATCCTGTTAGGCATGTAGGCATGTTAACTACTGGCATGGCTGTGATTGGCTGCTGAAATGATGTCATGATGCACTATAAAAAGCGCTGCAGCCGCCATTTCTGGTCACTCTGCTGTGAATTCAGTTAGGGACAGGCTGCTGTTGAAGACTGTGAGGGACAGTTAGAAATAGCGATTCCACAAAACATATAGTGCTTAACCCAGGCTACATAAACCACCACTGTAGCTTGCTTTTCCCTAGCAGCGCTGTTTTCACAGCTGTCTGCAAGGGCTGTGTGAGTGCAGACCCACGCTGTGTAGTGTGTCCTGCAGGCACGTCTGCTTGTAGGCCGCCCAGCGTGTGTCTCTGCCTCATACACATTTTTCTTTTATTGCTGCTTTTTTTTCTCCTGTATAGTGTGCTTCCATACGTATCCATATACGTTGGTTGCAAACACTAAAGGAGTGGACAGCGGAGCCTTTCAGCAGCCTTTCAGTGCTATAGCCCATTTCTCTGCACTGTTTTTGGCTGTCTGATAGGTCTCTCTGTGTGTGAGTGCAGCTCACGTTGCAGTGTGTTCTACAGCCACCGCTAGCTGTAGTCCGCTCAGCGTGCGTCACTGCCTCATTCATAGTCCTTTTTTTGCAGCTAATTTAGCCAGATTTTTGCTCCTATATTAGTGTGCTTCCAACCGCATTAATTGTCATTGGTTGGTTGCAAACACTATATAGGATTAGATAGAGGAGCCTTTTTGCTGGCTTGTGCCCTTCAGGGCCAGCCAGGCTAGTATCACCCTATTTTTTGGAGCCTCATCAATTGCATTGTAGGTTAGCTTCCTGCATTGTAATCGCTACAAAAAAGTTTGTGATACTATAGCTTTCAAACTTTGGTCACATCCTTTCCTTTCCCCCCCCCAAAAAAAAGGAAATAAAGTTCACCAAACACTCCACTTTACAGTTGTCTAGGCCACATTAGATCATATTAAAGTGTAGTACACACACTCTTAGCCAAATTAGTGTTTCTTATACTGGTTAGCAGGTGTTCAGGAATAAGAACACTAAGCCACCCCTTTTTTACTTTTCTGCCTATCTTTATCAGTCTACCAAGATGAAGAAGGCAGGGAGTAAGGCACGTGGTCGTGGCCGTGGAGTTTCAGCAGGGAGAGGACGGGGGGATTCAGCAGGGAGAGGACGTGGGGATTCGATGTCTGCTGCGGCCACCAGTGACCCGGCATCCCCCACTTTTACCAGGCAACAGTCCTTCTTGCGCAGCTTTGTAGGACCTCGCCGTACCCCACTGCTGCGTGACGAACAAATTGAAGCCGTTGTCGGATGGATGGCAGCTAACGCATCCACTTCAATGACTTCCGCATCCTCCCAAGGCCAGAGCACTGAAGAGCAACCATCTGTCTCTTCACCACCTGCCAAATTGCCCAGGCAGTCTGAGAGCCCTGGACAGGAGCCATCTCAATCTTTACTTCTGTTCTCAGAATCTGTTGGCTTGGAAAGAGGTGGCCAGCCAAGCAGCATTCTAGAGCGTGAAGAAGAGGGAGTATGCAGTGATGCGCAACTGCTTTGTCCCTCTGAATCTGTCTATTGTCAGCACACCTCAGTGCTCATCTGATGATGATGAGACTCAGTTGCCAATTTCTGGTGCGTACGGTGCTGGCGAGACAACCCAGGACCAGCCGGTGCTTGAAGAGGGGAGTGGAGATGATGAGGTCCTTGACCCATCATGGCGTCAGCCACAGGAAGGTGGTGGGAGCAGCTCTGAGGAAGAGATTCCCCGAACGGCCAAAAGAGGAGGGAGAGGGCGGGGGCAGACTTGGTTGCCTGTAGCCTCCACTTTGGCACCCGTGAGGAGCAATCCTCTTCCAAAACACAAAACGGGCGCTCCCAGGACTTGCAGTGCGTGGTCTTTTTTTGACACAGTTGCAGATGACATTTGCTTTGTCAAATGCAAGCTGTGTCATCAGAAAGTGAAACGAGGGAAAAATGTGACCAACCTCAATACCACAAATATGTGGAAACATGTGCGTACCAAGCACGAGGTGGAGTTACACAGACACACTGAAGATGTAGGCCAACCTTCAGCAGCACCTACCACCTCTTTAACTTGTGTTGGGGCCTCTTCCTCCAGCTCACACACAGCTGGTTCGGCTTCCTCACTGGAACGCCATGGAAGAACCACTGCCACTGTTGTCCAGAGACCCAGTGAAATTCCACCCACTGAACCACGTTCGCAGTCATCAGCACACTCCCAGGCCACTCACCAGCAATCGGTAGCACAGGCATGGGAGAAAAAGCGGCCATACTCGGCAAACCATCCCCGAGCACTGGCTCTGAATGCCGGCATTGCCAAACTACTGGCCCTTGAGATGCTGTCATTCAGGCTGGTGGAGACTGACACCTTCCAGAACTTTATGTCATTGGCAGTTCCACAATACAATGTGCCCAGCCGCTTTTATTTCAGCAGGCAAGCTGTCCCTGCCCTGCAAAAGCATGTGGAGGGAAAAATTAAAAATGCGCTACTAAATGCCGTCAGTAGCAAGGTCCACCTGACCACCGATGCGTGGACCAGTAGCCATGGACAGGGACGATACCTTTCCCTCACTGCCCACTGGGTCAATGTTGTGGAGCCGGGTACAGATCTGGAGAGTGGCTCTGTACGTATTCTGCCAACTCCAAGGATTGCAGGAATGCAGTCTGTACATATTGAGTCCTCCTCCTACTCTAGTTCCTCGGAATCAGCACTGCGTGAGCCTGTTAGGCCAGATATGAGCACAGGTGTGGCCAAACATCAACAGGCCGTCCTTAAATTAATTTCTTTGGGGAATCGGAGCCACACAGCACAGGAGCTCTGGAATGCCATCAAGCAGGAGAGCGATATGTGGTTTGTGGCAGCGAATCTCCAGCCAGGTTTGGTAGTGAGTGACAATGGCCGAAATCTAGTGGCAGCTCTGGGCCTAGGCAACCTCACTCACACGTGCTCAATTTGGTCGTGCAGAGATTTCTGAGGGACTATCCGGATCTTGATGCACTGCTGCACAAGGTTCGCCTAGAGTGTGCTCACTTGCGGCGTTCCAGCATGGCAAGATCGCGCATTGCATCTCTGCAACGCCGATTCCGCCTGCCAGAACATCGCATCATATGTGACCTCCCCACCAGGTGGAATTCAACGTTACATATGTTGGAGCGGTTGTGTGAGCAGCAGGCAGCAGTAATGGAGTACCAGCCGCATCAGGCGCAAACAAGTCGCACTGTGCGCCGGACACACTTCACCACCACTGAGTGGGCCACTATGAGGGACATCTGCCAAAGTTTTGCGTGCCTTCAATGACTCCACGCGGATGGCCAGTGCAGATGATGCACTAATCAGCATGACTGTCCCCCTCATCTGTCTGCTTCAAAAAACCTTACAAGCACTAAGTGAGGAGGTTTTTGAAGAGGTCGAGGATGAGCAGTCAGAAATGCCATCTGCTTCTGGCAAGTCTGCGCAACGTGCTTCCACACAAAGGCCCAGGCAGGGGACACTTAGTGAGGAGGATGACGAGGAGTCAATGGAGGAGGAGGAACACATCTCTCCAGAGGAGGGAGGTACACAAGGCTCTAGTAGTCAGTGTGTACAGCGAGGGTGGGGTGATGCTGAGCAGGCAGAGATGCTGCCTCAAGCTGGGGACAGAGTTTCCGGTCCAGTTGGCAGTCTGCAGCACATGGTTGATTTCATGCTGCAGTGCTTGTTAAATGACCGCCGCATGGCCAACATTCTCCACACGGCTGATTATTGGGTGTACACCCTCCTAGATCCTCGCTACCAGGACAACTTACAAAGCCTCATACCACAGTTGAACCGGGAGCGAAAAATGCGGGAGTACCAAGAAACACTTGTGCAGGCCATCATGTTCTCCATTCCCCCCACAAGTGTTGCTGGTAGTGCTTTTCAAAGCAGCCATGTGGGTAGAGGCAGTGGAGGAAGCTCTGCACAAAGAGGTAGCAGAGGCAGTGCCGCAGGACAAGGCCAGGCCAGTATGGCCCAAATATGGAAAAGTTTTGTGGGACCGCCACAAACGGCTACACCATCACAGACGGCTCCAGTCAGCAGGAGGCAACGTTTCCGTCAGATGGTGACAGACTACTTGTCGTGCCCTGTTAGTGTTCTCCCAGACGGCTCTTCCCCGTTCAAGTATTGGGTCTCTAAGCTGGATACATGGCCAGAGCTTAGCCAGTATGCATTGGAGGTGCTGGCTTGCCCTGCTGCCAGTGTATTATCGGAACGTGTCTTTAGTGCTGCAGGTGGTGTGGTAACAGACCGTCGCACGCGACTATCCGCCGATAATGTTGACCAGCTTACTTTTGTGAAAATGAACAAGGCCTGGATCTCACCTGAATTTGCCAGTCCTCTTCCAGAATAAATAATTGGCTGGCAACAGGATCCAGGTCTCCTGTTGTGTTCATGTTTCTATGACCTGAACTTTATTTCCTGGGCTACAGCAACGCCCGTTGTTGCTCAGAAGTGCTGTCCACACAGACAAAACACTCGCTCATGTGTAAGTGGGGTTCGGTAACGTCAGCTGATCCCCTGCTGTGTGTATGGCAAAGTGTCCTGCTCCCTCCACAGTCAAACAACCTCAGATTTACACCTGGCTCCAAGTAGGCCTCGGCCTACTACCTGATTTTCCCTGGGCTCCGACACCGCCAGTTGGTGCTCAGAAGAGCTGTCCACACAGACAAAACACTCACTCATGTGTAAGTGGGGTTCGGTAACGTCAGCTGATCCCCTGCTGTGTGTACGGCAAACTCTCCTGCTGCCTACAACTTCTGACTACCTCTGATTTAATATGTTCTCTGATTTGCCCTCTGTCTCCACTCTGTTTTGAGTATTTCCTCCGGCCTACAACACCGCCTGTTTCTGCTCTCAAGTGCCGTCTGCACAATCCACACTTGTTCCTGTGGTACCTGGGTCCTGTAACATCTGCTCATCTCCAGAGTTGAGCACGGCAATGTCTCCTGCTTTGTCTACATTCCCACTACTTGTAGTGGAAATGTGGACAGAGCAGGAGACATTGCCTGACTCACCTCTAGGGAGAAGCTGCTGTTACAGAACCCCAGTAACACAGGAACAAGTGTGGGTTGTGCAGACGGCATTTCAGAGCAGCAACTGGCGTGGTTGGAAGCCAGAGGAAATACTCGAAACAGAGTGAAGACAGAGGCTTAATTGGAGTACGTTGACAGTTAGTAGTAGTCTAGAAACAATCGCAAACTGCCACCAAGTAGGCCTCGGCCTACTACCTGATTTTCCCTGGGCTCCGACACCGCCAGTTGGTGCTCAGAAGTGCTGTCCGCACAGACAAAACACTCGCTCATGTGTAAGTGGGGTTCGGTAACGTCAGCTGATCCCCTGCTGTGTGTATGGCAAAGTGTCCTGCTCCCTCCACAGTCAAACAACCTCAGATTTACACCTGGCTCCAAGTAGGCCTCGGCCTACTACCTGATTTTCCCTGGGCTCCGACACCGCCAGTTGGTGCTCAGAAGTGCTGTCCGCACAGACAAAACACTCGCTCATGTGTAAGTGGGGTTCGGTAACGTCAGCTGATCCCCTGCTGTGTGTACGGCAAACTCTCCTGCTGCCTACAACTTCTGACTACCTCTGATTTAATATGTTCTCTGATTTGCCCTCTGTCTCCACTCTGTTTTGAGTATTTCCTCCGGCCTACAACACCGCCTGTTTCTGCTCTCAAGTGCCGTCTGCACAATCCACACTTGTTCCTGTGTTAGCTGGGTCCTGTAACATCTGCTCATCTCCAGATTTGAGCACGGCAATGTCTCCTGCTTTGTCTACATTCCCACTACTTGTAGTGGAAATGTGGACAAAGCAGGAGACATTGCCTGACTCACCTCTAGGGAGAAGCTGTTGTTACAGAACCCCAGTAACACAGGAACAAGTGTGGGTTGTGCAGATGGCATTTCAGAGCAGCAACTGGCGTGGTTGGAAGCCAGAGGAAATACTTGAAACAGAGTGAAGACAGAGGCCTATTTGGAGTACGTTGACAGTTAGTAGTAGTCTAGAAACAATCGCAAACTGCCACCAAGTAGGCCTCGGACTACTACCTGATTTTCCCTGGGCTCCTACACCGCCAGTTGGTGCTCAGAAGTGCTGTCCGCACAGACAAAACACTCGCTCATGTGTAAGTGGGGTTCGGTAACGTCAGCTGATCCCCTGCTGTGTGTATGGCAAAGTGTCCTGCTCCCTCCACAGTCAAACAACCTCAGATTTACACCTGGCTCCAAGTAGGCCTCGGCCTACTACCTGATTTTCCCTGGGCTCCGACACCGCCAGTTGGTGCTCAGAAGTGCTGTCTGCACAGAAAAACACACTCGTTCATGTGTAAGTGGGGTTCGGTAACGTCAGCTGATCCCCTGCTGTGTGTACGGCAAACTCTCCTGCTGCCTACAACTTCTGACTACCTCTGATTTAATATGTTCTCTGATTTGCCCTCTGTCTCCACTCTGTTTTGAGTATTTCCTCCGGCCTACAACACCGCCTGTTTCTGCTCTCAAGTGCCGTCTGCACAATCCACACTTGTTCCTGTGGTACCTGGGTCCTGTAACATCTGCTCATCTCCAGATTTGAGCACGGCAATGTCTCCTGCTTTGTCTACATTCCCACTACTTGTAGTGGAAATGTGGACAAAGCAGGAGACATTGCCTGACTCACCTCTAGGGAGAAGCTGTTGTTACAGAACCCCAGTAACACAGGAACAAGTGTGGGTTGTGCAGATGGCATTTCAGAGCAGCAACTGGCGTGGTTGGAAGCCAGAGGAAATACTTGAAACAGAGTGAAGACAGAGGCCTAATTGGAGTACGTTGACAGTTAGTAGTAGTCTAGAAACAATTGCAAACTGCCACCAAGTAGGCCTCGGCCTACTACCTGATTTTCCCTGGGCTCCGACACCGCCAGTTGGTGCTCAGAAGTGCTGTCCGCACAGACAAAACACTCGCTCATGTGTAAGTGGGGTTCGGTAACGTCATCTGATCCCCTGCTGTGTGTATGGCAAAGTGTCCTGCTCCCTCCACAGTCAAACAACCTCAGATTTACACCTGGCTCCAAGTAGGCCTCGGCCTACTACCTGATTTTCCCTGGGCTCCGACACCGCCAGTTAGTGCTCGGAAGTGCTGTCCACACAGAAAAACACACTCGTTCATGTGAAAGTGGGGGTCAGTAATGTCAGCTGATCCCCTGCTGTGTGGAGGGCAAACTGCTGCTGCCTCCAAATTGTAACTACTTCAGATTTAAACATTCTCTGATTTGGCCTCTGTCTCCACTCTGTCTCTAGTATTTCCCCTGACCTCCAACACCGCCAGTTCCTGCTCACAGTTGCCGTCCACGCATTCCACACGTGTTCCTGTGTTACTGGGGTTCTGTAACGTCAGCAGATCCCCCAATATGTGTCCGCCACTGTCTCCTGTGCTGTCCACCTTCCCACTGCAAGCGGTGGGAAAGTGGATAGAGCAGGAGACATTGGCAGACACACATCAGGGGATCTGCTGACATTACAGAATCCCAGTAACACAGGAACACGTGTGGATTGGGCAGACGGCTGCTGTACGCATAAACTGGCGGTGTTGGTGGTCACGTGAAATCCTGGAAACAGAGTGGAGACAGATGCCTAATTGGAACACGTTGACAGTCTGTTGTAGCCTACAAACAATCTAAAACTGCCACCAAGTAGGCCTCGGCCTGCACCCTGGTTCTCCCTGGGCTCCAACAACGCTAGTTGGTGCTCGGAAGTGCTGTCCACACAGAAAAACACACTCGTTCATGTGAAAGTGGGGGTCAGTAATGTCAGCTGATCCCCTGCTGTGTGGAGGGCAAACTGCTGCTGCCTCCAAATTCAAACAACGTCTTATCTTAAACTTCCTCCAAGTAGGCCTCAGCCTACAAAATGACTATCCCTGGGCTCCAACATCGTCAGTTGTTGCTCGGAAGTGCTGTCCACACAGAAAAACACACTCGTTCATGTGAAAGTGGGGTTCGGTAACGTCAGCTGATCCCCTGCTGTGTGGAGGGCAAAGTGTCCTGCTCCCTCCAAAGTCAAAATACCTCAGCTTTACACCTGGCTCCTAGTAGGCCTCGGCCTGCACCATGATTGTCCCTGGGTTCCAACAATGCTAGTTGGTGCTCGGAAGTGCTGTCCACACAGAAAAACACACTCGTTCATGTGAAAGTGGGGGTCGGTAACGTCGGTTGATCCCCTGCTGTGTGGAGGGCAAAGTGTCCTGCTCCCTCCAAAGTCAAAATACCTCAGCTTTACACCTTGCTCCTAGTAGGCCTCGGCCTGCACCATGATTGTCCCTGGGCTCCAACAACGCCAGTTAGTGCTCGGAAGTGCTGTCCACACAGAAAAACACACTCGTTCATGTGAAAGAGGGGTTCGGTAACGTCAGCTGATCCCCTGCTGTGTGGAGGGCAAACTGCTGCTGCCTCCAAATTGTAACTACTTCAGATTTAAACATTCTCTGATTTGGCCTCTGTCTCCACTCTGTCTCTAGTATTTCCCCTGACCTCCAACACCGCCAGTTCCTGCTCACAGTTGCCGTCCACGCATTCCACACTTGTTCCTGTGTTCCTGGTGTTCTGTAACGTGAGCTGATCCCCCAATGTGTGTCCGGCACTGTCTCCTGCGCTGTCCACCTTCCCACTGCAAGTGGTGGGAAGGTGGACAGAGCAGGAGACATTGGCAGACAAACATCAGGGGATCTGCTGACATTACAGAACACCAGTAACACAGGAACACGTGTGGATTGGGCAGACGGCTACTGTACGCATAAACTGGCGGTGTTGGTGGTCACGTGAAATCCTGGAAACAGAGTGGAGACAGATGCTTAATTGGAGCACGTTGACAGTCTGTTGTAGCCTACAAACAATCTAAAACTGCCACCAAGTAGGCCTCGGCCTGCACCCTGGTTCTCCCTGGGCTCCAACAACGCTAGTTGGTGCTCGGAAGTGCTGTCCACACAGAAAAACACACTCGTTCATGTGAAAGTGGGGGTCAGTAATGTCAGCTGATCCCCTGCTGTGTGGAGGGCAAACTGCTGCTGCCTCCAAATTCAAACAACGTCTTATCTTAAACTGCCTCCAAGTAGGCCTCAGCCTACAAAATGACTATCCCTGGGCTCCAACATCGTCAGTTGTTGCTCGGAAGTGCTGTCCACACAGAAAAACACACTCGTTCATGTGAAAGTGGGGTTCGGTAACATCAGCTGATCCCCTGCTTTGTGGAGGGCAAAGTGTCCTGCTCCCTCCAAAGTCAAAATACCTCAGCTTTACACCTGGCTCCTAGTAGGCCTCGGCCTGCACCATGATTGTCCCTGGGTTCCAACAACGCTAGTTGGTGCTCGGAAGTGCTGTCCACACAGAAAAACACACTCGTTCATGTGAAAGTGGGGGTCGGTAACATCGGCTGATCCCCTGCTGTGTGGAGGGCAAAGTGTCCTGCTCCCTCCAAAGTCAAAATACCTCAGCTTTACACCTGGCTCCTAGTAGGCCTCGGCCTGCACCATGATTGTCCCTGGGCTCCAACAACGCCAGTTGGTGCTTGGAAGTGTTGTCCACACAGAAAAACACACTCGTTCATGTGAAAGTGGGGTTCGGTAAAGTCAGCTGATCCCCTGCTGTGTGGAGGGCAAACTGCTGCTGCCTCCAAATTGTAACTACTTCAGATTTAAACATTCTCTGATTTGTCCTCTGTCTCCACTCTGTCTCTAGTATTTCCCCTGACCTCCAACACCGCCAGTTCCTGCTCACAGTTGCTGTCCACGCATTCCACACGTGTTCCTGTGTTACTGGGGTTCTGCAACGTCAGCAGATCCCCCAATATGTGTCCGCCACTGTCTCCTGCGCTGTCCACCTTCCCACTGCAAGCGGTGGGAATGTGGACAGAGCAGGAGACAGTGGCAGACACACATCAGGGGATCTGCTAACATTACAGAATCCCAGTAACACAGGAACACGTGTGGATTGGGCAGATGGCTGCTGTACGCATAAACTGGCGGTGTTGGTGGTCACGTGAAATCCTGGAAACAGAGTGGAGACAGATGCCTAATTGGAGCACGTTGACAGTCTGTTGTAGCCTACAAACAATCTAAAACTACCACCAAGTAGGCCTCGGCCTACACCATGATTGTCCCTGGGCTCCAACAACGCCAGTTGGTGCTCGGCAGTGTCTTTGGCACGGGGACTCCCTGTTGCCCAGCCTGGTTCCAGCACGCCTGCTGTTTCCGGGTAGTGTCAAGGTCACTATGCCACCAATCCGTTGTCCTGTCGTCTTGCGGCCGGGTTAGCCGACTCTACGGTGCCTGCAGTTTAGGTGACTCCTATGTGGACTGTGGGAACTGGCACTGAAGGCTGGATCCATAGTGCCAATGGGACATGGACCCCCTGTAGGACTGTGGGTTTCGGTAACTGCGGCCAGCTTGCGGCCTGGCTACTTTGCTTTGAATGGGTACCTTCTGCTACCCACCCGGGTTCCAGCACTGTCTGCTGGTTCTCGCCAGAGCCTTTGGCCTAGGTGCCTCCATCTCGGTATCCGAGGTCCAGCACCGTCAGCTGGTCCTTGGTAGTGCTTTCTAGCACAGGTACCTCCTGCCTAGTAACCGTGGTCCAGCACCGTCAGCTGTTCCTCGGTAGTGCCATTGGCTCTTGTAGCTTTTGCTACCCATCTGGGTTCCAGCACCGTCAGCTGGTTCTCGGCAGTGTCTTTGGCACGGGTACCTCCTGTTGCCCAGCCTGTTTTCAGCACGCCTGCTGTTTCCGGGTAGTGTCAAGGTCACTATGCCACCAATCCGTTGTCCTGCCGTCTTGCGGCCGGGTTAGCCGACTCTACGGTGCCTGCAGTTTAAGTGACTCCTATGTGGGCTGCGGGAACTGGCACTGAAGGCTGGATCCGTAGTGCCAATGGGACATGGACCCCCTGTAGGACTGTGGGTTTCGGTAACTGCGGCCGGCTTGCGGCCTGGCTACTTTGCTTTGAATGGGTACCTTCTGCTACCCACCCGGGTTCCAGCACTGTCTGCTGGTTCTTGCCAGAGCCTTTGGCCTAGGTGCCTCCATCTCGGTATCCGAGGTCCAGCACCGTCAGCTGGTCCTTGGTAGTGCTTTCTAGCACAGTTACCTCCTGCCTAGTAACCGTGGTCCAGCACCGTCAGCTGTTCCTCGGTAGTGCCATTGGCTCTTGTAGCTTTTGCTACCCATCTGGGTTCCAGCACCGTCAGCTGGTTCTCGGCAGTGTCTTTGGCACGGGTACTCCCTGTTGCCCAGTCTGTTTTCAGCACGCCTGCTGTTTCCGGGTAGTGTCAAGGTCACTATGCCACCAATCGGTTGTCCTGTCGTCTTGCGGCCGGATTAGCCGACTCTACGGTGCCTGCAGTTTAGGTGACTCCTATGTGGGCTGCGGGAACTGGCACTGAAGGCTGGATCCGTAGTGCCAATGGGATATGGACCCCCTGTAGGACTGTGGGTTTCGGTAACTGTGGCCGGCTTGCGGCCTGGCTACTTTGCTTTGAATGGGTACCTTCTGCTACCCACCCGGGTTCCAGCACTGTCTGCTGGTTCTCGCCAGAGCCTTTGGCCTAGGTGCCTCCATCTTGGTATCCGAGGTCCAGCACCGTCAGCTGGTCCTTGGTAGTGCTTTCTAGCACAGGTACCTCCTGCCTAGTAACCGTGGTCCAGCACCGTCAGCTGTTCCTCGGTAGTGCCATTGGCTCTTGTAGCTTTTGCTACCCATCTGGGTTCCAGCACCGTCAGCCTGTTCTCGGCAGTGTCTTTGGCACGGGTACTCCCTGTTGCCCAGCCTGTTTTCAGCACGCCTGCTGTTTCCGGGTAGTGTCAAGGTCACTATGCCACCAATCCGTTGTCCTGTTGTCTTGCGGCCGGGTTAGCCGATTCTACGGTGCCTGCAGTTTAGGTGACTCCTATGTGGGCTGCGGGAACTGGCACTGAAGGCTGGATCCGTAGTGCCAATGGGACATGGACCCCCTGTAGGACTGTGGGTTTTGGTAACTGCGGCCGGCTTGCGGCCTGGCTACTTTGCTTTGAATGGGTACCTTCTGCTACCCACCCGGGTTCCAGCACTGTCTGCTGGTTCTCGCCAGAGCCTTTGGCCTAGGTGCCTCCATCTCGGTATCCGAAGTCCAGCACCGTCAGCTGGTCCTTGGTAGTGCTTTTTAGCACAGGTACCTTCTGTTTAGTAACCGTGGTCCAGCACCGTCAGTTGGTCCTCGGTAGTGCCATTGGCTCTTGTTCCTTCTGCTACCCATCCGGGTGCCAGCACTGTCTGCTGGTTCTCGCCACAGCCTTTGGCCTAGGTGCCTCCATCTCGGTATCCAAGGTCCAGCACCGTCAGCTGGTCCTTGGTAGTGCTTTTTAGCACAGGTACCTTCTGCTTAGTAACCGTGCTCCAGCACCGTCAGTTGGTCCTCAGAAGTGCCATTGGCTCTTGTTCCTTCTGCTACCATCCGGGTGCCAGCACTGTCTGCTGGTTCTCGCCACAGCCTTTGGCCTAGGTGCCTCCATCTCGGTATCCGAGGTCCAGCACCGTCAGCTGGTCCTTGGTAGTGCTTTTTAGCACAGGTACCTTTTGCTTAGTAACCGTGGTCCAGCACCGTCAGTTGGTCCTCGGTAGTGCCATTGGCTCTTGTTCCTTCTGCTACCCATCCGGGTGCCAGCACTGTCTGCTGGTTCTTGCCAGTTTCTCAGCCTTCTTGTACCTTCTGCTACATTTCCAAGATCAAGCTTTTTGAAATTGTCTTTGGTAATCCTTATTGATCTCCATGACGACGACCCTGATGACGACGACCCTGAAGACCACACCAAAGAAGACCAGAAATATGACCCTAAATAATAAGACCAAGAGGACAGAGAACATGAAGACAACCACCAAGATACAGAACAAAAGACAGAAGAACAAGAAGCAGAAGAAGCAAAAGCAGAAGAACAGAAAGCAGAAGAACATTAAGCATAAGACTAAAAATCAGCATAGAAGAAATCAAAATTATAAGCAGAAGAAGACTAAGCAGTAAATGGGGGTGAGTCCGTTCCTCCTCGTGGTGCCCCTGGAAAATGCCTGCTGCTGCAGGCCAAACTGAACGCGGACAAATCCTGTTGTAAATCTTTAGTGACAGGCAGAACGTAAGGTGTAATCTTATAACTTTTATAGATAAGTACTACAGGAATGCCTGTCACCATAAGAAAATGAAGACAAAGAAGAATAGGAAGAAGATGAAGAAATAGCATATTAAAATTGATAATAGCTGAATAAGAAGAATATGAAGAATGGAAAAAAAAATTAATGGGAAGAAGATGAAGAAGAAGAAGATGAATAAGGTGAAGAAAAAGTTGATGAGAAAAATGCTACTGCTGCGGATCATGAAGGAGAAAGTGTGGGAGAAGTACAAAAGAACGTGAAGAGCATGGAAGTTGTGAAACATACATATCTGACAAAATATAAAAAAGGTTAACATAGTCAATATCTTTTTAACTCCGAACGTACTGAAAAAAAAAATTGGAATTAATGCTATGCCATGTGATTTGAATAAACCACTATGCTTTTAATGTCTCCTCCACCTCCCACAATACATTCTACATGATTCTTATTTGTTTTCAATTATGTAGAATTAGCCAACAAGGAAATAAAGGGCTTTTTTTAATTCCGATACCGGAAGTCCCATTGACTTGAATGGGACTTCCGGTATCGGAATCGGCGATACCCGATATTTTTTTCGTATCAGGCGATACCATCCGATACGATATTTTTTGGGTATCAAACGGTATTGCTCAACACTAATAGTAAGGTATTCGGGCTATTCGTTACTCGGCGAGTAATTAGGTATTCGCCTCTGTATATCCAATTGACCCGCCCAGCATGTTTGGCGCTTTATTTGCATCCAATGAACGTGCTGGGTAGGCTTACCAATCACAGTAGTGCCAGCACCATCTTTGGTTTTGGCATTACTGTGATTGGCTGGCCTTACAGCATCATAGGGGATGTTTAAAGACTGCCGACGCCATCTTGCACACATTGCAGCCAGAAACAGCGTAGGGAGAGCATACTTTGAGCGTAGGGAGAGTCATAGGAGCTTATAGGGAGCGTTATTCATTCCAAAATGCTCTTTTAAGAGTTGAAGATTGTGAAGATTAGTTGTTTGTTAGGTGGGGATAGCGTAGTGATAGATTTTATAGGAGGGAGAGAGAAAGGCAGGCACCTGAGTGTTTTATCATCATTGCAAGCACATGCTGCAGATCTCTGCTATCTTCCACTGTGTTGTATAGTAATTAGTATTAGGAACAGACTGTGGGATTAGGGTGAAATAGGGAGGGTTTCATCCATTACCAAAATATACAAATCAGCTATTTGTAGAGGCAAAAAATATGCTTATAGTCAATGAAAACCCAAAAGTGATTATCTCAGTAAATTAGAATAATTTACAAAAAACTCCAGCAAACTCTTCCTAAGCATCTAAAAAGGTCCCTTAGGCTGGTTTCAGACTAGCACATTTTACAGGCAGCGCATGACGCTGCTAAGCCCCGCCCCCCTGCCCGCCCCGTCCAGTAATTTCCTCCTACTATCGCACAAGGCTGCATGCGATCTGCGCACCCTATCTTTAGCATAGGGTGCGCAGACCGTGCACTAGTAGGATTTTTGCGTGTGCTGCGCACTTTTGAAGGTGCGCCGAGCGCACCAAAATGCAACATGGTGCGTTCGTCGCACACCGGCGCACCTTCAAAAGTGCGCAGCGCACGCAAAAATCCTACTAGCGCATGGCCTGCGCACCCTATGCTAAAGATAGGGTGCGCAGATCGCAAGCAGCTGTGTGCGATAGTTGGAGGAAATGACCGGATGGGGAGGGCAGGGGGTGGGGCTTAGCGGCGCCGAGTGCTGCATGTAATATGCGCTAGTCTGAAACCAGCCTAAGTTTGTTTCAGTAGGCTTCACAATCATGGGGAAGACTGCTGACTTGACAGATGTCCAGAAGGCAGTCATTGACATACTCCACAAGAAGGGTAAGCCACAAAAGGCCATTGCTAAAGAAGCTGGCTGTTCGCAGAGTGATGTGTTGTGAGCTCATTTTCTCGTTCACCTTTGATGTCCGATGAACTCTCTCTGCTGGTGAAAGGAGGTGGTGAAACTGATTTGGATGGGAGAAACCCGTCACCTGAACAGGTGGATTGCGATTGGACATCCGGAATCTCTGAGTGGATATAAGGCAGCCGACGCCCTGTAGGGTTGCTGGTGATTTCTCTGCTCTGAGCTCTGGCCTCCAGTTCAGTTCCTGTCTTCTAAAGCTAAGTTTTGCTCTGTTATTGTTCCATGAGATTTTGTCTGATTTGCTTAGTTTTGTGTTCTGCCTGCCCGGCTGGGGCTCTGCTGAATTTCCATTTTTGTCCGATTGGTTAAATCTCTATTGCTCTGTCTTCAGAATATATCGGAGTGCTGATATAGGGATTTTGAAGTCTAGTGACTTCAGGGCCGTTTTTCCTATCAGACGGGTTGGGACATTTTTGGTAGGGTTTTTGCGGATTGCAGCCAGCAACTTTTCTGTCCTTTCCTATCTAGTTAGTTGGGCCCCATTGTTTGCTCTGCCTGTCTTTCTGTCTGTGTTTGTGTTTTCATCTGTTTTCACCAACAATACATGTTGGGGGCTGTCTATTGCTTTGAGACGTGCTCTGGAAGAGTTTCAGGAGGACAAACCTGAGCGTTGTCCCATTGGAAAATTGTATGTTCCTGACCAGTGGAGGAAGAGAGTGATGTCTGAAGTTCATTGCTCCGCATTGGCTGGTCATCCAGGTATTTTTGGTACTAGAGATTTGGTGAGTCGGTCTTTTTGGTGGCCTGCCTTATCTCATGATGTCAGGAATTTTGTGCAGTCCTGTGGGACTTGCTCCCGGTCTAAACCTTGTTCTCGCTCTAGTGGGTTGTTGATGCCTTTGCCGGTGCCCAGGAGGCCATGGACCCATATTTCAATGGATTTTATTTCTGATCTGCCTGTCTCTCAGAGAATGACTGTTATCTGGGTGATTTGTGATAGATTCTCTAAGATGGTCCATCTTGTACCACTCCCTAAGTTGCCATCTTCCTCAGAGTTGGTGCCCTTGTTTTTGCAACAGGTGGTTCGCTTGCATGGGATTCCTGAGAACATTGTATCTGACAGAGGAGTTCAGTTTGTCTCTAGATTTTGGAGGACTTTTTGTTCCAAGCTGGGAATTCAGTTGTCCTTCTACTCTGCGTTTCACCCTCATACCAATGGGCAGATGGAGAGAACAAACCAGACTTTGGAGTCTTATTTGAGATGTTTTATCTCTACTGATCAGGATGATTGGGTCTCATTTTTGCCCTTGGCCGAATTTGCTTTAAATAATAGAGCTAGTTCTGCCACTTTGATGTCACCTTTTTTTTGTAACTTTGGGTTTCATCCTCGATTCTCTTCAGGGCAGGTGGAGTCTTCTGGCTGCCCAGGTGTTGACACTGTGGTGGAGAGAATGCACCAGATTTGGGACCAAGTGGTGGATAAGTTGTCTCTCTCCCAGGAAAAGGCCCAGCGGTTTTCCAACCGGCATAGGACCATTGGTCCCCGGTTTAAGGTGGGTGATATGGTTTGGTTGTCATCAAAGAATATCTCTATGAAGGTGGCTTCTCCAAAATTTAAACCTAGATTTATTGGACCTTACAAGATTTTGGAGATTCTTAATCCAGTCTCTTTTCAATTGGCTCTTCCTGTTACATTTAAGATCCATAACGTTTTTCATAAGTCTCTGTTGAAGAGGTTTGTCGAGCCAGTAGTTCCTGTGGTGGCACCTCCTGACCTTGTATTGGTTGAAGGTAATGTGGAATATGAGGTTGAGAAGATACTGGATTCTCGTCTGGCTAGACGGAGACTCCAGTATTTGGTTAAGTGGAAGGGTTATGGCCAGGAGGATAATTCTTGGGTCTCTGCATCTGATATTCATGCTGAAAGATTGGTTCGTGCTTTTCATCGGGCCCATTCTGATCGGCCTGGTGGCGTGGATGAGGGTTCGGTGACCCCTCCTCAAGGGGAGGTACTGTTGTGAGCTCATTTTCTCGTTCGCCATTGATGTCCGATGAACTCCCTCTGCTGGTGAAAGAAGGTGGTGAAACTGATTTGGATGGGAGAAACCCGTCACCTGAACAGGTGGATTGCGATTGGACATCCGGAATCTCTGAGTGGATATAAGGCAGCCAACGCCCTGTAGGGTTGCTGGTGATTTCTCTGCTCTGAGCTCTGGCCTCCAGTTCAGTTCCTGTCTTCTAAAGCTAAGTTTTGCTCTGTTATTGTTCCATGAGATTTTGTCTGATTTGCTTAGTTTTGTGTTCTGCCTGCCCCGGCTGGGGCTCTGCTGAATTTCCATTTTTGTCCGATTGGTTAAATCTCTTTTGCTCTGTCTTCAGAATATATCGGAGTGCTGATATAGGGATTTTGAAGTCTAGTGACTTCAGGGCCGTTTTTCCTATCAGACGTGTTGGGACATTTTTGGTAGGGTTTTTGCGAATTGCAGCCAGCATCTTTTCTGTCCTTTCCTATCTAGTTAGTTGGGCCCCATCGTTTGCTCTGCCTGTCTTTCTGTCTGTGTTTGTGTTTTCATCTGTTTTCACCAACAATACATGTTGGGGGCTGTCTATTGCTTTGGGGTCTGCTCTGGGCAGTTTAGATTTCCCCTTTCTTTCTTTAGGCTTATTTAGTTCTCTGGCTGTGAAGAGGCATCTAGGACCACCGTAGGAACGCTCCACGGCTACTGTTAGTTGTTGTGAATAGGATCAGGGGTCTGCAATCCGCTAGCTACCAACCTCTCCGGTTTTCTGGACTTAGCTTGCATTTTTGTTTTTTCCTTCTCCGGTGACTCATTCATAACAGTGATGTATCCAAGGATAATAATGGAAATTTTGATTGGAAGGAAAAAAAGTTGTAGAAAAAGGTGCATAAGCACCTGTTCACACTGCCTAAAGTACCAATACCTGGTTTGAAAACAACAGTATCACTGTGCTTGATTGGTCAGCAAACTCATCTGACCTTAACCCCTTAGAGAATCTATAGGGTATTGTTAAGAGAAAGATGAGAGACACTAGACCCAACAATGCAGAAGATGCAATTTAAAAAAATCCCCCAAAAATTATATTTGTTAAATAAATAGCGTATCTTTATATAGCAGTTGTGCCACTGCTGCAATCCGTGCAGAGATAATCAAACGTCACAATTTAGTAGTGGCAATAATCTTCATTACTCCACATTTGGAGTGTGTTAGCAAGGCTATCTGAAAAACAATCATAATTTTCTATTGGTTTAATAAAAAGCGTAACTTTATTTAGCAGTTGTGCGACTGCCGCAATCTGGGTACAGATATCTTATGTGACAATTTAGCAGTGGCAATAATTTTCATTACTCTGCTGTTTTAGTGTGTCAGCAAGGCAATCGGTAGGGAGAATAAGTTTCACGATTGCACAGTTTTCCAAAAATTACCCAAAGGGTCTGTATCAGACAAGATGAAAGAGGGCATGATGGGGACATCACAATACATTTTGCATTTATTACAAGAGGTAGAGATAGGGAGTACAAGTTTCACCATTGCACAATTTGCAAAGTTTTCAGAAAGTAAAAAACACTACCCATGTGGGGTATACACAGATGACCACTAAGTACTTGTTGTAGAATGAGGAGGAGGAGGTAATTTCCTGAGCAAAATGTGTTTGGATGGTCAAGGATGGAACTTAAGACAACTTAAAAAAAACAAACATTTGGGCTACTTTTATATTACGTTGCTGTCATCTGTAGGGCTTACAAAATCTGAGGAAATTCAGCCCTTGTTCAAGTTTAGAAGAGTCAGCATGTCTGCATTTTCCATTGACATCCGTGTCAATTGACATCCTATCCATTATGATTGCACCAGTCGCTCAGACAATACACTTGTGGCAGGGCATGGCAGCACCACTAAGGCACCAAGCAATGCTAAAGTTGAAAAACGCATCAAAAACACAGTGTCTGAACATAGCCCAAGTGGTGGAGGAACATTTTGGTCTGGGATTAGTTATTTTGCCTTATATACAAGTCATTACCCTGGATAGGATGTTCCTTAACATATTTCCCAGCAAAATCCATTTTGGTTTAGTTTTTGTATGCTTTTTGGTGCGCCTCTAAAAATGGCGTGAAACTCTGACAACATTGCCTACAGCTGTGACCTAGAAGTCAGGGACATTTGTCATGATGTTCCCGTGTCATTTGAGCAGTGTTTCCATCATTTTCAGATGTTTTTAGACCCTAAAAGGACCCCCGGGGGGGATCATGGTAAAAATGCTCGGGTCTCCCATAGACTTACATTGGGCTCATTCACTTTTTGAATGTACAATTTGAAGAACCCCTGATTTGCCTAAACAGTGGAAACTAGATCCCATAGGGATGCTATCTAGATGTGTATTGAGCACCTTGAACCAACAGAAGTTTCACAGAAGTTTAAAACGTTAAGCCTTGAAAATACAAAAATCACATTTTTACAGATAAATCTATTTTAGCTCCAAATTTTGCATTTTCATAAGGGTAACAGAAGAAATTGCTCCATACAATTTTTTGTGCAATTTCTCCTGAGTGCGCAGATACCCAATATGTGGAGGAAAACAACTGTTTGTGTTCACAGGAGGACTTGGAAGGGAAGGAGCGCCAATTTATTTTTTGAATGTAAAATTTGCTGGAATAATTAGCGGATGCCATGTCGCGTTTGGAGAGCCCCTGATGTGCCTTAACAGTGGAAATCCCCAATATGTGACACCATTTTGGAAACTAGACCCCTTAGGGAATTTACCTAGATGTGTAATGAGCACCTTGAACCAACAGGTGCTTCACAGAAGTTTACGCTAAGCCATGGAAAAAAAAATCATTTTAAAAACATTTTCCTAGAAACCTTTTTTAGGTCAAAATTTTGCAATTTCATAAGGGTAACAGGAGAAACTGCGCAACATATTTTGGGATCCATTTTCTCCTGAGTTCACCAGTACCCCATATGTCTTTTAAAAACTACTTTTGAGGCAGAGTGCAAAGTTCAGAAGGGAAGAAACACCATATTACAGTGCAGATTTTGCTGCACTTGTTTGAGGGTGCCATGTTACATTGGCAGAGCCCCTGAGGTGCCAACACAGCAGAACCCTCCATAAGCGACCCCATTTTAAAAACTAAACCTCTCAATTAATTCATTTATATTGACACCACAGGTGTGTCATAGACTTTTATACCATGGAGCAGTGAAGATAAAATAATTAACATTTTTACCACCAGGATTGTGTGTTAGCCCCAAGTTTTACATTTTCATACTAGGAAATGGGTAAAAATTGCACCAAAATTTGACCCACAATTTCTACAAAACATTGCAATACCCCATATGTAGCTGTAAAACCCCCAATAGATTCATTCACTTTAATGAGGCAGCAGAGTTACTCTGGACTCTGTCTATCAGGAGTAGTGTTGAGCCACCCCGCTAGTGTTCGAGTTCGGTTCGTCAAACAGGAGGCAAATTCGTCGAATGTTCGTCGAACGTTCGACGAGCACCGTCGAGCCCCATTGAAAACAATGGCAGGCAAACACAAACACATACAAACTCATAGAAAACAATTACAAAACACCTTAAAAGGTGTCCCAAAGCAGACAAAATGCTCAGAAGACAAAAATAACATATGGAAAAGGACAACTACATATAGAATAGAGGTGGAGGAGTAAAAGGAGGAGGAGGAGACACAGATATAGGCATGTCATGCCCTTATAAAGTCAAGAAAGGCTGGAATAAAAATCTAAAATAAAAAAAAAAAATTAAAATTCTAAAATCAAAGACGATCATATACCGTTGGACTTCCCACCATAAATTATGCCAACTGCCGATCGGGCGGCGTTATTCCCACAACCCTCCGAACAGCGTCCATAAAGGCAAAGTGTTTGGTTTCCAGGGGCAGTATGGTTGCAAAGCTGAACCTTAAAGGAATGTCCAGAATGGCACCACCAGGAGTGGAGTCTGCGGCTTAATAGGACTCCACACGGGCAACCTCAACCATGCCAGCCACAGAAAAGATGGACAGATTGCAAGCTTTGTCGATTCTGTGGGTGGTGGTGCATGGCCGTTTTTAGTTGTGCTAGCGATTTGTCAGCTTAATTCCGTTAGCGAATGAGACTCCGGCATGCCCCCGCGGTCCGCGTCCAGCTTACTAGAGGGACACGCGAGGCTCTGGCACGTGAGATCGAGCAATAACAGGTCTGTCATGCCCTTACATGTCCAGGGCTGCATGCGCGCTACACTGAAAGGACCAGAGTGTGTTGCCTACAGGTGCGGATAACATGCTGAACCCCGTTAGTGATGGGGATCTGGTATTCCAATTCTTCCCCGCGAACAAGGCTTTCCCAGTAAGTGCAGGTCAACCGGAATTCCGGAATTAGGCCTAAACGGCATTCCAGAAAGAATGTGAAAAATGTAAGTGTCCAAACCACAGGTGCTGTAGCTTGCTTAACAGCTGGGCTCCTCTGCTGAGTAGCACACAGTGCTTACATAAACAGGTGGCATAGCTAGGTTCACGGGTGGGCTCCTCTGCTGAGCAGTAGACACAGGTACTAGGCTCAAAGTATTCACTGGGCTAAAAGGAGTTAAAAAATGGTTCTTACATAAACAGGCAGCACAGCTTGGTTCACGGGTGGGCTCCTCTGCTGAGTAGCAGACACAGTTACTAGGCCCAAAGTATTAACTGGGTTAAATGCAATCAAAAATTGGTTCTTTCATAAACAGGTGGCATAGCTAGGTTCACGGGTGGGCTC
Source organism: Dendrobates tinctorius (assembly GCF_039654945.1). NCBI lineage: Eukaryota > Metazoa > Chordata > Amphibia > Anura > Dendrobatidae > Dendrobates > Dendrobates tinctorius. Next base: position 49,258,748 of record NW_027361675.1, read on the forward strand.
CTCTGCTGAGTAGCAGACAGTGCTACAAGGCCCAAAAGTATTTTCTGGACAAGATGACGTAAAAAATTATTAGAAACACACACGGTGTAGCTCCTTGACAGGTGCACTACACCGCTGGCTACCAGACACCGCTACTATGCCATGAAACTGTCTATTAACATTGAAAACCATTATTAATGTGAAAATAAAGTTACGCTTTTGGTGAACGAACCGTTCTCAAACGGAACCTCGAACAGCCAAATTTTAAGCAAAGTGTTCGAGTTCGACGAATGGCTCGAACCCTGCCCAAAACAGCTCGAATTTAAACTTGGCGAACAGGTTGACTCGAACACCGCTCATCTCTAATCAGGAGGCAGACTCAGACGGTCTCAGGCCCAGTATGGATTCGACAAGATTGTATGAAGTTGAGAAAGGGTACAGTATTACCAGATAACAGGTATATATGTAGCATAATTTACACATTAAAAATCTATGTCTATATATCAGGAGGCAGACTCAGACGGTCTCAGGCCCAGTATGGATTCGACAAAATTGTAGAAAGTTGAGAAAGGGAACAGTATCACTGGATACCAGGTATATATAGCATAGTTTAAACATTAAAAATCTCCATGTATATTAACGGAGTCCGACAAAGACACTCAGCCTCAGTATGAATTAGTTAAGAATCTAAAAAGTAGAAAAAGGGTAATGTATTCGAAGCATACACCAGTATACACTGTTGGGGTATTTTTCAATCTTCATATATATTTCAGTCTCAGTAAGACAGTCCAGACTCTCCGCAAGAGGAAATGAGATGGATACAAGTACAGACGGAAAGTCGAGTGATTGCAGAAATTTTGGAGTTACTAATCACGGGAAAAACTCCCGGAAGAATTCTCAGAGGCGATGCTGACCCTCAATTACTTTGTCTGTGGAGACAGCGAAAACAGTTCTTGTGACGAAAGGTTTGCTGTATCGCAGTACCGTGGATCCCTTCACCGTTACTCATCTCCATCAAATTGTGATCACAAGGAGAGATGTAGACATTGTCCTCACTGCCTATGATGATCTGTCAGGTAACTTTTGAGTGCAAAAGACAGAAGCCACAGGCCGTAGGCGATTCTATTGGATTGGCATGAGAGGACACATTTAAAAATGTGGGCAGGAATGTCACACGTCTGTGAGTAGGAAAACCGTGAAAGCTGATGATAAACCACCACTGCATCTCATTGTGAGTCGACGTCCATTACAAATGGAAGCCATTGATCATCTGAAGATAGAGCCCAGCAGGACAGGGCATAGCTACATCTTAACCATCATCTATCAGTTCACCAAATTTGAATTGGCAGTCCCAGTGAAGGATTTAACAGCCCAGACTACACAGCGGTGGAGCAGGGAGAGGTAAGTATTGCAAGAGCTGGGGCCCTGAGCAAGCAGGGGGTTCCACTCATGGGTGGTGTTACTGGCACAGGGCCCCTCATAGTACGCCGGTGTGTCTGACGGCGGGTGTGCACCCCCACCATCAGAGACACTTGATTGTACTATGAGGGACCCTGTGCCAGTGCCGTCGCCAAAAAGTGGACCCACCCACCTGTCCAGGGCAATGGCACTCGCACGGGTGCATGCGCCAGGTGGTGACCCCGGCACTGGGGGGGGAGGCAGCCCAGTTAGGGAAGTTGAAAAATGGCATATGTTGATGTTGGACATTCAGCAGCTGAAAATGGAGGAATTGGAAAAGTCCGAGGAAGAGGAGGACAAAAGCGAGCCATTTTTCTGACAACCTACGTGTCAGCAGGGGAAGGTGGGACAAAATCCTTTGAAACCCATGCATGGTTCATTTTAATGAAGGTTAGATCATCAACATTTTGGGTCAACAGACGGGTCCTTTTTTCTGTCAGGATTAATCCAGCAGCACTGAAGACTCTTTCGGATAGCACACTAGCAGCAGGGCAAGCGAATTCCTGTAAGGCATATTGTGCCAATTCAGGCCAGGTGTCCAGTTTACAGGCCCAATACTCAAAGGGGAATGACCTGTGAGGGAGAACATCGATATGGGAGAAGAAGTTTGTAACCATAGTTGACAACTGCTGTCTCCTGTCACTTTCAATCGATGCAGTATTACCAGTCGTGTAAGCGGTACTTGAAAAGTCAGTCCACAACATGGTCATGAAACTCCTGTGTCCAACGCCACTTCGGCTGTGTGCACCACGAACACCTCTTCCATGTTGCCCCCTACGGCTTGTGGGAGAACCATCACTGCCGCTGTGTGCTGGGAATGCCTCAAACAAATGGTTTACCAGAGTTGCTTGTTTGTTAGCCAGTATTAGCTCTAGGTTCCCCTGTGGCATGATGTTTTGGAATTTGCCTTTATAGCGTGGATCCAGGATGCTGGCCAACCAGTAACTGTCATCATTCATCATTTTGGCAATGCGGGGGTCCCTTTTTAGGATCTGCAAGGCATAATCAGACATGTGGGCCAATGTTCCAGGTGTCAATGATGCACTGCGAGTGCTGGGTGGAGGAGCACTTTCTGGCAAATCAACATCCCTCCAGTCACGCACAAACCCTGTACCTGACCTTGCCACGTCAACATTTTCTCTTGCCCCCTGAGAAGCATCCTCCTCCCCTAAATAATCATCCCCATCCTCCTCCTCCTCTTCCTTTTCTTCCCCCACCTCGTCCAGGAGAGTTCCCTGAGCAGACAATGGCTGACTGTCATCAAGGCTTCCCTCCTCCTCTTTCTCCTCGGCTGCAGTCGCCTGCTCCTTAATGTGCGTCAAAGTTTGCATGAGCAGACGCATAAGTGGGATGCTCATGCTTATGATGGCATCGTCTGCGCTTACCAGCCGTGTGCATTTCTCAAAACACTGAAGGACTTTACAGAGGTCTTTCAGCTTCGACCACTGCACACCAGACAACTCCTTGTCTGCACTCAAACTGCCTGCCCGTGTATCCTCCCACAAATGCATTACAGCCTGCCTCTGTTCGCACAGCTTCTCAACCATGTGCAGGGTGGAGTTCCACCTTGTTGCAATGTTTAATTAGGCAGTGCTTGGGAAGGTGGAGCAATCGCTGCAGCTTCTGCATACGACTGGAGTGTACGGGCAACCGGCGAATGTGCGAGCAGTCTTCGCACCTTATGGAGCAGGGCTGTTAACTCCGGATAATTATTGAGGAAGCACTGCACCACCCAGGCAAGGTATGTGTCTGAGTTTTGAAAGGGCTATGGCTGCCACAAAATTCCGACCGTTATCACTAACTACCTTTCCTGCCTTAAGATGCAGACTGCCCAGCCATGACTCAGTTTGTTGCTGCAAGTAGTGGGCCAGTACCTCCGCGGTGTGTCTGTTGTCGCCCAAACACATCATCTTCAACACAGCCTGCTGACACTTACCACTAGCTGTTCGATAGTGGGACACCTCGTGTGCAACACTGGCAGCTGCGGATGGAGTGCTCGTGCGACTGCGCTCTTTGGACGAGCTTTCGCTTCTGGAGGAGGAGGGTCGAACACCTACAGCCAACTGTTTCCTATACCGTGAACTAGGCAGCACTGTCCCACCGCCGCTGTCCCCTGTGGATCATGCATCCACCACATTAACCCAGTGCGCAATGATGGACACATAAAGGCCCTGGCCATGCCTACTGGACCATGCATCTGTTGTGAGGTGGACCTTTCCACTCACTGATTGCTTGAGTGCATGGACAATGCGGTCTTTCACATGAAGGTGGAGGGCTGGGATGGCTTTTCGAGAAAAGAAGTGCCAACTGGGTAGGTCATAGTGTGGTACTGCGTAGGCCATGAGCTCGTGGAAAGCTTCGCTTTCAACGAACCGGTAGGGCATCATCTCTAATGAGATTAGTTTGGCAATATGGGTGTTCAAACACTGTGTACGCGGATCAGATGAGTACTTTCTTGTCCTACTGAGAGTCTCTGGTAGGGTGAGCTGGACTTGAGATCTGCATATGGTGGAACTAGCGGTGGACATGGCGGAATGAGAGAGGTTTGGTGATGGTGTTGGTGGTCTTGCTGATGGCCTAGATTCAGTCTTTCGTAGCAATAAAATTATGATTCCCTGACTGCTTTTGCCTTGCGATGACACCTCAACATTTGCTGCTGGTGGTGTGCTAACCAGTGGGCTTACAGTGGGGGAAGCGATGTAGCGTTGCTGACTACCTTCATTCGGAGCAGGTGCACATGTGGTACGTGAGGTTTGGTAGTCCGTCCACGCATGCAAGTGCATGGTGGTTAAATATCTAAGCATGCAACTGGTATTCAAATTTCTCAGATTTTTCACTCAGCTAAAGGTCTTTGCGCACTTCTTACAGATAACCTTTGCCTGATCATTTGGATTTTGTTAAAAAAAAGTGCCACACTGCACTCTTCCTACTATGGAAGACATTTTGAGGCCTTGCACGCTGTGCTAATTTGACCGTCTGGCCAAGCTGTCCTGCAACACTTTGGGTTTTTGTAAAACCGTTTTTGGACTGCTACGGGCCTGCCAGATAACAGCTGTTGCGATGTCGGTGCTTGCTGCGGATCCTCCTCCTCCTCTTCAGAGTTATTGGCAGTGTGCAAACAGCAATGCAGCTATCAGGGAGCCTTATAAGGCAGCCTAATAACCAACAGAGCTGATGCACAAAAAATATAGCCTCCCCTGTCACTGCACACAAACTGTTGTGTTATACAGTGGAAATCGCTACCAGCAGAAGCAGTTTTTTTGTTCTTCTTCCCTGCCTAACGCTCTCCTTTATTCAGAATCTGCAGCTGCAACCTCTCCCTAATGCTAATATCAGCAGAAGTAAGATGGCGGTCGGCGTGCACACCCTTTTATAGCCCCTGTGACGCCACACAAAGCAAGCCAATCACTTGCATGCCCTTCTCAAAGATGGTGGTGACCGATGCCCATGTCATCGCTTTGCCCACAGTGTGCATCCTCCATCATTGGCTGAAAAAGGGCACAGGAAGCATCATTTGAAACGCGACTTTGGCGCTCTGGTCGCCGACTTCGCGGCCGACCTCACACTATGGTCGGGTTTCGTTTCACGAAACCCGACTTCAGCGAAAGTTGGCGACTTATGAATTTGACCGACCCGTTTTGCTCAACTCTAAGTGAAATGTTAATTTGGTGTTGGGCAGCCATAGGCCTCAGGGGAAGAGACTACCAAGCCCTGGTAGAACCGGTGTATTCTGATACTAGTCCCACTGTCCTGACAGCTAGAGGAGTAGTTGATGTCCGCAAGGGGAGAGTACCTATACGTATCTTAAATTGTGTGGCAGAGGAGACCACACTACCTCGGTATGCCACAGTTGCTAAGCTGTTCACTGTCAATTACAATGCAATACAGACAACAGATCCCTTGGTCTCATCCGATCAGGCGGAGGACAATGGCTCTGCAAAACAGCTGGAGGATTGGTGTCAGCAACTGCACATAGGCACTGACTCCACCCTTCCACACCAAAAGAATGGGGTTTACCGAGTGGTCCAAGAGTTTGAACGGGTAGTCAGCAAACACCCTTTAGACTTTGGACAGGTAAAAGGGGTCCAACATCATATCCCCACTGGAAATCATCCACCCATTAAAGAGAGATATCGGCCTGTACCCCCTGCTCACTATCAAGCAAGAGAACCCTCGCCCTGCCAGTGGTGAATCTGCCGTGCCCACAGTGAGTAGACGTGGTCCTAGGAAATCAGGTATACCCTTGCTATGTAGAGTCACCCATAGCATAGCCAGTAAAGAACGCACTACACCAGTGGAAGTTAGCACAGTGAATCCAGTAAGATCACCAGCAATGCCAGTGCTACGTATATAACTAAGCTATGTACTGTATATGGGAAATGTAAGTATGTAACTTTCAAGAATATATGCCTACAGAGACTCTGTAAGAACTTTTGAACAACCTTATTTTATTTTGATGGACAATTGGGTCACTGGACTCGTAGTGACCAGGACAATGCTTGTAAATAGTTGGCATTAATGACCACAGAACATAAACCGTTTGACGTGGCCGAAGATGTGGTCCAAAAGGGAGACCAGCGATGCCTTGTAGCCCGCCCAAGGCCTACGTTGTGAGTTTGAGATGGGTTCCTTCATATTTTACATTGTTAGGGTGAAAAAGGACTCCCCATTCCAGAACTATACTTGTATATAGTTACCAACTTGCTCAGGAATGGATTATGGACAAGGACGAATGGATTAATTGTCACAAGGACTATTTTAGAGCTATGGTTTATTGTAATTTTTCATTTTTGAAATCTTGTAACAGTAATAATTGTTCATTTGGTAATATGTTTGTTTCTGTTTCCTCAGTCCGGGAGTACTGAATTGCACTAGGGGGAATGTGGCACCCCCAGGAGTAGGTATGCCACAGTGACCTTACCTCCCTCTAAGGGAGGGTGATGTCATGCTTGGAAGCAATAGAAGGATCTCTTTATCAGGTAGTTCCAGCACACAACACAGTTCCTACTCCAGGCCAGCAGAGGGAGCTCTAAACCAAACTGCTGAGGAGCTGCTCTCTGTGGTCAGGAATAGGAAGTTAGCTAGTTGGAGTGTGGACAGGGATGGAGGATGTGGGAGAAGGAGCTGGGGGGCTTGGAGCTATAGAGGAGCTCACCCCTAAGCTCAAGTACAAAGACCGGATGCTGGAGTCCGAGGTTGTGTGGATACTAAAGGTCCCACAGCAGAAATCGGAGGAATAGAGGCTGCAAATGCTCTGTTCCAAACTGAGGCTCGATGACACAGCAGAATGTGTGTGAGCCAGAGACGCCATAGTGGCGCAGTAACAGAGTAACAGAAGGGGGCTATAGATGCCTGTCATTTCAGTGGAGTTCTAAGTAACAGACAGAAAGAGGAACTTGAGTAGGGTTCAGAACCGCAAGTACTTCAGAATAGCGCTAGAAAAGGAGACCTCACCACCCACCTGTATAGAGAGATTCCGAAATTGCTTCCAGGCTGACTGATTCCTGTACCAATTGCAACTTAAATCCTGAACTGTACCTGCAGAACACAATAAAAGGTAAAGGAAACTGCACTCTGTTGTATCCTTTAAATTCTTCTTGCATCACCTTCTCCGTACTGCTACATCCTTTGCTCCACACTACCTCACCATCTATTCTTCAACATCTTTCACCTGCCCTGGGACTAAGCTCTACCTGTGGGGAGCTCTACCAACTCTGCTGCATCACCATCAGTCCCAGCGGATCAGCACTGAAGCGCTGGTCACTATTGATCAGATACCATGGGTGGCGTCACAAACTCATTACAAAAACTCTGTCTTTATTTTTCATTCCCTTGTAAATACACCCCTTTTATCGGACACCAAGGGCCACAGACCGGGTCACCACCGCTGTGACACATCCCTTTGAGACACCGGCCCGGTACCGAGTATTCCCTATGGCCCTGGCAGGCACTCCACTAACACAAATCGTGGTCATTGCTTAGGGATGTCAGCTCTCACACAGAGCTGACACCCACACCCGATCCTCTTGGCGCTCAGCGTGAGGCCGCACGATCATACCACCATACCTGTACTGCTGTTTGTGGAAACGCAGGTCCCGCAGAGCAGTACATGTACGGTGCATGTAGGAAAGGGGTTAATGACAAACATCTTTGAATCGCTTTATTTGTATGTCCTTAAAAAAAATGTTATTACGGTTCTGAAAAGTGACTTGAAAAGAAATAGAAATATGACATCTGCATGAAATATTCTGTAAGCAGTTCTATTCCATGAACAAAAATATGCATATAAAACATTTACATGTAATTGGCTGATTTAGTTTAGTCAAATCCATTTTTATACATAAAGAAATGCAAATATATCTCAGCACAATAAACATCCAATTGCCTAGGGACCAGGTTTCTTAAATGATCGGCATGTAGATTTTCCAGACAATTGTGGGATTTAAATATCTAACTAAAGTATAGTCTAATCTCTATTGCATCTTCATACCTGATGTGGTAGCTTTAAATTGCTTCTGACTTTACATAATTTGTAATAAAAAAAAGTTTAGGCCTACTTTACATTCTTGACTCTCTGGTAAAGTAAAAGATACATGGAGAATGTGTGAAAGTTTGGTAGGCTCTGAGCCACTGGAGACAGAAATCCAGTAACCAGGGGCGGGCTGGGCTGGGTGGCTGAGAGGCAAATGCCCACCGGGCCGCTCACCCAGCAGCTGTGCAGGGTCGGCCTGGCCACCTGATAGCTATGATGCCCACAGCAAATTGTGCTCTGCAGTGTCCGCTGTACTGTGACGAGGCCGGCAGCAGAACCAGCCGCATCACAGTCTATCAGCGCACACGTCTGCACCGGAGCCGGGAGCTGTGCATGGCTGTCTACCTTGACTGCTGTGCAGCTCCTGCTCCCTCCATCTTCTTTACTTCCGGGTCAGGTGTCGGGCGTGCGCGATGATGTCATCATGCATGCGCCGACATGTCTCAGCGTATGCTGGATGCAGAGAGGCGCTGCAGGGAAGTGACTGTGAGGTAAGTATGGTAAACTTTTTTATTTTCTTTATAAAATGAATTCAATGGGTGAGGGGGTGAGGGTAACTTCAAGTGATAAGGTGTGCGGGTGCAAGAAGGACTGCACATGATGGAGTGGGGGGTATGTTGGGCTGCACATGAAGGAGTGGGGGGGTTAAGTGGGGCTGCACATGATGAAGGGGGAGTGAAGCTGTACATTATGGAGTTTGGGGGTTAAAGGAGGCTGCACATGATGTCATGGGGGTCAGTGGGGCTGCACATGATGGAGTTTCTGGGTTAAAGGAGGCTACACATGATGGAATGGGGGGAATGTAAGGCTGCACATGATGGAGTGGGGGGTAAGTGGGGCTGCACATGAAAAGGGGGAGTGGGGCTGTACATGATGGTGTTTGGGGGTTAAAGGAGACTGCACATGATAGAGTGGGGGGTATGTGGGGCTGCACATGATGGAGTTTGGGGGTTAAAGGAGGCTGCACATGATGGCTTGGGGGGTCAGTGGGGCTGCTCATGATGTAGTTTGGGGGTTAAAGGAGGCTGCACATGATGGAGTGGGGGGGTAAGTGGGGCTGCACATGATGAAGGGGAAGTGGGGTTGTACATGATGGAGTTTGGGGCTAAAGGAGGCTGCACATGATGGAGTGGGGGTATGTGGGTCTGCACATGATGGAGTTTGGGGGTAAGTGGGGCTGCACATGAAGAAGGGGGAGTGGGGATGTACATGATGGAGTTTGGGGGTTAAAGGAGGCTGCACATGATGGAGTGGGGGGTCAATGGGGCTGCACATTATGGAGTTTGGGGGTTAAAGGAGGCTGCACATGATGGAGTGGGGGGTATGTGGGTCTGCACATGATGAAGTTTGGGGTAAGTGGTGCTGCACAGGATAAAGGGGGAGTGGGGCTGTACATGATGTAGTTTGAGGGTTAACGGAGACAGCAAATGATGAAGTGGGGCCACACATGAAGTTGGGGGTAAGGAGGATTGCACATGATGAAGGGGGAGTGGGGATGCACATGATGGAGTTTGGCGGTTAAAGGAGACTGCAAATGATGAAGTGGGGGGAGTGGGGCCACACATGAAGTGGGGCGTAAGGAGGATTGCACATAATGAAGGGGGAGTGGGGATGCCCATGATGGCGTTTGGGGGTTAAAGGAGACTGCAAATGATGAAGTGAGGGGAGTGGGGGTTGCACATGATGAAGGGGAGTGGAGCTGCACATGAAGTGGGGGGGGTAAGGGGGACTGCATATGATGAAATGGGGGGAGTAAGGGGGACTTCAAATGATGAAGGGGGTAGGGTTGCACATGATGAAGTGGGGGTAAGGGGGACTGCACATGATGAAGTGGGGGGTAAGGGGTCTGCACATGATGAATTGGGAAGTAAGGGGGACTGCACATGATGAATTGGGGGTTAAGGGTGGGGAGAGCAAATGATCAATTGAAGGGGGGTGGGGAGAGCAAATGATGATCTAGGGGGAGAACAAATAATGAATTTTGAGGGTGAGGGAGTAAATGATGTATTGAATATGGGGTAGAGCAGTTGATAATGAATAGAGGGTGGGAGAGAAAAACACTGGTAGTGGTGATCACTGTATTACCTGTACACTGACACTTTATACAGAGCTACTGTGAATAATGTCACCAGTGATCACTGTATTACCTGTACACTGACAGTAACTACAGAGCTCCTGTATACAATGGCACTTAGTTTTGTGTTTTTTTTCTTTAAATTAATGATCAGTACTGTAGTAGTCAGTCACTATGTGGTGGTAATTTGTGGCTTGGTCATGGTGTGGCGGTATTTGTTCCTTGTATGTGGTATTATTCGGTCACTATGTGGTGTTAATATGTGGTTTGGCCATGGTGGGGCAGTATTTGTTCCTTGTATGTGGTATTATTCAGTCACTATGTGGTGGTAATATGTGGTCTGGTCATGGTGTGACGATATTTGTCCCTTGTATGCGGTATTAATGGTTGTTTAAAAGAAATGTAAATGTATGTCACTCATTCCCTTAAAGAAACATACATAAAAATATATTTATTTTTAATAGTTTAGAGTAGAGTAGGGCCTGGACAAAAGAGTCTACCATGTCATGTTGTCAGCTTAAAAATTCTTTTAGCCAGAACAGAAGCTGCTGGTTATGAATGTGATCCGGTGTTTGATGGGAACTGTTAATATCTGATCTGTGAGGATGTGGTGTTGAGTTTTTCCAAGAGTGGGCGGTTGGAATGCAGTGGAAGCAGAGCGGGTGTGGAGCTTGGGCAGAGTCTCAAGGGACTGGAACACAGAGAAACACAGTACAGCAAACGTGAAAAAATACTCTGCTGTAAAAAAAATTCCAACAATGAACAGCAAGTGCTAGTAAAAAGATGATAACAAAACAGGGTATTTAGTTGATACGTTTTTTGCAAAAAATGTAAGCTAAGCCGCTCCACCAATGCCAAGGTATACCCCTCAGAGCAGTCCTATCCAATGTATTTAAAACCTGACCATGTTGACAGGACCTATATGAGCAGGATTCAGAGAGGTAATGTCTGATGTGGGCATGCTGTGTTAGATGGCTTTATATGTGCATGGCCCACATGGGAGGGGTGTAAACCACCCAAACACTTGCAAAAGCAAGAAACCAATGGAATAAAAACGAATGCTTGGACCATGCACATGCAGTAAACAAGTCGGTAAGACAGTGTTCATACCACCAAGAGACTGGAACACAGAGAAACACAGTACAACAAATGTGAAAAAATACTCTGCTGTAAAAAAAATTCCAACAATGAAAAGCAAGTGCTAGTTAAAAGATGATAACTAGAGTTGAGCGATACCAGCCGATACTTGAAAATATCGGATCGGAATGGATCGGCCGATCTTAAAAAAAAGTATCGGTATCGCCGATTCCGATACCGGGAACCAATGCAAGTCAATGGGGCCAAAATATCGGAATTAAAAAAAACCCTTTCTTTCCTTGTAGGTTAATTCTACATGAAGAAAAACAACTAAGAATAATGTAGAATGTATTGTGGGAGGTGGAGGAGACATTAAAGCCATAGAGGTTTAGCCCAATCAAATGGAATAGCAGGAATTAAACTTTTTTTTTTAAAGATGTTAGGAGTTACAAAGATATTGACTATGTTAGCCTCATTTATATTTTGCCAGACATGTATGTCTTCTTCTTCTACTTCCTTTTTTTACATTCTTCTTCTTCTTCTTCTACTTCCTTTTTTTACATTCTTCTTCTTCTTCTACTACTTCCTTTTTTTACATTCTTCTTCTTATTCCTTTTTTTACATTCTTCTTCTTCTTCTTCTACTTCCTTTTTTTACATTCTTCTTCTTCTTCTTCTTCTTCTTCTTCTTCTTCTTCTTCTTCTTCTTCTTCTTCTTCTTCTTCTTCTTCTTCCATTCTTCATATTCTTCTTATTCAACAATTATTATTCTACATATTCAGCTTCTTCATCTTCTTCCTATTCTTCTTCATCATATTCTTGTTTGTGTCAGGCATTCCTGTAGTTGTTATCTAGAAAAGTTAGAAGTTTACACCTTCCGTTCTGCCTGTCACAAAAGATTTACAACAGGATTTGTCCGCGTTCAGTTTGGCCTGCAGAAGCAGGCCTTTTCCAGGGGCACCACGAGGAGGAACGGACTCACCCCCATACACTGCTTAGTCTTCTTCTGCTTATAAATAAGATAATATCATTTGCTCAGAGTATTAGTCTTATGCTTAATGTTCTTCTGCTTTGTTTTTTTTATGCTTCTTTGTCTTCTCTCTCTTGTTGTTCTGCATCTTGGTGGTTGTCTTCCTGTTCTTTGTCCTCTTGAACCAGCTGACGGTACTGGCACCCGGAGGGGCAGCAGAAGGAACAAGAGCCAATGGCACTACCGAGGACCAGCTGACGGTGCTGGAACCCAGTTACTAAGCAGGAGGTACCTGTGCTACAAAGCACTACCAAGGACCAGCAGACGTTGCCGGAACTCGGATACCGAGATGGAGGCACCTAGGCCAAAGGCTCTGACGAGAACCAGCTGACGGTGCTGGAACCCGGAGGGGTAGCATAAGCTGCAAGAGCAAATGGAAATAGCGAGGACCAGCTGACAGTGCTGGCACCCGGAGGGGCAGCAGAAGGAATAAGAGCCAATGGCACAACCGAGGACCAGCTGACGGTGCTGGAACCCGGTTACTAAGCAGGAGGTACCTGTGCTACAAAGCACTACCAAGGACCAGCAGACGTTGCCGGAACTCGGATACCGAGATGGAGGCACCTAGGCCAAAGGCTCTGACGAGAACCAGCTGACGGTGCTGGAACCCGGAGGGGTAGCATAAGCTGCAAGAGCAAATGGAAATAGCGAGGACCAGCTGACAGTGCTGGCACCCGGAGGGGCAGCAGAAGGAATAAGAGCCAATGGCACAACCGAGGACCAGCTGACGGTGCTGGAACCCGGTTACTAAGCAGGAGGTACCTGTGCTACAAAGCACTACCAAGGACCAGCAGACGTTGCTGGAACTCGGATACCGAGATGGAGGCACCTAGGCCAAAGGCTCTGATGAGAACCAGCTGACGGTGCTGGAACCCGGAGGGGTATCAGAAGTTACCCCTGAAAAGCAAAGTTGGCATGCCGCAAGCTGGCCGCAGTTACCGAATCACACAGTCCTACAGGGGGTGCTTGTCCTACTGGCACTATGGAACAAACCTTTCTTACCAGAACCCGCAGTCCACATAGGAAGCACCTAAACTGCTGGCACCCTAGCCTCGGCTAACCCAACCGCAACACGACATGGCAACTTGGGGTGGCAAACTGACATTGACACTTCCCGGAAACAGCAGGCAGGGCTGGAACCAAGCTGGGCAGGAGGGAGTACCCGTGCCAAAGTCAGTTATGAGCAGCAACTGGCGATGTTGGAGCCCAGGACAAGCACTTAGCAGGCTGAGGCCTGATGTGCTGTCAATTGGGAGGCAGCAGGACAGATTGCCATCAAAACAGCAGGGGAACAGCTGACGTTACTGAACCCCACAAACACAGGAGCTAGTGTTTTACTCTGTGAAGACGGCACTTCCGAGCAACAACTGGCTGTGTTGAAGCCCAGGGACAAGCACGGAGCAGGCTTAGGCTGCATTGAAGAAATTTTAAGATCGGTTGTAGACTACTAATTTGAACCAAGCTCCACTTAGGCCTGTGGATTCACTGATTTTCGTATTTCCCCTGTCCTCCAACCCCGCCAGTTACAGCTCCGAAGTGGCGTCTGCACAATCCACACTTGTTCCTGTGTTACAGGTGTTCAGTCCGGTCAGTTAATCCCCTGATGTGTGTCCGGCAATGTCGCCTGCTCTGTCCACATTCCGATAATGGGAATGTGGACAGAGCAGGCGACATTGCCGGACACACATCAGGGGATTAACTGATCGGACTGAACACCTGTAACACAGGAACAAGTGTGGATTGTGCAGACGCCACTTCGGAGCTGTAACTGGCAGGGTTGGAGGACAGGGGAAATACGAGAGACAGTGGAGCCACAGGCCTAATTGGAGCACGGTTAAAAATCAGTAGTGGTACGACTGTGTAGGCAGCAGGAGACTTTGCCATCCACACAGCAGGGGATCAGCTGACATTACTGAACCCCACTGAGACACGGGAGCAAGTATCTCTTTCCGTGTGGACGGCACTTCCGAACTACAACTGGCTGTGTTGAAGCCCAGGAAATAGGAGGGTGTAGGCAGAGGCCTACTGAATTTTGAATGAGGTGACAGCAGGAGAGACTGCCATCCACACAGCAGGGGATCAGCTGACGTTACTGAACCCCACTGAGACACGGGAGCAAGTATCTCTTTCCGTGTGGACGGCACTTCCGAACTACAACTGGCTGTGTTGAAGCCCAGGAAATAGGAGGGTGTAGGCAGAGGCCTACTGTATTTTGAATGAGTTTACAGCAGGAGAGACTGCCATCCACACAGCAGGGGATCAGCTGACGTTACTGAACCCCACTGAGACACGGGAGCAAGTGTCTCTTTCCGTGTGGACGGCACTTCCGAACTACAACTGGCTGTGTTGAAGCCCAGGAAATAGGAGGGTGTAGGCAGAGGCCTACTGTATTTTGAATGAGTTTACAGCAGGAGAGACTGCCATCCACACAGCAGGGGATCAGCTGACGTTACTGAACCCCACTGAGACACGGGAGCAAGTGTCTCTTTCCGTGTGGACGGCACTTCCGAACTACAACTGGCTGTGTTGAAGCCCAGGAAATAGGAGGGTGTAGGCAGAGGCCTACTGTATTTTGAATGAGTTTACAGCAGGAGAGACTGCCATCCACACAGCAGGGGATCAGCTGACGTTACTGAACCCCACTGAGACACGGGAGCAAGTATCTCTTTCCGTGTGGACGGCACTTCCGAACTACAACTGGCTGTGTTGAAGCCCAGGAAATAGGAGGGTGTAGGCAGAGGCCTACTGAATTTTGAATGAGGTGACAGCAGGAGAGACTGCCATCCACACAGCAGGGGATCAGCTGACGTTACTGAACCCCACTGAGACACGGGAGCAAGTATCTCTTTCCGTGTGGACGGCACTTCCGAACTACAACTGGCTGTGTTGAAGCCCAGGAAATAGGAGGGTGTAGGCAGAGGCCTACTGTATTTTGAATGAGTTTACAGCAGGAGAGACTGCCATCCACACAGCAGGGGATCAGCTGACGTTACTGAACCCCACTGAGACACGGGAGCAAGTGTCTCTTTCCGTGTGGACGGCACTTCCGAACTACAACTGGCTGTGTTGAAGCCCAGGAAATAGGAGGGTGTAGGCAGAGGCCTACTGTATTTTGAATGAGTTTACAGCAGGAGAGACTGCCATCCACACAGCAGGGGATCAGCTGACGTTACTGAACCCCACTGAGACACGGGAGCAAGTATCTCTTTCCGTGTGGACGGCACTTCCGAACTACAACTGGCTGTGTTGAAGCCCAGGAAATAGGAGGGTGTAGGCAGAGGCCTACTGTATTTTGAATGAGTTTACAGCAGGAGAGACTGCCATCCACACAGCAGGGGATCAGCTGACGTTACTGAACCCCACTGAGACACGGGAGCAAGTATCTCTTTCCGTGTGGACGGCACTTCCGAACTACAACTGGCTGTGTTGAAGCCCAGGAAATAGGAGGGTGTAGGCAGAGGCCTACTGTATTTTGAATGAGTTTACAGCAGGAGAGACTGCCATCCACACAGCAGGGGATCAGCTGACGTTACTGAACCCCACTGAGACACGGGAGCAAGTATCTCTTTCCGTGTGGACGGCACTTCCGAACTACAACTGGCTGTGTTGAAGCCCAGGAAATAGGAGGGTGTAGGCAGAGGCCTACTGTATTTTGAATGAGTTTACAGCAGGAGAGACTGCCATCCACACAGCAGGGGATCAGCTGACGTTACTGAACCCCACTGAGACACGGGAGCAAGTGTCTCTTTCCGTGTGGACGGCACTTCCGAACTACAACTGGCTGTGTTGAAGCCCAGGAAATAGGAGGGTGTAGGCAGAGGCCTACTGTATTTTGAATGAGTTTACAGCAGGAGAGACTGCCATCCACACAGCAGGGGATCAGCTGACGTTACTGAACCCCACTGAGACACGGGAGCAAGTGTCTCTTTCCGTGTGGACGGCACTTCCGAACTACAACTGGCTGTGTTGAAGCCCAGGAAATAGGAGGGTGTAGGCAGAGGCCTACTGTATTTTGAATGAGTTTACAGCAGGAGAGACTGCCATCCACACAGCAGGGGATCAGCTGACGTTACTGAACCCCACTGAGACACGGGAGCAAGTATCTCTTTCCGTGTGGACGGCACTTCCGAACTACAACTGGCTGTGTTGAAGCCCAGGAAATAGGAGGGTGTAGGCAGAGGCCTACTGTCTTTGTAATGCGGAGACAGCAGGAGAGACTGCCATCTCCACAGCAGGGGAACAGCTGGCAGTGCTGAACCCCACTAACACTTGAACGAATGTGTTTGGCTCTGTGGAGACGACACTTCTGAACACCAACTGACGCTGTTGGAGCCCAGGATTAGGCGAGGAGCAGGCTGGGGCCTACTGGATTTTGGCAGGTGAATGCAGCAGGAGACTTGCCATCTCCACAGCAGGGGAACAGCTGGCAGTGCTGAACCCCACTAACACTTGAACGAATGTGTTTGGTTCTGTGGAGACGACACTTCTGAACACCAACTGACGCTGTTGGAGCCCAGGATTAGGCGAGGAGCAGGCTGGGGCCTACTGGATTTTGGCAGGTGAATGCAGCAGGAGACTTGCCATCTCCACAGCAGGGGAACAGCTGGCAGTGCTGAACCCCACTAACACTTGAACGAATGTGTTTGGCTCTGTGGAGACGACACTTCTGAACACCAACTGACGCTGTTGGAGCCCAGGATTAGGCGAGGAGCAGGCTGGGGCCTACTGGATTTTGGCAGGTGAAGGCAGCAGGAGACTTGCCATCTCCACAGCAGGGGAACAGCTGGCAGTGCTGAACCCCACTAACACTTGAACGAATGTGTTTGGCTCTGTGGAGACGACAATTCTGAACACCAACTGACGCTGTTGGAGCCCAGGATTAGGCGAGGAGCAGGCTGGGGCCTACTGGATTTTGGCAGGTGAAGGCAGCAGGAGACTTGCCATCTCCACAGCAGGGGAACAGCTGGCAGTGCTGAACCCCACTAACACTTGAACGAATGTGTTTGGTTCTGTGGAGACGACACTTCTGAACACCAACTGACGCTGTTGGAGCCCAGGATTAGGCGAGGAGCAGGCTGGGGCCTACTGGATTTTGGCAGGTGAATGCAGCAGGAGACTTGCCATCTCCACAGCAGGGGAACAGCTGGCAGTGCTGAACCCCACTAACACTTGAACGAATGTGTTTGGCTCTGTGGAGACGACACTTCTGAACACCAACTGACGCTGTTGGAGCCCAGGATTAGGCGAGGAGCAGGCTGGGGCCTACTGGATTTTGGCAGGTGAATGCAGCAGGAGACTTGCCATCTCCACAGCAGGGGAACAGCTGGCAGTGCTGAACCCCACTAACACTTGAACGAATGTGTTTGGCTCTGTGGAGACGACACTTCTGAACACCAACTGACGCTGTTGGAGCCCAGGATTAGGCGAGGAGCAGGCTGGGGCCTACTGGATTTTGGCAGGTGAAGGCAGCAGGAGACTTGCCATCTCCACAGCAGGGGAACAGCTGGCAGTGCTGAACCCCACTAACACTTGAACGAATGTGTTTGGTTCTGTGGAGACGACACTTCTGAACACCAACTGACGCTGTTGGAGCCCAGGATTAGGCGAGGAGCAGGCTGGGGCCTACTGGATTTTGGCAGGTGAATGCAGCAGGAGACTTGCCATCTCCACAGCAGGGGAACAGCTGGCAGTGCTGAACCCCACTAACACTTGAACGAATGTGTTTGGCTCTGTGGAGACGACACTTCTGAACACCAACTGACGCTGTTGGAGCCCAGGATTAGGCGAGGAGCAGGCTGGGGCCTACTGGATTTTGGCAGGTGAATGCAGCAGGAGACTTGCCATCTCCACAGCAGGGGAACAGCTGGCAGTGCTGAACCCCACTAACACTTGAACGAATGTGTTTGGCTCTGTGGAGACGACACTTCTGAACACCAACTGACGCTGTTGGAGCCCAGGATTAGGCGAGGAGCAGGCTGGGGCCTACTGGATTTTGGCAGGTGAATGCAGCAGGAGACTTGCCATCTCCACAGCAGGGGAACAGCTGGCAGTGCTGAACCCCACTAACACTTGAACGAATGTGTTTGGTTCTGTGGAGACGACACTTCTGAACACCAACTGACGCTGTTGGAGCCCAGGATTAGGCGAGGAGCAGGCTGGGGCCTACTGGATTTTGGCAGGTGAAGGCAGCAGGAGACTTGCCATCTCCACAGCAGGGGAACAGCTGGCAGTGCTGAACCCCACTAACACTTGAACGAATGTGTTTGGCTCTGTGGAGACGACACTTCTGAACACCAACTGACGCTGTTGGAGCCCAGGATTAGGCGAGGAGCAGGCTGGGGCCTACTGGATTTTGGCAGGTGAAGGCAGCAGGAGACTTGCCATCTCCACAGCAGGGGAACAGCTGGCAGTGCTGAACCCCACTAACACTTGAACGAATGTGTTTGGCTCTGTGGAGACGACACTTCTGAACACCAACTGACGCTGTTGGAGCCCAGGATTAGGCGAGGAGCAGGCTGGGGCCTACTGGATTTTGGCAGGTGAATGCAGCAGGAGACTTGCCATCTCCACAGCAGGGGAACAGCTGGCAGTGCTGAACCCCACTAACACTTGAACGAATGTGTTTGGCTCTGTGGAGACGACACTTCTGAACACCAACTGACGCTGTTGGTGCCCAGGATTACGCATGCCGCATGCAGAGGCCAATGGGCAGCGGTTTTTATGGAGGTTGTGGACTACTACTGATTCTAACCATGCTCCACTTAGGCCTCTGGCTCCACTGTCTCTACTATTTACCCTGGCCTCCAACCCCGCCAGCTACATCTCTGAAGTGGCGTCAGCACAATCTACACTTGTTCCTGTGTTACTGGTGCTCAGTCCCATCAGTTGATCCCCTGATGTTTGTCCGGCAAGTTCGCCAGCTCTGTCCTCATTCCCACTACTGGTTATGGGAATGTGGACAGAGCAGGAGACCTTGCCGGACACACATCAGGGGATAAACTGATGGGACTGAGCCACAGGAACACAGGAACAAGTGTAGATTGTGCTGACGCCACTTCAGAGATGTAGATGGCGGGGTTGGAGGTCAGGGGAAATAGTAGAGACAGTGGAGCCAGAGACCTAAGTTGGGCACGGTTAAAAATCAGTAGTGGTTTGAATGTTGATGGAGCTGGTGACTCTGCCGTCCACACAGCAGGGGATCAGCTGGCATTACTGAACCCCAGTAACACAGGAGCTAGTGTGTTTCTCTGTGCAGACGACACATCTGAGCGACAACTGGCTGTGTTGAAGCACAGGGATTATAGTTCAGGTGGTAGAAAAATTAACACACCAGCAGACCTGGATACAGTTGCCAACCACTAATTTAGTCTGTAAGAGGAATGGCAAAGTCTTTGGAGATCCAGGCCTTGTTCATTTTCAGAAAAGTCAGCCGGTCAACATTATCGGAAGATAGTCGCGTGCGACGGTCTGTTAGTACACCACCTGCGGCACTAAAGACACGTTCCGATAATACACTGGCAGCAGGGCAAGCCAGCACCTCCAATGCATACTGGCTAAGCTCTGGCCATGTATCCAGCTTAGAGACCCAAAACTTGAAGGGGGAAGAGCCATCTGGGAGTACAGCGACAGGGCAAGACATGTAGTCTGACACCATCTGACGGAAGCGTTGCCTCCTGCTGACTCGAGGCGTCGCTGATGGTGTAGACAATTGTGGTGGACACACAAAACTTTGCCACATTTGGGCCATAGTGGTCTTGCCTTGTGCTGCGGCACTGCCTCTGCTCCCTCTTTGTGCAGAGTTTCCTCCACTGCCTCGACGCACAGAGCTGCTTTGTAAAGCACTTGCAACAATGCTGTCGGGTGGAATGGAAAACATTATGGACTGCACCAGTGACTCTTCGTACTCCCGCATTTTACGCTCCCGGTTCAACGTTGGTATGAGCCTTTGTACGCTGTCCCGGTAGCGAGGATCTAGGAGGGTGTACACCCAATAATCAGCCGAGACGAGAATGTGGGCGATGCGGCGGTCGTTTCTCAGGCACTGCAGCATGAAATCAACCATGTGCTGCAGACTCCCAACTGCCAAAGAACCGCTGTCCCCTGTTTGAGGCGTGACCTCGACCTGCTCTGCATCACCCCACCCTCGCTGTACATACTGAGTAGAGGTTTGTGTACCTCCCTCCTCTGGAGAGATGTCTTCCTCCTCCATCGACTCCTCCTCATCCTCCTCACAAAGTGTCCCCTGCCTAGGCCTTTGTGAGGAAACACGTAGCGCAGACTGTCCAGAAGCAGATGGCATTTGGGACTCCTCATCCTCCACCTCTTCTGAAACCTCATCCCTTAGTGCTTGCAGTGTTTGTTGAAGCAGGCAGATAAGGGGGACAGTCATGCTGACTAGTGCATCATCTGCACTCGCCATCCGCGTGGATTCATCGAAGGCACGCAAAACGAGGCAGATGTCCTTCATAGAGGCCCACTCAATGGTGCTGAAGTGTGAACGGCGCACAGTGCGACTTGTTTGCGCCTGATGCAGCTGGTACTCCATGACTGCTGCCTGCTGCTCACACAACCGCTCCAACATATGTAACGTTGAATTCCACCGGGTGGGTAGGTCACATATGATGCGATGTTCTGGAAGGCCAAATCGTCGCTGCAGAGCAGCGAGGCGCGATCTTGCCGTGCTGGAACGTCGCAAGTGAGCGCACTCTATGCGGACCTTGTGCAACAGTGCATCAAGATCCGGATAGTCCCTCAGAAAGCTCTGCACGACCAAGTTAAGAACATGTGCCAGACATGGGATGTGTGTGAGGTTGCCTAGGCCAAGAGCTGCCACCAGATTTCGGCCATTGTCACACACTACCAAGCCCGGCTGGAGATTCGCTGGCCCAAACCACACATCGCTCTCCAGCTTGATAGCATTCCAGAGCTCCTGCGCTGTGTGGCTTCGATTCCCCAAAGAAATTAATTTGAGTACAGCCTGTTGACGTTTGGCCACGGCTGTGCTCATATCGGTCGTAACAGGCTCCTGCTCTGCTGTTTCTGAGGAACTTGAGTAGGAGGAGGAGTCTATGTGTACAGACTGGAGTCCTGCAATCCGTGGCGTTGGAAGAACACGTACAGCGCCACTCTCCAGATCCGTACCCGGCTCCACAACATTGACCCAGTGGGCAGTGAGGGAAAGGTATCGTCCCTGTCCATGGTTACTGGTCCACGCATCGGTGGTCAGGTGGACCTTGCTACTAACGGCGTTTAGTAGCGCATGTTTTATTTTGCCCTCAACATGTTTCTGCAGGGCAGGGACGGCTCGCCTGCTGAAATAAAAGCGGCTGGGCACGTTGTATTGGGGGACTGCCAATGCCATTAAGTCCCGGAAGGTGTCAGTGTCCACCAGCCTGAATGACAGCATTTCAACTGCCAGAAGTTTGGCAATGCCAGCATTCAGAGACTGTGCTCGGGGATGGTTTGCCGAGTAAGGGCGCCTTTTATCCCATGCCTGTGCTACCGATGGCTGTGATGGATGGGCACGTGCTGTTATGGGTGGAATCTGACAGGGTCTCCGGACAACAGTGGCAGAGGTTCTTCCTTGGCGATCCTGTGAGGAAGCCGAACCAGCAGTGTGTGAGCTGGAGGAAGAGGGCCCAACACGAACTGAAGAGGTGGTAGGTGGTGCTGTACGTTGGCCTACGTCTTGAGGGTGTCTCTGCAACTCCAACTCGTGCTTGGTGCGCACATGTTTCCACATATTTGTGGTATTGAGGTTGCTGACATTTCTCCCTCTTTTGACTCTCTGATGACACAGCTTGCATTTGACAAAGCAAATGTCATCTGCAACTGTGTCAAAAAAGGACCACGCACTGCAACTCTTGTGAGCGCCCGGTTTGCCTTTGGAAGGAGGAATGCTCCTAACGGGTGCCGAAGTGGAGGGTACAGGCAACCAAGTCTTCCCCCTCCCTCTGCCTCCTGTTTTGGCCGGTAGGGGAATCTCTTCCTCCGAGCTGCTCCCACCACCTTCCTGTTGCTCACGCCATGATGGGTCAAGGACCTCATCATCTTCCCTCCCCTCTTCAAACAGCTGCTTCTCCGGGGTTGTCTCGCCAGCACCGTACGCACCAGAAAGTGGCAACTGAGTCTCGTCATCATCTGATGCGTACTGAGGTGTGCTGACCATAGGCACTGGCCCACTCGCCTCTTCAGATTCAGAGGGACAAAGAAGTTGCGCATCACTGCATACTCCCTCTTCTTCACATTCAGGAATGCTGCTTGGCTGGCCCCCTCTTTCCAAGCCAACAGATTCCGAGAACAGAAGTAGAGATTGTGATGGCTCCTGTCCATGTCTCTCTGACTGCCTGGGCACTTTGGCAGGTGGTGAAGAGACAGATGGTTGCTCTTCGGTGCTCTGACCCTGAGAGGATGCGGAAGTAATTGAAGTCGATGCGTTAGCTGCCATCCATCCGACAACGGCTTCAATTTGTTCCTCCCGCAGCAGTGGGGTACGTTGAGGTCCTACAAAGCTGCGCATAAAGGACTGTTGCCTGCTAAAACTGGGGGATGCTGATCCACTGGTGCCCGCAGCAGGCCCAGAATCCCCACGTCCTCTACCTGTAGAATCCCCACGTCCTCTCCCTGCAGAATCCCCACGTCCTCTCCCTGCTGAAACTCCACGCCCACGCCCACGCCCCCGCGCCTTACTCCCTGCCTTCTTCATCTTGCAAGACTGCTTAAGATAGGCAAAAAAGGACAAAGGGGGGCCTTAGTGTGCTTATTCCTGAACAGCTGGTTACAGGTACAAGAAACACTAATTTTATGAAGTGTGTGTGTGTGGACTAGACTTTAATAGGAGCTGATGTGGCCTACACAAGTTCAAAATGTAGTGTTTGGTGAACTTTTTATGTGGTTTCTTTGTTTGAAACAAACTCAAAGTATGAGAACAAAGAATTGAAACTGATAGTATCACCAACTTTTTGGAGCTATTACAATGCAGGCAGGTAACCTACAATGCAAAAGATGAGGCTCCAAAAAAATTGGGTAATACTAATCTGGCTGCGCCGGCAGGGCACAAGCCAGAAAAAAAGGCTCCTCTATCTACTCCTATATAGTGTTTGCAACCAACCAATGTTGATGGATACGGATGGATGCACACTAATAGGAGAAGAAAAAATGAGCTGCACTCAGAGACAAATATGTGTGAGGCAGTGACGCACGTTGAGCGTCCTACAACCAGACGTAGCTGCAGGACACTCTACTCAGCGTGAGCTGCACTCACACACAGTCAGAGACCTCTCAGACAGCCGTCAACAGTGCAGCTAAGTGGGCACTGGCACTGACAGGCTGCAGAAAGGCTCCGCTGTGTACTCCTATATAGTGTTTGCAACCACCGTAGATGGAGACGGATGGATGCACACTAATAGAAGAAAAAATGAGCTGCACTCAAATAAAAATATGTGTGAGGCAGTGACGCACGCTGAGCGTCCTACAGCCAGACGTAGCTGCAGGACACACTACTCAGCGTGAGCTGCACTCACACACAGTCAGAGACCTCTCAGACAGCCGTGAACAGTGCAGCAAAGTGGACACTAGCACTGAAAGGCTGCAGAAAGGCTCCGCTGTCTACTACTAGTGTTTGCAACCAACGTATATGGATACGGATGGAAGCACACTAGATTGAAATTATTTAAAAAATGCAGCTCAAAAAATAAAAGATGTATGAGGCAGCAGTGATCACACTGGGTGGCCTACAGCCTGACGTGGCTGCAGGACCCACTCCACAGCGTGAGCTGCACTCACACAGCCCTTGCAGACAGCTGTGAAAACAGCGCTGCTAGGGAAAAGCAAGCTACAGTGGTGGTTTATGTAGCCTGGATAAAGCACAATATTGTTTTTAGAATCGCTATTTCTAACTGTCCCTCACAGTCTTCTACAGCAGCCTGTCCCTAACTGAATTCACAGCAGAGTGACCAGAAATGGCGGCTGCGGTGGCTTTTATAGTGCATCATGACATCATTTCGGCAGCCAATCACAGCCATGCCAATAGTTAACA
This sequence comes from Dendrobates tinctorius, assembly GCF_039654945.1. Taxonomy (NCBI): domain Eukaryota; kingdom Metazoa; phylum Chordata; class Amphibia; order Anura; family Dendrobatidae; genus Dendrobates; species Dendrobates tinctorius. Next base: position 49,282,934 of record NW_027361675.1, read on the forward strand.
TGCCTACATGCCTAACAGGATGTGCCCACACTTCGGAGGATTCCCATTGGCTTAATCAAAGCAAGCAGGCTCATAGCATGATGGGAACTTCCTATTCCGATTCCGATCCCGGAATCCGATATGAAAAAAGTATCGGAATTAAGTATCGGAATTCCGATACCGCTAATATCGGCCGATACCCGATACTTGCGGTATCGGAATGCTCAACACTAATGATAACAAAACAGGGTATTTAGTTGATTCGTTTTTTGCAAAAAATGTATGCTAAGTCGTTCCACCAACTCCAAGGTATATCCCTCAGAGCAGTCCTATCCAATGTATTTAAAACCTGACCATGTGAACAGTACCTCCCAAAGAGGTTTCAAAAGCAAGAAACCAATGGAATAAAAATGAATGCATGGGACATGCACATACAGTGAACAAGTCGGTAAGACAGTGTTCACACCACCAAGAGACTGGAACACAGAGAAACACAGTACAACAAGCGTGAAAAAATACTCTGCTGTAAAAAAAATTCCAACAATGAACAGCAAGTGAAAGTAAAAAGATGATAACAAAACAGGGTATTTAGTTGATTCGTTTTTTTCAAAAAATGTACCCTATGCCGCTCCACCAACGCCAAGGTATACCCCTCAAAGCAGTCCTATCCAATGTATTTAAAACCTGACCATGTGAACAGTACCTCCCAAAGAGGTTGCAAAAGCAAGAAACCAGTGGAATAAAAACGAACGCATGGGCCATGCACATACAGTGAACAAGTCAGTAAGACAGTTTTCACACCACCAGCACAGTATTTTTTCACGTTTGTTGTACTGTTTTTCTGTGTTCCAGTCTCTTGGTGGTGTGAACACTGTCTTACCGACTTGTACACTGTATGTGCATGGCCCATGCGTTCGTTTTTATTCCATTGGAGTCTCAAAGGAACCTGAAAATTTTGCCCATATGGGACCCCGAAATTCCTAGTGAAAGCCCTGGTCTGTCTCATAAGCTGCAGACCGCAGCTTCCTGAGACTTCAGTGTGCTCACTCAGGCATCACGTTGACATTATTGTCTCATGCCACTCTGCGGACCTGAAGAGAAAATGGACACTGCAGTGCTGGGAATCAGGATGAGGTGAGTATAAACTTCATTATTTTTAATATGGAGAACTGGGGCCATCATAATATATGTGTACTAGATAGAGGCCTGATGCTATCGAGGGTGGTAAAGTCACGATGGGGGCAGGCTTTTCAGCATTGAGAATCTCTCCCCCATGTGCTCATCCACCGATCCTCTCTCTCTTTCCCCATGTGCTGACGTCTTCTGTCTGTGCTCTCTTCTTTGACCTGTTTACCCCATGTGCTATCCCCCTTGTCTGCTATCTCTCTCCTTCCTGTGCTGTGTTCTCCCCTCATGTGCTGCCCCATTTGAGCTGTCTCACCCCTGTGCTGTCTCTCTCACCCCTGTGTCTGACCGTGTACAGAACATACCACAGCTCCTGGGCAGTGGAGGAAGCAAAAGACAATACTGACATTACAGCAGGAGATCACAGAGGATACATTGTGTGAGGTAAAATATTGTTTAAAAACAGTCAGTGAAATATTTTACCTCACAAAATTAATTCTCTGTGATCCCCTGCTGTAATGTCAGTATTGTCTTTTGCTTCCTTCCCTGCCCAGAAGATGTGGTATGCTCCGTACACGGCCAGACACAGACAATTTTTAAAATGAACTTTTGTTCGCAGGAAAACACCTTACAATAGCTTGGTACCAGCAGGAGTTTCCATATTGAGACACCCATCACTTGGGTGTCCCAATATGGCGGTCGGTGAACTTCCTCCACTTGGAATTCTGGGATGCGGTGACATCTGGACAGAACAGGAAATGAAAACATTACATGGCAATTATATAAATAGATATATGGATATAACTGGGGCCATCATACTATATATCTATATATATGTATATATATATACATATATACACTCACTGGCCACTTTATTAGGTACACCTGTCCAACTGTGTGTTAAGACTTAATTTCTAATCAGCCAATCACATGGCGGCAACTCAGTGCATTTAGGCATGTAGACATGGTCAAGACAATCTCCTGCAGTTCAAACCGAGCATCAGTATGGGGAAGAAAGGTGATTTGAGTGCCTTTGAACGTGGCATGATTGTTGGTGCCAGAAGGGCTGGTCTGAGAATTTCAGAAACTGCTGATCTACTGGGATTTTCACGCACAACCATCTCTAGGGTTTACAGAGAATGGTCCGAAAAAGAAAAAAAATCCAGTGAGCGGCAGTTCTGTGGCCGGAAATGCCATGTTGATGCCAGAGGTCAGAGGAGAATGGGCAGACTGGTTCGAGCTGATAGAAAGGCAACAGTGACTCAAATTGCCACCCGTTACAACCAAGGTAGGCAGAAGAGCATCTCTGAACGCACAGTGCGTCGAACTTTGAGGCAGATGGGCTACAGCAGCAGAAGACCACACTGGGTACCACTCCTCTCAGCTAAGAACAGGAAACTGAGGCTACAATTTGCACAAGCTCATCGAAATTGGACAGTAGAAGATTGGAAAAACGTTGCCTGGTCTGATGAGTCTCGATTTCTGCTGCGACATTCGGATGGTAGGGTCAGAATTTGGCATAAACAACATGAAAGCATGGATCCATCCTGCCTTGTATCAACGGTTCAGGCTGGTGGTGGTGGTGTCATGGTGTGGGGAATTTTTTCTGGGCACTCTTTGGGCCCCTTGGTACCAATTGAGCATCGTTGCAACGCCACAGCCTACCTGAGTATTGTTGCTGACCATGTCCATCCCTTTATGACCACAATGTACCCAACATCTGATGGCTACTTTCAGCAGGATAATGCGCCATGTCATAAAGCTCGAACCATCTCAGATTGGTTTCTTGAACATGACAATGAGTTTACTGTACTCAAATGGCCTCCTCAGTCACCAGATCTCAATCCAATAGAGCATCTTTGGGATGTGGTGGAACGGGAGATTCGCATCAGGGATGTGCAGCCGACAAATCTGCGCCAACTGTGTGATGCCATCATGTCAATATGGTCCAAAATCTCTGAGGAATGCTTCCAGCACCTTGTTGAATCTCTGCCACGAAGAATTGAGGCAGTTCTGAAGGCAAAAGGGGGTCCAACCCGTTACTAGCATGGTGTACCTAATAAAGTGGCCAGTGAGTGTATATACACTCACTGGCCACTTTATTAGGTACACCATGCTAGTAACGGGTTGGACCCCCTTTTGCCTTCAGAACTGCCTCAATTCTTCGTGGCAGAGATTCAACAAGGTGCTGGAAGCATTCCTCAGAGATTTTGGACCATATTGACATGATGGCATCACACAGTTGGCGCAGATTTGTCGGCTGCACATCCCTGATGCGAATCTCCCGTTCCACCACATCCCAAAGATGCTCTATTGGATTGAGATCTGGTGACTGAGGAGGCCATTTGAGTACAGTGAACTCATTGTCATGTTCAAGAAACCAATCTGAGATGATTCGAGCTTTATGACATGGCGCATTATCCTGCTGAAAGTAGCCATCAGATGTTGGGTACATTGTGGTCATAAAGGGATGGACATGGTCAGCAACAATACTCAGGTAGGCTGTGGCGTTGCAACGATGCTCAATTGGTACCAAGGGGCCCAAAGAGTGCCAAGAAAAAATTCCCCACACCATGACACCACCACCACCAGCCTGAACCGTTGATACAAGGCAGGATGGATCCATGCTTTCATGTTGTTTACGCCAAATTCTGACCCTACCATCCGAATGTCGCAGCAGAAATCGAGACTCATCAGACCAGGCAACGTTTTTCCAATCTTCTACTGTCCAATTTCGATGAGCTTGTGCAAATTGTAGCCTCAGTTTCCTGTTCTTAGCTGAGAGGAGTGGTACCCAGTGTGGTCTTCTGCTGCTGTAGCCCATCTGCCTCAAAGTTCGACGCACTGTGCGTTCAGAGATGCTCTTCTGCCTACCTTGGTTGTAACGGGTGGCAATTTGAGTCACTGTTGCCTTTCTATCAGCTCGAACCAGTCTGCCCATTCTCCTCTGACCTCTGGCATCAACAAGGCATTTCCGGCCACAGAACTGCCGCTCACTGGATTTTTTTTCTTTTTCGGACCATTCTCTGTAAACCCTAGAGATGGTTGTGCGTGAAAATCCCAGTAGATCAGCAGTTTCTGAAATACTCAGACCAGCCCTTCTGGCACCAACAATCATGCCACGTTCAAAGGCACTCAAATCACCTTTCTTCCCCATACTGATGCTCGGTTTGAACTGCAGGAGATTGTCTTGACCATGTCTACATGCCTAAATGCACTGAGTTGCCGCCATGTGATAGGCTGATTAGAAATTAAGTCTTAACACACAGTTGGACAGGTGTACCTAATAAAGTGGCCAGTGAGTGTATATATATATGGGGAAAACTGGGGCCATCATACTATATATATGGGATGAAACACTAGTGTCCTCAAAATAGTTTTGGCACTTCAACCTTAATTATGCACACTCTGGGGTAACAGGAAAACAGGAAATCACCAATTAACCCCCAAATGAAGCGAACCAACCAAATATATAAAATACAGTTTTATTGGGTATCAAAAAAATTTTTTTTTTTCTTTAAAAATTACAGACTACATGACCATATACTCATAACATACCCCAAAGAGGAAAATTGCACAGAATCACAATCAGGGAAAAATAATCCTTCTAATAATAATGCATATATAAACACATGCCACAGTGTATGATAAAAATGCAATTCATATCACAAATAAACCTTATGTAACTTCCAGAATAAAGCACAAAACCCGGTATTCTATCTAACCGCTATAGCAGCATAACAAAGGAGGAAAGAATCAGCTCCAGCCATCTAAAAGAGCCAGTGAGACATGAGCCTAAATAGATCTGTAACACCCAAATGAAAATCAAAATAGCGGTGCAGCTAATATTTACCTTAAACCGGAATGTGGTAATGATTGCGGTCCAGTGCAACGACCCCCGCGCCCCGATGCGCCTTTCGCCCTCTTGCTTCTTCCGGCGGCGAAATACCGGGTTTTGTGCTTTATTCTGGAAGTTACATAAGGTTTATTTGTGATATAAATTGCATTTTTACCATACAGTGTGGCATGTGTTTATATATGCATTATTATTAGAAGCATTATTTTTCCCTGATTGTGATTCTGTGCAATTTTCCCCGTTGGGGTATGTTATGAGTATATGGTCATGTAGTCTGTAATTTTTAAAGAAAAACATTTTTTTGATACCCAATAAAACTGTATTTTATATATTTGGTTGGTTCGCTTCATTTGGGGGTTAATTGGTGATTTCCTGTTACCCCAGAGTGTGCATATATATATGGGACGAACTGTGGCCATCATACTAAATTTGTGGGAGAACTGGGGCTATCATACTATATATGGGCAACTGGTGCCATCGTACTATATTTATGGTAGGAACAGGGGCCATCGCACTTTATATACTCTATATATGGGGCTGTGGGGACCATCATACTATATATGTGGGGCAGTGGGATACCTTCATACTATATATAATATATATATGCTAGCTGAAAAGCCCGGCGCTGCCCAGGCATAGTAACTAACTGTGGTTAATTATAGCAAATTATACTTATCCTCCATCCCATAGTCCTGTGCCCATGTACCCATCACACATCCTCCATCCCATAGGCCCGTGCCCATATACCCATCATACATATCCTCCATCCCATAGTCGAGTGCCCATATACCCATCACACATCCTCCATCCCATAGTCCCATGCCCATATACCCATCATACATATTCTCCATCCCATAGTCCCATGCCCATATACCTGTCATACAAAACCTCCATCCCATAGTCCAGTGCCCATATACCCATCACACATCCTCCATCCCATAGTCCCATGCCCATATACCCATCATACATATCCGCCATCCCATAGTCCCGTGCCCATATACCCGTCATACATATCCTCCATCCCATAGTCCAGTGCCCATATACCCATCACACATCCTCCATCCCATAGTCCCATGCCCATATACCCGTTATACATATTCTCCATCCCATAGTCCCGTGCCCATATACCCGTCATACATATCCTCCATCCCATAGTCCAGTGCCCATATACCCATCACACATCCTCCATCCCATAGTCCTGTGCCCATATACCCATCATACATATCCACCATCCCATAGGCCCATGCCCATATACCCATCATACATATCCTCCATCCCACAGTCCAGTGCCCAAATACCCATCACACATCCTCCATCCCATAGTCAACCATTATGACATCATAATGAGCGGCGGGGCTTGATTACATCAGCGTCGCCATGGCAACCATTGTGACATCATAATGAGGGGCGGGGCTTGATACGCACACACTGTTTCTCCATTATGTAGATAGGGGCATTATGACATCATAATGAGGGGCGGGGCTTGACGCGCACACACTTTTTCCCCAGTATGTAGATAGGGGCAAAATTGTTTGGTGAATTGGAATGCACGGGGTTAAAATTTCACCTCACAATATAGCTTAGGACGCTCTCGGGGTCCAGACGTGTGACTGTGCCAAATTTTGTGGCTGTAGCTGCGACGGTGCGTATGCCTATCCCGGACATATACACACACATACATACATACATACATACATACATACATACACACTTTGAGCTTTATATATTTGATATAAATAAAAGAAACTGTGGGGGCCATCATATGGGGGCTGTGGGACCACCATATTCCATATAGGGGGCTGTAGGGACACAATACTATATATACTGTAGAGGAGATGCGGGATCATCATACTAAATATAGGAAGCTGTGAGGTACATAATATTGCAACTAGTCATTATAGTAAAAAGTGTACGGTGGTATCATTGGTCTTTGTATAGAGTGTAGTTTCATGAAGAGGTAATGGTGATATTATAATATTATGTATTCGCTGTGTAGTGGTGTCAGTAGTAGGCACTGTGTAGCCGTATTATTGTATGTATATTTGTAAGTAAGCTCCGTTATGGCACCATATTTATGCAGTAAGCTTGGTTCTGTTTCAAAGTAGTAATCTAGATTATGGTACCGTATGTATGCCGTAATCTCAGTTCTGCTCCAGTTTCTATGTAGCAGGCTTGGTTCCTGTGTGACAGGCACATAAATGAGCTGTCTTGCACCACAAGCCCATATGCTAGGAGGCGCCTGTCTGTATTTTGTTCATTTAGACACTGTTCACATGTTCAGGTTTTAAATACATTAGATAGGGACTGCTTCGTGAAGGGTTACCGTGACGTGGTGAAGCAGCTTGGTATATATTTTTTGCAAAAAACGTATCGACTAAATACCCTGTATGTTTTATACAGCACTTGCTGATTACTGTCATGTTTTTTACTGCAGAGTATTTTTTGCAAATTTGTCATTTTGTGCTTTCTTGTTGTGTTTCAGCCATTGGGTGGTGTGAACATTGTCTTACCGACTTGTTCACACTTGTGCATGTCACATATGTTTTTAATCTGTTTTTTCCGTGCTCAGCATGGTTTGGGAGACCCCACCCTTCTCCTGTGTGACATGCACATAAATGAGCTGTCTTGCACCACAAGCCCATATGCTAGGAGGTGCCTGTCTGTATCCTGTTCATTTAGACACTGTTCACATGTTCAGGTTTTAAATACATTAGATAGGGACTGCTTCGTGAAGGGTTACCGTGACGTGGTGAAGCAGCTCGGTATATATTTTTTGCAAAAAACGTATTGACTAAATACCCTGTATTTTTTATACAGCACTTGCTGATTACTGTCATGTTTTTTGCTGCAGAGTATTTTTTGCAAATTTGTCATTTTGTGCTTTCTTGTTGTGTTTCAGCCATTGGGTGGTGTGAACAATGTCTTACCGACTTGTTCACACTTGTGCATGTCACATATGTTTTTAATCTGTTTTTTCCGTGCTCAGCATGGTTTGGGAGACCCCACCCTTCTCCTGTGTGACATGCACATAAATGAGCTGTCTTGCACCACAAGCCCATATGCTAGGAGGCGCCTGTCTGTATCCTGTTCATTTAGACACTGTTCACATGTTCAGGTTTTAAATACATTAGATAGGGACTGCTTCGTGAAGGGTTACCATGACGTGGTGAAGCAGCTTGGTATATATCTTTTGCAAAAAACGTATCGACTAGAGTTGAGCGACTTTTGGTTTTTTAGGGTCACGTTTCGTTTCGTGAAACCCGACTTTTCCAAAAGTCGGGTCGAGCAAGATCGTCCGATTATAGGGAAAAGTCGGGGTCGTCCCGAAACACGAAACCCAATGTAAGTCAATGGGGAATAAAAGTCGGCAGTGAGAGGAGGACAGGAAACACACCTACAGTGCCCATTTGAATGCCAAAAGCATCAATTCTTCTTACTTAAGCTTGTCAACCTTAATTAACTTCAAAATACAAGTTACGCACTGAAAAATGGGGGTTATTTGGCTAAAGTTGTGGGGGGGGAGGGCTGGCTGCAGGTTTTCATGTGCCCTGGGCGAAAGAGCGCCCCTTTAACACATACCACAACTCATCATGCTCCGATACGGCAGATAAATAGCGGTATAGTACAATGAAAAATACCTCACTTTTTACATCTCATGACGAGGCCCATCTATTTCTCCATACAGAATCATTGGTCCCATATAATGTTTGAAACAGTATATGATGAGCTCCACATAATGCTACAGTATATGTTGGTCCCCATGGATGAAGCTCCACTGTCTTATGGGCCCAAATAATGCTCCAAACATAATGGGCCCCATTTCTAATGCTCTAGTGTATAATGGGCCCTGTAAATGCTGCTCCAGTGTCTGATGTCCACCTTTGGAATGTTCCAGTGTATGGTGGGCCCCATCTATCATTCTCCAGAGTATAGTGCTCCCCAAAAATTGCTGTCCCAACATTGAAAACAATCAAATAAGTCTCATCGCTAGGGAATCCCTGTACTTGTCTGGACAGGTGCTGTAGCTTGCTTAACAGCTCGCCAGCCGTTCTCACGCCCAGTATGGATTGCACGTGATTGCACAAAGGTTAGAAAGGGTACCGTATCCCTGGATAACATGTATGGATAGCGTACACATTCAAAATATATGTCTCAGGAGGCAGGCTCAGACGGTGTTAGGCCCAGTATGGATTGCACGTGATTGCACAAAGGTTAGAAATGGTACCGTATCCCTGGATAACATGTATGGATAGCGTACACATTCAATATATATGTCTATACAGCATGAGGCAGGCTCAGACGGTGTTAGGCCCAGTATGGATTGCACGTGATTGCACAAAGGTTAGAAAGGGTACCGTATCCCTGGATAACATGTATGGATAGCGTACACATTCAAAATATATGTCTCAGGAGGCAGACTCAGACGGTATTAGGCCCAGTATGGATTGCACGTGATTGCACAAAGGTTAGAAAGGGTACCGTATCCCTGGATAACATGTATGGATAGCGTACACATTCAAAATATATGTCTATACAGCATGAGGCAGGCTCAGACGGTGTTAGGCCCAGTATGGATTGCACGTGATTGCACAAAGGTTAGAAAGGGTACCGTATCCCTGGATAACATGTATGGATAGCGTACACATTCAAAATATATGTCTCAGGAGGCAGGCTCAGACGGTGTTAGGCCCAGTATGGATTGCACGTGATTGCACAAAGGTTAGAAAGGGTACCGTATCCCTGGATAACATGTATGGATAGCGTACACATTCAAAATATATGTCTATACAGCATAAGGCAGGCTCAGACGGTGTTAGGCCCAGTATGGATTGCACGTGATTGCACAAAGGTTAGAAAGGGTACCGTATCCCTGGATAACATGTATGGATAGCGTACACATTCAAAATATATGTCTCAGTAGGCAGGCTCAGATGGTGTTAGGCCCAGTATGGATTGCACGTGATTGCACAAAGGTTAGAAAGGGTACCGTATCCCTGGATAACATGTATGGATAGCGTACACATTCAAAATATATGTCTATACAGCATGAGGCAGGCTCAGACGGTGTTAGGCCCAGTATGGATTGCACGTGATTGCACAAAGGTTAGAAAGGGGACCGTATCCCTGGATAACATGTATGGATAGCGTACACATTCAAAATATATGTCTATACAGCATGAGGCAGGCTCAGACGGTGTTAGGCCCAGTATGGATTGCACGTGATTGCACAAAGGTTAGAAAGGGTACCGTATCCCTGGATAACATGTATGGATAGCGTACACATTCAAAATATATGTCTCAGGAGGCAGGCTCAGACGGTGTTAGGCCCAGTATGGATTGCACGTGATTGCACAAAGGTTAGAAAGGGTACCGTATCCCTGGATAACATGTATGGATAGCGTACACATTCAAAATATATGTCTCAGGAGGCAGGCTCAGACGGTGTCAGGCACAGTATGGATTTGACGGCCCAGATTACACAGCGGAGGAGCAGGGAGAGGTAAAGATTGCAAATGCTGGGGCCCTGCCCAAGCAAGGGGGGCCCACTCGTGGGCGTCGGTACTGGCACTGGGCCCCTCATAGTACAGCGGTATGTCTGACGGCGGGTGTGCACCACCACCGTCAGAGACACTTGATTGCACTATGAGGGACCCTGTGCCAGTGCCCGCGCCCAAGAGTCGGCCTACCCACCTGTCCAGGGCAACGGCACTCGCACGGTGTCGTGCGCTAGGTGGTGACCCCGGCCATGGGGGGGGAGGCAGCACAGTTAGGGAGTTTTAGAAAGTGGCATATGTTGATGTTGGACATTCAGCTGATGCAAAAGGCGAAATAGGTGAAGTACCAGGAAGAGGTGGACCAAAGCAAGCCATTTTTCTGTCACCCTATGTGTCATCAGGGGAAGGTGGGACAAAATCCTTGGAAACCCATGCGTGGTTCATTTTAATGAAGGTCAGATCATCCACATTTTGGGTTGACAGACGGGTCCTTTTTTCTGTCAGGATTGATCCAGCTGCACTGAAGACTCTTTCCGATAGCACACTTGCAGCTGGGCAAGCGAGCTCCTGTAAGGCATATTGGGCCAATTCAGGCCAGGTGTCCAGTTTAGCGGCCCAATAGTCAAAGGGGAATGACCTGTGTGGGAGAACATCGATATGGGAGGAAAAGTAGTTTGTTACCATAGTTGACAACTGCTGTCTCCTGTCACTTTCCATCGATGCAGTATTACCAGTTGTGTGAGCGGTATTTGAAAAATCAGTCCACAACATTGTCATGAAACCCCTGTCTCCAACAACACTTCTGCTGTGTGCACCACGAACACCTCTGCCAAGCTGCCCCCGGCCCGTATGGCTCGTGTGAGAACCATCACCGCTGCTGTGTGCTGGGAATGCCTCAAGCAACCGATTTACCAGAGTTGCTTGTTTATTAGCCAATATTAGGTCAAGGTTCTCCTGTGGCATGATGTTTTGTAATTTGCCTTTATAGCGTGGATCCAGGATGCTGGCCAACCAGTAGTCGTCATCGTTCATCATTTTGGCAATGCGGGGGTCCCTTTTTAGGATCCGCAAGGCATAATCTGACATGTGGGCCAATGTTCCCGGTGTCAATGATGCACTGCGAGTGCTGGGTGGAGGAGCACTTTCTGGCAAATCCACATCCCTCCAGTCACGTACAAACCCTGTACCAGACCTTGCCACGCCAACATTTTCACTTGCCCCACGAGATGCATCCTCCTCCCCTAAGTAATCATCCCCATCATCCTCCTCCTCCTCCTCTTCTTCCTCCACCTCGTCCAGGAGAGGTCCCTGAGCAGACAATGGCTGAATGTCATCAAGGATTCCCTCCTCCTCTTCCTCCTCATCAACATTGGCTGCAGACGCCTGCTCCTTAAGGTGCGTCAAAGTTTGCATGAGCAGACGCATAAGTGGGATGCTCATGCTTAGGATGGCGTCGTCTGCGCTTACCAGCCGTGTGCATTCCTCAAAACACTGAAGGACTTTACAAAGGTCTTTCAGCTTCGACCACTGCACACCTGTCAACTCCATGTCTGCTCTCAAAGTGCCTGGCCGTGTATCCTCCCACAAATGCATTATGGCCTGCCTCTGCTCGCACAGCCGCTCCACCATGTGCAGGGTGGAGTTCCACCTTGTTGCAATGTCGATAATGAGGCGGTGGTTGGGAAGGTGGAGCAATCGCTGCAGCTTCTGCATACGAACGGAGTGTACAGGCGACCGGCGGATGTGCGCGCACAGTCTTCGCACCTTCTGGAGCAGGGCTGTTAACTCCGGATAATTTTTGAGGAAGCACTGCACCACCAGGTTCAAGGTGTGAGCCAAGCAAGGTATGTGGCTGAGTTTTGAAAGGGCTATGGCTGCCACAAAATTACGGCCGTTATCACTAACTACCTTGCCTGCCTCAAGATGTACACTGCCCAGCCATGACTCAGTTTGTCGCTTCAAGTACTCGGCCAGCACCTCGGCGGTGTGTCTGTCGCCCAAACACATCATCTGCAACACAGCCTGCTGACGCTTTCCAGTAGCTGCTCGATAGGGGGACACATCGTGTGCAACAGTGGCAGCTGCAGATGGAGTGCTCGTACGACTGCGCTCTGTGGACGAGCTTTCGCTTCTGGAGGAGGAGGAGGAGGAGGGTCGAACGCCTACAGCCAACTGTTTCCTATACCGTGGGCTAGGCAGCACTGTCCCACCACCGCTGTCCCCTGTGGACCCTGCATCCACCACATTAACCCAGTGCGCAGTGATGGACACGTAACGGCCCTGGCCATGCCGACTGGACCATGCATCAGTTGTGAGGTGCACCTTTCCGCTCACTGACTGCTTGAGTGCATGGACAATGCGGTCTTTCACATGATGGTGGAGGGCTGGGATGGCTTTGCGAGAGAAGAAGTGGCGACTGGGTAGGTCATAGCGTGGTACTGCATAGGCCATGAGTTCGCGGAAAGCTGTGCTTTCCACCAACCGAAAGGGCATCATCTCAAACGAGATTAGTTTGGCAATGTGGGCGTTCAAACCCAGTGTACGCGGATGAGAGACTGAGTACTTTCTTGACCTACTCATAGTGTCTGGGAGGGTGAGCTGGACTTGAGAGCTGCATATGGTGGAAGTAGCGGTGGACAGGGCGGACTGAGAGAGGGTTGATGATGGTGATGGAGTTGGTGTTCTTTCTGATGGCCTAGAATCAGTCTTTCGTTGATATAACAGTGGGATTCCCTGACTGCTGTGGCCTTGCAACGACACCTCAACATTTGCTGCTGTGCTAACCGGTGGGCTTACAGTGGGGGAAACAATGTAGCGTTGCTGACTACCTTCGTTGTGATCAGTTGCACATGTGGCACTTGAGGTTTGGTGTTGTGTCCACGCTTGCAAGTGCATGCTGGTTAAATGTCTAAGCATGCAACTGGTATTCAAATTTTTCAGATTTTTCCCTCGGCTAAAGGTCTTTGCGCACTTCTTACAGATAACCTTGGCCTGATCATGAGGATTTTGTTCAAAAAAGTGCCACACTGCACTCTTCCTACTTTGGCAGACATTTTGCGGCCTAGCACGCTGTGATCTTTTGACCCTCTGGACAAGCTGTCCAGCAACTCTTTTGATGTTTGGAACCTGTCTTTGGAGTGTTTCGGGCCTGCCAGATAACAGCTGTTGCGATGTCGATGTCTGCTGTGGATGCTCCTCATCTGAGCTATTGGAAGCAGCACCCTCTTCCCCCAATGGATGCCAATCTGGGTCAACAACTGGGTCATCCATCACCTCCTCTTCTATGTCATGTGCACCTTCCTCTGTGTCACCGTGTATGGTGGTATAGTGTGCGGGAAGGGGCACCTGAGTCTCATCAGGGTCAGAATCTGGCTCTGTACACTGCGAGGACAATGTAGTGCTCTGAGTGAATGTACCAGCAGAATCATCCATCAGCGGCTGTGCATCAGTGCACTCCATGTCAGATTCATCTTGGCCTGGGTAATTCACCATTTCACTTGATAATCCAGGCATGGTATGTGAAAACAGCTCCATGGAGTAATCAGTAGTATGGCCTGCGTCATCCTTCAATCTTGGTTGGGGTGAAGGACACAAGGAAAGGTGTGGTTCATGAACATGAGCCTCCAATGACGACTCAGTGCTTTTACTTTTTACAACTGAAGAAGAGGAGGCGATAGAGCTGGAGGCTGAGTCAGCAATGTAAGACAAAACTTTTTCCTGATGCTCTGGCTTTAAAAGCGGTTTGCCAACTCCTAGAAAACTAAGCGTTCGAGGCCTTATGTAGCCAGACGATGATGCAGGGTCAGCACCTCCTGCATTCGGTCCTAATTTGCTCTTGCCACTACCATCAGATCCACCACCAACACCATCATTACCAGCTGCCAACCCCCGCCCAATTCCACGGCCTCTTCCACCAGCCTTCCTCATTTTTGGTAGAAATGTAGACAAAATCCAACAAACTATATAGTAATGTAAAACAAGGTACAAGGTGTCTATCGGACAGGGGATATTTAGAATTTCTGCACACACTTGTGGACAGTGGACACTTTTGGATTGTGTGAGGCCCACTGATATCTGAGCGCTATGTGACAGGCTCGATGGCACAGCTGTGACCAAAGTGACGAGAGGATAATGGAGATTTTGAATCTCTGCGCACACTTTTGGACACTGGACACTTGTGGATTGTGTGAGGCCCACTGATATCTGAGCGCTATGTGACAGGCTCGATGGCACAGCTGCCTGTGACAAAAGTGACGAGAGGATAATGGAGATTTTGAATCTCTGCGCACACTTTTGGACACTGGACACTTGTGGATTGTGTGAGGCCCACTGATATCTGAGCGCTATGTGACAGGCTCGATGGCACAGCTGCCTGTGACCAAAGTGACGAGAGGATAATGGAGATTTTGAATCTCTGCGCACACTTTTGGACACTGGACACTTGTGGGATTGTGTGAGGCCCACTGATATCTGAGCGCTATGTGACAGGCTCGATGGCACAGCTGTGACAAAAGTGACTAGAGGATAAGGGAGATTGGATTGCTTTTAAAAAAGCAGTTTGCAGAGCAGTGGGTAAACAGCAATGCCAGCGTGTCAGGAAGCCTTAAAAGGCAGCCCAACAACCAACACCACTGATACACCACTATATAGCCTCCCCTTGCACTGCACACACAGTGACTTGTGTGTTGTGCAGGCCAAATCGCTAGCAGCAGAAGCAGTTTTTTTTGTCTTCTTCCCTGCCTAACGCTCTCCCTACAGAATCAGCAGCAACCTCTCCCTATACTAAGATCGGCAGAAGTAAGATGGCGGTCGGCGTGCACGCCCTTTTATACCCCCTGTGACGTCCACCAAAGCAAGCCAATCACTTGCATGCCCTTCTGAAAGATGGTGGTGACCCGTGCCTAGGTCATCACGTTGCCCACAGTGTCCGTGGATCCTGATTGGCTGAAAAAGAGCGCAAAACAAACTTTTGAAACGCGACTTTGGCGCGTAAGTCGCCGACCTCGTGGCCGACCTCATCCTAGGGTCGGGTTTCGTTTCATGAAACCCGACTTTGCCAAAAGTCGGCGACTTTTGAATTTTTTCGACCCGTTTCGCTCAACTCTAGTATCGACTAAATACCCTGTATTTTTTATACAGCACTTGCTGATTACTGTCATGTTTTTTACTCCAGAGTATTTTTTGCAAATTTGTCATTTTGTGCTTTCTTGTTGTGTTTGGTTCCATGTAGTAGACTTATTAAAGGGAATATGTCACCCATTTTTAGTGATATCATGTAAAGATATCACCCAATTGTGCATCCCATAAGGATTCTATTAGGACTTTTGATTCCCCCCCGACCCCGCACCTTTGATGCATAAATACCTTTTTTATCTTGGTGGAGATGTATGGAAATCGCCGTGGTCCTGTCCGATGGACGGGGCTTATTCGCCTTCTTCCCCCCCTCGGCTTGCTGAACGTAATCTTCATCTGTGAATATCACAGATGCGCAATGAAAAGGCCTAGGGCGCTTGCGCAGTATGCTTTGCCCAACTGTGAGCAAAGCATATAATCGGTACTGCGCATGCACCAGTATTTTTCAGCACGGTCTATGCCCCGGAATTCTTCACATGCAGGACACACTTCCGGGGCATAGACTGCAATGAAAAATACCGGCGCATGTGCAGTACCGATTATATGCTTTGCCAACAGTTGGGCAAAGCATACCGCGCAAGCGCAGGAGGCCTTTTCAATGCGCAAGCGTGGAAAACTATGGCATCTGTGATATTCACAGATGAAGATTACGCTCAGCAAGCCGAGGGGGGGAGAAGGCGAATAAGCCCCGCCCATCGGACCGGACCACGGCGATATCCATACATCTCCACCAAGATAAAGGTATTTATGCATCAAAGGTGCGGGGTCGGGGGGAATCAAAAGTCCTAATAGAATCCTTATGGGATGCACAATTGGGTGATATCTTTACATGATATCACTAAAAATGGGTGATAGATTCCCTTTAAGTTCAGTTCTGCTCCCTTATCTCTGTAGTAAGCTAGGTTCTACTTCCTTATCTCTGCAGTAAGCTTGGTTCTACTCCCAAATCTCTGTAGTAAGCTTGGTCCTGCTCCTCTATTTCTGTAGTAAGCTTGGTCCTGCTCCCTTATCTCTGTAGTAAGCTCGGTTCTGCTCCCATATCTCTGTAGTAAGCTCGGTTCTGCTCCCATATCTCTGTAGTAAGCTAAGTTCAGCTCCCATATCTCTGTAGTAAGCTTTGTTCTGCTCCCTTATCTCTGTAGTAAGCTCGGCTCTGTTCCAGATCTCTGTAGTAAGCTTGGTTCTGCTCCCATATCTCTGTAGTAAGCTCGGTTCTGCTCCCATATCTCTGTAGTAAGCTCAATTCAGCTCCCATATCTCTGTAGTAAGCTTGGTTCTGCTCCCTTATCTCTGTAGTAAACTCGGCTCTGTTCCAGATCTCTGTAGTAAGCTTGGTTCTGCTCCCATATCTCTGTAGTAAACTTGGTTCTGCTCCAGATCTCTGTAGTAAGCTTGGTTCTGCACCCATATCTCTGTAGTAAGCTCGGTTCTGCTCCCATAGCTCTTTACTAAGCTCGGCTCTACTCCCATATCTCTGTAGTAAGCTCGGTTCTGCTCCCATATCTCTGTATTAAGCTCTGTTCTGCTCCCATATCTGTGTAGTAAGCTCGGTTCTGATCCATATCTCTGGAGTAAGCTCTATTCTGCTCCCATACCTCTGTAGTAAGCTCGGTTTTGCTCCCATATCTCTGGAGTAAGCTCTGTTCTGCTCCCATATTTCTGTAGTAAGCTCTGTTCTGCTTCCATATTTATGGAGTAATCTCCGTTCTGCTCCCATATCTCTGGAATAAGTTCTGTTCTGCTCCCATATTTCTGTAGTAAGCCCTGTTCTGCTCCCATATTTCTGTAGTAAGCTCTGTAGTAATCTCAGTAACACAAACAATTGACTATTTTGGCCTTTACACAGTGCTTGTTATTCATCTATTAAACAGTAAATAATTATTGAATCACTACACTTTTAGGGTTCTCTCACATTAGCGTATACATCAGAAAAATCTAATGCAAGACAAAAATCTCATTGCACTTTGACCAATGTTATTCAATGAATCAGTGCTGATGTGCAAGTTTTTCCTAAGCTGAAATCGGGGGGGAAAAAAAATCTCAGCATGCTGTGTATGGCAGGGAATATTTGACAGGACTTGCCATTGCAAGTCAATAGGTGTGAGAAAAAAAATGGATGACTAACGGACCATGTATATTATGCCATGCAATTATTATGCACACATCTCAAAGAAACAACAAAATTTCATCAGTCAAGCCCAGGAAACTACAGCTGGAACCCTCAGGATAAATGGATGGATAGATAGAACAGATAGGGCTTGACGCCAAGTGTGATTTTGAACAAAGTATTTTTTTTGTTGTGTGTGTGTTTTTTTTTCTTATTCACTTTGTTAGTAATGGGTGTGTCTGATAAACACCTCTCCATTCCTGACACCAGGGCTTGATGCCAGCTGTGTTTTAGAACAATTCACAGCTGACATCAATCCCAAGTCCTATTACCCCAATTGCCACCCACCAGGGCAATTGGCAAGAGCGAATGCGAAGTGCCAGAATTGGTGGATCATATATGATGCGCCACTTCTGGGGCGGCAGCAGGCTGGTATTTTTAGCCTGGGAAGGGTCCAATAACAACGGACCTTCCCAGCCTGATAATATCAGCTCAAAGCTGTCTGACTTACATTTGCAGGTTCATAAAATAGGGGTGACCCCATGTCATTTTAATCATTAGGTTAACCCCTTCCTGACATTAGACATAATAATTCATCCATGTGACCTGAGCCTATTTGACCAGGGACGGATTACTGTTTGGGCGCATGGCAGCGCTCAGAAGGGAAGGAGCACAAGATTCTACTGTTATGGTTTTCAGGTGCCTTGACCCACTGAGAGCCCATGAGGTGCCAAAACAGCAGAACCCCCCCATAAGTGACTCCATTTTATAAACTACACGTATCGATGAATTCATCTAGTGGTACAGTGATTGACACCATGGGTGTGTCACAAAATTTTATACCATTGGGCAGTGAGGACACATTAGCTACATTTTTACCACCAAAATTTTGTTTCAGCCAAAGATTTAACATTTTCACAAAAAGAAATGGTTAAAAATGGCAACAAAAATGGTCCCTCAATTTCTATTGAAAGTGACAATACCCCATATGTGGCTGTACAGTGCTACTTAGCCATTCGGAGAAACTCGGGAGGAGCAGAGCGCTATTTGCCTATTCAAGTGAATGGGTCTGTGCACATGTCAGTGTGTTTCCATGGACCGTGGCCCTCTTATACTATAAAAGCTATTTTATATAAAAAAATAATTATTTTTCCGTTGCTTTATTCTGAGTGCTATAACTTTTTAATTTTTCTGGTGATGGAGCTCTATGGGGGCTTGTTTTTTGCGGGATTAAATGCCGTTTTCAACACATTGTGGTGTCCCTGATGAAGAAGTTGTGTACTTCGAATCACATTGAATAAATATACAATTTAATGGCTACATGTTTTGGACCTTGAATCATTCAGTAGCGCAGATTAAATCCACAATCTACCCATTTTTTAATTCTCTACTGTGTGATTGGTGCCGATGCCACTGCCACTGCACAGCCATGCCAGCAACATATTTTCTTCCTGCCTGACCACTTTATTTTAAAGAGGTAGAGTAGAGCATACTGGTATTGCCAGGAATGCCATTACAGTCCCTAAACTGCCTCACATCTCTTTGCCCTGTCCTAATTCTTTATTGTAAGGGTTTTGCCGCTGCTGCATAGCAAGGCTCGGTACACATTTTCTAGCTGCCTGCCCACTGTATTTCATACTTACAAGACTGTACTGCTGCCGCTAGGGCTGGTCTTGTTGGCTTTACACTGCCACATGTCTCTTGCCTGTCAGATCCTAATTCTCTACTGTGAAGTTTTTGCTGCTGCCACTGCCCAGCTATACCTGCCACACATGTCCTGACTGCCTGCCAACTGTGTTTTGCGCTAGACTAATTTGCTGCTAGGGCTGTGATTACTGGCCCTACACTGCCAGACATTAGCTTGCCTGCCTTATCCCAATTCTCTACTGTGCAGATTCTGTTTCTGCTATTGCAAAGCCATGCCAGGCTCACACCTCCTGGCTGCCTGCCCACTGTGATTTATAGTGAGAGACTGTACATGTGATGCAAAACATACTCTCCTGAGGGTGCGAAAACATAAACCACTCATGAGATAGGGAAAATTATTGCAAAGGCTTTTTAAAAACCCTTTGTAATTGTAGGATCATATTGTGAACAGCAAACTTGATCAGACAAAAAGATGTTGTTTTTACTCTTAGCTGAGAATCCAATACTTTTTGAGTACTAATTCACTTTCAATACTGTACTCCTGTTTTGGCTTCCTAAATAATGGGATGATTTTGGACAGCTAATGAAAGCACTATTCTGGCTTCATGTAGGAAAAAATAAAGTTCTGGATACTACCCAGTGATTATTTTTGCACTTCCCATGTAAAAAAGTAATAGCTTTTTCTATTTGCACTGCCTGTGTGCAAACACCAGCAAGACAGGCTTCTGCCCTCAAACGGGGATAATTTTTGGACCAATTAAACAAATTAATTAGCTTAAAAATTCTGAAACTGTAATGTGCAGTGAAATCAACTGCTGGTTACCACATGACTTGTCCTAGCCAGATAGGTTAAGGTAATTTATAAAGCTGTATTTGCAATACAGAGCTCAAAACATATTGAATGCACACCTAGGAGACTTCAGAGTGCTATACCAGTATTTTCCGAATAATTAGAGACAGTTCGTGTCAGGCTGAGTAACTACTCATGGATAAGCCGTGAGACAGGGTAGTTGGGAGGTCAGAGTTCAGATACCAGGAGAGCTCGTAGTACAGAGGCGCAATATAAAGGTGTGGTCAGATAACAGTCTGGGGTCCAATGCCCGGAGGGTACAGCAATATAAGGGGAAAAGACAGTCAGAGGCCAAGTCCAAGGGTCAGGTACTTGATCTCAGAGACCGTTAAGAGAAAAAGGCATAACACACAGGGTCTACCAACAAGATCATGGAGTCAGAGACAGAGCACACACCTAACAAAGCAAAGCTATGGCTGACAATGTCTTCTCATAGCTAGCCAGATAAATAGCTAGCAAATAATCAAGACTGGGAGGCACCTGGAAATGCCCATATTCTAGGCCAGATTGAACAGCAGAGCTGTCACTAAAATGCTGACATCCCAGAATGTCCCAACATGAGATTAGACGACTGGGCTGTCACTCACAATGCTGTCAGCCCAGCACATTCCAGATCCTATAGGGCGGCTGAGCTGTCACTCATACCATCCCTATGCCACAGTAAATGATTAAACTGTAACTATTCAGTACTGTTATTCATGGCAAACAAATTTATAGCAAATTAAATTTTGGTGTAAATTTAGCATGGTCGGAGAATTTGAATTTCAAACTCCTGTTTTGCCAACACTGTAAATATTGAGTCAGTCTTTGCATAAACTTGATGCATAAAAGTTTAAAAACTTATTAAATGTTTATAGTTGTGCTTCAGTAACCATAGAAAAATCTGACTAAAAGATTTAAAAACATTGAAGCAGCTAACTTTGTGAAAAGCAAAATTCGAGACAGTTTCAATACTTTTGTCATGACTGTACTTATTTTTTCAAATGTCCTTTTAATTTGTTAGGATGATAGAAGGGTTAGAATCCAGCTGCAATTTTTATTTTTTTTTCAAGGAAATGTATAAATCCTATTTTTTATGGACCTGTTCAGTTTTGTACTGTGAGTAGAGATGAGCAAATATTTCAATGTTCGGTACGGATTATGATCGCCGAATTTGTAACATTTGCCGATTAATTTGTCAAATATTCGCCGAACATAACCAAACGCCATTCAGGTCAATGGGAGGCAAAAACAAATGCATGAACAACACCTTATAATGGCCCCGAATCCCACCAAAACACATCAAATGAGGGACAGACACCAGGAAAGTGGTCTCAATTCACCTACAGTACAAAATTTTGCATGGAACTGCAGCAATCAGCGAGGCTTGAGGTATCCGGGTCGGGGACAGCATTTACAGCTTTCAATTGAACTTCACAGTAAGACTAGGTGGGTGAGGGATCAGTGTAGGTCCCCTTTGCTGGGAGCCCTGATAACTCATGCAACACCTGCTTTCATGCTGAGGCACAAATATCAGTTTTGTAGACTACCATTGTCAGAAAAATTTAAGGATAGTAACAAGGATTAGTTGAGGCCAAGGAAGTGTAGGCCTTATGGTCTCAGAGGACTACTGCTACAGGCAACACGCATGAAGGAGACTCAGCCAGGAGTGTTCACATTTCCAAAAATTGTTGGCAGACATCACCAAAGTGGCATCAATTTCACCACAGTAGAAATAGTATAACAAGGTCCGATAGGTCTTCCACTAATACCAATCCAGCAGATGGACACCCAGTCTGGAGTGTTCACATTTAAACAAATGAGTGCCTTACACCACAGAAGTGGCATCAATTTCACAAGAGTAGAAATAGTATAATAGGGACCAGTAGGTCTTCCACAACACCCAATACAGCAGATGGACACCCAACCAAGAGTGTTCACATTTCCAAAAATTACTGTCAGACACCACCAAAGTGACATTAATTTCACCACAGTACAAATAATATAATAGGGACCGATAGGTCTTCCACTAAACCCAATCCAGCAGAAGGACACCCAACCAGGAATGTTCACATTTAAACAAATGAGGTCCTTACACCAGAGAAATTGCATCAATTTCACAAGAGAAGAAATAGTATAATAGGGACCGACAGGTCTTCCACTACACCAAATCTAACAGATGGACACCCAACCAGGAGTGTTCACATTTTAAAAAATGAGAGCTTGAAGCCACTGAAGTGGAATAAATGTCATGAGAATAGAATTAGTATGATTGGGACCAAAATGTCTTCCACTACAGCTAACACAGTAGATGTAGACCAACCATGACTGTTCACATTTCCACAAATTTGTGTTAACATCAGCAGCCATAGCAGGCACAGAAGCCACACTAAAGATATCACAGAGAGCAGTTAAGTGACATTAATGCATCACAATAAAAAATTCATTATCACCTAGTGTGTACAGTCTGCGATTGGGGTGAAAAAGTCCTTAGAGATCCACGACTTGTTCATCTTGATGAAAGTTAGGTGGTGTACCCTTTCAGGGGAAAGCCGGCTGCGCTTATCCATCAGGACAACACCAGCTGCGCTGAAGACACGTTCTGAGAGAACACTGGCTGCCAGGCATGATAAAACTTCCAAAGCCTGTGAGGATAGCTCAGGTCACTCATCCATTTTGGAAGAGCAAAGTGTGATATGGTCCAAACCCTCCCTGATGGTATTTATATTGAGTTCTAGATATTCCTGCACGATCCTCTCCATTCGTTCACCACGTGTAAGACTTGGACTCTGTTGTGCTGGTGCCCAAGTTGGTCTAAAAAAAGTGTCAAAGGACTCACAGAAATTGCTTCTTCCACTTCCACCAATGCAGCTGCTAATTTTTTGTCATTGACGAATTGACATGTCGGAGGTTGGATGTCTAGAGCTGCGAACTGTGTGCTTCACTGTTGTCTTGGGGAAAAGCTCTCTTGTTGTGTAAAAGCGTGTTTCGATACTCCAAAATTCACGGGTTTCTTTCTAGAGCAGGAAATATCTGGCAAAATTTGATTTTATAATGTGGATCTAACAGAGTGGCAATTATTCCTAATCATAACTATATGGGAATCATGTTGCAGATAGTGCAGAAAGAAGGCATTCATATATCGGGCTCTACCATGAGGTACAAGCCCATACTGTGTTTGTGGTTGGCAGGAGGGGACAGAGGAATTGAGCCTCGTTGTTACCCAGCCACCAACAACAGAGAGGGAAAGATTATCCTCTTCATCTGACAGTTGATCGCCCATCACCTCTTCCTCCTCCATTTGTTCCTCGGATCTTGCACCTTCGATAACAGTTTGTCTGCTATCACCAACCCCTGTCTATTACAGTAATCCGCCTGTGGGATGACAGTCTTGAACTTAGAGACAATGTTATCCCTTCTGCATCCTCATCTGCTTCTTCCTCCTCTTCTTCTGGGACCACCATCTCCTCCCGCAGGCTATTCAAAGTCTGCTCCAGGATATAGATGACCAGATTAGTGATGCTGATGATGGCGTCATCAGCACTAACCATCTTAGTAGCCATTTTGAAACGGTGATGAAGGGTGCAGAGGTCCTTAATCTGTGCCCACTCTGTAAATGTGATATGTGCCACGTATGTACTGCGTTGGCCCATGCTATACATGACATACTGCATCAGGGCTCATTGTTGCTGCCACAGTTGCTGCTGCCACAGTTGCTGCAACATATGTAGAGTGGAAGTACACCGTGTCTGCACATCACATATCAACCTGTTAACTGGCATGGACAAAGACCTCTGTATCAATGCAAGTTAATGACCAGAGGGGTGCGAACAGCAGAAATTAGCACACAGCTTAAGTGCTTTCTGGAGCAGCTCACCCATGCCAGGATAGTGGCGGAGAAAACCCTGTACCACCAGGTTGAAGATGTGAGCTATGCAAGGCACATTTGTGAGCTTGCCACACTGTAGGCCATCACCACGTTCGCACTGTTATCGGACATGGCCTTCCCTGGATGCATGTTCAGCGGAGACAGCCATTGGTCAAACTCAGTCTGGAGAGCTGTCTACAACTCTTCAGCAGTATGACTGCGATCTCCAAGGCATATTAATTTTTATACTGCCTGACTGCTGTGATCTCTGTCTGCACAGTACGGAGGTGGTGGGGATTCGTTCTGCACTGTTGGAACGCGTGTCTCATTAAGGCAGAGGTTGAGGGCGCAGGCGGAGGCCCTGGAGGAGGTAGAGTCAAAAGCAGTGCAGGAAGTGTTAAATGTAGAGGTTTGTCCTGCAAGCCTTGGGGATTCCCAGACTTGTGGAGTAGCACCTGTCCCCTTTGCCACCAGAGTCACCCAGTGCCCAGACAGCGAGATGTAATGCCCTTGGCCATGCTTACTCATCAAAGTGTATGTGGTGAAATGCACCCTTGCAGACATAGATTTTGTCAAGGAACAGAACAGGTAATGTTGTCTTTCAACATGCTTGTGTAGTGCAGGCACAGCTTTCTTAGAAAAGTATTGGGTAATTAGTACTGGGGGACTGTGACGGCCATCAAGTTTAGGAAACTTCTTCTGAAACATTCGTCTGTATCTACCAGGTTGAAAGGCAGCATTTCCGTTACCAACAGATTGGAGATGGTGTTCAACCTCTTAGCTTTGTCATGCATAGGAGGAAACAATCTTTTACATGACCACAACTGCAGAACCATGGTCTGGCTGCAGTGCTGAGAGAGGGTGGAGTACAGTGGACTGTGAGAGAGGTGCAGGCGGAGATGTTACGTTGGATTGAGAAACTTGTGACATGCTCGTTCTCTGAGATTGGTCAAAAACAGCAGGTATGTCTACTTCGGTTACAGCTGATGGTTGGCTCTCAGCCAATGTGAACCCGAGGTTCTGCAGGTTCTGCAGTCGAAGACCTGTGTCTCCATAGTTGGCATGGTAACCGAGGAGGAAGAAGCAGCAGATGAGATTGATGGGGTGGCTGATGGTTGTTGAGGTATGCTGGTCCACATTTTTGCACAGTGTAATTCCCACAGTAAAGCATGTTGATTACTACATGTATGAACCTTCACATGCACAATCAAATTACTGCACTTTTTACCTCGACTCAGTTTTTTATTTGCAAAGTTGGCAGATTACATGAGTTGGCTTATCCTTTGCAGTGTCAAAAAAGGCCCAAGCTAGGCAGCACTTGCCACCTCTGTGAGCTGCAGACCCACGGACGCTGCTGGTCAGAGACACAGTTGTGGCTGAAGCATTGCTTGCTGTGGCTGCATCACTGTGTCTGCGATGTACGGTGCAACGTAATCTCATCTTCCTCCTCAGATGACCTACTCATCTGTGTGCCTCTATGTTCATGCCAACAGGGATCTAACACCTGATCATCATCATCCTCTGTGTTATCACATTCCTCACCCTTGGATTCACCCTCCTCCTCTTCTTGCCCTGACAGTACAGTACAGTCTGCAGGATCCTCAGATATCTGAGTCTCATCAGGATCACCTCCCCCCAGGGGTTAATGTCTGAAGACATGGGTCAGGATGCTGTTCAGACCGTACTTCATCCTGCCCCAGATCCAAGCTAAAAAAAATGTGGGCATTGGTGCAGATTTCCTCTTCTTGACTCTGCGAAGCTTTTGAGTACATTTCTGATGAACATGGCATAGAATGTGTGAACAGCCCTTCAGACTCACCCAACGGTTGGATAAGTTGGGAGCGGGGGAAAGCAAGTGGAATTTGGGTGCCACCTCTGTGGATTGTACTGGGTGTGATGTTGAGGTGGAGTAAGAGGAGAGGCCACTTGAAGCTGCGCTTGCCATCCACTAGAGTACATGCTCTTTCTGGGCATCTTCGACAAGGCATACCACTGTGCGTGTGCCAAAAAAAAAGGTAGTGGTGTAACCTGTCCAGTAGCATAAGTTGTCAGTTGTCTTTGCATAGGACTTGACGTTGCTTCACCAGTGCTTTCACAAACATTATCATCTATGTTTACCTTGAACACCAAGCCTCATTCCCCTTCCGCCCCGGCCTTGCTTTTTCCCGGTCATGTTGCTCAGATAGTGTGGTAGGAGCACAGTATTAGCAACAAAAAATTAGATTTTAAACTCTGCACCACCTCTGCAAACAGCTGAATTTCAGCGACAGTAAATTCCAAGTTGAAATATGGCGTGCTGTATCATGTTAGTCACAGAAAAAAGAACTGTTTGAGTGTGGATGAGGCCTGTATGACAAAGAAGTTTTGCTGCAAACAATTTGAAAGTTAGGTCCCCTACTGTATGACTCTAGAAACAGAAGAATTTTTTGTGGCCTATGGATCAGGCCTCTATAATACACTAGATGCTACAAACTATTTTAAAGTCAGGTCCCCTACTGTATGACACTAGGAACAGACAAATGTTTTTGTGGCCTCTGGATAAGGCATCTACAATTTAATTTCAATCCCACTAAATGACAAAATGTGATATGACGGGTTGTCTAACTTTTTGCAATGGGAAAATTATCATTTTTTTAATGTGCCTTAGGTCTGCAGAGAGATTTATATCATCACAGCACAAAATAACAACATGGGATACAACAGGCTGTTTCACATTTAGCTATACAGGTGCGTGGAGCACAATATAAGCAGTGCACAACACACTTGTTGGACATGTGCCCTGCTGGCTTTGTTTGTGGACTTCAGTAATGGCCAAAAAAAGTGCTGGAAGGTAAATTTAACAGCCACACTGGACACTATCTAGCTACACTATCTGACTGATATACAACTGCCTAACTAACTAGCTAAAATCTTGCCGTTAACAGTGCCAGCGTCAGGAGCAACCTCTCTGTGCTGTTATAGTGTCAAAATGGCACTAAAACAAGATGTCCATTACTTATATCGAGAGGGACATGTGATCTCAGCAGCCAATGACACAAACCGTTGTGTTAGGATATTGTGGGTGTTTCCTGCTCCTTGATTGGCTTGTCACAATGTGCACACATGATGATAGGAAACAAAAATATGGCTGTTTACAAGAATGCTGTGCCCTTGAACTCTGCAAACCCCCTCCCCTCATGAAACACGTGCCAAACGCTCATGATACACCACCATAATCATTACTAAAGTGCTGAAAATACTTTTGTGGCAACGCAAATATTTTCCCACACTTTTACCAAATGTTAACAATTTTTTCCTGTTTTATAAAATTTTATAATGAACTCCTTAATTTATTATGTAATGTTTCCTAAACGCAATCATTATGTGGTTAAAAAGTAATGTTTGGCCACGCAGCAAGGTTCAGAAAGGATAGAGTATGTGGGGAGTGTAGTATGACCCAGCACCAGGCAGAGACACCGGTCCCAATGCACTTGATTGAGACAGCAACTGGAAAAACCGGTATGGGACACGGTACAAGGGGTGCCAGCCAGAAAATAGTGCAGCATGAATGTCCAAAGAGAAAGAAGGCAGCACTCTGAGCATCTGTACTTTATTCAAAAGCAGGTAAAAACATTGCGGCAAGGGAGAAGAGGCAGAGACGAGGAAGGTCTACAGCTGTTTCATGCTGCTAGTGCTTCCACAGGTCCAAGGTCCTTCTGTCACGTAGTGACTTGTCCTGGAAAAAAAAGGTTATTTGTGAGTCCAGATCTGCCACAGATCCAAACATGGATTGTGACAGTACTCCCCTCTCAATGAGGGGCCTCTGGACCCTCAAGACTGCACCTCACCGGAAAACCACCTACAGTGAGGACGCCCAGATCCACCAGAGTTCACTTCAGCAACTACCCGTCTCTCAGGTTTATGGCAAACGTGGGTAGATGGAAGTGGCAATGTATGCTCCGGAGGCACCACAAATCTCCAGAGCGCCGACCTGGGGAACGAGTTGTGTATGGGCATATTTGGGGGTAACTCCAGCTGGTAAGTCCCTTGGCCGAGGATGGCAGACACCCTATATGGCCTGATCCCCTGAGAACTCCAGACACCAGCAGCACACTTCCACTGGATGTTTTTGGTGGCCACCCATACATACTTGAACGTTTATTGCCACACATACGTTTGCTACAAGACGGTGAACTCTTTACAGAACTGACAATAGAGGCATCCCCCTGTGTCACCACACTCACACAATTCACAGAGGGAACTACCACCCTTCTCCGACAAGGCCTCGGCTTCTCGGGGTTGGCTAGCAGCGAGGGTTGAGACTTGCCCCTACTCCCCGGCAGCACCTCTGCTGCCCCCACTGGAGAAGAAGGGGACCATTGTAGAGAGATGGCAGAGACAGTAGTCCCCAAGCAGCAGCCTCACACGACTGATCCCAGCTGACTACTTCCCTAGACCGCCAATCTATGACCGGGTTGTGTTTCTCCAACCAAGGGAGGCCTAAAACGATAGGTGATGGCGTTCCCCCCAAGACGTAGCACCACAGGGACTCTACATGAGTTCCTATACGCAGATATATATTTTCTACGACTTGGGTCAACCTCCCCTGGCTCAGTGGGACAGAGTCAATGGCCTGGATGCTTAGAGGTTTGGCCAGCGTCCTACACTTCAGGCCATGAGTCTGGACAAAGTGAGCATCCACCAGACTGACTCCTGCTCCACTGTCCACAAACACCGGTATGCCCTCAGGTACCCCACCAACCACCACTTCTGCTGACATAGTACACTGAGAGGGCAAAATGGAGGAAATATACTACTCCGAACGGCATGGGTTCCTCGGTCCGCACTGGTGTGTCCTCCTCCCTAGCAAGGACTATATGGGGCACATATGGTGTATGTCTCCCTGAGGTGTCTATCCACCTGGATGGCAAGGGACATGGCGGCCTCCAGTGACCTGGGGGCGGCGTACTGCACCAGAGTATCCTGCAACTTTGGAGACAGGCCCTGCACAAAATGACTCCTAAGTGCAGGGTCATTCCACTGCATGTCTGTGGCCCACCTCCTAAACTCTGAGCAGTACTCCTCTGCAGGCCGGCCTCCCTGCTTGATCTTACGGAGTTGGGCTTCCGCCAGGGAGACACCAGGATCTCCATACACCAGCGCCAATGCCGCAAAAAACTCGTCCACTGATCGTAAGGATGGTGAATTGACTGGCAGGGAGAAGGCCCAGGATTGGGGATCACCCTTAAGAAGGGACATGATTCCCACCCGTTGTTCCTCACTCCCTGATGAACGAGGACGGAGCCTGAAGTATAACTTGCAGGCCTCCTGAAAAACCAAGAATTTATCTCTCCCTCCAGAAAACCTGTCAGGGAGGGATATCTTGGGTTCTGGCTGAGCCTGCACCTGAACCAAGGCCCTAAACCCCACCAACTGCTGCAGCAAAGGAACCACCTCACCACGCAGCAACCTAAGCTCATCAGTGAGGGGCTGAAGCAGTTGGACAGAGACCTGTATATGTGTCATGGCTCACCAGAAATAATAGGTAGGGTTGGTGATAATGTCACGTAGTGACTTGTCCTGTGTGACGCCACCAGCAGGTCGGTAACTAGAACGACAAGACAAACAAGGGAACATCGGGGACACCGTTACAACGGTGGGCCCTACAATAGAGAATGGGGACGTGGACACCTCCTACACTCTCCTGAGGCTGTGTCCCTGAACACTCCTAACGTTCCCTATACAGGCTCTTCACCTGTCGCCGACCAGGATACCTAGTCCCTCACTAGCCCTGCACCTATCCCTTACTAGGGAACTGGCTAGTGCGGACACTGGTCCCACCGCTGTACTAATATAACATTAGGGAAAATAACGAACAGGGAAAAACAAACAACTTAGCTTTCTCTGTTGCCAATGCTCCTGAGGCAACAGAGTACAGCACCCGGATACAGCTTCCAACTGAACAGCTGAAACATCAAAGCTCTGGATGAGCTGCAAAGCACTGCTCCCAACAGCTCCTCTCTCCTCCAAGGTTGGTTAGGAAATGACCAGTATCACCAACAGTGATCCAGAGCACCTGACACCCTTTATAGGAAGGAGGGGAGGGTTAACACCTGCTGGCTAATTTAATGTGTAGTAACCCCAGTGGCCACCGGAGGCAAAACCCATTATGCCAGAGGCCTGAAGGAAAAAAAAAGATTATATGTGAGCCCAGATCTGCCACAGATCCAAACATGGATTGTGACACCTTCTTTCTGTTAGGAATCTGGTTTCTCTCATGCCTATGCGGCAATCCAGATCCTCACATTTGTCTCCAGAGGCTAAGTCCTTCTTCCCAGCTTCTGAGCATGCTCATGTGACGAGCTCCCATTGGAGTTCAGGAGTCAGGAGCTCAGGTCCTGCTCCTGATTCCATTGGTTCTGCTCAAGGCTCTGGAGATTTCTGGCAGGTCCCGTACGCTATAAAAAGTGCGCATGGCCGTTCCGCCATGCGCTAGTATTTCATATTTGCTGCTATGTGTTTGCTGATGGATGCTTGGACTGGTAAATGACTCATTAAATACCCCCTTCCTTGGTTATTACGTATGTGTGAGTGATTGTGTTCAGCCAGTATTAGCGCCAGTGCGCCCAAGCTTCAGCCTTGCCAGCAGCTAAGCGTCCTTTATTGCGCTGCCAGCGTAGCAGTGCCTTTTCTGCGGCTCAGTTCTCGCCACGCTGCGGTAGCAGCTGTTCGGGCGTTCGCAGTTGCGACGTCCCGCATCCTATTTTTACGGTAGGTCTAGAGGGGATAGTCCTGGTGTTTAAGGCTATTTCTGTGACCTCTAATACCGTGTCCACATCGCTTTAGTCTGTGACCCTATACAGACTCAGCGTTATTTATGTTTTTGTTGGCAGCTCTGTGCATATAACAGAGTCTGCTTTAGTGCACTGGGTGCAGCTAAAACCCTGTGCACATTACCGCCTGAGTGCCCTGCATCTTTTAGCAGCGGTTACTCCATCTATCGCACGGTGGACCCCGAGTGGTGAGCGCACTTTAGTTTAATTTTATTTAGTGCGTTCCACCGCTCATAACACTTTCTCTTTAGGCATTCAGAAAGGAAAGAGCACAACTTGATTTTTGGAGCACAAATTTGGCTAAATACAGGGTGGGCCAATTATATGGATACACCTAAATAAAATGGGAATGGTTGATGACCCAGATCAGCATGCTGAATTTGCAAAATGGGCAAAACAAAAATTTGAACAGGACCCTCAGTTTACACAGAACATTATGTTCAGTGATGAGGCAAACTTTTTTGGTTGGGCCATTTATATGGATACACCTAAATAAAATGGGAATGGTGAGCTTTCTTACGTAGGGTGTCATGCATTGAAATCTGCTCATATGACCCGGGTACTGCGTTCAGCAGACATCAACACAATTTCTATCAGCTCCTCACGTGTTAACCTCTGTGGCGTGTCAAAGGCTTTAAACAAAGAGAAACTCGTAAATAACTCATGAAAGAATAAAGTTACGTTAAAATCAAGCACACCATTGTTTTTCTTGTGAAAGTCTCAATAAGTTTGATGTGTCACATGACCCTCTTCCCATTGAAAAAAATAAAGTTGGATCCAAAATGGCCAACTTCAAAATGGCCACTATGGTCACCACCCACCTTGAAAAGTTTTTGCCCTCCCATATACTAATGTGCCACAAACAGGAACTTGATATCACCAACCATTTTATTTAGGTGTATCCATATAAATGGCCCACCCTGTAGATTGCAAGTGCCATTTTACATTTGCAGTGTACCCCCATTTTGGAAACTAAATCCCTCAAGGAATTTAACTAGCTATGTAGTGAGCTTTTTAACCCACAGGTGCTTCATATAATTTTATAACATTGAACAGTGAAAATAAAAATTACATTTTTTATCACTAAAATGTTCCTTTGGCCTCAGTTTTTTCACCTTACAAAGAATAATAGTGGAAAATTTGCTATGCAATTTCAATCAAACGCAAAAATAACCCATATGTGGTTTTACACTACTAATTGAGCACATGGCAGGACTCGGAAGGGCATGTTTTGGAATGCAGATTTTGCTTGAATACTTTGTGGATGCCATTTGCAGAGCTCCTGAGGTGATCCGAAAACTAACCTCACTTGGCCCTATGTTGAAAACTACACTGCTCAAGGAACTCATATAGAAATGTAAAAAGTATTAAGAGCCCACACGTGTCCCACAGATATTATAACATTGGGCCATAAAAATAAAAAAAATATTTGAAAACTAAAATCGTATATTAGCTGCAAATTATTAATGTTCACATAGGAGAAAATGGACCTTAGGCTGGTTTCACATTCGCGCTTTTTAAGCGCACGCACGGCCGGGGGTAGCTCCGCCCCCGAGCCGGCTCTCTGCCCGGCGTGCCCGCCCCTTCCTTGTAGCGCCGCCTCCTAGCGCACAGCGGCGCCTGCGATCGGCGCACCCTATCTTTAGCATAGGGTGCGCAGATCATGTGCAGGCCGTGCGCTAGTTGCGCTTTGACCTGCGCTGCGCACTTTTGACGGTGCGCCGTGCGCGCCAAAATCCGAAAAGTTTGATTTTGGCGCGCACGGCGCACCGTCAAAAGTGCGCAGCGCAGGTCAAAGCGCAACTAGCGCACGGCCTGCGCACGATCTGCGCACCCTATGCTAAAGATAGGGTGCACCGATCGCAGGCGCCGCTGTGCGCTAGGAGGCGGCGCTACAAGGAAGGGGCGGGCACGCCGGGCAGAGAGCCGGCTCGGGGGCGGAGCTACCCCCGGCCGTGCGTGCGCTTAAAAAGCGCTAATGTGAAACCAGCCTTAGCAACTTATTTTGCAATTTTTCCTGAACTACCCAATAAGTCATCAGAAACTACTGACTGGAAGCAATGCTGAGAAATTAGATTGTTATGGAATAATTTGCAGGTCTCATTTGTAAAGGCCTAAAGCTTCCAGAACAGAAGAAAAAAAAACCATGACTTAATTTTGGAAAAAATACCCTTTGAAGAATTCATCAACAAGTGCAGTGGCCATTTTGGCCCCAAAGGTGTTTCCTATGTTACAACCATTTAAGCAACATCCGTGGGTGGGGTGTCCAGTAGTTTTCACCTTAATATGGAACAGTGCCTTCACCCGAATCTTGCTGGGAGCTGTAGTGGGATGCAGAAGTGTCTTCTGCCAGGGGTCAACATAGGAAACCCCTAACCATGCTCTGTACACACTCACAAGTAATGAGGTTGAAACACTTAACAGGTTTACAGAGCAATAAATGGTGTAAAATTCAAGAGCATAACAAGGTACATCAGATCAGACAATCTACCATACAGGTGCAAAATGTGTTTTTCAGTAGATCTGAAAGTTAATCATGATGTGGCCCAATTGACGCTCATGTTGACGAGCACACAGCAACAGCTTGTGCACTTTAATATTATTACAGAAACAAAATCCTTCAGCAACAGTTTTCATTAACTCTTCAACAGTGGAACCACAAGTCACAGCAATAGCTGCTGTGAGGTGCCTGCTGGACACATAGTGGATGGGAAATATGTATCACAGAGGTACATGTCCCTTGTCTACAAAGAGGGGTTAATCAGCCATGTAAAGTCCAGTTCAAATGGAGAGCAGCTGAAAAGTTATGGTAGGCTGCTCACTATATCTTCACCTCTGGGTGTGGTTCACAGAATAAAATTGAGTCTGTTTGACATGTTATGTGAATCAGGAGGTAAGAAGATGTTCTGTGTGACATCTACAGACAGAGCCCGTATGCTGAATGCTATCCAGCCTGTGTGTCCTGGACTGTCTCTAAAGTGACTTTGTTGGAAATGTTTAATTTGTTTTGCCTGCACTGAAAGGTAGTTTATTTTCCTTTGCTTGTGGTTTAGTTTATGAAACCTCAATAAACCAGCCTGGAAATTTAAATGGAAATGGTTCCTGTGTTACCTTACCACACCCCCAAGTGAGTAGCATTCCCACTCTATTCATTCCTTGTTAAAGCAGGTTCAGAGACACATAAGAATCAAGCTTGGGGGCTGCAGGGTCCAGATGCCAGAGACATAGGACTACAGGCTCGTTCCCTTAGATAAACCAGGTGGTGATGGACATCTGGTAACCTGTCTGGTCTGCAGATGTGGTTCAGTTGCAAGATTGTGGTTCTCCCCTTACACACTGAGGGGCCAAATCATTAGCATCTAATTTGTGGCTCTGTCCACTGCTCTCCACGATCAGACTCTCACATGTCTGACATGGAGGATTGCACACAAATTTCTCTGTCTGTTGCTAGCTCTATCCCTCTTCTCCAACTTGCTAAGTCAATCCCTTCCTCTGCTGCTACTCCTCCGCTATGATGCAGAAGGAATAATTGTCTGTTGGGAGTTGTAGTCCAGGGCAGTGCAGTAAGAGATTCATTATTGTGTGCTGCCCTGGATGTGTAATATGAGGAGCAGCAGCAGTAGTTTCTATACACACAGGTCTCACTGCAGTTGTTACACCTAGAAATAACCATGCAATGGATATTGCAGGATAAAATTTGCAAATATACCAGCTTAACCCCTTCATGACCAGAGCTTTTTTTGGTTTTGCATTTTCGTTTTTCACTCCCCTTGTTCCCAGAGCCATAGCTTACCATGTTGTGTACTAGAAAACAGGAAAAAAATTCCAGGTGCGGTAAAATTGCAAAAAAAAGTGCAATCCCACACTTGTTTTTTTTGTTTGACTTTTTTGCTAGGTTCACTAAATGATAAAACTCACGGCCGGAGCCCACATCAAAGAGAGGGATACTGCCATCGGACGTACTATACCGTCCGATGGCAGTAAGGGGTTAATACCCAATATATTGTGGGTTGACTTGAAGCTTTTACTGGTACTAGTTTAGGGTACATAACTTTTTTATTGCTTTTAAGGCTAGGTTCACATTCATCCTGTGCTCAAAACTGAGCAACCACATTAGGGTATCCATTTAAATTCCCAAAAAAAGAGATACAGACTGAATTGCTGATGGAACCATTTGCTATAGTGAGGAAGATGGAGTCAACTTGAACTCCATATGGCTTCTGTTCTGACAGCGTCTTTTTTTTAAATGTGATCATCCTAACTTTTGAGTGCTAAAAGATGCTTAAAGGGAATCTGTTACCCCATTTTTGGCCTATAAGCTGCGGTCACAGCCATCAGGAGCTTACCTACAGCATTCTGTAATTTTGTAGATAAGCCCCCGATGTAACCTGAAAGATAAGAAAAAAGAGTTAGATTATACTCACTCGGGGATCCGGTCCAGTTCGATGGGTGTCGTGGTCATCTTCTAGCGATGACTTCCTCCTCCTTACTTCTGCTGTGGCTCCTGCGCAGGTGTACTTTCTCTGCCCTGTTGAGGGCAGAGTAAAGTGCTGCAGTGCACAGGCGCCAGACCTCTCTGACCTTTCCCGGCACCAGCGCACTGCAGTACTTTACTCTGCCCTCAATAGGGCAAATAAAGTACGCCTGTGCAGGAGCCGCAGCAGAAGTAAGAAGGAGGACATTATCTCTAGAATATGGGAGGTGCCAGACCGGAACGCGACATCCACCGCACCTGACCCCGTCCCCCCAGTGAGTATAATCTAACTTGTTTTTCTTATCTTTCAGGTTACATCGGGGGTTTATGTACAGCATTACACATTGCTGTAGATAAGCCTCTGATGGCGGTGGCCGCAGCTTATAGGCCGAAAATGACAGATTCCCTTTAAAAAGACAGAAGATGTCAGAACAGAGACAAAACAGAGTTCCACTTGACTCCAACTGCCTCATTATAGTGAATGAGTCAGTTGGGGGGCTCATATGAATCACGTTCTTTTGGGGATTTTGACAAGAACCTCTAGTTAAGTGCTTATCAGAGAGCACAGCAGAAATGAGAACAAAATGTTACACTAAGTTTTGAGAGACAAACTGCACAAATAAACAGCAGTTCAAAAGAGCCATAAATTTGTATGTTTCTTTTACAATTTTATAAAATTTATTGAACTTTAATTTTGCGTTTTTACTTTGTCCAGCTACTGGATTTGATTTTTCACTTTGTTTGCTGATCTCAAACACTGCAATACTTCTGTACGGAGGGTAGAAACTGTAAAACAAGGTATATCAAAATAAGAAAAAAAAGCAAAGTTGTAAAAGAGAGATAGCTACCCTAAAAAGAAAGTAATAATTCTATAAGTGCCATAGTAGCTAAGTGAGGAAGTGGTGGTGAAATACCCTCATTTCTACACTTTTATATTTACATACTTGTGTGGGCAATCCTCTGCTCTGTAAGCATATTTCATGTCTTATCTTGCTAACTCACCTTATACAATTTTTACATTGTATCAATGTGTTTTGCTATGTTATGTCTTTTTAACATTTAACATGTGTTCAAAAAATTTTTTATATTTTATATGTGATTATTTGAATCCACACATTTGCTTTTAATGTTTTTTTGTCTATGTATTGCTTTTGGATTTATTATTTTTTGTCTTGGATCACTGACACAGCCTGTTAAACCTTGCTTTATGCCAAGTCCTAAGAAGCCACCATATTCAGAGGCCATGACTAGTCCTTGTGTTGCCATAAAATCTATGGTGACCAGCAATCATCTAGATACCACTTTTGCGATTAAAAGCAGAATCTAAAGGGTTAAATGACCGTTGAGAAATGCTAAAACCAATCTTGGCCACTGTAGCAGGGTGTCAGCTACTTTATATTGCACAACTGATACCCACTTCATTTTTTCCCCTTACGCGGTGCTGAATCATAGAATCGTAGAATCGTAGAGTTGGAAGGGACCTCCTGGGCCATCTGGTCCAACCCCCTGCTCAAAGCAGGATTCGCTAAATCATCCCAATCAGATGTCTGTCCAGCCTCTGTTTGAAGACTTCCATTGAAGGAGAACTCACCACTTCTCGTGGCAGCCTGTTCCACTCATTGATCACTCTAACTGTCAAAAAGTTTTTTCTAATATCTAATCTGTGTCTCTTCCCATTCAGTTTCATCCCATTGCTTCTAGTCTTTCCTTGTGCAAATGAGAATAAAGTTGATCCTTCTACAATGTGACAGCCCTTTAGATATTTGTAGACAGCTATTAAGTCTCCTCTCAGTCTTCTCTTTTGCAAACTAAACATTCCCAAATCCTGCAACCTTTCCTCATAAGACAGGGTTTGCAGACCGGTCACCATTCTGGTCGCTCTTTTCTGAATTTGCTCCAGTTTGTTGATGTCTTTTTTAAAATGTGGTGCCCAAAACTGGACACAATATTCCAGATGAGGTCTGACCAAAGAGGAGTAGAGGGAAATAATGACTTCACGTGATCTAGACTGTATGCTTCTGTTAATACATCCTAGAATTGCATTTGCCTTTTTTGCTGCTGCATCACACTGTTGACTCATATTCAGTCTGTGATCTATTAGTATACCCAAGTCTTTTTCACATGTGCTGTCACTTAGCCCTATTCCTCCCATTCTATATATGCTTTTTTCATTTTTATTGCCCAGATGTAGTACTTTGCATTTCTCCCTGTTAAAAACCATTCTGTTAGTTGCTGCCCACTTCTCCAGTTTATTTAAATCTTTTTGAATCCTCTCTCTCTCTTCTCTAGTATTAGCTATCCCTCCTAGCTTTGTGTCATCAGCAAATTTAATCAGTTTACCCTCAATTCCTTCATCTAAATCGTTGATAAAGATGTTGAACAATACAGGGCTCAGGACAGAGCCCTGTGGTACCCCACTTGAGACATTCTTCCAACTGGATGTGCAGCCATTTACGACCACTCTTTGGGTCCGATCACTAAGCCAGTTATGAATCCACCTAACAGTTGCCTTGTCCATTCCATACTTAGTCATTTTTTCAATAAGGATTGTATGAGAGACTTTGTCAAATGCTTTGCTGAAGTCAAGATATACTATATCTACAGCATTTCCTTGATCCACCCAATCAGTGATACCGTCATAGAAGGAAATTAAGTTAGTCTGACATGACTTATTAGTTAGAAACCCATGCTGACTCTGTTTAATCACTTCATTCTTATCCAGGTATTGACATACATGTTGTTTAATAATTTGTTCAAAGATCTTTCCTGGTATAGAAGTCAGACTCACCGGCCTATAGTTGCCTGGGTCCACCTTCTTCCCCTTTTTGAAGATAGGAACAACATTTGCTCTTCTCCAGTTTTCTGGCACTTCTCCTGTTCTCCAAGAATTTTCAAAGATTATGGAGAGGGGTTCAAAAATTTCTTCTGCTATCTCCTTCAGTACTCTGGGGTGTAATTCATCTGGACCTGGAGACTTGAATTCATTTAGGTTAGCTAAGTGTTTCCTCACTATCTTTCTGTTTATAGATATCCTGGATTCTTCTATTCCCTTAATAGGACAGTGAATAACAGTTGATGTTGCATTTCCTTTCTGAGAGAAAACAGATGCAAAATAGGAATTTAAAAGTTCAGCCTTCTCAACATCCTGTCTTACCATTTCATCATTTTCATCCTGTAAAAATCCTATAGCATCTTTGACTTTTCTTTTACTTTTGACATATCCCCAAAATCCTTTATTATTGCTTTTGACATCTCTTGCAAGCCTCAGTTCATTTTCAGCTTTAGTAATCTGATTTGTGCCCTGCAGGTTCTGCAGACAGCATTATATTCTTCTTTAGATATGCCTCCCTCTTTCCATTTTATAAACATTTTTTTCTTCCTTTTTAGCATGTGCTTAAGTTCTGTGTTCATCCATCCTGGTTTCCTTAAATGCTTCCTATTCTTCCTTCTTTTCGGAATTGTTAACAACTGTGCTTTGAGAATTTCATTTTTCAAGATTTCCCATCCTTCCTGGACATTTTTGTCTTTAAGGATATCCAGCCATTGGATCCCTCCAATTCTCTTTCTGAATCCCTTAAAATCTGCCTTTCTGAAATCTAACCTTGACGTCTGAGTCTTCACAGGTCTTCCACCTCTAGTTATCCAAAATTCTAAAATAGCATGGTCGCTACCTCCTAGGGTCCCAGCCACTTTTACCTCCTCAACCATTTCCTCCCTGTTTATAAGGATTAGATCCAAGGTAGCAGTTCCCCTTGTTTTCTCCCTTACCTTTTGGAAGATAAAGTTGTCAGCAAGAGAGGATAAGAATTTCCTTGACCTGTTAGTTTTGCCTGAGAGAGATTCCCAACAAATGTCTGGATAGTTGAAATCTCCCATGACAACTATGTCATATTTTTTGGAGAACTTGGCCATCTGATGCATAAAGAGTTCATCTATATCTTCGGCTTGCACAGGCGGCCTGTAGTAAATGCCTACAATGGTGTCATTTCCATTGTTCTGTCCTTGTATTCTTACCCAAACAGTTTCCACAGAACTCCCAGTCTCTGAAGCTTCAATCTCTGTGCAGATATACGCGTTTCGAACATACAATGCGACACCCCCTCCTCGTTTATCAAGTCTGTTTCTTGCAAATAAGTTGTATCCTTCTAGTCTTGTATTCCAATCATGTGTATTGTCCCACCAAGTTTCAGTGATTCCAATTACATCATATTTCTTTTCCTGTGTTAGTAGTTCCAATTCTCCTTGTTTGTTGCCCATGCTTTGTGCATTAGTATAGAAACATTTTAGTTTGTGATTGGTTTCTCTTTCTCCAATATTTTTATTAATTAGATTCTTTCGTCTTTGTTCTTCCTTTCCACTTCTAATAGCAGAGTTCTCAATAGCATTTGTCAGGTGTATGGCTTTTTCTGGTCTTTTGCTTCCCTTCCCTTTGAAGATTAAGACCCCATATGAACCGCCATATAAAAACGTATCACCAGATGTTATGGGGTTAAAGGCAATCTGTTGTCTGTTTTATGCTGCAAGTCTGGTTGCATTATTGCAGCCATGTATGGTTTACTCTGAAACGTT
This sequence comes from Dendrobates tinctorius, assembly GCF_039654945.1. Lineage (NCBI taxonomy): Eukaryota > Metazoa > Chordata > Amphibia > Anura > Dendrobatidae > Dendrobates > Dendrobates tinctorius. The sequence continues at coordinate 49,322,828 of NW_027361675.1, forward strand.
GCATTTAAGAAAAAACTCAGTTTAATAAATCTGGCCAGGGACTATGCATTTCAATTAACTAATTTGAGGACTGTTTCCAGTGTCTCCTCACCCCTTTCTGTCCCAGATCCACTAGACTGAATAGGCTGTCCCTGTGTGTGTATAGGGAGAAAGCTGCCAAAGGGATTGAGGCAGGGTGAAGCCCCCAGGGACCTACAGTGGGGCAAAAAAGTATTTAGTCAGTCAGCAATAGTGCAAGTTCCACCACTTAAAAAGATGAGAGGCATCTGTAATTTACATCATAGGTAGACCTCAACTATTGGAGACAAACTGAGAAAAAAAAATCCAGAAAATCACATTGTCTGTTTTTTTTTCATTTTATTTGCATATTATGGTGGAAAATAAGTATTTGGTCAGAAACAAGCAATCAAGATTTCTGGCTCTCACAGACCTGTAACTTCTTCTTTAAGAGTCTCCTCTTTCCTCCACTCATTACCTGTAGTAATGGCACCTGTTTAAACTTGTTATCAGTATAAAAAGACACCTGTGCACACCCTCAAACAGTCTGACTCCAAACTCCACTATGGTGAAGACCAAAGAGCTGTCAAAGGACACCAGAAACAAAATTGTAGCCCTGCACCAGGCTGGGAAGACTGAATCTGCAATAGCCAACCAGCTTGGAGTGAAGAAATCAACTGTGGGAGCAATAATTAGAAAATGGAAGACATACAAGACCACTGATAATCTCCCTCGATCTGATGCTCCACGCAAAATCCCACCCCGTGGGGTCAGAATGATCACAAGAACGGTGAGCAAAAATCCCAGAACCACGCGGGGGGACCTAGTGAATGAACTGCAGAGAGCTGGGACCAATGTAACAAGGCCTACCATAAGTAACACACTACGCCACCATGGACTCAGATCCTGCAGTGCCAGACGTGTCCCACTGCTTAAGCCTGTACATGTCCGGGCCCGTCTGAAGTTTGCTAGAGAGCATTTGGATGATCCAGAGGAGTTTTGGGAGAATGTCCTATGGTCTGATGAAACCAAACTGGAAATGTTTGGTAGAAACACAACTTGTCGTGTTTGGAGGAAAAAGAATACTGAGTTGCATCCATCAAACACCATACCTACTGTAAAGCATGGTGGTGGAAACATCATGCTTTGGGGCTGTTTCTCTGCAAAGGGGCCAGGACGACTGATCCGGGTACATGAAAGAATGAATGGGGCCATGTATCGTGAGATTTTGAGTGCAAACCTCCTTCCATCAGCAAGGGCATTGAATATGAAACGTGGCTGGGTCTTTCAACATGACAATGATCCAAAACACACTGCCAGGGCAACGAAGGAGTGGCTTCGTAAGAAGCATTTCAAGGTCCTGGAGTGGCCTAGCCTGTCTCCAGATCTCAACCCTATAGAAAACCTTTGGAGGGAGTTGAAAGTCTGTTTTGCCAAGCGAAAAGCCAAAAACATCACTGCTCTAGAGGAGATCTGCATGGAGGAATGGGCCAACATACCAACAACAGTGTGTGGCAACCTTGTGAAGACTTACAGAAAACGTTTGACCTCTGTCATTGCCAACAAAGGATATATCACAAAGTATTGAGATTAAATTTTGTTTCTGACCAAATACTTATTTTCCACTATAATATGCAAATAAAATGAAAAAAAAACAGACAATGTGATTTTCTGGATTTTTTTTTCTCAGTTTGTCTCCCATAGTTGAGGTCTACCTATGATGTAAATTACAGACGCCTCTCATCTTTTTAAGTGGTGGAACTTGCACTATTGCTGACTGACTAAATACTTTTTTGCCCCACTGTATCTAGCTCTTGGCAAGTGTGATACATAAAATCCAGCTGTATTTTCAAGACATGTTTTCCCAAAAATAACAGCATTTCCGAATAAAATATACATGGCTGAAATAAATCAGCAAGTGTCTGATTCATACTGCCTGTAATTTGGAAGCAAGAATAAGATGACAGGTTCCCTTTAACTAGGGAACTCCATATATTGAAACCACTGACAAACTATGTCCGAAAAGATACAGTACAATAGTTATTTGAGGATTTTTGGTTTATTTCCTAAAATTTTTTTTTTAAATAAAAGAATATAAGTCTAATACTAAAAAGAAAAATAATTTGGTTAAAGCTGCTAAAATATTTTCTATTAAAAAAAATGCTAAAGTCACTTTAAAACCTAAAACAAAAAAACAACTTGAAAAGCATTTTGACCAATTCATACAAAATAAAAAAAAACGTATTTATCATTTCCACCCAGAATAGCTCCAGTCGGAAGGGACTTAATCTACATAAATCAGCATTCCATTCACAAATGTCCTAGTATTTTCAATGGAGGTGTGACAGTAAAATTGTACTTATACACTTATGGTAATTAATGTGAATTCAGAAATCTTTATAACAGGAAAACTTGAATTTTTTCATACTCTTCAACAAATACCACTGATTTATTAAAATAATCCACCAGGAATCCAGTTTCTTTGATAAACCGCACCCCTGCAATAATAGCATTCAAAATCCCAACTGTAACTTTTGAATAACCTGTCAGGATCCTGACAGCACCGGCGTGCAGCCTCCACTGAGCAGGGCCTCACCCGCACTGCAGGGGGCCCGGGGTCAGGTACAGCCGGAAAGTAAAGATGCACAGGACCTGTGGACGCTGAAGTTAGCAAGCAGTCACAGGACCTACGGTCATGTGACTGCAAGGGGGCGGGGCTTAGCGTCCTGCTTTCAGAGATGGCTGGACACTATACAAAAACTCAGAGTCAGGCAAAACGGAGGTCATACACAGTACGGGCAAGCGAGGTACAGGAGGGATATACAGATGGGAGGTCAGACAAAGCCAAAGGTCATACACAGTACGGGCAAGCGCGGTACAGGAGGGATATTCAGGAGGGAGGTCAGACAAAGCCAAGGGTCATACACAGCACAGGCAAAGCAGGTACATTGTCAGAAAACCAGAGGCGTAAACCGTAACAGAGCAGGGTCAGAATACCAGGCAGACGGACAATGATTGGTGTGACGCACGGACAGAGCATAGTCGGGCACACTCAGATAGGCGTATAAGCGACAGGGGACGGCTATCCCCTGAAGCTATTAAAACTCTCCCCAGATCCACAGGGAGGCTCTCAGAGTTAACTCCTTCACCATCTACCCAAAACACACCATGACATAACCCTACCAAAACAGAGGTCTGGCAAAGTAACATTAACATTTATGGCACTTTACTTACTGAAAGCCCAACTTCTAAACCTTCCATTACTGCAAAATTTCCAGCTTATGTGATTATTGTTTTTCCATGGAGATATAAAACAAGTAATACGTTTATTCAAAAATAGAATGAAGCAGGAAGTGTGATCAAATAAAAAAAGAAGCCAATAAATCACTTGCCATTTTAGCTTTGATGCTTTGTTGGTCCTCATTGATCTTTGTTTACTTCCTTGCAGCAAATAACATCATGTACATCCGTATGACTAGTTTGGACAGTAATTGATTTCAGCAGTCTCATGTCATACATCCTAGCATCATCTCTAAAGGTACTGTCACACTTAGCGATGCACCAGCGATCCCGACCAGCAATATGACGCGGTCAGGATCGCTGGTGCATCGCTAAGTGGTCGCTAGTGAGCTGCCACACAGGCAGATCTCACCAGCGACATCGCAGCGGTCCGGGTCGCTACTTACCTGTCACACTAGGCGATTCTGACGTCTTCCCGCCTGGCTCCACGCTCATCGCTCTTCTCTCCACAGGAAGCCCAGCAGGAAGCTGACGACGAGAAACGGTCCTGGACGTTCTCGCACGATCAGCAATAACCAGCGGGGGGAGCGGGTCGTAGGTAAGTATCACACACAGCGATATAATATCGCTATAACGTCACAAATCATAGCGATATTGCTAGCGATATCGCTTAGTGTGACAGGCCCTTAAGGCAAGTGGTAACTTGAGGAGGAAGAATGCATGACACGTCATCATCACTATAGCAGAGTAAATGAAGACCAGCGTGAAACACCCATATGATCATTTTGAAGCATCAGACTATGTAACAATTTTGGAATTGCACTGATTAGAAGCTCTTCATATTAAACTGTGTAAATTTCTTTTAGCAGTGCAGGGGGTTAATCTGCTCAGTTGAGAGCTCCTGGAAGCTGTCCTGCGTTAAGGCACAGCTGTGCACTGTTAATCCCTCCCATTTCATATTTAATCTGGGCCCTACTTAGCACTCATTGTCAGAGCCAGCTTTTCACTGCGTGGCTGGAGGCTGTTGGTCTTGGTTATTATTGGAGAAGGTGTTTGGTGGATTTATCTGTGACTGTTGCTAGGTTGAGTGTTATGAATGAGTCACCGGAGGAGTAAAAAACAAAAATGCAAGCTAAGTCCAGAAAACCGTAGAGGTTGGTAGCTAGCGGATTGCAGACCCCTGATACTATTCACAACAACTAAAAGTAGCCGTGGAGCATTCCTACTGTGGTCCTAGATGCCTCTTCACAGCTGGAGAACTAAATTAGCCTAAAGAAAGAAAGGGGAAATCTAAACTGCCCCAGAGCAAACCCCAAAGCAATAGACAGCCCCCAACATGTATTGTCGGTGAAAACAGATGAAAACACAAACACAGACAGAAAGACAGGCAGAGCAAACAATGGGGCCCAACTAACTAGATAGGAAAGGACAGAAAAGAAGCTGGCTGCAATCCGCAAAAACCCTACCAAAAATGTCCCAACACGTCTGATAGGAAAAACGGCCCTGAAGTCACTAGACTTCAAAATCCCTATATCAGCACTCCGATATATTCTGAAGACAGAGCAAAAGAGATTTAACCGATCAGGGACAAAAATGGAAATTCAGCAGAGCCCCAGCCGGGGCAGGCAGAACACAAAACTAAGCAAATCAGACAAAATCTCATGGAACAATAACAGAGCAAAACTTAGCTTTAGAAGACAGGAACTGAACTGGAGGCCAGAGCTCAGAGCAGAGAAATCACCAGCAACCCTACAGGGCGTCGGCTGCCTTATATCCACTCAGAGATTCTGGATGTCCAATCGCAATCCACCTGTTCAGGTGACTGGTTTCTCCCATCCAAATCAGTTTCACCACCTCCTTTCACCAGCAGAGGGAGTTCATCGGACATCAAAAGTGAATGAGAAAATGAGCTCACAACAGTTGAGTGTGTGATAATTCCCTTTCTTCTCCTTTGATTTTTCCCCATCAGTTACACCCTGGTGCATTCCTATGTTGTATATTTGGTATTTTTCATTATCCCTGTTGGTATTACCTTGTTAGTCTGGTTAGAATATTACAGTATGCTATTACTCCCCTCTACCCTGGGTGGGGGAAGAGTACACACTGAGGGCAGATTCAGGAGCTAAGACAAGGTACACGGCCTTGGCGTCTTCACCATTGGAAGTGATCCGGGGAGCAGGGTGTTCTAGGGTGCCCCTAGCACTAAGGACAGGGAAGGAGCCCCTAGTCCCGGGACACCCGCATCAGAGTCTTGACATTAGCTTTGAACAACACTATTTTTTGATCCATGATGGATCATATAACTGCTCAGACAGGGCAACTGCAGCAGCTCAGCCTGGAGGTGGAAGATCTATGCACTGCCGTTTTGCAGCACCCTAACACATCAGATTTCACGATTATGACTCGCAAGTAATACTTATTGGAGCTCAAGATTGCTTTGCCTGACAGGTTGTTTGGGGGGGCATGACAAGTTTGTCATTTTCAGGGAGGCCTGTAAACTATATTTGTTACGTCCTTGTTCCTCAGGAACCGATGAGCAATGGGTGGGGATAATAATCTCTCTTCTTCAGGATATTCTCCAAGCATGGGCATTTTCTCTCCCACCTGACTTTCACTTGCTCCAGATGGTGGAAGAATTTTCTCTGGAGCTGTGTCATAAATATGACGACCCCAACCGCAGCACTCCCTGGCTGAGTCCACACTACATCAGCTTCAGCAGGAAGACTGGCTGACAGAAGTATTGCTTTGAGTTTTGGAAGTGGTCCACTGACACTAAGTGGAATGAGCCCGGTCTCCAAAGCCAGTTCTGTCAAGGGCTATCAAAAAAGCTGAAAGATGCCTTAGTCATGTATGAAACTCCAGTAACCCTTGAGACACCATGTCTCTGGTTAACCAGGTGGATCTCCATCTTCGCCAGAGACATAAAGAGACACCCCAATGTGCGAAAGGTCTGGGGCCAAGGGAAACCTGGTCTTAATTATCTGAGGAACCCATGCAGTTGAATTGCGCAACTCATTCTGGAAAACAGTCTGTTGTTGAGCGTAAAGGGGAGTATGTTTTTTCTGTAAAAGAAATGGCTATCTTATCAGTACCATATATACTCGTGTATAAGCCGACCCATGTATAAGCCGACCCCTTAATTTTGCCACAAAAAACTGGGAAAACTTATTGATTCGCATATAAGTTTGGTAAATTTCAAAAATAAAAATAGATACCAATAAAAGTAAAATTAATTGGTACATCAGTAGGTTAAATGTTTTTGAATAGTCATATTGAATCAGGAGCCCCATGTAATGCTCCATACAGTTCATGATGGCCCCATAGGATGCTCCATACAAAATACGCCACATATAATGCTGCACAAAAGTTAATAATGACCCCATAAGAAGCTACATAGAATAATATGCCCCATATGCTGCTCCATAAAGGTTATGGCCCCATAAGATGTTCCATAGAATAGGCCCCATAAGATGCTCCATAGATTATGCCCCATATGCTACCCCATAAGATGCTCCATACAAAATACGCCACATATAATGCTGCACAAAGGTTAATAATGACCACATAAGATGCTACATAGAATAATATGCCCCATATTCTGCCCCATAAAGGTTATGGCCCCATAAGATGCCCCATAGAATAGGCCCCATAAGATGCTCCATAGATTATGACCCATATGCTACCCCATAAGATGCTACATAGAATATCCCCCCATATGCTGCCCCCATAAGATGCTCCATAGAATATGCCCCATATGCTGCCCCATAAGATGATCCACAGAATGTGCCCCCATATGATGCTCCATAGAATATGCCCCCATAAGATGCTCCATTGACTATGCCCCCATATGATGCCCCCATATGATGCTCCATTGATTATGCCCCCATATGCTGCCCCATAAGATGCTCCATTGAATATGCCCCCATATGATGACCCATAAGATGTTCCATTGACTATGCCCCCATATGCTGCCCACATAAGATGCTCCATTGAATATGCCCCCATATGCTGCCCCCATAAGATGCTCCATTGAATATGCCCCCATATGCTGCCCCATAAGATGCTCCATTGAATATGCCCCCATATGCTGCCCCCATAAGATGCTCCATTGAATATGCCCCCATAAGATGCTCCATTGAATATGCCCCCATAAGATGCTCCATTGAATATGCCCCAATAAGATGCTCCATTGAATATGCCCCCATATGCTGCCCCCATAAGATGCTCCATTGAATATGCCCCCATATGCTGCCCCCATAAGATGTTCCATTGAATATGCCCCCATATGCTGCCCCCATAAGATGCTCCATTGAATATGCCCCCATATGCTGCCCCCATAAGATGCCCCAATATATTGCTGCTGCCGCTACTGCAGGTATTAAATAAAAAAAGACATACTCACTTCTTGTCCCTGGGGGCCAGGTGCCGGTATGCTGAGCAGGCAGACACAATGGCGTGCCATGGGGGACAGGTGTAGCCACTGGCTCAGGACCCAGCACCTGATATATTCACCTGTCCCTGTTCCAACACTGCTCGCCGCTGTCTGCCTGCCTGGTCCCTCTGTCAGTGATGTCAGGCAGCAGAGGGCACACACTGACTACGTCATCACGCCCTCTGCTGCCTGAACATCACTGACAGAGGGACCCGGCGGGCAGAGAGTGGCGAGCAGCGTTGCAACCGGGACAGGTGAATATAGCATATACATACCTCCCCCTGGCGCAGTCTCTGCAGCCCCATTCTCCCATGGTCTCCCTTCCTTCCTTCAGTGGTCACGTGGTACCGCCCATTAAAGTCATAAATATGGGCATATTCATGACTTTAATGAGCGGTACCATGTGACTGCTATAGGAAGGAAGGGAGACTGTGGGAGAAGCGGGGGGCTGCAGAGATGTGTCGGGGGGTCAGTATGATCTGACACCCCTGCTCCCCCTCCCCACCTACTCCCTGGCTATATGATTTGCGTATAAGCCGAGAGGGGGACTTTCAGCCCCAAAAAATGGGCTGAAAATCTCATCTTATACGCGAGTATATACCTTACATGAACTTCCCTATCTCACTATGAACAATCGCCATAAAACTAAGGAGTCTGGGTTGCGGGGAGGTTTGCAAGCCTGGTGTACATATCCCCTCAGCGGGTAGGACACAATTTTTTCTGCCTGCTGAAATACATTGGGGCAAAAATAAGGTGATTATTTCTGCCTTTCGGGACAGTGGGGCGAGATTTAACTTGTTCGTCTCTAGGTTTGTCGAGATCAAAGGGCCTCAAACCACAGGCACTATCCAGATCTATACCCATAATCGCCATTGGCTCCGCATCCTTGAAACAAGGGTATTTTACTCAAGCCATCTGAGGGTTACATCTATGGGTAGGGACTCAGAAGGTATTGACTGTTATGTGCTCAAGTGTCTGCTCTCTACTGTTGTTCGCGGACTTCCTTGGCTCACTCTAAACAACCCTGTGGTAGATTGGTAAAGTCAGGAGATGGTAAAATGGAGTGAGAATTGTCAAAGACACTGATTAGGTATCCACTCTTGAAAATTGGTTACCCAATCTGTGCCTAAATACCTGTCTGACTTCGGGGAGGTGTATTCTGAGAAGGAGTGCCAAGAACTTCCTCCCCATCATCCTTATGACTGTGCCGTTAATCTTGTCCCTGGGGCCAGGCTGCCAAAAAGCAGACTATATAATATCTATGCTCCAGAAAGGCAGGCCATGAAGGGCTAGATCGTGGAAAGTTTGGCAAAGAGTCATATCAGACCATCCTCCTCCCCAATTGTTGCGTGTTTTTTCTTTGTATAGAAGAAAGACAGGGGGTTACGCCCCTGCCTATATTTCCGCAAGCTCAATCAGATCACGGTTAAGGATCTGTAATCGCTCCCTCTCATCCCGGGCCTCTTTAATCAGATTGTAGGAGCAAAATGGTTTTCTAAACTGGATCTCAATGGGGGCGTATAATCTAATTTGTATTAATGAGAGGGGGAAGAGGGGAAAACAGCTTTCAATATGCTGAGGACACTATGAGAACCTTGTGAGGCCGTTTGGGTTGACTAATGTTCCCGCAGTCTTTCAGCACTTTATAAATGACATCTTTAGTCACCTGGTAGGTAATTTTGTTGTAATCTATCATGATGACATATTAATTTATTCACCTCACACTGAGTCACATCAGGTACATGTCAGGCAGGTCTTACAGGTCAAAGACCATAAATTATTTGTGAAACAAGAGAAATGTATGTTCTCGGTTGAGGAGATCCTTTTTTAGGATATATGTTATCGTCCACCGGTTTTTACATGGATCTGGCAAAAGTATGGGCAGTACTGGATTGGGATCATCCTGAGGATTTGAAGGAGTTACAAAGGTTTTTGGGTTTCACCAACTACTACCGTAAGTTCATCAAAAAACATTTCAGTAGTAGCCAAACCTCTGACAGATATGACTTGGAAAAGGACAGACTTTTCAAAGTGGTCCAGTCTGGCCAGGGAGGCCTTCAATACCTTCGAGGAGTGTTTTGCATCTGCCCGACATCACTCAGCCTTTTATTGGAGAAGTTGACGTGCTGAAGTGGGGGTTGGTGCTGTAATGTCGCAGGGTACATCTCCTGTTAGATGGCGTCCATGTGCATACTTTTCTAAAAAACTGTAATCTGCACAGATAAATTATGACATTGATAACAGGGATATCTTGGCAATCAAGTGGGCGTTTGAAGAGTGGTGTCATTTTCTGGAGTGGACAGTTCACCTGGTTATGGCAATCACTTATCATAAGAATCTCATATCTAGAGTCTGCAAAACGTTTAATGCCTCAACAGGAAAGATGGGCATCGTTCTTCACCAGGTTTAACATTTTTTGTTACATACAGGCCGGGGAACAAGAACATTAAGGCTGATTCTTTATCTCGTTGTTTTCCTGGGGGTGGAGATAATTGTGAACCGGTTCCTATATTACAAAAAGGTGTGGTAATAGAGTCTATATGTTCCAATCTTTAGAAAGAGGTTGCTGACGCTAAGGAGGGCGCCCTTGCTGCCTGTCCATTAGGTAAAATGTTTGTGCCTGTTTATCTCATTTGAAAGTCCTTAGGGAACATCATGATTCGGTCTTGGCCGGACATTCCGGTAATACTATAGATCTTCTTACTCTGCATTTTTGGTGGTAATGTGTACTTTAGGATGTCTGGGATTACGTAGATGCCTGCAGTGTCTGTGCGTGTTCTAAAACCTCTCACACTCATCTGTATTGGTCTCTCCAAACATTGGCGATTCCCAGTAAGTCTTGGACTCATTTGCTGATCGATTTTATTACAGACCTACCTGTGTTGGCAGATAATACTGTAATTTTGGTGTTCATGGACAGATTTAGTAAAATGTCACATTTTATTGCGCTACCTGCTTTACCTAATGCCAAGATGATGGCTCAAATTTTCATCAGAGAGATTGTAAAATTACATTGGTATACATCGATAATTTCTGATTGGAAGGTGCAGCTAATTTCCAAATCTTGGAGGGCGTTTTGCACTCATCTGAGGATCCATCTGTCGTTCTCTTCAGCATTTCACCTGCAGTCTAATGGGCAAACTTAATGGGTTAGCTAGAATCTAGAGACTTATCTTAAGTGTTTTCTGTCTGAGAATCAGGATGATTGGGTTATCTACTTGACTCTAACTGAATTCGCAGTAAATAATCATTGTCATGAGTCTACTGGTGAGTCTCCATTTTTCGGGGCATACGGGTTTCATCCTCAGTTCTGCTTATTTAATAGGAAACGTTCGTTCTTCTTGAATACCTGAAGAGGAATGGTTTTCATCATCAATTACATCTGTGTGGCAAAGGGTTCTTGATAATTTGAGGAAGATGGGGTTCAAATATAAGAGTGTGACTGATTGGAGACGTTTGGTGAGTCCGGACTTCTGTGTTGGTCACCGAGTGTGGTTGTCCTCAAGGAACACCAAGTTGAAGCTTCTATCTTGGAAACTGGGTCCTAGGTTCATCACTCCTTATTAGATTGTGGCCGTCGTCAATCCCGTAGCATTCCGCCTTAATTTGTTGCCCACTTTTAAGATCCATAATGTTTCATCGAGCTCTACTCAAGAAATATATACCATCACTGCTACCACCATCTGTAGTAAGAGTTATTTTTTAAGGTTTCAACACTTTAATTAATTATAATACTAATTATTGATCAATCAGATATATATATATATATATATATATATATATAAATAATTACTTCCATGGAGTTTGCAGAAGGTCAGTGAAGTTTAACCCCTTTCTGACATGAGACGTACTATCCTGTCCACGGTACCCGAGCTCTTATGACCGGGGATGGGATAGTACGTCTAAGCGGTCAGTGGTGCTCCCGGGGGGGTGCCGCTGATCGCGGCCGGGTGTCAGCTGACTTTAACCCCTGGTACACTGCAATCAAACAAGATTGCAGTGTACCTGGGGTTTAGGGAAGCATCGGCAGGGAGGAGGCTCTCTCCATGCTTCCATGAGACCCTCAGAGCAGCGCAATGTGCTGCGCTGCTCTGAGGGCCTCCTTCCTTGCAGGGAGGCGGCTTCCTCAGTGCCTCCAGAAAGCAGGCACGAGGAAGCCTACAGATCGCTGATCTGACACAGCGCTGTGTTTGTTAAGTGTCACATCAGCGATCTGACACATTACAATGATGTCCCCCCCCGGGACTATAAAATAAAGTAAAAAAAAGTGTAAAAATAATTAATAAAAAATCCCTAAATACATTTTTTTTTTAAATTCTCTAATAAATTCATTTTTTGGAAATAAAAAAACAAAAAACAATAAAAGTACACATATTTAGTATCGCCACGTCCGTAACGACCTGCCCTATAAAACTGTCCCACTAGTTAATCCCTTTAGTGAATCCCTTAAAAACTAAAAATAATAAACAAAAGCAAAAAACAATGCTTTATCATCATACCGCCGAAAAAAAAGTGCAATAACGCGCAATCAAAAAGACAGATATAAATAACCATGGTACCGCTGAAAGCGTCATCTTGTCCTGCAAAAAATGAGCTGTGACACAGCATCATTAGAGAAAAAATAAAAAAGTTATAGCTCGCAGAATAAAGAGATGCAAAAATAATTTTTTTTTATATTAAATTGTTTTCATTGCATAAAAGTGCCAAAACATAAAAAATGATAAAAATGAGGTATCGCTGTAATTGTACTGACCCGAAGTATAAAACCCCTTTATCAATTTTACCACACGTGGAACAGTGTAAACTCACCCCCAAAAGAAATTCCTGAAATTCTGGTTTTTGTTCATTCTGCGTCTCAAAAATCAGAATAAAAAGCGATAAAAAAAGTCATGTGCCCGAAAATGGTACCAATAAAAACATCAACTCGTCTTGCAAAAAATAAGACCTCACATGACTCAGTGGGTCAAAATATGGAAAAATTATAGCTCTCAAAATGTGGTGATGCAAAAACTATTTTTACAATAAAAAGCGTCTTTTAGCGTGTGACAGCTGCCAAACATAAAAACCTGCCATAGATAGTAATTCAAACCCCCTTTATCACCCCATTAGTTAGTGAAAAATAATAAAATTAAAAAAATGTTTTTATTTCCATTTTCCCATTAGGGTTAGGGCTAGGGCTAGGGTTAGGGCTGAGATCAAGGTTAGGGGTTTGTTGGGGTTAGGGTTGGAGTTAGAATTGGGGGGTTTCAACTGTTTAGGCACATCAGGTGCTCTCCAAATGCAATGGCGTTTGATCTGAATTCCAGCCAATTCTGCGTTGAAAAAGTCAAACGTTGCTCCTTCCCTTCCAAGCTCTGCCATGCGCCCAAACAGTGGTTTACCCCCACATATCGGGTATCAGCCTACTCAGGACAAATTGCACAACAACATTTGAGGTCCAATTTCTCCTGTTACCCTTGGGAAAATAAAAAATTGGGGGCAAAAATATCATTTTTGTGGAAAAAAATATGATCACCACAACAGTTTAGGCACATCAGAGGCTCTCCAAATGAGACATGACACCCGCAGACCATTCCATCAAAGTCTGCATTCCAAAACGTCACTACTTCCCTTCTGAGCCCTGATGTGTGCCCATACAGTAGTTTTCTCCCACATATGGGGTATCATCGTACTCAGGACAAATTGTACAATAACTTTTGAGGTCCTGTTACCCTTGGGGAAATAAAAATTGGGGGTGAAAAGATCATTTTTGTGGAAAAAATATGATTTTTTAATTTTACGGCTGTACGTTATAAACTTCTGTGAAGCCCTTGGGGGTTCAAAGTTCTCACCACACATCTAGATAAGTTCCTTGGGGGGTCTAGTTTCCAAATTGGGGTCACTTGTGGGGGGTTTCCACAGTTTAAGGCACATCAGGGGCTTTCCAAAGGCAATGACACCCGCAGACCATTCCATCAAAGTCTGCATTCCAAAACATCACTACTTCCCTTCCGAGCCCTGACATGTGCCCATACAGTAGTTTTCTCCCACATATGGGGTATCAGCGTACTCAGGACAAATTGTACAATAACTTTTGGGGTCCTGTTACCCTTAGGAAAATAAAAATTGGGGGTGAAAAGATAATTTTTGTGGAAAAAATATGATTTTAAGTATGTCTGTACGTTATAAACTTCTGTGAAGCCCTTGGGGGTTCAAAGTTCTCATCACATATCTAGATAAGTTCCTTGGGGGGGGTCTAGTTTCCAAAATGGGGTCACTTGTGGGGAGTTTCCACTGTTTAGGCACATCAGGGACTCTCCAAATGTGACGTGGCGTCCGATCTGAATTCCAGCCAATTTTGCTTTGAAAAAGTCAAACGACGCTCCTTCCCTTCTGAGCTCTGCCATGCGCCGAAACAGTGGTTCCCCCCACATATCAGGTATCAGCGTACTCAAGACAATTTGCACAATAACTTTTGCAGTCCAATTTCTCCTGATACTCTTGGTAAAATAAAAAAATTGGACCTGAATAATTTTTTTGTGAAAAAAAGTTAAATGTTCATTTTTTTAAACATTCAAAAAATTCCTGTGAAGCACATGAAGGGTTAATAAACTTCTTGAATGTGGTTTTGAGCACCTTGAGGGGTGCAGTTTTTAGAATCGTGTCACTTTTGGGTATTTTCTATCATATAGACCCCTCAAAGTGACTTCAAATGTGATGTGGTCCCTAAAAATAAAATTGTGTTGTAAAAATGAGAAATCACTGGTCAACTTTTAACCCTTATAATTTTCAAATAAAAAAAAATTTTGGTTCCCAAATTGTGCTGATGTAAAGTAAACATGTGGGAGATTGTTATGATTGAGTCACCGAGGAGGAAAAAACAAAACACAAGCTCAGCCCAGAAAATCAGAGAGGTTGGAAACTAGCGGATTGCAGACCCCTAATCCTATCACACAACTAGTAGTAGCTGTGGAGTGTTCCTACGGTGATCCTAGACACCTCGTCACAGCCGGAGATCTAAATAAGCCTAAAGATAGAAAAGGGAAAAACTGACTGCCCCAGAGCAGACCCCAAAGCAATAGGCAGCCCCCAACATATAATGACGGTGAAATAAGATGAAAACACTAACACAGATAGAAAGATAGGTTGAGCAAACAATGGGACCCAAGCTAACTAAAAAGGACAGGACAGAAAAGCTGCTGTCTGCAATCCGAGAAAACCCTGCTAAAAATATTACCATCACAACTGATAAGCAAAAAGGACCCTGAAGTCACTAGACTTCAAACCCTATATCAGCACTCAGAATATTCTGAAAGCAGAGCAAAAGAGAACACTGATCAAGGAATAAGAATCCAGCACACCCCCGGCCGGGGATGGCTGAACTCAAAAAACAAGGTAAACAAAACCAAAACTAATAAGTTCAATAGCAGAGCAGAAACTTATCTTTGGGAAGCAGGAATCAGACTGGTCTCCAAGAATCCAGCAGAGAAATCACCAGCCACTCAGAAGGGCGTCGGCTGCCTTATATCCAGTCTGAAGTTCCCGTTACCCAGTCACAATCCACCTGATCAGGTGTTTTGTTTCTTTCATCCAAATCAGCCTCACTACCTTCCTTCACCAGAAGAGGGAGATCCTCGGACACAAAAGGTGAATGAACAGATGAGCTCACAACAGGAGATGTTACTAATTAAGTTTTTTGTGTGTCATATCTCAGAGATTTAAGGGCATAAAAATTCAATGTTGGAAAATTGCGAAATTTTCAAAATTTTTGCCAAATTTGTTTTTTTACTTATATCAATGAAATTTTACCACTAATATGAAGTACAATGTGTCTCGAAAAAACAATGTCAGAATCACCTGGATCCATGGAAGCGTTCCAGAGTTATTACCTCATAAAGGGACAGTGGTCAGAATTGTAAAAATTGGCCCGGTCATGAATGTGCAAACCACCCTTGGGAGTAAAGGGGTTAAATGTCCAAACAGATGACCCACCTAACAAAGGAATATAACTGACCAGTGATTTGTTGTTAGTAAATGCTTTTGATGTTTAATAACTGAACAGTTACATGTTATTAGTAAATGCATTTGTTGTGGGTAACTAAGTGACTGACTGATTTAAGGAGGTTTCTCCCTGGCATCCCAATGAAGATGAAACTTTTTACTGAGACACATTGGATGCTTTAGGATATAAAAAGAGCACATAGGGACATACAGGGATACATACAGAGATGGAGATGTGACCCACAGAGACACAGAGTTTGATGGATTTCTACCTTAATAATGTAATGTATGTAATGTTTGTTTTTCTTTTTAAATTATTGTTTATCCTGTTTGTTATTTAATCTTATAATTTATTAAGTAAATCCAACTTAGTTTATTCAATTCTTGTGTGAGCATTTTCTTATTCATTACAATCCTTGGAACCCCTTACAATTAGTGTTGAGCATTCCGATACCGCAAATATTGGGTATCGGCCGCTATTCGCGGTATCGGAATTCCGATACCGAGAACCGATATTTTTACAATATCGAATACCGGAATCGGAAGTTCCCATAATGCTATGAGCCAGTTGTGTTAGCCATGTTAACTAATGGCATGGCTGTGATTGGCTGCTGAATTGATGTCATCATGATGCGCAGTCTGTGCGGGCCTGCCGGGGGTCTGTATGGGCCTGCCGGGGGTCTGTGCGGGCTGCCGGGGGTCTGTGCGGACCTGCCGGGGGTCTGTGCGGGCATGTTTTATGTATGTTGTATGTCTGTAGTATGTACTATGTATGTATGTTGTATGAATGTAGTATGTATGTAGTATGTATGTATGTTGTATCAATGTAATATATATGCAGTATGTATGTAGTATGTATGTATGTTGTATGAATGTAGTATGTAGTATGCATGTATGTTGTATGAATGTAGTATGTATGTAGTATGTATGCATGTTGTATGAATGTAGTATATATGTAGTATGCATGCATGTTGTATGAATGTAGTATATATGTAGTATGCATGTATGTATGTATGTTGTATGAATGTAGTATATATGTAGTATGTATGTAGTTTGTATGCATGTCTGTATGTTGTATGACTTTAGTATATATGTAGTATGTATGTATGTTGTATGAATGTAGTATATATGTAGTATGTATGTATGTTGTATGAATGTGGTATATATGAAGCATGCATGTAGTATGCAGTATGTATGTATGCTGTATGAATGTAGTATGTATGTAGTATGTATGTTGTATGAATGTAGTATATATGAAGTATGTATGTAGTATGTATGTTGTATGTATGTATGTTGTATGAATGTAGTATATATGTAGTATATATGTAGTATGTATGTTGTATGAATGTAGTATATATGTAGAATGTATGTAGTATGTATGTTTTTTTTTTTTTTTTTTTTACATTCAACACATTAGCCGGATGATGGAACTACTACTTAGCAGACAGCAGACAGCATTTATAGTGGAAGGATCCATGTTTTGAGCTTTAGCACTATGGCACTTTGCAACAAGTTAGTCCCCTGAAGATTTACTTGGATGAAACGCGTTGGGACGCTCTTCTAAGGGAAAGTGCAGGGCATGTGCAATATAGGGTGAGCTGTGGACTGCCCTTGTAAGGGCAGGAGTCTGGGGATCAGATGATGGTTAGTTTTTGAGGGATTTGACAGGGTATTGTCTTCCTATCACTACCTCCCTGTGTGTATACAGAGTGTCCCTGGAGACTCCTGGCCGTCTGCAAAAACCGGTGAGATTGTTCCTATTTTATATATCTCACCTTCTTGTATCTCGTGGCTATAAACCTTTTTTGGTTTAGCCAAACACAATATACATATATGCAATTGGTTATGGCATTGTGTGCTAACTGTTAAATGCTGTATCCTTTATACAAACTGTTGCCTGACATGATGCATTAGCAACATTTTATATCTTGATTGATGCGGTTGGGTGGTTCCCATCTTTTTCTAGGGATTACCCATCAAATGGCATCCTTTTAATCACTATTGGTGACATTATTTTGGAGCTTTTAAGTTATATATTAAAAGTTATTTTTTAACCTCACTTACTGCTGTATAGATAGAGAGACTACTACTGTCCCATCATTGGCTAATGTGTCAATCACTGTCATTGTAGCAGGCATAGCACGATGGGACTTGTAGTCACATTGGACGATGCCTGCACAGACACACAACCCCCGGCAGCCCGCACAGTCCCCCGGCAGCCCGCACAGACCCCCGGCAGGCCCGTGCAGACCCCCGGCAGGCCCGTGCAGACCCCCGGCAGGCCCGTGCAGACCCCCGGCAGGCCCGCACAGACCCCCGGCAGGCCCGCACAGACCCCCGGAAGCCCGTACAGACCCCCGGCAGGCCCGCACAGACCCCCGGAAGCCCGTACAGACCCCCGGCAGGCCCGCACAGACCCCCGGAAGCCCGTACAGACCCCCGGCAGGCCCGCACAAACCCCCGGCAGGCCCGCACAGACCCCCGGCAGGCCCACACAGACCCCCAAGAGGCCAGTACAGACCCCGCCCGCACACACAGACATGCACAATGTCCGCCCACGCAGCGCCCACACTCTCCCCCCCCTCCCGAACTGGATGTGCAAGTAAAGAAAGGGTTTTTTTTAATTCCGATATTTGTGCCCCATTGACTTGCATGGGTTTCCGGTATCGGAATCGGCGATACCCGATACTTTTTGGGTATCGGTCCGATCCAATCCGATCCGATACTTCACGATATCGGATGGTATCGCTCAACACTACTTACAATACACCATCTCCAGACATTGTGAAAGGAAATTTGGAATTTCAAATAGCTAAGATTGTTGATTCTTGCTTAGTTTGTCGGTCGCTTCAGTATCTGGTACACTGGAAGGGATACAGTCTTGAAGAGAGGATGTGGGTACCAGCATCTGACATCAATGCAGCCAGGCTGATCTGATCTTTTCACGTGGCACACCCTGATAAACTCAGTTCTGAGGTTCTGGAGGTCCTCCGTAGAAGGGGGGTACTGTCACGGGTTTACTGCCACACAGAGTAGCCAGGAGGCCACACCATCCGATTTCTCCTACTCCCGCACTGATTAGAAGCAATTCCCCTTTTCATTAAATGGTGTTTCTTTTAGCAGTACAGGGATTATCTGCTCAGAGAGCTCCTGGAAGTCTCAGCTGTGTACGGTTAGCCACTCCCATATAATCTGTGGCTAATTCATTGAGAGCAGTAGTGTCAGACCCTTGCTGGAATGGGTGTTATCAGGAAAATGGTCCTCAATAGCACAGGAATGTAATAAGTATATGGAGGGACAGTGCTTATCAAATCCCCAGGATGTGGCTGCCAAATTTGATCTCTCAAGGTATGATGCAAAAAAGCAGAAATCAGCAGCAGCCGTTGGATTAATCTTTGTCCAGGCACTTCAAAGTTTGCAGGAGATTGATAACTTGCGTTTAGAGCTGCAGACAGCTATAGATCAAAGGATTAGTTTGCAATCAGCCTTGAGAGACCAAATGAAACAGCATGATGATATGCAAAGGAATTTTGAAGCTTATGTGGTTAAAAATGTTAATTAGAATAGGCGCAGGAGGAGACAGCGGCCAGTGTCAGATATTTGATATTTGTACTGCACAGATTAGAACCATGATTGTACATGAGAAATGGTAAGATTTGCTAGAATGGGATGGTTCTGACAGCGAGACAGATGAGGTAGAAAGACCAAGAGAGAAGTCACACAACGTAGTGGAGATAGGATGGATGCAGGAAATGCAGCTATTGGAGCACAAGCCTCCATGACAGAGGAAATTCGGAATTTGACAGCAGCAGAGCTAGCAGAATTAGCTACCAGGTACAAGTAGCAAGCAGGAGAACATTTGTTAACATGGATTCTCAGATTATGGGATCTTGGGTCAGATGCTATATTTTTGAATAATCAAGAGGCATTAGGCATTGAGAATATTTGTATTGATCACATGGTACATCTAAAAATGAGACGTGCCAGGGACACTGCAGAGAATTTCTTTGTTGCATTTGGTGAGGGATTCTGTGGCACAAGTGTATGACTCTCCTATGGAATTAATACCACAAACATGACGGGAGTCTCTTGCAGATGGAGTTCAGAGATTGAGAGAAATTGCATGCATAGGTGGTATAACTCGTAATCCTTTGCCAGATCTGAATGATCACTTTGCTGTTGTTGAGGATTGGAAGGGACCAGATTCTGCAATATTGACAGTATTGATGAAGAATAAGTTCAAAGAAGGTGCCCTGGCTGCTTACAAAGTCGCATTATTCACTATGTTCCGTTCACTTATGGAAAATTCTACTACTGTCTACACAGCATGCAATATAATCTCCCAGCTATCTGCTCTAGAAAGTGTCAAAAAATAGTACAGTACAGAGAATAGATCAAGAAAGGAGAAAAGATGATACCCAAATTAGAAAGAACAGGAAGGAGTTGTTTTTTGACTTCATAGCTAGTGGAGTTCCATTCCAGGAGATAGATGGGATCTCTACTAGTGACCTGTTGGGGAGATGGCAAGATCTGAGGAGGAGAAGTAAATTGCAAATCACCAGGCCCAGGAGGTTGGCGACAAATGAGATAGGGGGTTGGAAAGATAGAGGTGGGACACCTGATGGAGGCATACACAGCCCCTACTGTAACTGCCCCATACACTCCTCCAATACCATGGCATACTACACCCCCTGCCATGATTCCCTCATGGACTAATAGCAATTGCAGATTTTAGATAAAAGTTGTGGAACATCCCCTGAAAATTGTATTTGAACTGTTTTGCCATTTTTGGATGCTTAATGATGTTTGTTTTCATTCTAGAGTTTTTAAGAAGATAAATATTCCTGTGAGCATACTATAACGTATGCGCTGGCTGAGATATATGATGAATTGGGTTTGGTCTTGGTGATGCATAAATGTGCATTTCTCACTTGAGGGTTTGTAATAGACCTTAGAATCATAGAATCATAGAGTTGGAAGGGACCTCCTGGGCCATCTGGTCCAACCCCCTGCTCAAAGCAGGATTCGCTAAATCATCCCAGTCAGATGTCTGTCCAGCCTCTGTTTGAAGACTTCCATTGAAGGAGAACTCACCACTTCTCATGGCAGCCTGTTCCACTCATTGATCACTCTAACTGTTACAAATGTTTTTTCTAATATCTAATCTGTGTCTCCACCCATTCAGTTTCATCCCATTGCTTCTAGTCTTTCCTTGTGCAAATGAGAATAAAGATGATCCTTCTACAATGTGACAGCCCTTTAGATATTTATAGACAGCTATTAAGTCTCCACTCAGTCTTCTCTTTTTGCACACTAAACATTCCCAAATCCTGTAACCTTTCCTCATAAGACAGGGTTTGAAGACCGGTCACCATTCTGGTCGCTCTTTTCTGAACTTGCTCCAGTTTGTTGATGTCTTTTTTAAAATGTGGTGCCCAAAACTGGACACAATATTCCAGATGAGGTCTGACCAAAGAGTAGAGGGCAATAATGACTTCACGTGATCTAAACGGTATGCTTCTGTTAATACATCCTAGATTTGCATTTGCCTTTTTTGCTGCTGCATCACACTGTTGACTCATATTCAGTCTGTGATCTATTAGTATACCCAAGTCTTTTTCACATGTGCTGTTGCTTAGCCCTATTCCTCCCATTCTGTATATGCTTTTTTCATTTTTATTGCCCAGATGCAGTACTTTGCATTTTTCCCTGTTAAAAACCATTCTGTTAGTTGCTGCCCACTGCTCCAGTTTATTTATATCTTTTTGAATCCTCTCTCTCTTCTCTAGTATTAGCTATCCCTCCTAGCTTTGTGTCATCAGCAAACTTAATCAGTTTACCCTCAATTCCTTCATCTAAATCATTGATAAAGATGTTGAACAATACAGGGCCCAGGACAGAGCCCTGTGGTACCCCACTTGAGACATTCTTCCATCTGGATGTGCAGCCATTTACGACCACTCTTTGGGTCCAATCACTAAGCCAGTTATGAATCCACCTAACAGTTGCCTTGTCCATACCATACTTAGTCATTTTTTCAATAAGAATTTTATGAGATACTTTGTCAAATGCTTTGCTGAAGTCAAGATATACAATATCTACAGCATTTCCTTGATCCACCCAATCAGTGATTCCGTCATAGAAGGAAATTAAGTTAGTCTGACATGACTTATTAGTTACAAACCCATGCTGACTCTGTTTAATCACTTCATTCTTATCCAGATACTGACATACATGTTGTTTTATAATTTGTTCAAAGATCTTTCCTGGTATAGAAGTCAGACTCACCGGCCTATAGTTGCCTGGGTCCACCTTCTTGCCCTTTTTGAAGATAGGAACAACATTATGGAGAGGGGTTCAAAAATTTCTTCTGCTATCTCCTTCAGTACTCTGGGGTGTAATTCATCTGGACCTGGAGACTTGAATTCATTTAGGTTAGCTAAGTGTTTCCTTACTATCTTTCTGTTTATAGATATCCTGGATTCTTCTATTCCCTTAATAGGACAGTGAATAACAGTTGATGTTACATTTCCTCTCTAAGAGAAAACAGATGCAAAATAGGAATTTAAAAGTTCGGCCTTCTCAACATCCTGTCTTACCATTTCATCATTTTCATCCTGTAAAAATCCTATAGCATCTTTGACTTTTCTTTTACTTTTGACATATCCCCAAAATCCTTTATTATTGCTTTTGACATCTCTTGCAAGCCTCAATTCATTGTCAGCTTTAGTAATCTTATTTTTGCCCTGCAGGTTCTGCAGACATCATTATATTCTTCTTTAGATATGCCTCCCTCTTTCCATTTTATAAACATTTCTTTCTTTCTTTTTAGCATGTGCTTAAGTTCTGTGTTCATCCATCCTGGTTTCCTTAAATGCTTCCTATTCTTCCCTCTTTTCAGAATTGTTAGCAATTGTGCTTTGAGAATTTCATTTTTCAAGATTTCCCATCCTTCCTGGACATTTTTGTCTTCAAGGATATCCAGCCATTGGATCCCTCCAATTCTCTTTCTGAATCCCTTAATATCTGCCTTTCTGAAATCTAACCTTGAATTCTGAGTCTTCACAGGTCTTCCTCCTCTAGTTATCCAAAATTCTAAAATAGCATGGTCGCTACCTCCTAGGGTCCCAGCCACTTTTACCTCCTCAACCATTTCCTCCCTGTTTATAAGGATTAGATCCAAGGTAGCAGTTCCCCTTGTTTTCTCCCCTACCTTTTGGAAGATAAAGTTGTCAGCAAGAGAGGATAAGAATTTCCTTGACCTGTTAGTTTTGCCTGAGAGAGATTCCCAACAAATGTCTGGATAGTTGAAATCTCCCATGACAACTATGTCATATTTTTTGGAGAACTTGGCCATTTGGTGCATAAAGAGTTCATCCATATCTTCAGCTTGCACAGGCGGCCTGTAGTAAATGCCTACAATGGTGTCCATTCCATTGTTCTGTCCTTGTATTCTTACCCAAACAGTTTCCACAGAACTCCCAGTCTCTGAAGCTTCAATCTCTGTGCAGATATACGCGTTTCTAACATACAATGCTTATCAAGTCTGTTTCTTGCAAATAAGTTGTATCCTTCTAGTCTTGTATTCCAATCATGTGTATCATCCCACCAAGTTTCAGTGATTCCAATGACATCATATTTTTTTTCCTGCGTTAGTAGTTCCAATTCTCCTTGTTTGTTGCCTATGCTTTGTGCATTAGTATAGAAACATTTTAGTTTGTGATTGTTTTCTCTTTCTCCAATATTTTTATTATTTAGATTCTTTTGTCTTTGTTCTTCCTTTCGACTTCTAATAGCAGAGTTCTCAATAGCATTTGTCAGGTGTATGGCTTTTTCTGGTCTTTTGCTTCCCTTCCCACGTTGTTCTAGTTTAAAGCTCTCCTTACAAGTGTAGCAAGGCAACTTCCAAATACTTGTTTTCCAGTCCTCGTAAGGTGCACCCCATCTCTAGCAAGTAGTCCATCGTATAGGTAATTCACTCCGTGATCCAGAAATCCAAATCGTTGCTGATGGCACCATCGACGTAGCCAGTTGTTCACCTGCAGAATATTATTCCACCTTCTTGTTCCATGGCCCTCCACTGGGAGGATGGAAGAGAAGACCACCTGCGCTCCCTGTTCTTTCACTTTCTTGCCTAAGTTTTCAAAGTCTCTGCAGATGGTTTCCAGGTCGTTTCTTGCGGTGTCATTTGTCCCCAGATGTAGTAGCAGGAATGGGTAGTCATCTGTAGGTCTGAAGAGTCCTGATATCCTGTCAGACACATCTTTAATTTTTGCACCTGGAAGACAGCACATTTCTCTTGACGTTATATCCGGTCTGCAGATAGCGGCCTCTGTTCCTCTCAACAGGGAATCCCCCATGACCACAACTCTCCGTTTCTTCTTCACAACATTTTTCTTTCTCCATCCAGGAGGACTCTGAAGGCATACAAGGTTGCTGTTTGTGGGCAAAGTCTTATCCTGATGTATTTCTTCATCGTTTTCCTGCGTGAGAGCCTGGTACTGGTTCCTGAGAAGTATGGGTGCTGACTGCCTCCTGATCCTCCTGCTTCTCTGGGTCACATGTCTCCATTCCTCTGTTTCTTCAGGTGCACTTCGAATTTCTTCTCTTTCTGTAACATGAAGAGATAATTCTGCTCTGTCTAAGAACTCTTCACCTTCCTTAATGATCTTCAACGTAGCTAACCTCTCTTCGAGATTTTGCAACTTTTCCTCCAACAGGGACACAAGCTTGCATTTGTGGCATGTGAAGTTTGGCTTTTCCACTGGTAAGTCTGTGAACATGTAGCAAGAAATGCAGCTCACCAAATGGCTCCTGGCCTCTTCCATCTTGAGATTTCTTAAAAACAATGAAAGATGAGCCAAAATTTGTGTGCCGACACTTCACTTATCCCAGAAGGCACTGGGAATATGCAAATGATCTCCTCAGGACTCTTCCCCTGGTTTTCCGATTTCCTCTTTTCAGCTGCAACGGCCAAAACCCAGTCATCGTTGAGCTCGCGGAAACTCTTCACTTATCCCAGAAGGCACTGGGAATATGCAAATGATCTCCTCAGGACTCTTCCCCTGGTTGGGTTCTGTTTTCCATAAAAAATGTTGAAACATGTAATTGTACTGTTTCTAATTAGTAGTAACATTATTTTGTGATCTCAATTAGCATGATTGTACTGGAAATTATGATCATTATTATGCAAATGTGATTGACATGAATTTGATGTGTCTGATATTTTGATATTATGACTTATTTCACTATATAAGTCCATACATATATGATATATTTTATTTAGTAGTTATAATCTAGAATAGAAATATTTATTTGCTACAATAGAAAATTTCAAAGGTCGTTCTGAGCACTGTTAATTTGGACCAACAAACCTACAGTAATTTTGTTTTATTCATTTTATTAAGGTGTGGAAAAGCAAGCCACCAGGACTGAGTTATCTTGAATTGTTGCTTTGGACTGAGTTAGTTAGCTCTGCCAAGACTTTGGAACATTTTCAAGTATGATTTTGAATTTTACTTTCCCACAGTGCTGGCTGAGTCTTGTGCATAGACTGAAGATGTCCAATTGAGCGCTGAGACTGAGCCCAGATGCTGCTGAACCGTCACCAGGATGAATCCTCATAACTGCCAGCTGATGACAAACGAGGGGACAACTAACCCTAGAAGCTTCTGCCTGAAACCAAATGACATATAAAGCGAGGCCCTGAACAGCTGCAGCAATAGAAGATAAAAGGACTCTTATGCTCAGCCATGGACACCTGCACTTGCCTCACCCATTGCTTTGGAGAGACGAGGGGTTAATGTCATAAAGGGCAGGGACAGGCTATGTTGTGAGGTGAAATTTTAACCCCGCGCGTTCCAATTCACCAAACAATTTTGCCCCAACTACATAATGGGGAAAAATTGTATTTATGTATTGGCATCTGCACTGTTGTACAGCCACAAAATTTTGCTCAGTCACACGTCTGGACCCTGAGAGAGTCATAGGCTATGTTGTGAGGCAAAATTTTATCCCCGCGCATTCCAATTCACTAAACAATTTTGCCCCTATCTACTTAATGGGGAAAAGGTGAAAGGAAAAGTGTTGGAGGCAAATTGACAGCTGCCAGATGTGAACAAGGGGACTTAAAGAAGGAGAGCGATGGCGCCAAAGAGCATATACCGCACAGTTGCTAAGGTGGGGCCCTGACATGGGATACTCACCACACATAGGGATATGAACACACACACAAATTGCACCACACACTACCACATGCTTCAACACATATACCACCCTCAGCACACATTTCACCACACATACACCAACCTCGCCACATAAAAGTCGAAACACAAAAGTCGCCACTCAAAACTCGCAACGCTGTCCCAGAGCTGTTTAAAAGATGAAAAATGAGCTGTGATTGGTTGCTATCAGCAACAGTTTTCTTTGAATACAGTTGTGGTAACTGAGGCCTATTATTCTTATCATTTCTATGGTGTTATCGTCCTTCTGTAAAGCTGGAAATAACACAATTTATTACCTTGCCAACACAGACCACCCTCTGACACAGACTGCAGGGTGATCCCAGTATCACACAGGATAGGATTAGATACACAGCTCAGCAGACAGTATCACACAGGAGAGGATTAGACACATGGCTCAGCAGTCAGTATCACACAGGATAGGGTTAGATACACAGCTGAGCAGACTGTATCACACAGGATAGGATTAGATACACAGCTCAGCAGTCAGTATCACACAGGATAGGAATAGATACACGGCTCAGCAGACAGTATCACACAGGATAGGATTAGATGCATGGATTTTATGTGCAATATAATCATTATAATTTGTTATAACTAACCACAGTTGGTTACTATGCCCAGGCAACGGCGGGCTCTTCAGCTAGTATATATATGATATATATATCATTACTTCCATGGAGATCACAGAAGGTCATTGAAGTTTAAATGTCCAAACAGATGACCCATCTAACAAAGGAATGTAACTGACCAGTGATTTGATGTTAGTAAATGCTTTTGTTGTTTAGTAACTGAACAGTTACACGTTATTAGTAAATGCATTTGTTGTTGGTAGCTAAGTAACTGACTGGTTTAAGGAGCTTTCTCCCTGGCATCCCAATGAAGCTCAATCTTTTTACTGAGATACATTGGATGCTTTAGGATATAAAAAGAGGACACAGGGACATACCGAGATACACACAGAGATTGGAGATGTGACCTACACAGACAGAGTTTGATGGATTTCTACCTTAATAATGTAATGTATGTAATGCTTCTTTTTTTAATTATTGTTTCTACTGTTTGTTATTTAATCTTAGAATTTATTAAGTAAATCCAATTTAATTTATTCAATTTTGGTGAGAGCATTTTCTTATTCATTACAATCCTTGGAACCCCTTACAATACACCATCTCCAGTCATTGTGAAAGGAAATTTGGAATTTCAAATAGCTAAGATTGTTGATTCTTGCCTAGTTTGTCGGTCGCTTCAGTATCTGGTACACTGGAAGGGATACAGTCTTGAAGAGAGGATGTGGGTACCAGCATCTGACATCAACGCAGCCAGACTGATCCGGTCTTTTCACGTGGCACACCCTGATAAACCCAGTTCTGAGGTTCTGGAGGTCCTCCGTAGAAGGGGGGTACTGTTACGGGTTTATCGTCACACAGAGTAGCCAGGAGGTGGCACCATCCGATTTCTCCTACTCCTGAACTTATTAGAAGCACTTCCCCTTCTTATTAAATGCTGTTTCTTTTAGCAGTACAGGGATTAATCTGCTCAGATGAGAGCTCCTGTAAGCTTTCCTGTGTTAAGTCTCAGCTGTATACAGTTAGCCACTCCCAAATAATCGGTGGCTAATTCATTGTCAGAGATAGCTTTTGCTGCATGGCTGGAGGTTGTTGGCGGTTGTTATTGGAGAAGGTGTTTGGTGGATCTATCTGTCACGGTTGCTAGGTTTTGAATGTGTGATAATTCTCTTTCTTCTGCTTTGGTTTTACCCCATCTTCCACTCTCTGGTACATGCATGTGTTGTATGTGTGAGTATATTTGTATGTTTCGTATTTTTCATTATTCATGTTGTTATTACCTTGTTAGTCTTGTTGGTGTATGACGGTACACTAATACTCCCCTCTTTCCTGGGTGGGTGAAGGGTACAGACTGAGGGTGGATTCAGGAGCTAAGGCAAGGTATGTGACCCCAGCATTTTCACCATCAGAAGTAATCCAGGAAACAGGGCGAGCTAGGGTGCCCCTAGCATTAGGGACAGGGAAAGAGCCCCTGGTCCCGGGATACCCGACATCAGCGTCGTGACAATTGCTTAATGTTTTGTTTACTGACACATATCAGTACAATCTGTTACTAGGTGTTACATCTTATTTAGGAATGAATTTAATTGCATTAAAAGGCCACTTGACCAGTGGTTTCGGGTAATTTAAATTGGATACTGCTCAGATGGCCTACCCAAGAATAGCATATTTTCTTGAAATGCAGAATAACCTTCTAAAACTATTTTCTGTGTGAGGTAAGCTGTAAGGTTCTCAGTCTTTTTGGACATGCTCTTGAAACTTAGGTTTTTCCATCGGCCATTTTGCTTTCTGTCCTGCTGCAGCTATCTTGCCCTCAGTTAGTATGGAGTTTCCAGCTTTTATGTTCCCGCCCTGATTCTCTCCCTCTTGCCTTTTAAGCAGTCTCAGCTGATCAATCTGTACTTCAGAATCAAGTCTGCTGTTAGCCTGTGACCTGGCTCCTGGAAGCCTTGGACTTGGTATTCCAGCCACCGCCTGCTGATGAACTTGGGAACACTTGTGGACACTGGAAATTTGCTGCCTGCTAAATCCACAGTTACAAGGGAAATAACAGAGAGAGACCCTGAACCTGTTGTGGAAGTTCTGCTGTGCTAAAAGTTTACTCTGGCCTGCTGTGTCTCCTGCCTTGTATCTGCAAACTGTGTGAACCCTTTTGATTACTTGTATGAAGTAATACAAGTCCTTTCTAATCGCACCTGTGCCTCCTGTCTTTTCCTCGCACTCAAGCACAAGACGCTATATGAACTGTACGCTATACATCACATTAGCAGTCTTTAAATTTTATCAGAATGTAGTTTGGAATACTATTTTAGCTTGTTGACCAATGGTCTTTAGAAGAGTGGGTGCTGATTGAGTCGCAGGATCCAGTCACGTGTTTCACACTGCAATGATTATGTCGTGCCAGGCCAGAAAATAAGAAAATCAAAAGAGGAATTAGGGGACTTTTAGGTAGCAGGCCAGTCTCCGGGCTCCAATCTAGGGACCCCAAATTGCTGTCATGACCAATGGGCCAGGTCTAACAAATTGATTCACACTAACTCTAGTCATCAGCTCGCTTGTGACATGTTCCCATGCACTGCTGCCTTTGTAAGTTCTCAGAGATAAGGAAGACAGGGTCCTAAGACAAGAACGGATAGGATGAACATCACCATCACTTAGGAATGAGCTGGAGCTGATGGTCACTAGGTGAAGTATGTCTTTGAAAAAAAAACCTGTGCAGTGTTAATGCACTAAGTAATTACCAGTCCCATATTAACCTATCCTATCAGCCATAGTCATTAAAACCATTTCCGAAGACCGATGAACTGCCTCTCTGGACCTCAGATAAAGATCCTTTCTGTTCTTATTTTAATTTTCTAAACATTACATTGTAATACATCATAAGTAGTGTTGAGCATTCCGATACTGCAAATATCGGGTATCGGCCGATATTCGCGATATCGGAATTCCGATACTGAGTTCCGATACTTTTTGCATATTGAAAGCCGGAATTGGAAGTTCCCATAATGCTATGAGCCAGTTTGATTTGATTCAGCCAATGAGTAATCTTAAGAAGTGTGGGCACATCCTGTTAGGCATGTAGGCATGTTAACTAATGGCATGGCTGTGATTGACTGCTGAAATGATGTCATGATGCACTATAAAAGCCGCCGTCACCGCCATTTTGGGTTCACTCTGCTGTGAATTCAGTAAGGGACAGGATTCTGCTGTTCAGACTCTGAGGGATGGTTAGAGATAACAATTTTCTATATAGTGCTTTACCCAGGCTACTTTATCAACCGCTGTAGCTTTCTTTTGCCTTGCAGCGCTGTTCACAGCTGTCTGCAAGGTCTTTGTGTGTGAGTGCAGCTCACGCTGTAGTGTGTTCTGCAGCTACCTCTGGTTGTAGTCTGCTCAGCGTGCGTCACTGCCTCATACATAGTCCTTTTTTGTTTTATTGCTGCTCATTTTTCCTGATTTCTCCTATTAGTGTGCTTCCATCCGTATCCATCTACATTGGTTGCAAACACTATATAGGAGTAGATAGCGGAGCCTTTCTGCAGCCTTTCAGTGCTAGTGCACAGTTCTCTGCACTGTTCACGGCTGTCTGTGAGGTCTCTGTGTGTGAGTGCAGCTCATGCTGTAGTGTGTTCTGCAGCCACCTCTGGTTGTAGTCCGCTCAGCGTGCGTCACTGCCTCATACATTGTCCTTTTTTGCTGTAGTGCTGCTTATTTTTCCTGAATTTCTCCTATTAGTGTGCTTCCATCCGTATCCAGCTAGATTGGTTGCAAACACTATGTAGGAGTAGATAGAGGAGCCTTTCTGCTGGCTTGTGCCCTGCAGCCCCAGCCAGATTAGTATTAGCCTATTTTTTGTAGCCTCATGTATTGCATTGTAGGTTACCTTCCTGCATTGTAATAGTATCACAAACTTTTTGTAGCTATCGCTTTTATATCTTTGGTCACATCCTTTTTTTTGTGAAAAAAAACCTGTAAAAAAAAAGTTCACCAAACACTCCACTTTACAGTTGTGTAGGCCACATTAGCTCATATTAAAGTGTAGTCCACACTTTATAAAATTAGTGTTTCTTATACCCGTTAGCAGCTGTTCAGGAATAAGCACACTAAGCCCTTAGTACTTTTCTGCCTGTCTTTATCAGTCTACCAAGATGAAGAAGGCAGGGAGTAAGGCACATGGTCGTGGGTGTGGAGTTTCAGCAGGGAGAAGACGTGGGGATTCTGTGCCTGCTGCGGGCACCAGTGACTCAGCATCTCCCAGTTTTCCCAGGGAACAGCCCTTTATGCGCAGCTTTGTAGGAGCTCGCCGTACCCCACTGCTGCGGGAGGAACAAATTGAAGCCGTAGTCGAATGGATGGCAGCTAACGCATCGACTTCAGTTACTTCCACATCCTCTCAGGTCCAGAGCACTGAAGAGCAACCATTTGTCTCTTCACCACCTGCCAAATTGCCCAGGCAGTCAGAGAGCCCTGGACAGGAGCTATCTCTACTTCTGTTCTCTGAATCTCTTGGCTTGGAAAGAGGGGGCCAGCCAAGCAGCATTCTAGAATGTGAAGAAGAGCGAGTATGCAGTGATGCGCAACAGCCTTGTCTCTCTGAATCTGAAGACGGGTGGGCCAGTGCCGATAGTCAGCACACCTCAGTACGCATCTGATGAGACTCAGGTGCCACTTTTTGGTGTGTACTGTGCTGGCGAGATTACCCAGGAGCAGCAGGTGTTTGAAGAGGGTAGTGTAGATGATGAGGTCCTTGACCCATCATGGCGTGAGGAACAGGAAGGTGGTGGGAGCAGCTCTGTGGAAGAGATTCCCCGAACGGCCAAAACAGGAGGGAGAGGGAGGGGGCAGACTTGGTTGCCTGTGGCCTCCAATTCGGCACCCATTAGGAGCATTTCTCTTTCTAAACGGGAGCTCCCAGGACTTGCAGTGCGTGGTCCTTTTTTGACACAGTTGCAGATGACATTTGCTTTGTCAAATTCAAGCTGTGTAATCAGAAAGTCAAAAGAGGGAAAAGTGTCAGCAACCTCAATATCACAAATATGTGGAAACATGTGCGGACCAAGCAAGTGGTGGAGTTACAAAGACACACTGAAGACGTAGGCCAACCTACAGCACTACCTACCACTGCTTCAGCTCGTGTTGTAGCCTCTTCTTCCAGCTCACACACAGCTGGTTCGGCTTCCTCACAGGATCGCCATGGAAGAACCTCTGCCACTGTTGTACAGAGACCCAGTGTAATTCCACCCACAGCACCACGTTCCCTGTCATCCTCACACTCCCAGGCCACTCTACAGCCATCGGTAGCACAGGCATGGAAGAAAAGGCGGCCATACTTGGCAAACCATCCCCGAGCACAGGCTCAGAATGCTGGCATTGCAAAACTACTGTCCCTTGAAATGCTCTCATTCAGGCTGGTGGAGACTGACACCTTCCGTAACTTCATGGCATTGGCAGTCCCACAATACAACGTGCCCAGCCACTTTTATTTCATCAGGCAAGCCGTCCCTGCTCTGCAAAAGCATGTGGAGGGAAAAATTAAACATGCGCTACTAAACGCTGTCAGTAGCAAGGTCCACCTGACCACCGATGTGTGGACCAGTAACCATGGACAGGGACGATACCTTTCCCTCACTGCCCATTGGGTAAATGTTGTGGAGCCGGGTACAGATCTTGAGAGTGGCGCTGTACGTGTTCTGCCAACTCCAAGGATTGCAGGAATAGACATAGACTCTTCCTCATACTTCAGTTCCTCTGAATCAGCACTACAGGAGCCGTCACGGTCTACCTCCACATGGACCCGTGAATGCTTACCTGTTACGACCGATATGAGCACAGCCGTGGCCAAACGTCAACAGGCCGTACTGAAATTAATTTCTTTGGGGAATCGAATCCACACAGTGCAGGAGCTCTGGAATGCCATCAAGCAGGAGAGTGATGTGTGGTTTGTGCCAGCGAATCTCCAGCCAGGCTTGGTAGTGTGTGACAATGGCGAAATCTGGTGGCAGCTCTGGGCCTAGGCAACCTCACTAACATCCCATGTCTGGCACATGTGCTCAACTTGGTCGTGCAGAGTTTTTTGAGGGACTATCCGGATCTTGATACACTGCTGCACAAGGTCCGCATAGAGTGCGCTCACTTGTGGCGTTCCAGCATGGCAAGATCGCGCATTGCAGCTCTGCAACGCCGATTCCGCCTTCCGGAACATCGCATCATATGTGACCTACCCACCAGGTAGAACTCAACGTTACAGATGTTGGAGTGGTTGTGTGAGCAGCAGGCAGCAGTAATGGAGTACCAGCTGCATCAGGCGCAAACAAGTCGCACTGCGTGCCGTTTACACTTCAGCACCACTGAGTGGGCCTCTATGAAGCACATATGCCACGTTTTGCGTGCCTTCGATGATTCCAAGCGGATGGCGAGTGCAGTTGATGCACTAGTCAGCATGACTGTCCCCCTTATCTGCCTGCTTGAAAAAACACTGCAAGCACTAAGGGAGGAGGTTGTGGAAGAGGTGGAGGATGAGGAGTCACAAATGCCATCTGCTTCTAGACAGTCTGCGCAAGGTGGTTCCTCACAAAGGCCTAGGCAGGGGACACTTTGAGAGGAGGAGTCAATGGAGGAGGAAGACATCTCTCCAGAGGAGGGAGGTACACAATGCTCTAGTAGTCAGTATGTAGAGCGAGGGTTGGGTGATGCAGAGCAGGAAGAGATAACGCCTCAAGTAGGGGACAGCGTTTCTTGGCCAGTTGGGAGTCTTCAGCACATGGCTGATTTCATGCTGCAGTGCCTGAGAAACGACCGCCGCATCGCCCACATTCTCAACACGGCTGATTATTGGGTGTCCACCCTCCTAGATCCTCGCTACCGGGACAACTTACAAAGCCTCATAACACCATTGAATCTGAAGCGTAAAATGCTGGAGTACCAAGACACACTGATGCATTCCATCATGTTCTCCATTCCACCCAAGAGCAGTGCTGCTAGTGCTTTACAAAGCAGCTCTGTGCATCGAGGCAGTGGAGGAAGCTCTGCACAAAGAGGGAGCAGAAGCAGTGCCTCAGCACAAGGCAAGACCAGTATGGCCCAAATGTGGCAAAGTTTTGTGTCCCCACCACAAATGTCTACACCATCACAGACGGCTCCAGTCAGCAGGAGGCAACGTTTCCGTCAGATGGTGACAGACTACATGTCTTGTCCTCTCAGTGTACTCCCAGACGGCTCTTCCCCCTTCAAGTTTTAGGTCTCTAAGCTGGATACATGGCCAGAGCTTAGCCAGTATGCATTGGAGGTGCTGGCTTGCCCTAGTGTATTATCGGAACGCGTCTTTAGTAGCGCAGGTGGTGTATTAACAGACCGTCGCATGCGACTATCCTCCGATAACGTTGACCGGCTTACTTTTCTGGAAAAGAACAAGGCCTGGATCTCGCCGGAATTTGCCAGTCCTCTTCCAGATTAAATAATTGGTTGGCAACAGTATCCAGGTCTCCTGTTGTGTTCATGTTTCTACCACCTGAACTGTAATCCCCGGGTTCCAACACTGTAAGTTGCTGCTCAGAAGTGCCGTCTGCCCAGAGAAACACACTAGCTCCTGTGTTAGTAGTGGGGTTCAGTAATGTCAGCTGCTCCCCTGCTGTGTGTCCGGCGATATCTCCTGCTCCGTCCACATTCACACATCAGATATTAAACTTGCTCCAATTAGGCCTCAGCCTACACCTTGATTGACCCTGGGCTCCAACACCGCCAGTTGCTGCTCTGAAGTGCCATCTGCACAGAGAAAAACACTAGTTCCTGTGTTAGTGGGGTTCAGTAACGCCAGCTGCTCCCCTGCTGTGTGTGCGGCAATATCTCCTGCTCCGTCCACATTCACACAACATCAGATATTAAACTTGCTCCAATTAGGCCTCTGTCTCCACTCTGTTTGTAGTATTTACCCTGGGATCCAGCACCGCCAGCTGGTTACCGGCAGTGTCTTTGGCACGGGTACTCCCTCCTGCCCAGCCTGGTTCCAGCACACCAGCTGTTTCCGGGTAGTGTCAACGTCACTTTGCCACCAAAACTTTGCCCTGTCGTGTTGCGGTCGGGTTAGCCGACTCTATGGTACCTGCAGTTTAGGTGTTTCCTATGTGGGCTGCGGGATCTGGCAATAAAGGCTGGTTCCATAGTGCCAATAGGACAAGCACCCCCTGTAGGACTGTGGGTTTCGATAACTGCGGCCGGCTCGCGGCCTTGCAACTTTGTTTTTCATGGGTATCTTCTGCTACCCATCCGGGTTCCAGTACCATCAGCTGGTTCTCGGCAGTGCCTTTGGCTTAGGTGCCTCCTTCTCGGTATCCTAGTTCCAGCAAAGTCTGCTGGTCCTTGGTAGTGCTTTCTAGCACAGGTACCTCCTGCTTAGTAACCGGGTTCCAGTACCATCAGCTGGTCCTCGGTAGTGCCATTGGCTCTTGTTCTTTCTGCTGCCCCTCTGGATTCCAGCACCGTCAGCTGGTCCTCGGTAGTTCCATTGGCTCTTGCAGCTTCTGCTACCCATCCAGGTTCCAGTACTGTCAGCTGGTTTTCGGCAGTGCCTTTGGCTTAGGTGCCTCCTTCTCGGTATCTGAATTCCAGCAATGTCTGCTGGTCCTTGGTAGTGCTTTCTAGCACAGGTACCTCCTGCTTAGTAACCGGGTTCCAGTACCATCAGCTGGTCCTCGGTAGTGCCATTGGCTCTTGTAGCTTCTGCTACCCATCCGGGTTCCAGCACAGTCAGCTGGTTCCCGGCAGTGTCTTTGGCATGGGTACTCCCTCCTGCCCAGCCTGGTTCCAGCATGCCGGCTGTTTCCGGGTAGTGTCAATGTCACTTTGCCACCAATATGTTGTCCTGTCGTGTTGCGGTCGGGTTAGCTGACTCTATGGTGCCTGCAGTTTAGGTGCTTCCTATGTGGGCTGTGGGATATGGCAATAAAGGCTGGTTCCATAGTGCCAATAGGACAAGCACCCCCTGTAGGACTGTGGGTTTCGGTAACTGCGGCCTGCTCGCGGCCTTGCAACTTTGTTTTTCATGGGTACCTTCTGCTACCCATCCAGGTTCCAGTACAATCAGCTGGTTCTTGGCAGTGCCTTTGGCTTAGGTGCCTCCTTTTCAGTATCCGAGTTCCAGCAACGTCTGCTGGTCCTTGGTAGTGCTTTCTAGCACAGGTACCTCCTGCTTAGTAACCAGGTTCCAGTACCATCAGCTGGTCCTCGGTAGTGCCATTGGCTCTTGTTCCTTCTGCTAGCCATCCGGGTTCCAGTACCGTCACCTGGGTCTCGGCAGTTCCTCAGCCTTCTTGTACCTTCATTTCCAAGTTCAAGCTTTTTGAAATGGTTTTTGGTAATCACTCTGGATCTCCCTGACGACGACCCTGAAGACGACGACCCAGAAGACCACCCCGAAGATGACCCTGAAGATGATGACCCTGAAGACCACTCCGAAGAAGACGACCCCAAAGACGACGACCCTGAAGACCACCTCAAAGAAGACCAAAATGATGACCCTGAAGAAGATGACCAAGAGGACAAGGAACATGAAGACAACCACCAAGATACAGAACAACAAGAGACCGAAGACCAAGAAGCAGAAGACCAAGAAGCAGAAGCGTAAAAAGCAGAACAAAAAGCAGAAGAACAAAAAGCAGAAGAACATTAAGCATAAGACTAAAAATCAGAGCAAAAGATATTATCTAAATTATAAGCAGAAGACGATTAAGCAGTGTATGGGGGTGAGTCCGTTCCTCCTCGTGGTGCCCCTGGAAAAGGCCTGCTGCTGCAGGCCAAACTGAACGCCGACAAATACTGTTGTAAATCTTTTGTGACAGGCAGAACGGAAGGTGTAATCTTCAAACTTTTATAGATAACAACTACAGGAATGCCTGTCACAAATAAGAATATGATGAAGAAGAAGAATAGGAAGAAGATGAAGAAGTAGAATATGAAGAAGAATAATAGTTGAATAAGAAGAATATGAAGAATGTAAAAAAAAGAATAATAGGAAGAAGGTGAAGAAGAAGAAGATGAATAAGGTGAAGAAGTTGATGAAAAAGATGCTGCTCCTGCTGAGGATCATGAAGGAGAAAGTGTGGGAGAAGTAAAAAAGAAGGTGAAGAGCATGGAAGTAGTGAAACATACATATCTGACAAAATATAAAAAAGGTTAATATAGTCAATATCTTTGTAACTCCGAACGTCTTAAAAAAAAATTAATTCCTGCTATTACATTTGATTGGGCTAAACCTCTATGCCTTTAATGTCTCCTCTACCTCCCCCAATACATTCTACATTATTCTTAGTTGTTTTCCTTCATGTAGAATTAACCTACAAGGAAAGAAAGGGTTTATTTTAATTCCGATATTTCTGTCCCATTGACTTGCATTGGCTTCCGGTATCGGAATCGGCGATACTAATATAGAAAAAAATACCAAAGTAGCTTGAAACTGTAAGGAAAAGCATTTTTCAAGTAGACCGCAAATATACTAGTATAGAGAAGATTTCTAGCAAAACTATCACAAGAAATAACTTAAAAAAAGACAGTATTTCTTGGACTCCCTGATAGTTAAAAGGATACTGTATATCAACATTTCAGACACTAAATAATACTAAGAAAGACTTATTAGCAGCATTTCATGAAGTCAGTTTGGTATTCTTTCCATACAACTGGAAAAAATAGCAAGTGAATATTTGTAATATAGATGTCTCACCAAGCAAAAATTATTTTTACAACATATGTATTAATTAAAATATACTTAGTATGTGGTAATTTCATACAATGTGTGTAAAATGCTGTATTTTGCATTGTGTCCATTTAATAAATCAACGACACTCACTGAAAGCCCTTTTTTCTCCATATTTAGTTCCATGAAGCTATAGTCATTTGGATTTGGGGTGTAAAGGAGAAACAGTTTTGATTGTACTGCCTGTATACTTTCTTTTATCATTTCTACAGTTTCATGGCAGGAAGAAAAGTTGTCCCAATGAACCTTATTCTGAGAAATCTGACCTAGTGGGATTTACAGATATGATTAGCTCTACAAAAATTAATGCAATGTGCTGTAATTGTAAAACTGAAAAACAATTGTGTGCTTCCATTTTTTTTCGTTCTGGTGATCTCTTATACTACAAACATCTAAGAAAATATTAAAGAGGCTAAATATCTGTGTGTCACAGCTTTTACAAGAAAGTTTTGGATATTCCATTTTTGCAGCCAAGCTAATTATTGTACATACAGTATATAAGTGGTTTTATTAATAATAGAATACACAGAAACATACAATTATCCACACAATTTACTTTTAGAAACAAAAGTGTAGCCTTCACAAAAGTCAATACATACAACATTCTAGAACATACAAATTCATCTACAATATTACCTGTATACAGTTAGATAAAAGCATCATATTGAAATACTTTAAACATATTGTCAAGGCTTGTCATGAAATTCTGCAGTTATCCTATGTGTTTGCAGACTTGTGAATCCTCACATCTCCACTATTGGCGCCAGATGGTTATATGACCACAATTATATGATATGCATACGCCCGGCCATATTCTGATTAGACATGAGCAGCCTCGCTCAACACAAGTGAATTTAACAAAGCTGTGCACGTCTAGTCAGAATGTGGCAGGAACTATGCATATAGCATACCTGCGGTAACATGACCGCCCAGACATACTGCCGACACCGGAGAAACTTAGTAGCGTTTTCTATGCGTGATGTGAGGATTTCCAAGTCTGCAGTCATACAGAATGAATGCAGACTTTCGTGAGAAACCTGGACAACCCCTGTAATGCAATTACTCATCCAATGTTCAATACAATTTACACAACACACACTATCTATAGACTAGAACCTGAAGATCAATTATCTGATGACTTATTGAAAATTGCAACTGGTGTTAAGGTACTAAAATCCTATTTGAGCATATCAATAATATCCTTCTTTTACTTCTTTGTTTTCAGCGGCGTAGATTCAGATTTCCCCGATGCTTTCCTTGATCAGGAAAAAGAATAAAAAGGAAGACATATCATTTATTATGGCAATATATGTTATATCTGAACTTTCTATTTGAACAGAAGAGCAGGATAATGAATAATACAGTTCTAATGGATATTTAGTTAACATAAGACATATAATGGACATACTATGTAAAACACTCTGGATACAACTTTTTAAGACTCTGTCCTGATACACGATCAGTTACACAGACGTGATCCGACAAACACCAAAGGCATATGTGCAATAAAGGCAACCCATGCAAGGGGCAAGGTTTCACTGCATTCTCATTTTATTAAGTGGTAAGAAGCCTCTTTTTCAAAAGCTGTAAACATTAAGAATAAGGTTTTAGGAAGTTAATGAAGTCAACTCTAAGGTCGTGAAAAAAACACTCATTGTTGGGCATACTAGCAGTGACGAGACATGACTAGTCCTCTACTCACTGCAGCATAACTCAGATTACAGGAAGAATCATCACATTGCCATCTTTAAAGGGAATCTGTGACCTCAATTTTACGTCCTGAGCTGCGGCCACCTCCTTTCGGGCTTATCTACAGCATTACAGAATGCTATAGATAAGCCCCTGATCCGACCTGAAAGAGAAGAAAAACAGGTTTCATTATACTCACGCGGGGGGCGGTCTGGTCCGATGGGTGTCGCGGGTCCGGGTCTGGCACCTCCCATCTTCATGTGACGCCGTCCTCCTGTTTGCTTCATCTCTCCGGGCCATAGCGCTTCTGCGCAGGCATACTTCTCTGCCCTGAAGGCAAAGCAAAGTACTGCAGTGCACAGGCGCCAGGCCTCTATGACCTTTCCCGGCGCCTGCGCACTGCAGTACTTTTAGGTTAGATCGGGGGCTTATCTACAGCATTCTGTAATGCTGTAGATAAGCCCCGAAAGGAGGTGGTCGCAGCTCAGAACATAAAATCAAGGTGACAGATTCCCTTTAAGAGTATATTTTCTCACTCCTAATGCTTCCAACTTAACTGGTGGCATGTTTGTCACTGTATATCATAGATAATAGTGATATGCCGCTTCCTTAGGCACCTAAATTGAGCTAACAGGTTCCATCCACTTAATGCATACTTCCCAAATGTCCTTAAGCAAGTTGAATTTTCATTTGCCCCAATCTGCCTGATTCTAGACAACTGTTTTTTTTAACATAGTGTAGTGTATAGCAAAAATATATTTACTACAGTGCCCTAGAAAGTGATGGCCTGGCTCTTAATTGCACAGTAGACCTTAACTTGAATTAAATGCCTCAT
The DNA here is from genome assembly GCF_039654945.1 of Dendrobates tinctorius. NCBI lineage: Eukaryota > Metazoa > Chordata > Amphibia > Anura > Dendrobatidae > Dendrobates > Dendrobates tinctorius. Next base: position 49,362,555 of record NW_027361675.1, read on the forward strand.
TGTATTACACACTTCATTACTGTGATTTCCTTAACTCCATGACTTTTCTTTCTTGGTGTTGCCATTTCAATGCTTAGGAGTCTATATTTGACGCTTTGATGCTATTTATAGTCCTTACCAGAATTTTGAGAACCAGTCTATGTTTGCTTTATATTATACAAACATTTTACATTTAAAAACATTTTGTGTTTAATTTCTTCCATGTTTAATTACTGTAGATACCATCAGCATGAAAGCACAGAAACAGCCACACGTTTTTAATGATTACAACCATTAATCAGTCTGAAAAGTTCAGCTAATCATTGGGCGGTAAACACGGATAATTTGCACAGTTGCTCACAGCAGATTTATTTCTATGATCAATCGAGCTGAAGAAAAAAAAAAAAAACAATGACAGAAAAACAAATCCCATGGACTTGTAGGAAAAGAACAGACATGATGAGTGTAATTGTGGGGGTTGGCAGAAGACACGGCATGGAACTCATTTACAGCAGCCAATTTATTTTTCAGGCGTATGTTTTTACTTATATCTATTCATATAACTGTCTGGTTCTTCAAATTATAGCACTCAAAGATCCTTGAACAGCTTTAAGCCACTTGCAAAATATGACAGACACCCTGAGAACAAAGGTTTACAACTATGTCTATGCATATATCCAATTTTCAATCTCTCACTTGATGAAATTACTAGGGGAAAATTTAATATGCATTCTGAAATTAATCAATTTATTTTTGTTAGATCTCTTTCCTTCATCCTCACTTCTAGAGAAGTTAAAATCTCTGTAGAGACAGTTTCAATGACAACTTTTAAATACTGTACTGCTGCATAGTCATGAAATCCAAAAAAGCTTTCTTCCTTTCACTGATTTTTCCCTTTAAGTTCTTTTAAATCCTGTTATTATGTAATAGAAAACACTTTACATTTTTCTGAAGCAAGCGACAGCTAAACTTATTTTAATATTATAGATAAGAATGGAATGAATTTTATCTGCTTCTTCTCATTCATTCAGGATGAGACTATTTTCTTTTATATTAATATTTTTGATATCTACTTATCCACAAGATCCACTATTATCCATTTTTTCAGTAATAAAGATATTAATGGGGGATTGCAAAACAGTCATTGCATAGATACCGTAAGTTGATAATCATGTGTTCAGCTGCTGGTATTTTAGACAATTTGCTGGGTGATGCCTGTCCATAAATTTCCCCCAAATATGCGATCACATGGTGACCACGTAATTCAGATGTGACTTCTGTTCACCAATGCAGGTCTCCCTTCTGGCTCATAGAAATGGTTACTGACTGATGAAACCCCCCTCTAGGATATTCATGTGCCATAATAATGAATATAGAAAGCATAAAAAAAACTAAAAAGTGAAAAAAAAAAAGGAAAGATGCTACACAAACCACCACTATAGTTCACTATGAGTGGTATGTATTTTCTTAATTATTTAGGGGAGTAATATTGTGGTGCTGACTGTTGTCCATTGTTTCTTAAAAATTTTTTTTTATTTTTCTACGTTCTCGCGTTTAACGGGTTCGGGATTGCTCTGGCGTGGGTTGAAGCAAATACGTAAAAAAGTTAAATAAGCATATTGGAATATTTGTGATAGGTTGTAATCTGCCAATCACAAGGAGTAAGTACTTAGTTTTTAGGTGTTTTTTTTTCTTATTTTCTTCTACTGTCTGTCAGTGTTAGATTCATGGGAGTGAGCACTCCAGATAACATATAAGACAGGTGTTGTTGAGACCACCCCTTTTTTGACAAATATATATGGGATAATACCTCTAGAGCTGAGCAAATCTGCTGAGATTTGAATTCAGCAATTCACCCATATTCAGTTGGTAGTAAAGTTATTCTCTGCACGTTGAATGTTCCTTATTATGCTCTTGGGTCTCTCTTAGGATGTAAAAGAAAAATTCTTAAAAATTAATACTCAAGTCACCGCTCACATATCCTGCCATCCCAGAAGCCCACCATCAGGTGCTTCACACCTTTTCCTCTTCATCCGTCACGCAGTTTATCTGTGTCAGCTTCACTCCAAAGCCCGGCTTTCAGCATGTCTAGGCCTCAGACATCACTGCACTCCATGCAGGAAAGATATATATCTTTGTACCGTGTTAGCCAGTAGATAGAAAAATATTCAGAACTGAGAGTCCTCAGTGGTTGATACCTTTTAATGGCTAACTGAAAAGATGGTAACACATTGCAAGCTTTCGAGACTACTCAGGTCTCTTCATCAGGCTAGACTAATACAAAATCTGAAGAATCACATATATATACAGTTCTGCTTCGTGTCACTTGTCTTATCTATTGCATTTTTTCTGTGCTGTGTTGTGTATAAATATGTGATTCTTCAGATTTTGTATTAGTCAAAGTCTGATGAAGAGACCTGAGTAGTCTCGAAAGCTTGCAATGTCTTACCATCTTTTCAGTTAGCCATTAAAAGGTATCAAACACTGAGGACTCTCAATTTTGCACTCCATGCAGTCACTTGGACTAAGCATTTTGTAATGTCGTAACATCACAATGTGCACCTCTACACCACAGCTCACAGGGCCAACAGAGGCCTTATCATGCTGGAAGTTCTGGCCTGGAATATACGTAACAGGGAAAAGGGAAAAAAAAGAACTGTAGGAGGAAAAAGGGGAAGGGGCAGAACAGGTCAGAGGTAAGTATTATTATTGTTTTGTTTTTTTTCTCTCTTAAAACCATTTCCCTGGCATTCTATGGTTCAGCAAACTGGCAGCCACAGCTGATAGCTATTTTGTTGAATTCACACCTAGCAAAGAATACAAATGTTTGCAAAAATGTAATAATTCAATTTCACTGGAATAAATGCATTCATCGCTAGCCTGCACTCTAGCTCATGAGAATGTTATTCATTATAAGTGACCAAATGAAAAGCCTAGGGTACAGGTCGAGAGCATTTGTGCAGTCTACAGGTCACTAGAAGAACCTCAAGATATCATTCAACCAAAAGAGATCATATCATACTTAGGATATAATCAAAGTTATATCAACCAAGAACTTTCCTATTATAAACAAGTAGACCAATACATGAGAAAAGGGGCCATGTGAGCAACAGAACATTAGTGGTAAAGCACAGATGTGTCCTTCCAAACTTGTCTCTAAACCTAATATGAAAAAATACATATGCAATTTAATGAATGTCCCAATGAATGATATCCATCACCCTTAGTTTCTTATGTTAATAAAAAAATGTACAAACAATGTATTTAATGTATACTTTTTGATTAGATGGATAGAACAAATAACATTCCTCAGTCATATATTCCAATGTTAAGACATGGTATATGTGTTTTACTGTAGACTTTTTATCCTGAATGAGATAATGACAAATTGTATAACAACTTAATTCAAGAAAAGTTAAGGATGGACATATCTGTTGTAGATCAATAAACCTACAGAAATCACTTCGATATACAGTATCCAACACCAACAAACAAGACATAGGTTAAGTATTCAGAATAAAAGGCTTCAAGTTCTCAACTCCTCGAGATAAGGCAGTTAGTGTGTAGAAAGTGTAAAAGGCACAAACATATTAAATAGAGGAAGAGATGTTACATACATTGTTTATTAGATATTTTAATGTTAACATTAAAGAAAATTTTAGCAATTACTGGCTTGTAAAAGTATGTTAGTGCACCATCATAAGGCACAAATAAATGTACTACCTATTACATGACGAGCAGCATTTCTTCTTTTCAGATAAGTTGTCATCTTCTCTTCTGACAGAAATACATACGTATTAAATACTCTGGCATTTTTAAAATGTTACTAATGTTGGAAAAAACAAAATAAACTGCACAAATTACATACAAAATATCTTAATCTTGTTAAGCAAGGAAGAGCACTATACTGTTCTTTCCCTAGTAACATGATCTACATAGTAACATAGTAATTAAGGTTGAAGGAAGACTTTAAGTCCATCTAGTTCAACCCATATCCTGTCCTAACTTGCCCTAACATGTTGATCCAGAGGATGGCAAAAAAACCCATGTGGCAAACAGTAAGCTTCACAATGGGGGAAAAAATTCCTTCCCGACTCCACATACGGCAATCAGACTAGCTCCCTGGATCAACGCAATAATTTTGCTCACTGTAAGCTTTTGTGCCATATATTTAGTTTGTGTTGATACCAGTTGCATATTTCTACAAAAGACAGAAGGCAGAACTTCATAAGGCAAAATATTTGTAATGAAAGCGGTTTAAAGGGAACCTGTCACTGCGCAGGGGCCGGCAGCGCCATCTTGGAGGAAGATTTTTTTCTTTTCTTTAGCAAGATGGCGCCATCGGTGGCTACATAGTAGCAGCTATCTGATCACCAATAGCTGCCACTGTGCAGGCGCGGCCAGCGCCATTTTCACACACTTTTTTTTCTGATGAATTTATTTATAGGATAATATAAAAAGAATGAAAAGCACATTACATATGCAATCATGCTGCAGTGCTGATGCCTGCCTGCTACTGGTGATTTTTTTCAATATATAGAATACTAGCTGAAGAGCCCGGCGCTGCCCGGGCATAGTAACTAACTGTGGTTAGTTATAACAAATTATAATTATCCTCCATCCCATAGTCCCGTGCCCATATACCCATCACAAATCCTCCATCCCATAGGCCCGTGCCCATATACCCATCATACATATCCTCCATCCCATAGTCGAGTGCCCATATACTCATCACTAGAGTTGAGCGATACCGTCCGATAATTCAAAGTATCGGATCGGAATGGATCGGCCGATCTTAAAAAAAAGTATCGGTATCGCCGATTCCGATACCGGAAGTCCCATTCAAGTCTATGGGACTTCCGGTATCGGAATAAGAAAAATCCTGTTTTTCCCTTGTACAGCCTCTCTGGGGTCTGTACGGGCCTTTCGGGGGGCTGTGCCGGCCTGCCAGGGGGTCTGTGCAGGTTCCGGTGGTCTGTGCCGGCCTGCCGGGGGGCTGTGCCGGCCTGCCAGGGGGGCTGTGCAGGCTCCGGTGGGCTGTGCCAGCCTGCCGGGGGGCTGTGCCGGCCTGCTGGGGGGCTGTGCAGGCTCCGGGGGGCTGTGCCGGCCTGCCGGGGGGCTGTGCAGGCTTCGGGGGTCTGTGCAGGCATCGTCCGATGGGACTACAAGTCCCATCGGGCGATGCCTGCTACCATGACAGTGATTGACACATTAGCCAATGATGGGACAGTAGTAGTCCCATCATCCGTCTAATGTGTTGAATGTAAAAAAAAAAAAAAATTACATGCTACATACATACAACATGCATACTACATACATGCTACATTCATACTGCATATATACTACATGCAACATACATACTACATACATACTACATGCAACATACATACTACATATATACTACATGCATGCAACATGCATACTTCATATATACTACATGCTACATACATACTACATATATGCTACATACATACTACATATATACTACATGCATGCTACATACATACTACATATATGCTACATACATACTACATGCTACATACATACTACATATATACTACATGCATGCTACATACATACTACATGCTACATACATACTACATATATACTACATACATACCACATACATACTACATACATACTACATACATACTACATGCTACATACATACTACATATATACTACATGCATGCTACATACATACTACATGCTACATACATACTACATACATACTACATATATACTACATACATACTACATGCATGCTACATACATACCACATGCTACATACATACTACATATATACTACATGCATGCTACATACATACTACATGCTACATACATACTACATATATACTACATACATACTACATACATACTACATGCATGCTACATACATACTACATGCTACATACATACTACATGCTACATACATACTACATATATACTACATGCATGCTACATACATACTACATGCTACATACATACTACATATATACTACATACATACTACATACATACTACATGCATGCTACATACATACTACATGCTACATACATACTACATGCTACATACATACTACATATATACTACATGCATGCTACATACATACTACATGCTACATACATACTACATGCTACATACATACTACATATATACTACATACTACATATATACTACATACATACTACATACATACTACATGCATGCTACATACATACTACATGCTACATACATACTACATATATACTACATGCATGCTACATACATACTACATGCTACATACATACTACATATATACTACATGCATGCTACATACATACTACATGCTACATACATACTACATATATACTACATACATACTACATACATACTACATGCATGCTACATACATACTACATGCATGCTACATACATACTACATGCTACATACATACTACATATATACTACATGCATGCTACATACATACTACATGCTACATACATACTACATGCTACATACATACTACATATATGCTACATACATACTACATACATACTACATGCATGCTACATACATACTACATGCTACATACATACTACATATATACTACATGCATGCTACATACATACTACATGCTACATACATACTACATATATACTACATGCATGCTACATACATACTACATGCTACATACATACTACATATATACTACATACATACTACATACATACTACATGCATGCTACATACATACTACATGCTACATACATACTACATATATACTACATGCATGCTACATACATACTACATATATACTACATGCATGCTACATACATACTGCATGCTACATGCATGCTACATACATACTACATACATACTACATGCTACATACATACCACATATATACTACATACATACTACATACAATACATTCATACAATACATACATAGACATACAGTACATATAACATAGAGTAACATACTTACCAATACTTGTCACATTGTTCCCCGAAGCCATTGTCTTTTACGGAATAAATATTAACATAACAAACCACAAAAATACTCACCCACGATCCGAAGCAGTCCACGAGTGTGTCCCACGACGATCTTGGGTAGAGAACTGCAGCATCAGCTGTTGCTGCCGTTCTCTATGGGCTGCAGGAATCCAATGACGGAAGGTAGGTATCCTTCCGCACTGTATTCCTCCGCCACTTAAAAAAAAAAAGTCCCTAGTCTCACTTTATGCCATTGCTGTGTGGGAAATTCCCACGCAGCAATGGCATAAAGTGAGACTAGGGACTTTTTTTTTTTTTTTTAAGTGGCGGAGGAATACAGTGCGGAAGGATACCTACCTTCCGTCATTGGATTCCTGCAGCCCGTAGAGAACGGCAGCAACAGCTGATGCTGCAGTTCTCTACCCAAGATCGTCGTGGGACACACTCGTGGACTGCTTCGGATCGTGGGTGAGTATTTTTGTGGTTTGTTATGTTAATATTTATTCCGTAAAAGACAATGGCTTCGGGGAACAATGTGACAAGTATTGGTAAGTATGTTACTCTATGTTATATGTACTGTATGTCTATGTATGTATTGTATGAATGTATTGTATGTAGTATGTATGTAGTATATATGTGGTATGTATGTAGCATGTAGTATGTATGTAGTATGTATGTAGCATGCATGTAGCATGCAGTATGTATGTAGCATGCATGTAGTATATATGTAGTATGTATGTAGCATGTAGTATGTATGTAGCATGCATGTAGTATATATGTAGTATGTATGTAGCATGTAGTATGTATGTAGCATGCATGTAGTATGTATGTAGTATGTAGTATATATGTAGTATGTATGTAGCATGTAGTATGTATGTAGCATGCATGTAGTATATATGTAGTATGTATGTAGCATGTAGTATGTATGTAGCATGCATGTAGTATGTATGTAGTATGTATGTAGTATATATGTAGCATGTAGTATGTATGTAGCATGCATGTAGTATATATGTAGTATGTATGTAGCATGTAGTATGTATGTAGCATGCATGTAGTATGTATGTAGTATATATGTAGTATGTATGTAGCATGTAGTATGTATGTAGCATGCATGTAGTATATATGTAGTATGTATGTAGCATGTAGTATGTATGTAGCATGCATGTAGTATGTATGTAGTATGTATGTAGCATGTAGTATGTATGTAGCATGCATGTAGTATATATGTAGTATGTATGTAGTATGTATGTAGTATGTATGTAGTATATATGTGTTATGTATGTAGTATGTATGTAGTATATATGTGGTATGTATGTAGTATGTATGTAGTATGTATGTAGCATGTAGTATGTATGTAGCATGCATGTAGTATGTATGTAGTATTTTTTTTTTTTTTAACATTTAACACATTAGCCGGATGATGGGACTACTACTGTCCCATCATTGGCTAATGTGTCAATCACTGTCATGGTAGCAGGCATCACCAGATGGGACTTGTAGTCCCATCGGACGATGCTTGCACAGACCCCCGGACATCAGCACAGCCCCCCGGCAGGCCGGCACAGCCCCCCGGCAGGCCGGTACAGACCCCCACAGGGTGCACAGACCACCGGCAGGCCGGCACAGCCCCCCGGCAGGCCGGTACAGACCCCGGGCAGTCCACACAGCCCCCGGCAGGCCGGCACAGCACCCCGGCAGGCCGGCAGAGACCCCCGGAAGGCCCGAAATGACGGCGCATCATGATGCGCACACACCGCGCATCATGATGACGTCAGGCTGTCAATCAACTTTGAACTTCCGATTCCGATGCCGACTTCCGATATTGAAAAAATATCGGAAGTCGGTATCGGAATTCCGATACAGCAAGTATCGGCCGATACCCGATATTTGCGGTATCGGAATGCTCAACACTACTCATCACACATCCTCCATCCCATAGTCCCATGCCCATATACCCATCACACATCCTCCATCCCATAGTCCCATGCCCATATATCCATCATACATATTCGCCATCCCATAGTCAAGTGCCCATATACCCATCATACATATCCACCATCCCATAGTCCCGTGCCCATATACCCGTCATACATATCCTCCATACCATAGTCCAGTGCCCATATACCCATCACACATCCTCCATCCCATAGTCCCGTGCCCATATACCGGTCATACATATCGTCCATCCCATAGTCCCGTGCCCATATACCCATCATGCATATCCTCCATCCCATAGTCCAGTGCCCATATACCCATCACACATCCTCCATCCTATAGTCCCGTGCCCATAAACTCATCATACATATCCACCATCCCATATGCCTGTGCCTATATACCCGTCATATATATCCTCCATCCCATAGTCCAGTGCCCATATACCCATCACACATCCTCCATTCCATAGTCAACCATTATGACATCATAATGAGCGGCAGGGCTTGCAACCTATGATGACATCAGCGTCGCCATGGCAACCATTATGACATCATAAAGAGGGGCGGGGCTTGATACGCAAACACTGTATCCCCATTATGCAAATAGGGGCATTATGACAGCATAATGAGGGGCGGGGCTTGACACGCACACACTTTTTCCCCAGTATGTAGATAGGGGCAAAATTGTTTGGTAAATTGGAACACGCGGGGTTAAAATTTCACCTCACAACATAGCTTAGGACGCTCTCGGGGTCCAGACGTGTGACTGTGCCAAATTTTGTGGCTGTAGCTGTGATGGCACGGATGCCTATCCCGGACATACACACATACATACACACATACATACATACACACTTTGAGCATTATATATTAGATTCATTATGTAAAATAGGGGGCAGGTCACTGAGGGATCAGTGACCTGTCATCAATCTGCATTATGAATTCCTAAGCAGAGCACCACATGAAGACCCCCCCTTCACAGGCCACTCTGGAGAACGAGCATATCATTAACTGAAAACTGAAAATAAAGATTAAACAACAACCACAAGACGAATTTCATCAACCAAGGTATCATTTTAATCAGTATAACTGCAACAACCTGAAACTGTCTGTAGGTTACTGTGTACAATCCTGCTGACAGGTTCTCTTTAAGTAATATCCACTTGCCCCCCAAGTCAGCTCTCACCTAGCGTAGTTGTGTTTAGAACATAACATCTCATGAAGCTTTCAGAAATAATTTAGAAGTTGTTGCCTGGTGTCCACTCTCCCATTTGATGGTGTCTACAGTGTGTACAAGCTGACCTCTTCGTTGAGACAATCCTATACCTGTTTGTATGTATAAATAATGTTTATCTCCACTGGTTGCACAGATTTTTCCTTTAAAATCCATTTTATCTTCGGTTTTGTATGTTTTATTGTTGGTTGCTAAAAGGGGCGGAATACTCTGACAACATTGTTCCCAGCAGCCAGCTGGGAGTGAGAGGTGCATCCAGGGGTCTTCCCCAATGCTCTTCCCATTCCATTCCATTTCATCTGTGCTTCCATCCATTTCACAGATTTTCCAGCCCTCCCAATCCTCCTTTTAGGGTCTGCTGAAAAAATGCTTGAGAGTTTCCCCATTGACATCCATTATGCTCATTACTCGAAACAAGAGCCCAAGCATTACAATTTACTCAATTCATGTAACAAACACTTAAAAATTTTAGTGCTCGCACATCACTAGTGTCTTGCTCCGGATCATAAATCAGCCAATTGTCCCTTGACCTTGGAGCCAATAGCCTGCAGCATGGCCAGCACTATTCCTACTTTGCCTACCCTGCCTGCAGTGCTGTTTCTCATCTTGGCGAGGGGTCTCTGGAATGCTTGGTGACCGTGAACGATGTCCAAGCGAGAGGACTTCTGGTGTCAGGGACTTTGGTGACCTGGGCAAGGGACACACTTCTGCATGTGCTAGTGCCTCTAGTTCCTAGAAAGGGGGTCTTGGTTAAGGTGTGTACATGTAAATGCCAAGAACTCTCCTATGTCCTAGGCCGACATATGCACAGATTGTGTGTTCCATGTCCCACCAAGTGGGAGTGGTCAAGGACTTGTTGCATGTTATTGGTCGAGATTTTCCTTTGCTCTGGGACTTGGGGCAAGCTGCCAGAAGTCAACTATGATAACAAAGTCATATGATGTAAATGGTGAATTTCTAGAAAGGAGAATGAGGAAGCATCCCCTGAAGCCAATATACCGGACCTGGAAGAGTACTCTGGAAAATGTAAATGGAGATCCCAAGAAGGCAGGAACTGATAATTGGTCATCACAAAATAATGACTTATGTCATGGAAGCAAAGTGAAGCGACAGGTAAAAAAGTGCCTCCTCAAGGCCAAAGAGGAAAAATCCAGAGGGTATAATCGGGGGGGCTCAAGAGAAATAATTTAAGCCTGGGATTGTGAACTTGTGTTACAGCCGACAGGAGAAATCAAGTTACTTAGCCAGTTGCAGGGACCTTATAGTGTGGTGGAAAAGGTGGAAGAGGTCAACTATAAAGTACCCTGAACAGGAAAAAGAAAGTGTTTCCCATATATTATCGCAACCTACTAAGACTAACACCCTGGAAGAATAGGGATCCGCTGGAAATTCCTTGCTTTTTGGCCTGGTCAGAAGCCAACATTGTGGGGGTCAATGTGGTAGAAACTTTGCCAACTTACAAAATCAGCAATACTTAAAATTGGTACCGAAAATTAAGGTCAGGTTCTTGGACGTACTAGGTCACACTTTTGTCATCAAGCACAATCATCATTTTTGGGTCAATTTAAATCCCTGTAGGCTCTGTCTTTTGGCAGATAGTGCCAAGCCTCCATCTTTAGGCTATGTGCACACGTTGCGGATTTTGATGCAGATCCGCAGCATTTTTGGACAATCCACACAAAATTGCAGCGTTTTTTCTTTTCGCATGTCAATTCTTTTTGCAGATCTGAAGCAGCGGTTTTTAGTCTGGCACATTCTCTCTCTCATTCTTTCATTCTCTCTCTCTCTTCTCCAGAGGCACAAGGAAGAAAATTCACAGACCAAATCCATTCCCAGTACCACCTAACAAATCCGCACAGCAAAAACGCATTACAATCCGCATCAATTCCGCATGAAATCCGCAAGCGTTTTGCCCTGCGTTTTCTGCCAAGACATGCAGATTCTGTGAAGAAAATTCCACAGGCTAGTAAGCAACGTGTGCACATACACTAAAGGGCCCATCACACTAAGCAATATTGCTAGCAATATCGCTATAGCATCAATGGTTTTGTGACGTAGCAGCGATATTGGTAGCGATATCGCTATGTGTGATACTTACCTCCGACCACTCCACCCGCTGGTTATCGCTGATCGCGCGAGAACGGCCTGGGCCGTTTCTCGTCACCAGCTTCCTGCTGGGCTTCCTGCTGTGGAGACGTGTGACGTGTGGATGTGGGTGTGAGGACGCCTTCATCGCCTCGCCTGACAGGTAAGTAGCGACCGCCGACCGCTGCTATGTCGCTGGTGAGATCTGCCTGTTTGGCAGCTCACTAGCGACCACTTAGCGATGCACCAGCGATCCTGACTGGGTCATATTGTTGTCGGGATCACTGGTGCATCGCTAAGTGTGACAGTACCTTTAGAGTGGGAGGTTGTAACAAAGCTAGGTAGGCTAGGGTTAAATCCTAGCTCTACAGGTTTTGATTATTTGCATATGGCTAGCTCTGCATATAACCAGCTAGGTATTCACCTTAAGGCCCCGTCACACACAGCGATCTCGCTAGTGAGATCGCTGATTTTGTGACGCCACATCGATCTCGCCAGCAAGAACACGGTGTTTGACGGGGATCAGTGACCGGCCCCCCTGCCGGGTATTGCTGATCGTCCTCGATCGGCCTGGGCCATTTTTTGATCACTGGTCTCCCGCTGGCCAGTGCGCATCGCTGTGTGTGGCAGCGGAAGCCAACGATCAGCGAGGCTCCCAGCGCTCTAAGCAGGTGCTGGGAGCTGGTCTCTAAGGTAAATATTGGGTTACTAAGCGGTGCGCGTCACTTAGTTACCCAATGTGTACCTTAGAAACCTGTGTGCTGGCAGCTCCCGGCGCAAGCACGCAGGTTTCTAAGGTACACATCAGGTAACTAAGTGACGCGCACCACTTAGTAACCCGATATTTACCTTAGAGACCAGCGTCCTCGCTGGTGCTGATCGCTGGTGAAGCTGCCTGTTCCTGATCCTGACAAGGTCGTATCGTTGTTGGGATCGCTGGTGCATCTTTATGTGTGACGGGGCCTTTAGTCAGTCAGCTAGAGAAAAGCTGACCATGGTGGATTTGTGTTGAAGCTAAAGAGAGAGACAGAATCTCTCAGAGGAGTCTGCACAGGCATTTTGCATCAAACGGCAAGTATCACTGATTGCAATGAACGATAGATGTGTTGTTTGACCAGATTGGGAGTATCTCAGCAGTGCATGAGTAGTTTGTCTTTATGTTTTTGTTTGGTATTGTGCAACCAGTGAAAAATAAAAGTCACATTGTTCTGATACAAGAATCCAGTGCCTGTGTGAACACTACCTACTGCATACCTGAGAGCACACATATCTATCTATATCTATATCTATATATACAGCTATGTCAAAAATTAAGAGACCATTGCAAAGTTTTCAGTTTGTCTGATTTTTCTCTTCATAGGTATATTTTTGAGTAAAATGTCAATTGCTCTTTCATTCTATTATCTACTGACAACATGACTTCGAATTTCCAAGCACTAAATTTTGTATTTATTTTCAGAAAATGAGAAATGGTCAAAATAACAAGAAATGCAGTGCTTGCAGACCTCAAATAATACTAAGAAAACAAGTTCATAATAATTTAGAAACAACAATACTAATGTTTTAACTCCGTAAGCGTTCAGAAATCAATATTTTGTGGAATAACCATGATTTTTAATCACAGCTTTCATGCTTCTTGGCATGCTTTCCACTAGTCTTTCACACTGCTTTTGGGTGACCTTATGCCACTCCTGGTACAAAAATTAAAGCAGTTCTTTGTTTGATGGCTTGTGACTATCCATCTTCCTCTTGATTACATTCCAGAGGTTTTTCAATGGGGTTCAGGTCTGGAGATTGGGTTGGCCATGACAGGGATTTGATGTGGTGGTCCTTCATCCACACATTGATTGACCTAGCTGTGTGGCATGGCGCATTGTCCTGCTGGACAAAACAGTCCTCAGTGTTGGGGAACATTGCCTGAGCAAATTGAATCAACTCTTTTTCCAGGATAACCTTGTATGCGGCTTGATTCATACGTCCTTCCCAAAGATTAACCTGCAAAATTCTAGCCTTGCTGAAGCAACCCCAGATCATCACTGATCCTCCACCAAATTTCACAGTGGGTGCAAGACAGTCATCTATGGTCCAATCCTTATGGTCTTTGGCAAACTTCAGCCTGGCTCTCCTTTGTTTCTCAATGATGAAAGGCTTTTTGCTACCTTTACATGACTTGAGCCCTGTCTCTAGGAGCCTGTTATGAACTGTTCTTGCCGTGCACTTCACCCCAGCTGCCTTTTGCCATTCCTTTTGTAGGACACTTGATGTCATCCTGCAGTTGCTCAGTGACATTCGAATAAGATGACAGTCATCCTGGTCAGTGTAGAGTCATTCTCACCCCCTGCCGGTCTGTAGCTTTGTTGTCTCCAATGTCTGATGCTTGACCTTGTTGTACTGAACTGCAGCCTTAGAAATTTTAAACATGGAGGCAACATGACACTCACTGTATCCCTCTGCTGTTAAAGCCAGAATTGAACCCTTATTTCCTCACTCAAGACTTATCTTTTCAACTCCTTGGCATGGTTAAAACTTCCTTTTTAGCATGTGTTTAAAGTTCTGTGTTTATCCATGCTGATTTCCTTAAATGCTTCCTATTCTTTCCTCTTTTCGTAATTGTTATCAATTGTTCTTTGAGAATCTCATTTTTCAAAATTTCCCATCCTTCCTGGACATTTTTGTCCTTAACAATATCCAGCCATTGGATCCCTCTGATTCTCTTTCTGAGTCCCTTAAAATCTGCCTTTCTGAAATCTAACCTTGAAGTTTGAATCTTCACAGGTCTTCCGCTAGTTATCCAAAATTCTAAAATAGCATGGCCGCTACCTCCTAAGGTCCCAGCCACTCTTACCTCTTCAACATGTTTGTAAGGATTAGATCCAAGGTAGCAGATCCCCTTGTTTTCCCCCCTACCTTTTGGAAGATAAAGTTGTCAGCAAGAGAGGATAAGAATTTGCTTGACCTGTTAGTTTTGCCTGAGAGAGATTCCCAACAAATATCTGGATAGTTGAAATCTCCCATGCCCACTATGTCATATTTTTTTGAAGAACTTTGCCATTTGATGCATAACGAGTTCATCCATATATTCAGCTTGCACAGGCGGCCTGTAGTAAATGCCTACAATGGTGTCCTTTCCGCTGTTCTCTCCTTGTATTCTTACCCAAACAGTTTCCACAGAACTCCCAGTCTCTGAAGCTTCAATCTCTGTGCAGACATACGTGTCTCTAACATACAATGCGACACCTCCTCCTCGTTTTTCAAGTCTGTTTCTTGCAAATAATTTGTATTCTTCTAACTTTGTATTCCAATCATGTGTATCGTTCCACCAAGTTTCAGTGATTCCAATGACATCGTATTTCTTTTCCTGCGTTAGTTTTTCCAGTTCTCCTTGTTTGTTGCCAATGATTTGTGCATTTGTATAAAAACATTTTAGTTTGTGATTGATTTCTCTTTCTCCAATATTATTTAGATTTTTTTTGTCTTTGTTTTTCCTTTCCACTTCTAATAGCATAATAATAATAACTTCTAATAATCAATGGCATTCCTGAATTGTTGTGCACATGTTGCGGATATTTCCATCCTTATTTCCACAGCATGTCAATGCTTTTTGCAGTTCTGCAGCATTTCTACACCCATTGACTTCCATTGAGTCTGTCAAATCTGCAGCAAAACCGCAGGAGTAAAAAGGTTTGCAGATTTGCTGCGGATATGGTGCCAAAAACACTGCAGAAAAATAAATTATGTCACAAGGAGGAAGAGTGTGTGGGCGGAGAATATGTGTGTGTGTGCGCGGAGAATATGTGTTAGCAGAGAATATGTGCGTGTCTGTCTGTGGGTGCCTGTGTGTGCGGGTGTCTGCGTGTGTGTGTGGCTGTGTGCGGGTGTCTGCGTGTGTATGCAGTTGTCTGCGGCTATGTGCAATAACACTACTGCCTGTACTGTTGGTCATAGCGCTGCGGGATTATGCTGTCACATGTCAGCATGACCCCGCAGCTGTGACTGTCACCTGTGGTAACGCTACCACCGCTACTGTTGGTAACAGCGCTGTGGGATCATGCTGGCAGATGTCAGTGTGATTCCGCATCTGACTGTGACCCGCAGCAGTGACCTGCAGTAAAAAAAAGCAGGCATGGGCTGATGACACTACTGCTCCTATTGGGCTATGTCTGCTGTCACTGATAACAGTAACAGCAGGTGCCGCTGATGGGAGAGTAGTATCATCTGCCACCTGTGCTCACAGTAAAAAAAAAAAAAAAAAAGTAAAATTACATACATATTCACGTAAAAATAAAAACCATTTAATACTCACCTCACACCAAATCCCTGATGCCCTCATCTACTAGAAATAATGTAAAATAATAAACCAACATATACTCCCTGTCCACTGTAGTCCAGGTAATCCAGATTGTCCCACGGCGATCTCACATGTATATCAGTCATATCGGGAGATGTGACCACTCTAACCAGCCTCCGGTGATTATGGGAGGGATAACCTCCTGTCAGGGTATCACTGCACTGCCGTGAGAGTTCACCGGAGTAAATCAGCTGATCAGTTCTGGTGCTCTCATTCAAGGCATCGCTGCATGAGAAAGTTCTCACACAGCAAAAGTGCAATGAAAGCACCGGAGCTGATGAACTCCAGTGAACTCTCACAGCAGTGCAATGATACAATGAGGGATTACCTCCTGTCAGTGTATCGCCGGAGGCTGAGTACAGCGGTCACATCTCTCCATGTGACTATTCTACACGTGAGATCGTCGTGGAACACTCGGTAAATGGACTATGGTAGACAAGGCGTATTATATGTTGGTTTATTATTTTATTTTTGTTGCAGAAGTGGGCGTCGGGGATTAGGCATTCAGTAAGTATGGTAAATTTAGATTCAATAAAGGAGTCTGTGTGATTCTTTCAAATAAATGACTTTATTCAGGCTGTGTGTTTATTTACAATATAACTATAGGATTAGTAATGGATAGGTGTCTTATAGACGCCTCTCTATAACTAAGCCGTGGGTTTGATGTCACCTGACAATACAAAGGTGACATAAAACCCACAAATATGAACCCCCACTTGTAACTGCTACAGGGTAAGTGGGAAGAGCGTGACTATGTGCCAGAATTGGTGCATCGATAAGATGAGCCATTTCTGGGGTTGCTGAGAGCTGATGTTTTTAGCCTGATGGGGTGCCAATATCTATGGCCCCTTCCCAGGCTCTTAATATCAGCCTGCAGCTGTCTGCCTAGCCTTTGCTAGTTTGAATTTACAGGCGGGACCCCATGTAAATTTTTTTTCTGGGGCTCCCCAGCAAACTAGCCATTAAAGGCTAAGCAAATATCTGTGAGCTGATATTAATAGCCTGGGAACCTTTATGGCTATTGGCTCATTCCCAGAATATTAACCTCAGTCCTCAGCCCTGGGCTTTCCCTCTGCTGGTTATGAAAATTACAAAAGAAGCCCACGCAATTTTTAAAAAAAAATATTTTGAAAAATAAACAGATACTGCATTCCATGCAAATTTCGTGTGTGTGTCTACTTAGTAACTCTTTTTGTACCATTTTATTGATGAGGGTATTTGGTGGTTGACACCTGTTCATTACTAAACCTAGGGCTTGGTATTACACACATTATATTATTTATATATATATATATATATATATATATACACACATACACATACACACACACACTGTATATATACTATATTTATTTTTTCACTTATATTTGTTTTTTGTGTGTAAACATTATATTTGAACATGGTGTGTAATGATATTATGGTTATCAATGGGAAATGAAAAAGAAGAGGTTGAACCAGTGACATCACAATTTTTTTTTAAATATATCTTTATTTAGCTTACAAAAACGCATACAAATCCGCATGAAAATCCACATCAAAACCACATCAAAACCATGCAGAATTTCAATTGTGTTTTCTGCCAAAATGCCAAGAGAGGCATAAACCACACAGAAATTTCCGCAAGCAAATCCACAATGTGCGCACATAGTCTAATTTTCCTGAAAAAGGAGTCATTACAAACCCAAACTGTGTAAACACTTCAGTTAAGATACTTTATTCATTAAGATGACTGTATTTAGAGTAGCAATTGTCACCCCGATTTCCTCATCTTGATTAGGAATATGTATAATTTTTAGCACTTTTATACCTTGTCATTTTGTTGTAATCTATAGTCATTTAGGTCTAGATATTTGCCAGCCACATACCAAGTATGGTTCAGCTGCTCGGGATTAGCACGGTTACCAAATGTCATCATTCTCACATTATTAATTAGAACATTTAGAAGAGAAGAAAGCTATTATTAAAAGTAACAAGGGTATTGCTTATTGCTTTATAACAAATATGAATTTAGAGAACCTCACCTGGTCCACGCCTGCTGATATCGCTATCATAGCCTTCAATGAATTCTCCAGGACAACTCTCTGTAGCACTTACAGCACCTCGATCACTGGCAAGACTAGTCAGACTACCTGATAAACCACTGGAGAGCATTCCACCAAAATGTTTCTTTTGATTATCAATTGTAGGTAGAGTGGGCTCTGTACTTGAAACTAACAAGAGAAAAGACAGATAAATGTTTGTACATACAGTTCTCATTATAAATGAGTACACCCCTTTGAAAAATAAGATTGTAATCAATACCTGTCTGAACCTAAAACAATTTCCAAAATTTTGAAAAGGTTGAGTTTCTTACATTTTTTCAACTCAAAACAAGACTATAAAATAACTTTCATTACAAAATCTTCAGTTTTACTCAAATTAGTTTAAGCGAAAATCAATGCACCCACCCCACATGAAAAACTACTATATCTAGTGTTTTGTATGGCCCCCATGATTTTTATGAACAGCACCAAGTCCTCTAGGCATGGAATAAACAAGATGGCAACATATTACAACATTTTTCTCCATTCTTCAAGAATGACATCTTTAGATACTGGATGGAGATTGATGCTCAACTTGTCTCTTCAGAAATCCTCATACATGTTCGAATGGGCTCAGACCAGGAGACATACTTGGCCACTGAAATAATTTCACCCTGTTCTTAAAAAAATGCAACAGTGGCCTTAGATGTTTATTTTTTATCATTGTCATGTTGTAAAATCAAGTCCTATCAGTTTAAATAAACACAGCTGGACTACAATGACGGAGTAGAACCATCACAAAGAGGATTACACGGAAATGAAAAGCATTTGACTTAATATGAGAGTCTGAGCAAAGGGTCTGAATACTAATGACTATGTGATATATCAGTTTATCTTTTTTAATAAATTTGCAAAACTGTCTACATTTCTGTTTTTTTTCAGTCAAGATGTGGTGCAGAGTGTAAATTAATGAAAAAAATGAACTTTTTTGAATTTACCAAATGGCTGCAATGAAACAGAGTGAAAAATTTAAAGGGGTCTGAATACTTTCCGTACTCACTGAATGTTGTTTCTGGCTGAAGTAGGATACACATGCTATGGTCATGATATCCATTGTCTGGAGGAACATAGGCTGTGATTGCAGTCTATTATGGTGGGTGATACCAAAAGCTGTGAGCCATCAAAAAGTTGGTAGACATGGGGTATCACCTGGTCCGGAGGCAGTGGAACTACTGATCCCGAGTTGGGATCTTGTGGACTAAGGGCATTGTATTTTGGCCATCTGCCTGGATTTCTGCATGACCGTAGACAGAAGAAATAAAACCAACTGCATAATTTACCCGCCTACTTGATTATTACATCGCACAACTTCAGATCTTCACAATATGTACTCATTTATGCTGACCACTCTATATACACACAAAAAGTAGATTTTAATCCTTATTATAGACACAGTATATATGGATGTCCCTAATCAAAAGTTTTCAAGGGATTATCCAGAAATAGAAAAACAGGATTCCTTTTTCCCCCAAAATTACATCACACCTGTCCCATTCAGGTTTTGTGTGGTATTACTGACACCAATGGTCAGGTGTGGCACTACACACCACTATAATAACAATATCACTATAAGTCCCCATACAGCAAGAGCTACTGGAACATCTAGATATAGGTTTGTAACTTGCAATTATAACTTACCAGAATCAATTCTATTTTTTCTGTACTTCTCATTTTTGGAATCAAGTGAAGTTTTCTCATCCAAACTTGAAGAACTTAAATCAGAGTCACTTTCACTGTCACTTGTAGCCACTGAAAAACAAAACAGCATTTCATGGTTCCAGTTATACTACTCACAAGTCTAACTGTTCTGCAATAAACAATTATCAGAAAAATCATTCAGTAAATGTTCTTATGTTTTCCCCTGAGCAGCCAAATTCTCACTATAGTGATTGAGGAGATTGACAGTAAAAAAACTCTGTGTTCACAATATTGGTTACTATTTTTAAATGACCTTTCTTTAGCAACTGATACCTAGGCTCTTTCATGGAGATTCCTCAATATTCTAGTGATTCATCATTTATTGTGCAGGAAAAATACCCTTTAAAGGGGCTGCACACTACACGGACCACCCCTTCTTAAGTGCTATATTCCCTCTGTATTACTGCTAATGGTTGCATAGTCAATGAGATGTATATATCACAGAGATGGCTTGCCTCTGTGATGTAACCCGGAGAATTTTTTCTAGTGCATGAAAGCACTAAGAGGTTTGTTTGTTGCACCTGGAACCGGGTTGCGGGTAGCTATGAGAGATGGGCTACCCACATGCCTCACCTCTGGGTGTGGTTTCAGCCTATTTAATGGAGGCTGTTGTTTGTCAGATAGTCTATGTGTTGGGAGGGAGAAGACCTCCTGTGTTTGGCTCCAGACCGAGCCAGAGTACTGGACACTACCCAAGCCTGTGCGCCGACAGGCCTGGAGGAGCAGAGCCCTGCTATGGACATTTATATTTTCTTTGCCTAATCTAAAGGCTGTTTGTTTTCTGTTTTTGCTTCTGGGGGGTTATGAAGGAATAAACACACATGAACTTTTAAAGGAATGAGACTCCTGTTTTCCTCCCGTCGCACCCAAGTGAGTGAAACCCCTACACCCAGGAGGATAACTACGGAGGTCACAGGGGTCGCAGTTGTGACGTGGCTCGGAGTGCTTAGGGGACCGTCCAGGCAGAAGTGTATCTCGGGGGTACAGCCAAGGCCCGTGCCCTGGGCCCAGCCGGCTGGGGGCCACAGTCAGGCCACCTAATGCGGCGGTCCACAGTGTCTCCCCTGGTGGCTACATTCTACTGCTCTCTGAACTGGGAATCTGCAGATTTCTGTGCCAGTTGTCAAACTGACAGCCGGCACAAAGAAGATGCAGTGCGCCGCTCCCAATGATCAATTGTACTTTCATCTTACAGACACGAGTAAAATTGGAACTATTACCGCCGGCCAGGTCAGAGCGACACCAGCCGTGTGATCATGTCATGTGATCACATTGTGATGTTACTTACCGGCGCTGCAGAGATGCAGATGGGTGGTAAGTGCTCCAGTGGAGCTGAAGACACAGAAGATTAGGTGCATGGGGGTGGAGATTTAAAGTGTGTGTGGAGATTTTTGGGGGGGAGATTTGGAGTGGGGATGGAGGGATTTATTGTGTATGTGGAGATTTGGAGGGGGATGTGTTATGGACTGTCGGAACGCACCTAATTAAATAAACATAGAGACTAGGTGCGTTCACAGTCCGGGGTCCACCATGCAGAGGTGTTAACTGCTGCTAGGCAATAATGGACAGTGTATGGCAAAGGATAGCAGAACTCACGCAGGTTAAAGTCACCCAGTGTGTACTGAGGCAAACTCTGTTACTTCACAGAGAGTGCCCTGAATGGTGTAAGAACCATAACCTGTACAGCCTCACAGACTACTGCTAGGAGAGTGTTAGTGTGACGTCACAGGATGCTGCCCCAAGACATGAGGTCAGCGCCCCTCTAGACCCACTCATGCATGGAACCGCTACTGCGGTGCCAGGGGTATATCCTTAAGGTACGCTGTACCCTGTTAACTGTCACAGGGTGCAGCAGACAGTTGCTTACCGCACAGAGTATGTACAGTGCCGCACTGGCAGATGCCACTAACCAGCCTCAGCCTAGAGCTGGAAAGCACACTAATTGCGCACGGGGCCACTCTGATGGACGCTGTGGTAATGCGGTACTGACGTGCCGTGTGTTGAATGGCGCCCTCAGGCGCAAATATGTCTATGGAGCTTAGAGCACTGTGGCGCCAGTACTGTGCTGACTCAAAGAACCTAAACCCTACCAACATGCGTATCAAAGGGAGGGGAAATATAGTAAGTCATTCACCAGTCTCAGACATCCATCATCAAACACACCATTTCAGCAATCAGTCTCTATATAAGCACATGGCCGGGCGGCCATGTGAACCTTTTATAGCTGTAACCTTCCGGAACCTTCCTGGTGGCCCAATTGGAGCAGCAACAGGACCTGAGCACGTGACCTCCGACCTCCAATGAGAAGTTGTCCCACGGGCACGATCAGTAGGGGAAAAGCAGGACTTAGTCCCAGGAGCGTCTGTTTTCTGCTGTCTCACCCATGATACAAAAGTAGAGCCAGAAGGTGTAACTAGATGCCTAGCATTAGCCTGGGCAAGGCGCTGGGGCCGACATCTCTGCTGAGCAGCCTGCTCTCCAGCTGGAGAGGAATGGGAGACCGCAGAAGGCAAGGCTCGCATTCCCTCCTGTGCAGAGGCAGGAACCCGACACCTAACATTACCCCCCCAGGGCCCCCTTCCCCCTGAGCCTTGCTACGCTCAAAGGCCGCAGTGAATAGTGGAGCGCGAATGTTCTCCACCGGCTCCCAAATCCGATCCTCTGGGCCATGACCCCTCCAATCCACCAGATAATACTTTTTTCCACGTACCACCCTGCTGACCACAATGGCATTCACGTCAAACTCGTCCAAGGACATGCTTGATGTCCCGGCAGATGACTCGGAAAACCAGGACATGTGAACGGTCTTCAGTAGGGAAACGTGGAAGGTATCAGTGATACCCAGGCGTGAGGGAAGGGCCAGCCGGTAGACCACAGAGTTAACCTGTTCGAGGACCTTGAAAGGACCAATGTAGCGAGATGTGAACTTAGTGGACTCGACCCGCAGCCTGATGTTATGGGCGGAGAGCGATACTAAGTCACCAGGGGAGAATGTCGGAGCGGGGCGCCAGTGTGCATCGGCGGAGACACTCATTTTCTCCTTGGAGGCCCAGATGGCATCCTGAGTGCTGTCCTAAATGTCACGTGCCTCCACCGCCCAGTCTGACACCATAGAATCGGTGGAAGACATGGGCATGGGAACAGGGACATGTGGATGCTGGACGTAATTAACCCCTTTCTGCCATATGACGTACTATCACATCCATGTGCCCTGGGACTTAAGTCCCAGGGATGGGATAGTACATCATAGCGATTGGCGGCGCCCACGTAGTGAGCGCCACTGATCGCGGCCGGGCGTCAGCTGATTATCACAGCTGACACCCGGCACTATGTGTCAGGGGCAGTCACAGACCGCCCCCAACACGTTAACCCCTGGCACACTGCGTACCGGGGGTTTAGGGAAGCATCAGGAGTGAGGGGGCTCCCTCCGTGCTTCCCTGAGACCCACACAGTAGCGCAATGTGCAGCGCTGCTGCAGGGGTCTCCTTCCCTGCAGGTCCCCAAATCCAAAATGGCGGCGGGGACCTTCGGGGACCTGCAGGGAGCCGGCTTCCTCAGTGCCTGCAAAGCGCACGCACGAGGAAGCAGCACTGCCTGTGACAGTTCGCTGATCTGTCACAGCGATCTGTGATGTGACAGATCAGCGATCTGTCACATGACAGTTATGTCCCCCCTGGGACATTGTAATAGAGTTAAAAAAAAAGTGTAAAAATAATTTATAAAAAAAATAATTTATAAAAAAAAAAAAAATCGCTAAATAAAATTTAAAAAAAAAAGACAAATATTCCCTAATAAATTCATTTTTTGGAAATAAAAATTAAAACACTATAAAAGTACACATATTTGGTATCGTCGCGTCCATGACGACCCGCCCTATAAAACTGTCCCATTAGTTAACCCCCTTAGTGAACCCCTTAAAAAATAAAATTAAAAAACAAACCAAAAAATAAAGCTTTATCATCATACCGCCGAACAAACAGTGCAATAACGTGTGATCAAAAAGACAGATAAAGGGGGCGTGGCCTGCTTGCTAATGGCACCGGTCACTTAGCTGCTGAGCTCCAGCCACTTCGACTCCTAACCGGCTCACTGCGGCTCGCCAGCGGCACCAGTCTCTCTGCACACGGGGGGGGAGGTGCTGCGGAGGTATCCAGGATCGTGGCATGCCAAGGGGAAAATCCCAGAAGAAGCCGTCCCCGGCGAAAGTTACAGACTTCTTCTCCAGCACGGGGCGAGGGAAAATGGCGGCGGCATCCTCCTCCGCAGCTTCCTCACGCTCATCCAGGAGGGGATCCACAGCGGGCCCAGACTTGGACACAGACGCTGCAGATATACCGCTTACCAAAGGTACAATGCAGAAACTGCTCAGTGCCCTCCACTCATCACTGCAGCAGGATTGGAAAGATATGGTGGCTGAGCTGAGGGGAGATATCACTGCCATAGGCAGCCGCACAGCACATATTGAATCTAAAATGGGGGAGCTGACAAAGTCACACAATAGCCTCATTGATGCCTATGCAGCACTGGAGGACCAAGTGCAAAAGCTCCATACCAAGGTCTTGGATTTGGAGGACAGGTCCCGCCGAAATAATATAAGAATCAGAGGAATTCCAGAGGCCATACCAGACAAGGGGCTGCAGAGTTTTCTAGGCTCCTTGCTGCAGGAGCTGCTCCCAGACCTGACTGCAACTGATTTCCTGGTGGACAGAATACACAGAGTCCCTAAGCCTAAATCCCTCAGTGCTGATGTCCCTCGAGACACTTTAGCTCGCCTGCACTTTTACAAGACCAAAGAAGCCCTGCTGCAAGCCCTGAGAAAGAGACCCCCTCTGTCTGAGCAATTCCGGCACCTGTCCATTTTTCCAGATCTGTCTGCAGGAACCCTGGCAAAAAGGAGGGCATTTGCTCCTTATACCAAAATTCTCAGGGATGAAGCTATATCCTATAGATGGGGTTTCCCTGTAAAGATCCTGCTTTTCCGAGCAGGAAATACCCATGCCTGCCATTCCCCACAGCAGTTGGCAAAGCTCCTATCCTCATGGAACTTGGCAAACCTCCCGGCCAGATCCCCAAGAGCTACAGGATCATCCCAACAGGATAAAGTGAATGAAGATTGGTCCGTCGCGTGAGTTATGTGATATGTTTGAGTCGCGGCTGAGACTTAGTTGCTACTTTTAAGGTCCGCTGGTTCTGTGCAACCGGGACCCTGAACCCCCATGGCGGTAAATTTCCACCATACCGCAGGCCCCTTTTTTGGGCTTTTTTCTTTGTGGACTGATGCTCCCTACATCAGTAATGTTAGTGATGTCAATATTGTTAGTGTTATCTCTTTCCTGCCTAACCTTCCTTTTCCCCCTGCAGCTCTAGGCAAGAGACTTTTTTTTTTTCATGTACAATGGTACTGAACTGTATGTCTATAAATGTTAGGGGTCTGAACTCACCAGCCAAGAGATCCATGTTTTGGCAGGAAGTGGTTAAATCCAAATGTGATGTAATATGTGGTCAGGAGTCTCATCTCCTCCAAGGGGACTCGCACAGGTTAAATAATGCTAAATTTCCTTTCCTACTGCTGGCTTGTGGGAAAAAAAAAAGGCTGGAGTATTCATTTGTGTAAAAAATACTGTTGCGTTCACACTACATTCACAACATTTAGACCCTGACGGTAGATACGCCATTATTAATTGCTCCATAAATGGATCTAAGTATACTATCGCAACCGTTTACGCCCCCAACTCTGGTCAGATCAGCTTTTTGCGGAGGTTTCTTTCCAAGCTTTCATCCGTTAAAGAGGGTAAGCAAATAATCTGCGGGGATTTTAATATGGTAATGTCCAGCACTCTGGATTGCTCCAATACTGCTGTGGGGAGGAAGGAGATGAGCACAATAATTTCAGAAAGGCATCTCCATGATATATGGAGATGCCAACATGCAAATGAGAGGGACTACACATTCTTCTCGCCTCGGTTCACCTCTTACAGCAGATTGGACTACTTTCTGGTTGATAGCTCACTTATTATGGATTGCTCAGATTCAAAAATTGGACTTATAGCTTGGTCGGACCACGCCCCCATATACCTGACAGTTCAGGAGCAAAACCGCCCGCCTCTTTTTACCCGGTGGCGTATGAATGACTCCCTCCTAGCCTGTAGACAAATCTCTGAGGAGTTGCAGGCCGACCTCGCAGAGTTTTTTAACTTTAATGACAACAAGGAGGTGACAGAGGAAACGCTATGGTCTGCACACAAGGCCTATATTAGGGGGTCATTCATCAAAATTGCCACTAGGGAGAAGAGGAGGCGTCAGGCAACTTTCAAAGCTCTACTGTCCCACATAGTACTTTTGGAAGCCCACAATAAATCTGCCCCAAACTTGTCGACATCTGACAAACTCAGGAAACTAAGAACACAGCTCCGCCAAGTGTTGATGGCAGACTATGAGAAAAACTTAAGGTCCCTCAAACAGCGGTACTATATGATGGGTGACAGGGCGGGTGCCTTACTAGCCAGGAGGGTTAAAAAACGAGAAATGCAAAATAAAATTGAATACCTCGTGACGGGTTCTAATGCCACAATACGCAACCCAACGGAAATAGCCAACGCATTCGCTGACTTTTACCAGTCTCTCTACAACCTTAAAAATGACCCCACTGCCCCAAAGCCTACCCAAACGGCAATTAATTCCTTCTTAAACAATATTAATCTTCCTCGGTTATCTGCAGTACAGCTGGAGCAACTAAATTCCCCTTTTTCTCTGGAGGAGGTTCGCCAGGCGGTGACCACAGCCAAAAGAAATTCAGCTCCAGGCCCAGACGGCCTCACTAACTCCTATTATAGGCAATTCACTGAAACCCTGTCTCCTTTCCTCCTGAGACTTTTCTCCTCTTGGCGAGCCACAGCAGATATTTCACCAAATAATCTAGAGGCCATTATGGCTACCCTGCCAAAACCTGGAAAAACCCCTATTTCACCAGGAAACTTCAGGCCAATATCCCTCCTAAACTGCGACTTAAAATTGTATGCCAAAATAATCTCAGCTAGAATACATAAAGTTCTTCCATCACTGATTTCCCCGGATCAAGTGGGGTTTGTGGCGGGGAGGCAGGCGAAAGATGGGACGAGACGTATGCTGGATCTGATTGCGGTGGCTGAGGGGAGGAAAATCCCCAGTGTATTCCTGTCCCTGGACGCAGAGAAGGCGTTCGACAGGGTGCACTGGGGATATCTGAAATCTGTTCTGGCCAAGTTTGGTTTCAAAGGCCCCATACTTAATGCCATAATGGCGCTGTACTCTAACCCTAACGCCAAAGTTCTGGCATCCGGATTTATATCTCGGAGTTTTGAATTAACCAATGGGACACGCCAGGGGTGTCCGCTCTCCCCTATCATCTATGCCCTTGCTATAGAGCCTCTGGCGCAGACTATCCGTGAATGCCCTCGGATCTCGGGGATTCGAGTGGGGAGTATAAATCATGTGATCAGTCTATATGCAGATGATGTGATTTTATCTTGCACTAATGTAGAGGTGTCCCTACAACACGTAATGGAAATCCTGTCCTCCTTCGCTCAAGTCTCGTATTACAAGCTTAATATTACCAAGTCCTTAATTTTTCCGCTCTTCTTGCCAGCCTCTACCAGAGCCACTCTTTCTCATCTTTACCCTTTCAAATGGGAAGATGAGGGAATCCCCTACCTGGGTATTATACTGGCCCCGCTACACTCCGTGATCCGGAAAAATCTGCTGACCCTGCACACCTCACTGGATAAAGAACTTACTCGCCTTTCTCTTCTCCCGCTCTCTTGGGTGGCGAGAATGCAGACTTTTAAAATGATCTGTCTCCCAAAAATTATCTACTTACTTCGGTGCCTGCCCCTAACAATTCCGCAACGGTATCTCACCAAAATTCATTCGCTAATGAGTAAATTTATATGGGCTGGGAAAAAACCTAGAATAGCCCTGAGATGTATGCATGCCCCGTTCAGTGGTGGAGGAAAGGGTATTCCTAATATTCTAACATATCACAGAGCTGCTATCCTGGAACCGGCTCGAGATTGGTGGAAGAATGATTCAGACTTGAGATGGTTACAGATTGAGTACACCTGGGCACAGGCCCACTCCCCTAAACAATTCATAGACTCCCTGCTCCTAACCCCTTCGCCCCCCGGCGATCTTCTACCCACCACAGCAGCTCTAAAGAAAGCTTGGTCCTTATGGAGCAAGCCAGTGTCACAGGCTCTAGGTCCCAGCCTTCCCCTTAGATCGCTGGAAGCCTTCATTCCGAATTTGAATCTTGCCGCCTGGACACGTGGAGGTCCAATTACCCTAGCAGATCTCTATAGAGAAGGCGCCCTACTCCCGTACTCAGAAATGTGTGTTAAATTTAACCTCCCCCGACACAGTTTATTCCAGTTTTTTCAAATACGTCACTTCCTTCAGTCCGCTCCTCACCTACCGGTTCCCACAACAGCCGACCACGCCGCAATTAAAAAATTCTTTCAAAATAGCAAAATTAAAGGCCTTTCATACATCCATAACCTGCTAAACTCCCCGGAACCGGACAAACAATTGCCGTATATGCTCAAATGGGAAAAAGATCTAGCCTCTCAGCTTCCGTCGCAAGAATGGTTCGCGGCCTCAAAATGGATCCATAAATTCTCTTCATGTCTCAATCACATAGAGCAATTAAAAAAGGTTCATCTGCGGTGGTACAACTCCCCTACTAAACTGGCTTCTTTTTCCCCACATATGTCACCTTTGTGCTGGAGGGGCTGCAACCACAGGGGCACCTTGTGTCATATGTGGTGGTTTTGCCCTAAGTTATCTAACTTCTGGCAGGAGGTGTTCAATCTAATCCATGAGGTTACTAGTCTCCGTCTTTCCCCAAACCCAACCTTAGCGGTGCTACACATTGGCCTAGATGGGATCCCGGATCTTTTAAAAAACATCATTTCTCACATTCTCATAGCCGGCAGGTACTGTGTGACATACAAGTGGAGGTCGGTGTGCCCCCCTACAAAAACAGAACTAATTGAGAGGATCAACCTACACTGGCTATACGAAACCAACTTGACCCCCAATCTAGAGAAGAGAACGGTGAGACTTAAACAATGGCATCCATGGGCCACTTCCCTTTATGCAACGGCCCTCCCCCAGATACAGACACCTACACCATAAATAAATTGATTGTGCCTAAGAATGCCATGCATGTAGAGCTGCTTCCCTTCCCCCTCCCCCCCCCCTCTCCCCGCTCCTATGTTCAAGTTGTTGTTGGAAGGGGTATTTAATGTCCCAGATTGATATCCTAATAATTGCTCGAGGTTATTCCACCTCTTGCTACTCATTGCTCCTGTTCTTGATGTTTTTGTATGAGAAGTTTGTATTTTTTCTGAAAACTCAATAAAACCTTTATGATTAAAAAAAAAGACAGATAAAAATAACCATGGTACCACTGAAAATGTCATCTTGTCCCGCAAAAAACAAGCCACCATACAGCGTCATCAGCGAAAAAATTAAAAAGTTATAGCTCACAGAATAAAGAGATGTAAAAATTATTATTTTTTATATAAAATTGTTTTCATTGCATAAAAGCGCCAAAACATAAAAAAAGACATAAGTGAAGTATTGCTGTAACCGTACTGACCCGAAGAATAAAACCGCCTTATCAATTTTTAACGGTGTAAACGCACCCCCCAAAAGAAATTCTTGAAATGCTGGTTTTTCTTCATTCTGTGTCGGAAAAATTGGAATAAAAAGCGATCAAAAAAATGGCACGTGCCCAAAAATGGTACCAATAAAAACGGCAACTCGTCCCACAAAAAACAAGAAAAATTATAGCTCTCAAAATGTGGTGATGGCAAAAACTATTTTTACAATAAAAAGCGTCTTTTAGTATGTGACAGCTGCCCAATATAAAAACCAGCTATAAATAGTAAATCAAACCTCCCTTTATCACCCCATTAGTTAGGGAAAAATAATAAAATTAAAAAAATGTATTTATTTCCATTTTCCTATTAGGGTTAGGGCTAGGGTTAGGGTTAGGGCTGAGATTAGGGTTAGCGGTGTGTTGGGGTTAAGGTTGGAGTTAGAATTGGGGGGTTTCCACTGTTTGGGCACATCAGGTGCTCTCCAAATGCAACATGGCGTCTGATCTCAATTCCAGCCAATTCTGCGTTGAAAAAGTCAAATGGTGCTCCTTCCCTTCCAAGCTCTGCTATGCGCCCAAACAGTGTTTTACCCCCACATATGGGGTATCAGCCTACTCAGGACAAATTGCAAAACAACTTTTGGGGTCCAATTTCTCCTCTTACCCTTAGGAAAATAAAAAATTGGGGGCCAAAATATCATTTTTGTGGAAAAAAATATTTTTTTATTTTCACGCCCGGGCATTATAAACTTCTGTGAAGCACTTGGGGGTTCAAAGTGCTCACCACACATCTAGATAAGTTCCGTGAGGGGTCTAGTTTCCAAAATGGGGTCACTTGTGGGGAGTTTCAACAGTTTAGGCACATCAGAGGCTCTCCAAATGCGACATGACACCCGCAGACTATTCCATCAAAGTCTGCATTCCAAAACGTCACTACTTCCCTCCCGAGCCCCGACGTGTCCCCATACAGTAGTTTTCTCCCACATATGGGGTGTCAGCGTACTCAGGACAAATTGGGCATCAAATTTTTTTGTGTCCAATTTCTCCTGTTACGCTTGGGAAAATAAAAAAAATTGGGGACTAAAAGATCATGTTTGTGGAAAAAATATGATTTTTTTATTTTCACGCCCGGGCATTATAAACTTCTGTGAAGCACTGGGGGGTTCAAAATGCTCACCACACATCTAGATAAATTCCTTAGGGGGTCTAGTTTCCAAAATGGGGTCACTTGTGGGGGGATTCCACTTTTTAGGTACATCAGGGGCTCTCCAAAGACAACATGACACCCGCAGACCATTCCATCAAAGTCTGCATTCCAAAACATCACTACTTCCCTTCCGAGCCCTGACGTGTGCCCATACAGTAGTTTTCTCCCACATATGGTAAATCAGCGTACTCAGGACAAATTGGACAACAACTTTTGGGGTCCAATTTCTCCTGTTACCATTTGGAAAATAAAAAAAATGGAGACTAAAAGATCATGTTTGTGGAAAAAATATGATTTTTTTATTTTCACTCACAGGCGTTATAAACTTCTGTGAAGACCTTGGGGGTTCAAAGTGCTCACCAAACATCTAGATAAGTTCCTTGGGGGGTCTAGTTTCCAAAATGGTGTCATTTGTGGGGGCTTTCCACTGTTTAGGTACATCATGGGCTTTCCAAACGCGGCATGGCGTCAAATCCCAATTCCAGCAAAAAAGTCAAATGGAGCTGCTTCCGTTCCGAGCTCTGCCATGCGCCCAAATAGTCATTTACACCCACATATGGGGTATCAGTATACTCAGGACAAATTTCACAATAACTTTTAGTGCCCTGTTACCCTTAGGAAAACAAAAATTGGGGGTGAAAAGATTGTTTTTGTGGAAAAAATATGATTTTTTAATTGTACGGCTGTACGTTATAAACTTTTGTGAAGCCCTTGTGGGTTCAAAGTTCTCACCACATATCTAGATAAGTTCCTTGGGGGGTCTAATTTCCAAAATGGGGTTACTTGTGGGGGGTTTCCACTGTTTCGGTGCATCAGGGGCTCGCCAAACGTGACATGGCGTCCAATCTGAATTCCAGCCCATTTTACATTGAAAAGTCAAACGGCGCTCCTTCCCTTCTGAGCTCTGCCATGCACCGAAACAGTGGTTTCCCCCTACATATCAGGTATCAGTGTACTCAGGACAAATTGCACAATAACATTTGCAGTCTAATTTCTCCTGTTACCCTTGGTAAAATAAAACATTGTTCATTTTTTTTTAAACATTCAAAAAATTCCTGTGAAGCACCTAAAGGTTAATAAACTTCTTGAATATGGTTTTGAGCACCTTGAGGGGTGCAGTTTTTAGAATGGTGTCACTTTTGGGTATTTTCTATCATATAGACCCCTCAAAGTGACTTCAAATGTGATGTGGTCCCTAAAAATAAAATGGTGTTGCAAAAATGAGAAATCGCTGGTCAACTTTTATCCCTTATAACTTACTAACAAAAAAAAATTGGGGTTCCAAAATTGTGCTGATGTAAAGTAAACATATGTGAAATGTTATTTATTAAGTTTTTTGTGTGCCATATCTCTGTGATTTAAGGGCATAAAATTTAAAATTTGGAAAATTGCGAAATTTTTAAAATTTTCGCCAAATTTCCATTTTTTTCACAAATAAACGCAAGTTATTTGAATGAAATTTTACCACTAACACGAAGTACAATATGTCACGAGAAAACAATGTCAGAATCACTGGGATCCATGGAAGCGTTTCAGAGTTATTACATCATAAAAGGACAGTGGTCAAAATTGTAAAAATGGGCCCGGTCATGAACATGCAAACCACCCTTGGGGGTTAAGGGGGAATGGGGTCTGACTGGTGGAATTGGCCACAGCGTTGTTCAGCACAAACTCATCCTGCCTTGCTGAGACAAAGTGACGTAGGTATGTGATCAGGGTGTGGTTGGCCCTCTCTACCAACCCGTTCGTCTCGGGATGATAGGCCGAGGAGAGATTCAGCTCAATGCTGAGCAGACTACAGAGTTCTCACCAGTCTCAGACATCCATCATCAAACATACCATTTCAGCAATAAGGGTACCTCCCCTTGAGAAAGCTGTGGCGAAACGCGCGTCGGGGTCGGGCGAAGTGTCTCCCCTCCTTTGTAATCCCGTTATGGGTAAGTGACACTGGCTTTATGTGCACCGGGTTTTTGATCCCGGTATCTATTGATAAGCTTTTTGGAACCGCATTTTTGCTGCTATGGATTGGCACTTAATTTTATGGAGCACCTTTTGTGTCCTGTAGATGGATATATTCCTGTGATAATTAGATAGTGCACTTGGGTGATCTGTTTGCAATAACTTTATACTACCTAGTGGTTTCATTGCCTATTGTCAGCTTTATTGTGTATGGGGGTGACATTTCGCTCTCTGGAATGCTTTTTTTCCTATTTTCACCTCATATATGTACTTACAAATGTCTGATACTTTTTTTTTTAATGTAAGATAATAAAGGTTGTTTTTATCTTTTCCTTACCTTTGTTTGTGGTTGATGGTTACTCCACTTTTTCTTTAAAATTGCATGCTATTGGGAGTACTCCACTATAATTATATTAGTCCTTATGGCTGGTGGGGGAACTACTATTGTTTTTCTTAAACTGATTCCTGGCCACGTATGATAACTATGAAGGTTTTGAATTTTTTCTCAATATCATTTCAGCAATAAGTCTACATATTAGCGCATGGCTGGGCGGCCATGCAAACCTTTTAGTGTATAGCTGCAGCCTTCCGGGACCTTTCTGGAGGCCCAATTGGAGCAGCAACAGGACCTGAGCACATGACCTCCGACCTCCAATGAAAAATGGTCCCACAGGCACGCTCAGTAGGGGAAAAGCAGGACTTAGTCCCAGGAGCGTCTGTTTGCTGCTCATGCATGATACAATAGTAGAGCCAGAACGAGTTACCAGACGCCTAGCATTAGCCTGGGCAAGAAGCTGGGACCGACGTCTCTGCTGAGAAGCCTCCTCTCTGGCTGGAGAGGAATGCGAGACTGCAGAGGGCAAGGCTTGAGTTCTCACCTGTGCAGAGGTAGGAACCCGACACCTAACAGGATGGGGGTGTTTAATGTGTGGGGGAGATTTGGAGTCGGGATGGCGGATTTAATGTGTGTGGGGAGATTTGGAGTTGGGATGGGGAATTTTATGTGTGTGGAGAGATTTGGAATGGGGATGAGGAATTAATGTGTGGGGGGGATTTGGGGGATGGGGGTGTTTAATATGGGGGGGAGATTTGGAGTGGGGATGGGGGATTTAATGTGTATGGGGAGATTTGGAGTGGGTTGGGGGATTTAATGCGTGGGGTGAGATTTGAGGACAAAATGAGGAGCAAAGGGGGAAATGCAGAGCATGTATGAGGAAAAAGTACAGGGGAATGTGGGGCATGTATGAAGAAACAGTACAGGAAACAGTATGGGGGAATGGGTGCAGACAGTATGGGGAGCGAACGGGGGAATGTATGCGGACACAGAATGAGTAGCGATGTGAAAAATTATGTGGAAAGAGTATGGGGAGTAAGGGTGATAGGATGTGTGCAGACACAGTGAGGGATGTATGTGGACACAGTATGAGTAGCGATGCAGTATAGAAAGTGAGGGGGTAAATATATGAGGAGGCAGTATGGTTAACAGGGGGGATGTGAGAGGACAGTATAAGGAAAGAGGCGAATAGTGTGAGGAGACAGTATGGGGGGAGAAAAGTGAGTGGGCACAGAATAGAAACTGAGCAGTGGGGGCATAGCATGGGGAGACAGTGTAAGGGTACAGCCAGGAGGGAACAGTATACCAAGGAGGGGGAGTGTGATGACAGAGTACAGTATAGAGACTGGGCCCTATAGGAAGGACACAGTGTGAGAGGACAGTGTGTAGAGGAGGGCCAGTATGGAAAGGAGAGGTCAGAGTAAAGAGCATGTACCATAAGAGGGACAGTGTGGGGTCATTTTATGCAGACAATATAGTGAGGGGTATTTTTTTATTCAGGAGCATTATAATGACACTTCTATGTTTAAGGGCATCATGTGGAGATTTTCTGCAAAAGAGTGGTGAAGATGCAGGTCTGTAGACGAGCTGTGGATGAGAAAACTCATCACGGGGTCATTACAAGATAAAAAAAGAAGAATGACTCCAGAGACAGTGACATCTATAAGGTACCTGGATGTAAATGTTATATGTGATACTGACTAATTGGGGTTGTCCAGGTTTGTGCTGAGTCTGCAGTCATTCTATGTGACTGCAGACTTCTGAATTCTCACAGTGCTCACTGCACGCTGTCAGGAATCTCTGGTGTTGCTGATTTACATACAGTACATGCAGTCACGTGCTGAGTAGACATGTGTGACCTCAATCAATAAAAATGAACTGATCGAGGCCAGGCACATTTAGTCGGAATGTAGCCAGAAGTATACAAATCACATACTTGTGCTGACATGACTGTCCATAGGCAAGGGAGAATTCTATAAGTGTGCAGTGCAGTCGTGAGAATTCAGAAGCTGCAATGTCAGGATTCAGCTCTGCAGGTTCCAGTAGTCATCACATGGACACTTCACTCATATGCGATTTTCAAAGTTATGGTCCTGTGACGAGCTTCTCTTCCTGCTTCTTTCAGTTTTTCACTTATAATTGAGAGCATTAGGGAGAGCAGCTCGTCAGTACATGAC
Organism: Dendrobates tinctorius; assembly: GCF_039654945.1. Lineage (NCBI taxonomy): Eukaryota > Metazoa > Chordata > Amphibia > Anura > Dendrobatidae > Dendrobates > Dendrobates tinctorius. Next base: position 49,398,207 of record NW_027361675.1, read on the forward strand.
TAAGTGTGCAAATTGCATGTGTGGTAGGGGGGCGCCAAACTGAATTCTTGCCTAAGGTGCTAGAAAACTTAGATACCTCTGCGCCCAGCTCTGGGCATTCATGTCCTCCCTCGCTCCAATTCCAAGCGCACTCCCGGTATTTGAAATGTGTGTATTGTTTCTTCCTGGTATGATGCGTGTCCGTGTCATTTCTGGTCCTGTGCATCGTGGGGTAGTATTGGGTGTACTCGACAACCTCAGAATGTGCAGTGTACATGCTCCGGAGCCGACCAGTACATCCAATACATCCCTACACTGCACAGGACTGGAAATGATGTGCTGCAGCGTCATACCAGGAAGAAATAGCACACAGATTTCATATGCCGAGAATGTGCTTGCAATTGGAGCAAGGGAGAACATGAACGCCCAGAGTGTCTTCTCTTCCGAAGAAATCACTCTAGTCAGCATTGGGACATTAAAGTTATAAAATCATTTTTTCTCAGCGTTTACAGGGCAGTATTAGATCAGACTATACAACATTGCAACAAAGCTATAGTGTGCAAAATGAATAGGAAAAATGTGAATTTGCGAGAAAATATTTTGGCATGGGGGGCCCCATTTGAAAGTTTGCACCGGGGCCCATAACTTTGTAGTTACGCCACTGCCTACACCCCTTCTAAAATAACAACTGAACTCACCTCTGGTATCAGTGCCATTTCAGCAGAGATGGTGTAAGGAGATAGACAAGTGAAAAGAAGCACAAAGTTAATACCTGAGGCTGGTTTCACACTAGCGTCTTATCACGCAGCGCATTGTGCGCTATCAGGTGCACGTGCAATGGTCCCCTATCTTTAAAATGGGGTGCGCAGGGTATGCGAATTTTAGAGTAAACAATGTCTAGACACTGGGTTAAACCACCCCCTACACAAGCAACATTGTTTGAGAGGAGTGAAGATAAAAGAAGGTGTCTGCACGGTCAGGGTACCGTTACACCTAGCGACTCACCAGCGATCCCGACCAGTGATATGACGCGGTCAGAATCGCTGGTGAATAGCTAGGTGGTCGCTAGTGAGCTGCCACTCAGGCAGATCTCACCAGCGACATCGCTGGGGACGAGGATCGCTACTTACCTGTCAGACGAAGCGATCCTGCGTCCTCCCGCCCGGCTCCATGTGTCGCTCGTCGTCACAGCAGGAAGCGCCGCAGGAAGTGACCGACGAGGAATGATCCAGCAGCTTCTCTTGCGAGCAGCGATAACCAGCGGGGGAGCCGGTCGGAGGTAAGTATCACATGCAGCGATATCGCTAGCAATATCGCTGCAACGTCACAAAATCGGTGACTTTACAGCGATATTGCTGGCGATATCGCAGTGTGTAACGGGGGCTTCAGACCGCTCAATCTACAGACTGGAAGAGATAACAGCCTTGAACAAATAAGAGGCACAACTTTGGATACAAGCTGTATCAGCCAAAATGTGAGTATTCTTCAACATAATGTCTGCCTGTCCTTTTAAATTTATTATGTAGTAATGTTTTTTTTTGTTTAAATTCCAGCATGTCTTCTGGATTGGAATATTCTCCATCCCAGCAAGAACTGGCCCAAGCAGATCGTGAGGTGAGGATTTTGCTGCCTTTGGGTAAGTATAGCTACATCTACAAATGTGTAATATTTTTTTTTTCTTTACAGACTTCGTCATCGGACCCGGCAAGTGAGGCGGAACAGCGGGAGCAGCCTACCCAAGTCCTGGCGAGGAGACGTAATGTAAGTATACAGTCTTTCAATGTCCCTTTTTTAAAAAAAAATATTTTTTCTCTTCCTCTCTTTCTATCCTTTTTTCATCTTCTCTCTTGCTTCTTTTATTTCTATTTTTCTATCTTTTTCATTCTCCAAAATTTCCAAGATTCTAATTTTTTTTTCTATGTTCCACAACGGGATGAAGACATTTACTATCCACCTGGTCCAGGCGCGTGTCCTGTTGTGGGACAGCCGTGACCAGTAGTACAAGAACACTGTGGTTACCCGGCAGCTCTGGAATGAGGTGGCCGCAGTGATGATGGATGGCTGGGACAGCGCCTCTCCAGCTTCCACAAAGGCATTTTGTAAGTATTTCCATGCTCTGATATGCCGCATTGACTCTAGTTCCTGATGATACTGGTGTGTTTCTTGCAAGATATGTTCTTGCAGAAAACACACCAGTGTCCTCAGGATCAACAGTGACTGCATTGTGTATTGTAATGCTGTATTGATCATGCTTTTACTCTTGCTGCTGATGATACTGGTGTGTTTCTTGCAAGATATATTTTTGCAGGAAACACACCAATGTCCTCAGGATCAACAGTGACTGCATTGTGTATTGTAATGCTGTATTGGTCATGCTTTTACTCTTGCTGCTGATGATGCTGGTGTGTTTCTTGCAAGATATATTCTTGTAGGAAACACACCAGTGTCCTCAGGGTCAACAGTGACTGCATTGTGTATTGTGATGCTGTATTGATCATGCTTTTACTCTTGCTGCTGATGATACTGGTGTGTTTTTTGCAAGATATATTCTTGCAGGAAACACACCAGTGTCCTCAGGATCAACAGTGACTGCACTGTGTTTTGTAATGCTGCATTGATCATGCTTTTACTCTTGCTGCTGATGATACTGGTGTGCTTTTTGCAAGATATATTCTTGCAGTAAAAACACGAGTGTCCTCAGGATCAACAATGACTGCATTGTGTATTGTAGTGCTGTATTGATCATGCTTTTACTCTTGCTGCTGATGATACTGGTATGTTTCTTGCAAGATATATTCTTGTAGGAAACACACCAGTGTCCTCAGGATCAACAGTGACTGCATTGTGTATTGAATTCTTTTGTGATGCCGCATTGAATGTTTGCCAAGTTCACTCAGGTGTGTGTGATGATACAGATGTTGGCATCAGTGCATTGTATAACGTTTTTTCTTTGTTTTTTCAACAGTGATCAAAGTCCGCCCACGTTGGCGCTCGATGAAGGACCGCTTCAACACTGATGTTTGTGCTGAGGGACAGGTTCACAGTGGTTCAGCGGCAAGGACCAGAACAAAGTACCGCTATCATCGCGAGTTGGTATTCCTAAGACCGGTCCTTGCCACCAGAGCGGAAGTATTACATTTTTTTTAAAACATTTTTAATAACCTGTGGTTTTCTATTCCACAGCTGATGCTTCTTGTAAATGCATAATAGTAATGTTTTTCTTTCCACAGCACCTGGAGCAGCACCCTGCAACCTGTCCCTGGAGCGGTCCTTCATCGATCGACCTCGGACCCATCCCAGCCATCCGACAACCAGGAAGCATCTTGCGGGTCAGCAACACGGACAGCTGGTGACCAGGAAGCTGGTCAATCAGGTGTTCTCCTGTCCCAGGTCTCTGCCACTGGTTATGCGGGCACTTCCCGCCAGTGGCAGAGGGCCTTGGACAGGCCTGTCTTGCCCGAGTTCATGCACTTGAGGAAGGCCTTTCATGCCAGCCTCAAGGCGCTGTCAGACATAGTGGAAAGTGGTTTTTCACTCATGGAACGTGGTTTTACCCACATGGAACACAGCTTCCACTCTGTCGACCAGTGCCTTGACTGGAGGCCGACCTCAACAGACCAGCACACCATTTTTTCAGTAAAATTGGGGCATGGCGGAACACCATAGTCCTGAGCAACAGCTGAGTGTGTTGCAGGCCTGCAACACTGCTTACTTGCAGGCTATGAAGCAGAATCAGTACATGCAGCATTCAGTGGTGTCATTTCCAACAGTGCCACCACTGACTCGCTGCACCTCACTACCGACTTCTGCTGCATACCACTGCACGGCCACCTGCATTCCTAGTCAAGCCAGACACCACTACACCACACCAATGCTGAGTGCTGCTGGACACTCCACGCCCGCCACCACCATGGGAAGCGTTGCTCCTGTCTGGAGCACCACCACCGGCACTTGAGCACCATCGTGGAGGACCGCCACCGCCAAACCTGCTTGGGCCACCGCCACCTATTCTCCTGTTCGGAGCACAGCCACCACTTTGCCGTCTAGGAGCACCACCACCATTCCTCATCATTCAAGGAGCACCGCCACCACTCCTCATCATAGGAGCACTGCCACCACTTCTTCTCCTAGGAGCACCGCCACCACTCCTCATCATAGGAGCACCGCCACCACTCCTCATCATAGGAGCACTGACACCACTTCTCCTCCCAGGAGCACCGACACCACTTCTCCTCCAAGGAGCACCGACATGACTTCTCCTTCTAGGAGCACTGCCACCACCGAGCATCAGAGGGGTGACCCACATTCCCTCTTTTACCCCTTAAGGCCACGGTCCAGCAGCTCAAGGCGGTCGAGCAAAGTAAGGCGGTCACACGGAGGAAGGTGGTCTAGGCCGGAGACTCCAGCCACAGAGAAGCAAAAAAAAAAGACTTTTTGTCCCTCCCCCTCTCCTCCTAATGTGTCTCAACCTGCCTCCAGTTCCATCCCTGAGCTCCCTTCCCCCAGTACTTTCGTTGCCCCTTCTCCTAGAACCCCTTCCTCAACTTCCAGCTGTTCCCCTTCTCTACACACCCCCAAAGTATCCCAATCTTCCCCCAAATGTCATTCACAATAAAAAAATTTGATATTTTTTTTGTTTAAAAATAAATGTGCAATTGTGCTTTCACAAAATACAGTTTCATTAATGTGTCTTTCACCGCCTACACACACTGCGCCATACACTTTGCGTTTTTGACACCACATGGCTCAATTACTGACACATGTTTCTTGTGTCAGTCTTGGAGATATGTGTAGTCAAAAACACAAATGTATGATTTGTATTTTCACCACCAGTCTCTTCAGTCTGCTAATCTAGCACAGACTGATTAGAGCAGGGTTCCCCTACTCCAGTCATCAAGGCCCACCAACAGATCATGTTTTCAGGATTTCCTTTGTATTGCTCATGTGAAGCAATTATCACCTGTGCAATACAAAGGAAATCCTGAAAACATGATCTGTTGGTGGGCCTTGAGGACTGGAGTTGGGGAACCCTGTAATAGAGGATGGTGTTGAATGCAAGGCATATCTATTGTTACCTTGCCAGGTATCCTAAAAAGTTAAGTGACTATGGTGTTTTTTTACCATCATCATTTAACTATTTGTGAGACAAGGCAAGGGGATTCTAGATATACCTTGTAATTAACCACATACTCTATTCAGTGTGATGACATGATGGGGAAAATACATGTCATATGTACAATACCCTAGCCTTGTATCATAACTATCACACTTGGGCAGGTGAATACCTGAGTTTAACCTGCAGCGTCGCTTCAGTCTGCATATATTTCAAGCAGACTGTAGCGATGCTGCAGTTTAACTCATATGTATTCTCCTGCCCATGTGTGATAACTTTCTGAAGTCAGGATGCGTTAGTTTGGGCGTCATCACTTCAGCATGACACCAGGCCTGGGTATTGTAGAAGTTGTATAAACTTTATTATGTCTCCAGTCTGCGTTCAAACTCAAGCCACAGTGATGATACTACAAATAATATTTATAGTCACAGGGTCATGTGTCATAAAGAGTGAAGGAAACTAGTGCATCCCCAAATCACTATTTGTAACATCAGGTCATGTGGCACAAATATTAGTTGTATTATCTCCACTGTCGCTGAAAAATGAACACAAACTGTAGAGATGATAAAGGTCATACAACTTGTGTGTGTGTAAGCATAGTCAACTGGACAGGAGTACTAGTAAATTCATGATGCACAAAACACAGCATCATGAATTCACTGGTACACCTGGCCAGTTGATTATTGTATTGGAGTGTAAAAAGACAGACAGAGTGCACTCGGTACAGGTATGAAAACAGGTTTTTATTATTAACATATACATAAGAAACATTTTCACACCATTTGATATTGCCATTCCACCCGTCCTACATCTGAGTTGAAGTAGGCCGCAAACTGGTCCCTCATTTGAACAACTTCAACAGATGACCTGAGAGGGTGCTGATTAAATTCATGCAATGGGTTAGGAGTTGCATCATCGAGTTCAAAGTTCGGGTGCTTTCTAGCCATCACAAAATTATGTAGAACCACACAGGCCTTTCACCACCTCATCCACTGTTTCCAGTTTAAGATTAATGGCTGTGCCGAGAATGCGCCATGTGGAGACCAGTATACCAAAGGCACCCTCTATAGTTCTTCTGGCCCTGGTCAGCCTGTAATTAAAATTTTTTTTAGTGTGGTCCAAGTCCCGACTGGAGTAGGGTTTGAGCAGGTTTCGGCACAACTGGATTGCCTCATCCCCAACCATTACAAATGGCTGTGGCGGACCTTCGGTGTTGGGGAGAGGCCGTCATATGGGGAAATTGAACTGGTTGCCATACAACCTCCGGCCCATGTCCGAGTTCTTAAAAGCCTGGGAGTCATTCCCACGGCCAAATGCCCAAATGTCCACTGCAACAAACATACAGTCTGCATCTGAAATGGCCATGAGTACTGTAGAAAAGTACTTTTTGTAGTTATAGTACTCATATCCAGTTCTTTTTGGTTTGATAATCCGGATGTGTTTCCCATCCACCGCTCCCAAACAGTTTGGGAATTTGCAGACTGTCCAGAATTTTTCTGCTATTTCCATCCACTTTTCGGCGGTGGGCAGGGGCATATATTCAGGACAGAAAAACGTTTCACAAAGCCCTGCAGGTGTCCGCAACTATTCCAGACAAGGTGGAGATTCCAATCCGGTACTGGAAGTGGAGGGAAGAGAGGGTCTCTCCAGTAGCCAGGAATCGGGGAAACCAAGAAAATACAAAAAATAATATTTATGTATATGGATTTAAAAAAAAAAAAGCATAAAAATAAATCTGCAGCCTTTTGTTTACTACATGGCAGAACAATAATTCTGCCAGCTTTGGAATAGTACATGTCACAACAAAGAAAATTATGCAGGCATTGGTTTTGCAATACTACGTACCGTAATGTGACCAGGATCTATTCCTCCAGAGGAATTGCACAACGTTGCTGTGTGTCCTGTCTTCGGATGCCTTCTTGGACACGAGCAAGTAAATCCCTGAATCTTTGTTGGGACATCTGGGTATAATCAGTAAATTTCTCCGGGTTTGCCTGGAGCTTGCTGTAGAGGGTGTGGTACGCTGCACAGCTCTCCCGGAGTTCAATAATCGGATGCATCCACAAACGCCGCCGCTGCCATCTTCACTGGTTCTCTCTCTCCCTTTGTTGCTGGCAAGCAACTGCATAAGTCTGAGCCATCCTGATGTCCAGATCCAAGTTGAAGTGAAAACTCTTCCAGCGCAGATCCATGTTTCACAAAGGCAAATGCAAGCAAATGTGAAGAATTCAGCTGTAAACAGGATCTATATAAAGAATTCCCATTACACACGCCCACTGCTGCCCCATTGATGGAATCTGTTGCAAGAATTTTTCAAGGATTTTCCTTCTGTGAAATGTGACACCTAGGACAGCCCATGCGCATAAAAAACGCAAACGCATGGAAAACGCATACAAATGCTACTTTTTTGTCGTAATGCGCACTATGATGTGATGAAAAATCGCAGTGTTTACAAGCGTTTGCATGCGGTTTTTTGCATGCGTTTCATGTGCGCTCGTAACGCTGCGCAAAACAGCGCAAGTGTAAAACTAGCCTAACAGAGTGTCTGCAAGTGAACACCGCCATCCGCTGGTCAAAGATGATAGTGAAAGGAAAAGCATAAAAAATTGCATTGTCAGGAACTCAAGAGTGAAGTGAATGTTCCCTCGGGGAAGAGACTGGAGGAGACAGTGTCAGGTGACAGCTGCGGTGCAGCTAATAATTACAAAAGGTCCTGGAGACCAAGAAGGGAAGGACTCAACACCTGAGTCTGCATCAGCGCAGTTAGCTTATAGCTGCCATTACAAGAAACCAGACCTTAGTGAAGACCCGAGAGAGACCAGACCCGAGTGGAAACCTGAGAGAGACCACAGCCGGAACAGCTGAGCCAAGTGAGCAGAGGCAGGGCTGACAGAAAGACAACAAGGCCACAGCAGAGAGACGTTCGTGTGAACCCTTGCTTCCAGTGTAAACATACGGTACAAAATGGAGACTGGGGCTGCTCTTCAGGAAATGAAGGTATCAAGTGTGCCAAGTGTGCAGAGTAACCCAACAATCTGACTTGCGGCCTAGCGGGTAGTACTGTCGAATATCATTTAGGGCCTTGTGAAGTTCAGCACTGCCTAGAGATGGTGATGGGCCCGTTATGTTAGTGATGCTCTTTTGACAAGGGTATTAACAGACCTCACCAATGATAACAGTTGTTTAATACCTTAGTGACTGAGCTAATATTCAGCTTAAAGGACACCTGTCAGCAGGATTGTGCTAAGTAACCTACAGACCGAGTCAGGTTGACGCCTTTATACTGATTAAAATGATACCTTGATTGATGAAATCCATCTTGTGTGGTTGTTTAATCTTTATTTGTAGTTTTCAGTTAATGATATGCTCGTGCTCTGGCACTGGGTTTTATGTGGTGCTCTACTTATATATGATGAAGTCACTCAAAAGTGATGCACTCGTAAATGAAAAGGTGGTGCTCTGAAGGAATTATGAAGTAGTAGTAAGAAGAGGAAGGAGAAAGAAGATGCTTATATATGCATCTGTATGGATTATGGCTTATGGATCTGGGGTGGCCAGTGGGCAGGATCTTTATGTGGTGCTCTGATTACATATTCATCTGTATGTCTTATGACAGGTCAATGATCCCGCACAGGAGCGGCCGGCGCTGTTTTGAGAAAGATTTTTTTTTTTCAGAATAAATGTGTATGACTAAATAAAACAATTTAATGCAAATTATAGATGCGATCATGCTGCAGTGCATGTGCCGGCGACTGCCTGCCGAATGTGATTTTTTTTATTTTTTTTCAATACATACTATATTTAGAATATAAAATAGGAGGCAGGTCACTGAGGGATCAGTGACCTGTTGTAAGTCACAGAGATGCATATGCAAGCAGAGCACCACATAAAGACCCCAGGTGGCCCCAAAGCACGAGAATCTCCTTAACTGAAAACTGAAAATAAAGATTAAACAACAACCACAAGCCGGATTTCATCATCCAAGCGATCATATTAATCAGTATAATGGCACTGACTTGACACTGTCTGTAGGTTACTGTGCAGAATCCTGTTGACAGATTCCCTTTATTGAATAAATTTACTGATAAACTTTCACTGGAACCTGTCTGTCTGTTACGTTGGAAATGGTGTTTGATCTGCAGGCAGAAAGTAAAAGACAAGGAAGAGCTGATCAGATTTACGTACTTTAAGGCTTAGTGCCGATGTTGCAGAAATGCTGCAGAAATATCCGCAGAATTTCCACAACTCCCTGCCGCGGGTAAAACGCATGTGGAATTCGCATGCATTTTCCCTCAAAACACAAGCGTTTTGCAAGTGTTTTTGGCTTGCAGAATACTTGCGCTTTTCCAAGCGATTTGAAGCATCGCTTGGAAAAGTGATTGACAGGTTGGTCACACATGTCAAGCATAGTGCTTGACAAGTGTGACCAACTTTTTACTAAGCAGCATCAATAGTAAAGCTAGAATGTTAAAAATAATAATAAAAGTAAACATAGGGATATATTCATCTTCTGTCGTTCCCAAGGCGTCGTCACGGCCCTCATTGTCGCTGACGGAAAGTTCCTTTCCCAGGGATGCCTTGCGACAATGACCTCTGATGACGTAGCGGCCTCGCGAGACCGCTGCGTCATCAGAGGTAATTCGCGCAACACATCCCTGGGACCGGAAGATTCTGGCAGCGTGGCTGAGAGGCGGGAGTGCTCCGGGGGCCAACAGAAGGTGAGTATATCCCTATTTTTTATTTTAATGCTATTTTTTACAGGGATAAGGTACCCAGGGCCTGGAGGAGAGTCTCCTCTCCTCCAGGCCCTGGGTACCATCCGCATATGAAGAGCTCACTTTACGCATGGTGGGCATAGCCACATGCGTAAATTGAGTGTTTCAATGCAATTCTATGGCGGCAGAATTGCTGCGATTCCGCAGAAATAATGAACATGCTGCGGATTTTACCGCTATGCAATTCCGCAGCGGTAAAATCCGCAGCAAAGACACAGCAACTGCGGAATCCCATAGGATTGCATGGGGATGCATTTTTTAAGCGTTTCCGAGGCCGCAAAAACGCAGCGGAAATTCTAAAAAAAGCAACGTGGGCACACAGCCTAAGTTTCAGCAAAACTTTGCACAGGAGTGTATTGGGCATTCCTATTCAGTGAGTGTCAGTCCTCTTCCTATGTCTGCGCATGCTGAAATAGCTGTCAGTCACTGAATAGGAGCACCCACCGGACTAATATACCGTATATAAAAACACCAAGGATTTACTTAAATAACATACAAGTTATACTGAATCTTTTAAAACAAGCCTATATATGCTTCTGCTCAGTTTCTCTTTCTCAATGGCACGCAACCCACAAATCGGGCTGATTGTACAACGTGACAGTATTCTTTAAGATAATTTATTTGAAAAAAAAAACTTAAAACATAAATCACTTGACATTATACTAGTGTATGCTCATTTTTACAACGCAACAGCACCTACTTAGATATTGCTATATAGAAACTTTTACATTTTAATGGCCCACGGCTATATTTTTAACAAAAATTTGTGCAATCAATCATCCATAGAATAGTTTGCACAGTCTGCATTTAGGGCTGAATGATTTAGGAATGGCTCCTGATTTAGTCACTGATTAGCAGAATGACCTTTTCTAAAAGTTTCAATTTTCTAAGCAATGTTAGAGTGGAGATTTATATACAGAGTGCAACTATTAAAATCATTTGCCACCTTGTGTACATAATTGTAGGCGTCGGCATGAAGATTTCTAAGTAGTAAAACTCAACCAATCGACCTGTGCTTGGCAGAGAGCTTTTGTAAATGAGTAAGATGTACAATACTCAACCTCACTTAATGCAGTGCGTGCACTGCAGTAACCATTATCACAGATGAGCCTATATCTTGAAATAATAATCCTTTATTCTGACACCCACTTGTTTTGGGTGCAGTTGACTACATCTCTTCCTTTTGATCATTCACTTATTCATTTATATATTGGAGAGACTGCTTTAACCTTTCAACTCTACACACAGGTTGACAGATGTGTTAAATCTATACACTATCTTGCCGTCTTCACTTCATTGATATAATTTGGACGTTTCTTGCACAGGTCAAGTTAAAGCAGCAGAATAAAATTAGAACATCCCTTTAGGGTCAAATAAAAATGGAAAATCTCTTAGTAATATCTTACCACTATTCTGAGATAGGGTTGACTAGAGTGACAAAATTAATAAAAGATTTTGAAGACAACTTGTCCTCTACTGTCAGGTGCAGTTTCAGGTTTCCAAATTAATAAAACAGTTACAGTGTGTATAGATAAAGGAATATCAGTCTGAAGAAAAATCTTGTTTATAAATAATTGGACATAAATATGTATCCAAACAATTTACAGATATTATTTTTCCAACAAGTATATCATATACCTGGAATGACCATAGCCCCCTGATCTATACAGCTATGTGCATACAGAGTACAGTAAGTGGTCAAAACTCAAAAAAGTTTCCGGAAAAATGTTGAAGTATTTTTTAAAAGTCTTTTTTTATTTTAAAGGGAACCTGTCATATAAAATAACGTTATTAACCTGCAGATATTGCAGATATAGGGCTAATCTGCAGGTTAACAGTATTAAGAGTCCCACTGCCAGGAGGAAATTAACTTTACTCCCCCCAACAGCGTTCGACTTCCAGTTACCACTCTCTATACGCTGAGCAGTGACTGAAGCCACCTCTGTGCCACACCTATGACTAAGCCGAACACTGCTGGGGGGAATAAAGTTAATTTCCTCCTGGCAGCGGGGGTCTCAGTGAGGGCGCTGCACGGTGTCAGAATGCTATACACATGCAAATTAACCCAGTATGTGCATGTTAATAGCATTATTGTAAAAGTCAGGTTCCCTTTAAGTATATTTTGCAGTCGTTTGATTTGTGGTTTCAAAAACTCTTCAATTTGTCTAAAAAGTTGTAGCTGCAACAACAGCATTTAGAAAATCTCTATAAGAAGATAAATTTGGCTTACGTTTGGCGAGATGTAACATAGTAACATAGTTTTGAAGGCTGAAGGAAGACCTTATGTCCATCTAGTTCAGCCTATTTTTAGTGCAGCTGTTCTGCATTGTTGATCCTGAGGAAGGCAAAAACCCACAGAGTAGAAGCCAATTTTCTCCATAGGGAAAAAAAATTCCTTCCCCTAAGCTGGGTCAACCATCTACCTATAATATTATGTTATTCGTAACCTTCTATACTGTTACTCACAAGAAAAGCATCCATTCCTTTCTTAAATTCATTCAGTGAGTTGGCCATCACCACTTCCTCAGGAAGAGAATTCCAGAGCCTCACTGCTCTTAGGCTAGTTTCACACTTGCTTTTTTTTGCAGCGCGTTTTTCCCGCAAAAAAACGCATTGAAAAAACGCATACAAAAGCATACAACTGCTGCGTTTTTTTCAAGCATTTTTATGAGCATGCATGAAAAAAACGCAGCGTTTTTAAGCGTTTGTATGCATTTTTAGTGCGTTTTTACCGCGTTTGCGTTTTTTTCCAACATTTTTAGGTGGCCCCTCACACTACCCAAACCATGACTTTACTAACCCTAACCCTGACCCTAACCCTAACCCTAACCCTGACCCTAACCCTAACCCTAACCCTGACCCTAACCCTTAACCAAATCATACTTAACCCTAACCCAAACCCTAAACCCTAACTAACCCTAACCCTAACCCTAACCCTGACCCTAACCCTAACCCTAACCCTGACCCTAACCCTAACCCTAACCCTGACCCTAACCCTTAACAAAACCATACTTAACCCTAACCCTGACCCTAACCCTAACCCTAACCCTGACCCTAACCCTTAACCAAACCATACTTAACCCTAATCCTGACCCTAACCCTAACCCTAACCCTAACCCTAACCCTGACCCTAACCCTTAACAAAACCATACTTAACCCTAATCCTGACCCTAACCCTGACCCTAACCCTTAACAAAACCATACTTAACCCTAACCCTGACCCTAACCCTAACCCTGACCCTAACCCTAACCCTGACCCTAACCCTAACCCTAACCCTGACCCTAACCCTTAACCAAACCATACTTAACCCTAATCCTGACCCTAACCCTGACCCTAATCCTTAACAAAACCATACTTAACCCTAACCCTAACCCTAACCCTGACCCTAACCCTAACCCTAACCCTGACCCTAACCCTAACCCTAACCCTGACCCTAACCCTTAACAAAACCATACTTAACCCTAATCCTGACCCTAACCCTTAACCAAACCATACTTAACCCTAACCCTGACCCAAAACCCAACCCTAACCCTGACCCTGACCCTAACCCTAACCCTAAACCCCCTTAACTAACCCTAACTCTAACCCAAACCCCTAAATTCCATGGTTAAAAAAAAAAAACGCATATGCAAAAAAAAGCATACATGAGCATGCCAGTGCGCACATATGCGCATCCATAGGCTATAATGGCCATTTTTAGCGCAAAACGTGCGCATATGTGCGCATGCGCTTTTTTGCAGGGCCAAAAAATGCAACATGCTGCGTCTGGAAAATCCAATCGCACACCCCAAAAAAACGCAGCGCATGAAAATCGCATACATGCGCTTACAAGCGCGCAGGTATGCGCACCCATGTTAAATATAGGGGAAAAAACGCATGCGCACATGTGCGTTTTTTTCCAGCGCTAAAAAACGCAAATGTGAAACCAGCCTTACCGTGAAGAACCCTCTTCTATGCTGGTGCAGAAATTGTCTTTCCTCCAAACGAAGAGAATGCCTCCTTGTTCTTGTCACAGTCCTTGGTACAAACAGTTCATTGGAGAGATCTCTGTATTGCCCTCTGATATACTTGTACATATATATTAAGTCTCCCCTAAGTCTTCTCTTTTCTAGAGTAAATAGACCTAATTTTGATAACCTTTCTGGGTATTGTAGTGAACCAACTCTATTTATCATTTTAGTAGCCCGCCTTTAAACCCTTTCAAGTTCAGTAATGTCTTTCTTGAGCACCGGCGTCCAAAATTGCACACAATACTCCAAGTGTGGTCTGCCGAGTGATTTGTATAGAGGGAGAATTATGTTTTCAGCTCGTGTCCCCAGACCTCTTCTAATGCATCCCATGACCCTATTTGCTTTGGTGGCAGCTGCCTGACACTGGGCACTCCAATTTAGCTTCTTATTGACTAAGATGCCTAAGTATTTTTCCATGTCTGATTTCCCCAGCAGTTTCCCATTTAGTAAGTAATTGTAGCATCTGTTTCTCCTTCCCATGTGCATAACCTTACACTTATCTGTGTTAAACCTCATTTGCCATTTTTCAGCCCAATTCTCCAATTTACTCAAATCTGTCTGTAGTTGCAAACTGTCCTCCTGTGTGTTAACTACCTTACATAGTTTTGTATCATCTGCAAATACTGATATTTTACTGTGTAAGCCATCCACTAGATCATTAATAAATATATTAAATAGTAGGGGGCCCAATACAGAACCCTGTGGTACCCCACTAGTAACCCTGGCCCAATCTGAGTATGCACCATTAATAACCACTCTTTGTTTTCTATCACTAAGCCAGCTACCTACCCATCTACACACATTTTCCCCTAGCCCAAGCTTTCTCATCTTACTTACCAATCTTTTATGTGGGACAGTGTCAAATGCTTTAGAGAAGTCGAGATAAATGACATCCAATGATTCTCCTTGGTCCATTTGAGAGCTTACATCCTCATAGAAGCTGATCAGGTTAGTTTGACATGAGCGATCCTTCATAAATCCATGTTGATATGGAGTTAAACATTTATTAACATTGAGATATTCCATAATGGTATCCCTTAGAAACCCTTCAAAAATTTTACCCACAACAGATGTTAAGCTTACCAGCCTATAGTTTCCAGGTTCCCTTAACACCCCTTTTTGAAAATTGGTACCACATTTGCTTGCCGCCAATCAAAAAGAACAGACCCTGTTTCTATAGAGTCTTTAAATATAAGGAATAGAGGCCTGTCTATCACATTACTTAACTCCCTTAATACCCGAGGATGAATGCCATCAGGGCCTGGTGATTTGTCAATTTTAATCTTACTAAGGCGGTTCTGCACTTCTTCCTGGGTTAAGCAGGTAATACTTAATGGGGAGTTTACATTATCACTCTGCATTTCCCCTGGTAAATCCTTTTCCTGTGTGAACACTGTTGAGAAAAAAGTATTTAAAACATTTGCTTTTCCCACATCGCTCTCTATGATTTCACCCTCATTGTTCTTTAAGGGGCCAATACCATCAATTTTAATCATTTTACTGTTTATATAATTAAAGAATAGTTTGGGGTTTGTTTTACTTTCCTTAGCAATGAGTCTCTCAGTTTCCACTTTTGCTAAATGTATTTGTTTTTTTACCCATTTTATTTTTTTCTCTATAACTTTTTAATGCTTCTTCATTGCCTTCTTGTTTTAGCTTCTTAAATGCCTTGTTCTTGTTATTTTTTGCCCTTTTTACATCCTTATTTAGCCACATTGCTGTTCTCCTGTTCCTAGCCCTTTTATTTCTGTACGGTATGGCTAGCTCGCAGTGGGTGTGTAAAACTGATTTAAATATTTCCCATTTATTTTCTGTGCTCCTATTTTTGAGGACATTGTCCCAATCAATTCGGCGAAGGTCCTCTCTAAGCTGATCAAACTTTGCTTTCCTGAAATTCAGCATTTTTGTAACCCCCTTCCAGGGCACCTTACTGAAGGACAAGTGGAATTGTATTATATTGTGGTCCCTGTTCCCTAGGTGCCCATCGACTCGTACTTCTGTTATTCTATCTGGCCTGTTGCTTAAAATTAAGTCCAGAAGGGCTGTCCCTCTAGTTGGGCCCTGCACAAGTTGTGACAGATAATTATCCTTGGTCACTGTACAGATGTTTTGTACTAGTTACTGCTGTGCATATACAGTCCTGCTTGTTGTTATTGGCACTCATGAAGTTTAACGTACATAATGGGGATTATCTCCTGAAAAAAATGAATCCAGTGAAACAGTTTTTTGTATAGAGAACTCATGTTAAATACAAAACAGCAAATGATAATTTAAAACAAAAAACAATAGGAGGGATAAAAAAAAAAACCTAAAGCTTGCTGTGACAGTGATATTGGCACCCTTTATATTAGGCCTCTTTCACACTTCAGTTTTTTGCATCAGTCATAATCCGCCAAAAGGACGGATGGCGGATCCGTTGTAGTACTGATGACAAAGGATGCCACCCGTCCGTTTTTTTGACGGATCCGACAAATGAAGAATTTTAAAGGAAAAGGAGAGAGAGAGAGAGAGAGAGAGAGAGATTTTTTTTGTCCGGCACCCAGAAAGAATTTCGGGTTAAAACAGTGTCTGGAGGATCCGCCAAAGAAAAAAACGTTGCAAGCTCCGTTTTGAAATCTTTGAGGATGGTGACGGACAGCAACTTTTAGCGGATCCGCAAAAAAAATGGATGCAACGGATGGCAATCCGTCACAATCCGCCAATAATGGAAGTCAATGGGGAAAAAAACGGATCCTCAAAAGAAAATTGCGGATCCGTTTTTTTCAAAACCTGGTGGATTGTGACTGATTGTAAAAAACTGAAGTGTGAAAGAGGCCTTAAATTAGTATGGAAACACATTTTGACTTGCCTGTGGTAAATCACAAATGAGAATCACCTGTGGTTAATTGTCGGTGCCCATGTTACATTAATTAGCCAATGAATGATGACTTCAGTGTTTTAAAAAGCCACATGGTAGGCCCTGTTCTTTTGTCACAATGGTAAAGACAAATGATCTGTCTGAGGACATGAGAACAGGTATTATTAGCACACAACAAAAAGACTTCCAAAGGGTATAAGGGTACCGTTACACCTAGCGATGCACCAGCGATCCCGACTAGCGATATGACGCAGTCAGGATCGCTGGTGCATCGCTAGGTGGTCGCTAGTGAGCTGCCACTCAGGCAGATCTCACTAGCGACATCGCTGGGGACGGGGATCGCTACTTACCTGTCAAACGAGGCGATCCTGCATCCTCCCGCCCGGCTCCACGCGTCGCTCGTCGTCACAGCAAGAAGCGCCGCAGGAAGTGACCGACGAGGAATGATCCAGCAGCTTCTCGCGCGATAATCAGCGGGGGAGCCGGTCGGAGGTAAGTATCACATGCAGCGATATCGCTAGCAATATCGCTGCAACGTCACAAAATCGGTAACTTTACAGCGATATTGCTAGCGATATCACAGTGTGTAACGGGGGCTTAAGGCTTGCTCCAAAGACCTTGGTTTTCCAGTTTCAACAGAGCGCAATGTTATTAAGAAGTTTACCAAGCATTGAACCATTAAGAACCTCCCTGGATGTGGGGGAAAGAAGAAAATTGAAAAGAGATGTCTTTGAAGGTTGGTGCGAATGGTGGAAAAAACACCACATCAAAAATCCAAAGACCTAAAGGCCAACCTGAAACAGTCTGGGGTCATGGTTTCAACAAATATTATACGCCGCACACTAAACCAAGCAGAGCTTTATGGACTATGGCCAAGGAAGAAACCATTAGAGTACCTTGACAAACCACAATCCTTCTGGGAAAATGTTCTGTGGACATGTAAAAGGAAAGAGATTTGTTGGATGCAGTGGAGAGCCGGAGGCCAAGAAGGGGTTAACCAAGGTTTACTGTACAGGAAGTTAAAAAGGGAATACTCCATGCAGGGAAACAAGATTAGCAAACTCAACTACGCATATTAAGCACAACCACCATGCACAATAGAAAGATATGCAAAATGGGGCAGCTTAGCGCTTGCAGTCCTTGCAGGGGAAAGGCTGTAAAATCTCCTGACGGTGTCGCAAATCGTGAACAAAGTCTCTGGCTCTATTATGGAGGAAGGAGAAGTACTGTCTTCCAACGATGCTGATGGATCCTGCCCTGGCTTGAGTATGCTTTTTGGCAAAGCAACAGTTTGTTTACAGATGGCACAAGATGGCACAATGAAGCCACTCTGGGGAGATCTTAAGAGCTCAGTTCATGCTAGACAGCCCAGAAATTTGCAGGAACTGGAGGCTTTTTGGCAAGAAAAGTGGGCAGCCTTACCATCTGAGAAAATAAAGAATCTCATCCACAACTACCACAAAAGACTTCAAGCGGTCATTGATGTTAGAGGAGACAATACATGGTATTAAGAAATTGGGTACGTGAACTTTTGATCAGGGTCATTTGAATGGTTTGGGTTGTCATTATGATTTAAAAAGAGAAATACAGTAGTTTGACAATAAATGGCTTCACCCAACCACTAACCATGACTGTAGAAAAAGTTTTGATGTTAAAAAAGGCCAAGATAGCTATGATATGAATAGATATCA
Source organism: Dendrobates tinctorius (assembly GCF_039654945.1). Lineage (NCBI taxonomy): Eukaryota > Metazoa > Chordata > Amphibia > Anura > Dendrobatidae > Dendrobates > Dendrobates tinctorius. The sequence continues at coordinate 49,416,633 of NW_027361675.1, forward strand.
AAAGTGGATGTTATATAGTAAAACAAAAATAAATCACGCTATATTTTTAGTGTATGTAATATATACTTTTAATATTATCAGATCCAAAGTTTAAATATAAAAAATTCTAAATGTAAGGTCTAAAAGTACTATCTAGAAAACAATCAGACAGAATTGCATAAAGGTAAGACATAGAATGAACCCGTCATGCTGAGTGAGGGAGAAGCTAGGTGCCCAAACACTAGGAAAGGGGGAGTGGAGATCCCTAGGCAGGTCCCTAAATAGGATCTGCACCTGTGGCCGAGCAGGAACCTAATCCCTGAGTGCCCCTAGTGACAGGCCCTGGATAGTGAGGGGACAGGGAGCGCACTAGTCAGCCTCCACCAAAACTAAAGACAAAGCAGGAAGACAAATGAGGGAATACACTTAGCTTGAGATGACACAAGAAAGCTCACGCCAGCAATCCTCCAAGAAGCTCCAAGAAGAAACTAGTCAACTACTAGAACTTCCAACAGACAAAGGTAAATAGAGCGATCACTGGCGCCTTGCTGAACCAACTAAAGGTATTTAAACCTGCAGCAAGGGTGTGTTAATCAGCAGGAGACGTTGGAGATCACTGCTAGGTCATACAGGGAGAAGGATATCACTCCACTGCAGAGTTGCAAGATCCACAATGTGTCTGCAGGGCCAGGTGCGGTGACCTTCTACAGCCGGATCCAGAATGACTATCACATCTGACACAGCCGTGACAGTAATAATAATAATAATCTTTATTTATATAGTGCCAACATATTCCGCAGCGCTTTACAGTTTAGCAGTTCATACACAAGTAACAAGTCATAACATTAAAAATAATACAATAATTAAAGCAAAATGAAACAACCCTGCTCGTGAGAGCTTACAATCTACAATGAGGTGGGGGAAGACCAAGTACAGGGGCTTATTTACAATGATGGTCCAGCCATCTTGAGGAACTGTGGGATAGATAAAGGCTGCATAAGCTAGTCACCAGCCTGTATTTGTGGTGCTACTGGGTGCGGTAGAGTTTGATGGAGTTTTATTCTCAGATAGTGAATGGGCTATACACAAACACACACACACAAAAGGACTTCGATTAGGGAACGTGATCTGCCATCCTAAGCAGATGTCTTTTTAGGAAGCGCCTAAAACTGTGCAAGTTGTGTATAATTTTATCTTATCCTCCTATATATTCAGACATAGCTTTGGGATAGCATTTATGCAGGGGGCATTTATGCACACTTTATCCAAGTACAGTTTATCAAAGTACTGGCAGTTATAACATGGCAGTTAGACAGGGCAGGAGACAGGTAAGACATTTATATACATCTACTCCCTGTACATTTGGAGTACAACAAATATATACCATATGCATTTGTGTAATTTTAATCCTGGCCGCTGCATTCACACACATCCACCGCCCTGGCATTAACTCTCTACACTCCATCCACATTGGCCCCTCGCTTCTTTCCTCTCCTATGTATAGCACTCATGCTCTTTTCACGTTGTTAAACTGCACAGATCCAGTCAGTCCCACCATTCAACATCAGAGACGCTCTCACAAATCACTTAACCATCTGCTCACTCTTTCTATCCTCCTTCTCCTAGTCGCAGGAGACATTGCTCCCAACCCTGGTCCCCCATGTTATAGAAAGTCAAACCTCCCGACTGCTACACTCAGAAACCCCTAGTCTTGGCAGAAGACTATTGTTCGGAATTTCGCCGCTGGGCTGTAGACACACAGTGGAATGACCCAGCACTGCGGAGCCAGTTTATTCATGGGGTATCAGGGAGGGTGAAACAAGCCCTCCTGATGTATGAGACTCCGGCATCATTGGAGTCTGCCATGAGTTTGGTGATACGTATTGATCGCCGTTTTCGTCAGGGGGCACAGGAGACGCTACCTCTGGGGGAAAACAGAGGTGCAGGTGTGGTTGAAGTAGATGAGTCCCCTGAACCTATGCAGATTGCTGGCGTGGCACAGGTTCAGCCTCGCGCTCCGGGAGTCCGGAAGTCCGGAGCATGTTTCTACTGTGGTAAAGGTGGTCATTATGTTAACGTTTGCCCGGTACTACCTAAGAGGGTCACACCGGCGGAAAACTGTTAAGCTCAGAGGGTATGGAGGAGACCCAACTGAGCGTATGCATATCCTCCATGATGGTATCTCAATGTATGCTCCCTGCCAAGGTTATTGTCGCCGGCAGAGAGCTACCTATATCAGTGTTCGTGGATAGCGGTTCCGCCACTAATCTCATAGATGAGGAGTTTGCACACACCGCCGGGTTTAAGATTGAAAAACTTCCTCACCCCATACAGGTGGTGACCATTAATGCTGTTCCCCTCCCTCAAGGGGAGATTACTGAGTTTGTGGCAGAGGTGAAACTCCACATTGGGGTCCTATATTCTGAGTCGGTTACATGTAGGGTCCTCCGTAATCTCCCAGCTCAAATGGTCCTGGGTTTTCCATGGCTGTCCAGGCACAACCCGGTAATTGATTGGAAAACTCAGGACATAGTCCAATGGAGTGGTTTCTGCCAAGACAATTGCTTGGCCACATGTGTGTCCGCCGTGACTCCCAGCCTGCCGGAGGCTTTGCAGGATTTCGCGGATGTTTTCTCTGAGAAGGGTTGCTCAGAACTGCCTCCACATAGAGCCTATGACTGTGCTATTAGGTTAAAACCCGGGGCCAAATTACCTAAGGCCAGGATGTTTAATATTTCTGGTCCTGAGAGACAAGCTCTGAAAGACTACATCGCGGAGAGTCTGAGTAAAGGTCACATCCGGCCTTCGTCCTCGCCTGTAGCCGCGGGGTTTTTCTTCATTAAGAAGAAAGATGGGGGGTTACGCCCGTGTCTGGATTTCCGAGAGTTAAACCAGATTACTATCCGTGATCCCTACCCAATGCCGTTGATCCCGGATTTGTTCAACCAGGTAGCGGGGGCAAAATGGTTTTCCAAGCTGGACCTCAGGGGGGCGTATAACCTCATAAGGGTCCGTCAGGGGGATGAGTGGAAGACGGCGTTTAACACTCCTGAGGGTCATTTTGAGAGTCTGGTTATGCCGTTTGGGTTGACCACCGCGCCTGCCGTTTTCCAACATTTTATTAATGATGTCTTTGCTCATGTCCTGGGGAGATTTGTGATTGTATACCTGGATGATATCCTCATTTATTCTAGCGATCGGGACACTCATTTGCAGCATGTTAGGCAGGTGTTACAGTTGCTCCGGGAGAACCAGCTCTATGCTAAGCTGTAAAAATGTTTATTTTTTGTCCAGGAGTTGCCCTTTTTGGGATATATTGTGTCCGCAGCTGGTTTTAAAATGGATACCGCTAAGGTGCAAGCGGTGTTGCAATGGGAGAGGCCGGAGAGTCTGAAAGCACTCCAGCGGTTCCTTGGGTTTGCGAATTATTATAGGAAATTTATAAAACACTTTTCGACTGTCGCCAAACCGCTCACGGACATGACAAAAAAGGGTGCCGATCTGGCGAACTGGCCTGAGGTGGCTATACGTGCATTTGAGCATCTGAAGAATAGTTTTGCTTCAGCCCCCATTCTGGTGCAACCAGACGTGTCTAAACCTTTTGTGGTAGAGGTTGATGCGTCGGAGGTGGGAGTGGGGGCAGTACTGTCTCAAGGCTCGTCCTTGAGCGAGATGCATCCATGCGCCTACTTCTCCAAGAAGTTGTCGCCGGCCGAACGGAATTATGATATCGGCAACAGGGAGTTGTTGGCCATCAAACTGGCTTTTGAGGAATGGCGACACTTCTTGGAGGGGGCGGCTCACCAGGTCACAGCTACCACCGACCATAAGAATCTGCTCTACCTGGAGTCGGCCAAGCGTCTGTCTCCTAGGCAGGCTCGCTGGGCATTGTTTTTTACTCGTTTCAATTTTCTTGTGACGTACTGTCCCGGGGCTAAAAACACCAAGGCGGATGCTTTGTCTAGGTGTTTTCCGGGGGGAGAACCTCGGGAAGAGCCGGTACCCATCCTCCAGAAAGGGGTAGTGGTCTCGGCTCTCACGACTGAGGTAGAGGCGGAGATTGCCGAGGCCCAAGAGGAGGTACCACCAGGACTTCCCACCAACAAATCATTTGTACCCCTGCATCTTCGGCCTAAGGTGTTGAAGGAACACCACGATTCGGTACTGGCTGGTCACCCAGGGGTGAAGGGCACCTTAGAGCTGGTATCGCGTCGTTTCTGGTGGCCCAAAATCCGGCAGGACGTGGTCTCGTACGTGGCAGCTTGCATCACGTGCGCTAGGGCTAAGTCACCCCGAACCCGTCCTGCTGGCACGCTACAGCCTCTGGGGGTACCCAATAGGCCATGGACAGAAATCTCCATGGATTTTATCACTGACTTGCCAGCCTCGGCAGGGAACACGGTCATCCTGGTGGTGGTTGACCGTTTTTCAAAGATGGCGCATTTTGTGGCGTTGTCCTCTTTGCCCAATGCTAAGACGTTGGCTCAGGTATTTGTGAAGGAGGTGGTCAGACTCCACGGAGTACCATCTGACATAGTATCTGATAGGGGTACGCAATTTGTGGCGAGGTTTTGGAAAGCTTTTTGCTCAAGGTTGGGGATCAAGTTGTCACATTCATCGACGTTTCATCCACAGTCTAATGGACAAACTGAGCGCATGAACCAAAATCTAGAACAGTATTTACGATGCTTTGTGTCCGACAACCAGGAGGAGTGGTCTACTTTCCTTCCTCTGGCCGAATTCGCATTAAATAATCACCGCCAAGAGTCATCAGGAGAGTCTCCATTCTTTTGTGTGTACGGTCAACATCCTCAGTTTTGTACCTTACGTCAGGGTGACTCCGGGGGTGTCCCGGAGGAGGATCAGCTAGGAGCCCAATTGTCATCAGTCTGGAGGCGGGTGAAACAGCGTTTGTTGAGCATGAGTGCCAGGTACAAACGGGTGGCTGACAGTAGACGCGTGCCAGGTCCAGACCTGTGTGTGGGTGAATGGGTGTGGTTAGCTATGAAGAACATAAAACTCAAAATCCCTTCTTTAAAACTGGGTCCAAGGTTTATTGGGCCTTTTAGGATTTCTGCCATTATTAACCCAGTGGCTTATCGGTTGGAACTTCCCGCAGTGTACAAGATACACAACGTGTTTCACAGGGCTTTATTGAAAAAGGTGGTAGGCTCTGTGGACACAACGCCGATGCCACCTCCAGTCATGGTGGATGGCGAGTTAGAGTTCGAGGTCGCCAAGGTAGTGGACTCTCGAGTAGTACGCCGTACTCTTCAGTATTTGGTGCACTGGCGGGGGTATGGTCCAGAGGAGAGGTCTTGGGTTCCAGCCTCAGACATACATGCGTTTCGGCTGGTCAGTTCTTTTCACCGTCGTCATCCGGACAAGCCGGGTCCTATGAGTCTTGAGGGCCCTGGGGTCCCTCGTAGAAGACGGGGTACTGTCATGTCGGACGCTGTTCACACCACAGCATCCGGCAGGCAGAGGTAGTTCCACCTCCAGCCACTATAGCCTCAGTGGCGCCGGCCTGATCTTCAGGCTCTCGGGGGTTAATCCTGCTGGAGACCAGGTTGGATGGTTAGTCACGCCCACGGTCTTTAAATAGTCATGCTGGCCTATGGGCGTCGCCGATTATAGCTTGTGTTTCATACCAAGTGGTTCCGGTCTGGAGTGGAGGTGTTCAAGAGAGAGAGATTCATATCTGGTGTCGTATGATCCGTCGTTATCCTTTCTCCTTCCCATATTTGTGTTTAGTTGTGCCCTGTTCACATTACTGTTTATTCCTGTGTGTGTGCGGCGCAGTGCAGTTTAAGTTCTCCCTGTCTGTCATTATTTGTGTGGGAGCTTTGGTGGTGACTTCTCACTGGGTGGAGGGTGGAGGGTTAAGTGCAGGGCTGAGCAGGAGATAAGGAAAGGTCGGAGGCTCAGGCATTTGCACCTTCAGCAAAAACCCTGGGTTGAGGGTCAGACAGGGTTTCCCCTAGTAAAGGGACACCACAGGGGCCCCGGGTATTTCAGCCTTAGTTGAACTAAGCCCCCGTGACATTGTCAGAGCCACAAGTAAATCTCATTTAAAACCTTACAGAACTTTTAAACCCTTAAAACCCTTTAAGCGCTAAAGTTTTTTTGATTAGCCATTTCTAATATTATGGTAATTTTTGATGAAGCTAAGAGACAATCTTTATGGCACCAATACACCTGAGCACCAGGGTCTGAGGGGGGCCAAAAACTGCTCCTCCATGTAAATTATAATTTTAAATGAACAAGGCTATTATTTACAGGGATACCCCAAAAGTATACTCCTGTAAATAAGTACTCAAAATATCAAATTACATAATATTATTAGTATATAAATCAAAATTTAAAACAAAAACAGACTTGATTTTTTTATCACATTTTAACAATGTTCAACTTTTTCATATACCCTACCCTTCATTCATCAATTCATTCATTTTTTTTGTTTCATGACTATCTGTCTGTCATTAATCAGCTTAATCACAAAATTATTTATCATTCATTCACTTTTCATAAACAATTGCTATTTTATTAATTCACATTTAGTGATTGCTTTATTTAATATATCCGTTTGTTTGTTTTGTCATCAGATGTTGCACCCCACATGTCTGGGCCTCAATTCATCCCATTAATGAATAGGTCAACCACTTGCCCGTGTAACATCACTAGGTGTGTGCCTGCTGAGCCGCACAACGAATCAGCTTTCCTTATGATACCCAATACCAAGATATCTGCCACCTTTATATATTTTTAATGGTTCATGTATAACCCCTGTTTTATAGAAGAACCCTCCTATTTCTCTGTTATGTCATTTTCTGAAGAAATGACAAGTGAAACACATATCAAAGTGTATGGTGGGGGATCAAGAATGCATCTATAAATATCTTAACCAAAAAAAAAAAATTAACTGGAGTATAAGTTGGCATGCATGCAAAATAGAAGCATATTCACACTGGCCATTAAACTGACAAAGCTCAAGGCAGAAACAAAATGAACATACACCCTGCTGTATGTAAATAAGTAAAAGCAATAGTACATATAAATAATGTAGGGTACTTAGTAAACACAGTTTTTGATAAAGTGTAAAATCCCACCAGCGTCAACTTATACTAATTACAATGATACCTGGGTTGATGAAATTCTTCTTGTGGTTGTTGTTTAATTTTTATTTGTAGTTTTGAGTTAATAATATTCTTGTGCTTCTCGGCGGCCTGTTGTGCTCTGCTTAGGTATTCATGTGTATGGCTTCTGACAGATCCCTAAGTGACCTGCCCTGTAGTTTATATATTTATTATACACTGCTCAAAAAAATAAAGGGAACACTTAAACAACAGAATATAACTCCAAGTAAATCAAACTTCTGTGAAATCAAACTGTCCACTTAGGAAGCAACACTGATTGACAATCAATTCCACATGCTGTTGTGCAAATGGAATAGACAAGAGATGAAAATTATTGGAAATTATCAAGACACCCTCAATAAAGGAGTGGTTTTGCAGGTGGGGACCACAGACCACATCTCAGTACCAATGCTTTCTGGCTGATGCTTTGATCACTTTTGAATGTTATGTTGGTTGTGATTTCACACTCGTGGTAGCATGAGACGGACTCTACAATCCACACAAGTGGCTCAGGTTGTGCAGTTCATCCAGGATGGCACATCAATGCGAGGTGTGGCAAGAAGGTTTGCTGTGTCTGTCAGCGTAGTGTCCAGAGGCTGGACGTGCTACCAGGAGACAGGCCAGTACACCAGGAAATGTGGAGGGGCCATAGGAAGACAACAACCCAACAGCAGGACCGCTATCTCAGCCTTTGTGCAAGGAGGAACAGGAGGAGCACTGCTGGAGCCCTGCAAAATGATCTCTAGCAGGCCACAAATGTGTATGTGTCTGCATAAACGGTTAGAAACCGTCTCCATGAGGATGATCTGAGTGCCCGACGTCCACAGATGGGGGTTGTGCTCACAGCCCAACATCGTGCGGCCCTCCAAAGAAATGCCACTCCTCACCATTACTGACCCACCACCAAACCGGTCATGCTGAAGGGTGTTGCAGGCAGCAGATCACTCTCCACGGCATTTCCAGACTCTGTCACATCTGTCACATGTGCTCAGTGTGAACCTGCTTTCATCTGTGAAGAGCACAGGGCACCAGTGGCAAATTTGCCAATCCTGGTGTTCTGTGGCAAATGCCAAGCATCCTGCACGGTGTTGGGCTGTGAGCACAACCCCCATCTGTGGACGTCGGGCACTCAAACCATCCTCATGGAGTTGGTTTCTAACCAATTGTGCAGACACATGTACATTTGTGGCCTGCTGGAGTTCATTTTGCAGGGCTCTGGCAGTGCTCCTCCTGTTCCTCCTTGCACAAAGGCTGAGGTAGCGGTCCTGCTGCTGGGTTGTTTCCCTCCTATGGCCCCCTTCACGTCTCCTGGTGTACTGGCCTGTCTCCTAGTAACGCCTCCAGCCTCTGGACACTACGCTGACAGATAAAGCAAACCTTCTTGCCACAGCTTGCATTGATGTGCCATCCTGGATGAGCTGCACTACCTGAGCCACTTGTGTGGGTTGTAGAGTCCGTCTCATGTTACCACAAGTGTAAAAGCACAATAAACATTAAAGGCTGAAGTCACACACAACGCATAAAAAATAAAAAAATAGGTCCGTTTTTCACGGGCCAGAATCGCACAAATGTTTCATGAACAGTGAACCGTATGTTATACGATTATCATGCGAGGATGCGATTTTCTCGCATCTAAGCATTCATGTGACATCTGTATGGCATCCGTATGACGAGATTTTATCGCCGGCTTGCAAAATGGACATATAATGGAGCCCAATGACAGGTTAAACACAAACGAAAGAATAGATATATACACATAGAATATATATATATATATATATATATATAAATAAATATATATATATATATATATATATATATATATATACACACATACACACATATACACACACACCTCATTAAGACACAAATATATATATTTATAGTTCATAGAGTTCTGCATACCATAATAGCCACTAAATCAATTGCCGGCTTCTGTAAAATCAATACAAACGCCGACATGAAATGACACATGGTTTAAATACAGTAAACCATTTCATTTCATTTAGTTATATGTCTTTGACTAATAATTAGATTAGTGTACTGTATGTGTGTAAAATTTTGGACATGTAGGTGTTAAATTAACAGGTAAATTTGTTGAAAAAAATTGAGTGGGCTCCCGCGGTAATTTCTCCGCCAGAGAGGGAAAGCTAGTGAGTGAGGGCAGATATTAAGAGAGAGAGAGACCATAGTTTTTGGCCACTACTGGTTAAAGAAATCTGCCCCCATCCACACCAGAAAAGGCACATCTAATAACGGGTTAATGTCACCTTGCTATTGAAATGTGACATTAAGCCAGGTTAATAATGGAGAGGTGTCAATAAGACACCTATCCATTATTAATCCTATAGTAGTAAAGGGTTAAAAAAGACAAACACACATTAATTAAAAATTCTTTTAGTAAAATAATCTAAAGTCACTGAGGCTGCGCGGAGTCCCCGGCTGACCAGAGGTGAACTCAGGAGCGTGGGAAAAAGTTCAGAAACTTTCCCACGCTTACTAGTTCATCTCCGGTCAACCGGGGCGCCTACGCAGAGATGAATTAATTCATTTCTGCAGTGGTTTACAGCGGGGCCGGTAGCATTAGCACTGATCCCTGTTGTAAACTAGTTAACCCCTTGTGATGGATTTCAGCGGGGACCTGACTGAATGGCAGAGAGATATGGATATTGTTGGTTTTTGATTTTTTTACAGGACAACAAGGGATTCTGTTGGATTAGCAGAATAATAAATTTGGTCAAAAACATTTTTGTGATTATTTCATTAAAATAATTTTTAATTAATGTGTGTGTCTTTTTAACCCTTTACTACTCTAGGATTAATAATGTAGAGGTGTCTTATTGACACCTCTCCATTATTAATCTGGCTTAATGTCACCTTTCAATAACAAGGTGACATTAACCCATTATTACTAACCCATGAGCCACTGCTAAAGGCAATGGGAAGAGAGAGGCTAAGTGCCAGAAAAGGCGCATCTGCCAGAATTTTTGGAATGTTTAAAAAATAAAGTCGGCATTGAGCGGATGACATTCATCCATTCAATGCCGACTTTTATTTCCCTTTGACTTGCATTGGGGTCGGGTTTCGGACTAAACTTTTTTGCCCTAGTCAGAGCAGTTTCATCAGACTCAAACTTAGTTTCATTCGGGTTTCACCAAACCCGATCCGACCAAAGTCGCTCAACTCTATTCCTGATCATGCAATGTGAATGACCAGGAAGTTTCTTAGCTCTGGTAACCCGGATGTCGTCATGACGACATTGGGTTACCATGGCAGTGATCGGGATCCCGCATCACACGGTGAGGTCTCCGATCCAAAGGCAGAGGGGCCGTCAGCCCTCTGCCTGCTCCCGGAATGCTGTGCTCAAAGCATTTCGCAGGTTAAAGTGCCAGGAGTGGTTACAGACCGCTCCTGACTCTTAGTGCCAGGTGTCAGCTGTGAGAATCAGCTGACATCCGGTCGCACACCCCCGTGTGCACGGCTGATCACAATGACGTACTATTCCGTCCATGGTCAAATTGGCCCAGGGAATATGGACAGAATAGTACGTCTAATGTCAGAAAAGGGGTTAAACTACATTGCAGTGCAAGTAAATTGGGATTTTATAACTACATATACATCTAAAACTGCATGATTTTTAATGCTTTTTTAATTACTTCAACCAGAAGAGTATAAAAGAGTATCAAAAAAGTATAGTGAAACTGTAGCGTACACAGGGGTTATACAGGTTTATGATGAAAGTCTGCAGTCACTTTATGTAACTTCAGACTTTTGAATCCTCACAACACACACATGGGTGCAATACCAGATAGTCATGTGTCTGCAAGTATATGATTTGCATACTTCCAGCCACATTCCAATTAGAAATGTGTGGCCTTGCTCAATTCAATTGTTTTGAGCACACATCACACTTCAGGTGAGAAGAGCAGGGACTGCTGTGCTGAAGGAAGCCGTGTGCCCAGCAGTAATCCAGAAAGAGAGAGCCATGCAGAGCAATGCCCACAGAGCAGAGCCAAGCATGGTGTTGAAGCCGCCACAGAGAGCAGAGAATAGTGCTCCAGCCAGGAGCACCAGCGCCAAGCAGATCAGCGTCGCCCGCCACCAACAGCGGGTACTAGGGAGTTTCAGAGGGAACGAGCAGCAGCAAGAGGTCAGTGTCAGCGCTCCCACTGTGGGGTATCTTGAGAGAGCATGCCTATGTCTTAGAGGCCATAGTGCCACTCAGGGCTAGTCCCAAATATTAACTCTCACTATCTCTATTTTCAAAATACAGACATTATTAACATTACTAACATCTTTAACACCCATCACAATTCACATCATTACATCACATAACATTACACTTGTTTCTTCAAGGAGCAATGTGGGGAGAATGTCTATCTCCTTACACATATATGATTTGCTCCTGATTAAAAAGTACCTCTTGTAAAACAAGAAAGTGCGATTGTTTATAAAAGGAAATTTCCACAGCAATATTAAATAATACAGAACGTCTCCAGTAGTGAAAGGGATCACATCAAACTAATTCTATTAAGACTTCAATTTGAGAGACATTCTCAAAACAAAATTCTTCATGAAATATTAACTTTGTGCTTGCAGTACATTGAGATTTAATTTACTTGTTTGAAATAAAGCAGCCATCAATTGACTGACTAAATAAAGGAGGATTACAGGTACCAATATGAAATAGAAATGAATTTTATACATTTTCAAGGTAAGGAAGAACACAAACTAGTGTAAACATGTATGCATATCCTTACTTTCCATTCTACCAGACAACTTTAGCTTAATTCAGTAAGGACCTGAATTAAAACAGCGAGTATTCCTCAAGCAGCGGCACCATTCCAGCAATGTCAGCACCATTGTTCCCAGCAGTGATGTGACATTGTTGTGTCAAGTGCCAGCTAGTCAATGAGTAGCCGCTTGTCAGCTACATCCTCTATTATTTCTATTTGAGTGGACATGCACTCTGATTGAATGATGAACTGTCGCGAACATGCGACTGCAGCCGACAAGTGACACAACAATATCATGTCGCTACTGGGAACAACAGCGGGCACTAGTATTGCTGAAATGGTGCCAATTCAGAAAGTGAGTGTACACTATAAACTGGCATTTTTCAGTAGTGTAAACACATCAATATTCCGGACTTACATATAACCCTTGCCGAAATGAAATAAAGAGATCCAGAAAAAATATTAAAATATCATATTTATTAAATACAATTAAAAATACAAACCACTAAAAACTGCCCAGTAGAAGGCACAGTGTACCCAAATAACAAATACAGGTAGTTTGAATTCAAAGCCACAAAAATCACAAATGACAAATTACATAAAGTCACATATAGCGGTAACAGGATCTGCCAGTCTAGGTCCCTATATCCATTTTATACCAAAAAATATTAGAAAATACAAGAAATTCAATAAATATTAGGCCACAAAGCAGATCATGAATCTCATATAGCTGAAAACATCATATGCCTATAGAGATGTAGCGGCAACATGACTGGCCAGTATAAGTCCCCTAATCCATCTTAATGAGTAAACCGCTCCAATGTGATTGAAAAGTTAGATATGAATAAACAAGGTGACAATACCTGAATAAGGTAGATACAATAAGCGATGGGCACCGCAGCCTCATCCACCTCAACGCGCGTTTCGCATTAAGCTTCTTCCGGGGGGGTGTCCCAATGATGGGCTGGCTGTGTTTAAATAACGCTGATAACAAATCATTTATGATTTGTTATCAGTGTTATTTAAACATAGCCAGCCTGTCATTGGGACACGCCCCCGGAAGAAGCTTAATGCGAAACGCGCATTGGGGTGGAGGAGGCTGCGGTGCCCATCGCTTATTGTATCTACCTTAGAATCATAGAATCGTAGAGTTGGAAGGGACTTCCTGGGCCATCTTGTCCAACCCCCTGCTCAAAGCAGGATTCACTAAATCATCCCAGTCAGATGTCTGTCCAGCCTCTGTTTGAAGACTTCCATTGAAGGAGAACTCACCACTTCTCATGGCAGCTTGTTCCACTCATTGATCACTCAAACTGTCAAAAAGTTTTTTCTAATATCTGATCTGTGTCTCCTCCCATTCAGTTTCATCCCATTGCTTCTAGTCTTTGCTTGTGCAAATGAGAATAAAGTTGATCCTTCTACAATGTGACAGCCCTTTAGATATTTGTAGACAGCTATTAAGTCTCCGCTGCGTCTTCTCTTTTGCAAACTAAACATTCCCAAATCCTGCAACCTTTCCTCATAAGACAGGGTTTGCAGACCGGTCACCATTCTGGTCGCTCTTTTCTGAACTTGCTCCAGTTTGTTGATGTCTTTTTTAAAATGTGGTGCCCAAAACTGGACACAATATTCCAGATGAGGTCTGACCAAAGAGGAGTAGAGGGAAATAATGACTTCACGTGATCTAGACTGTATGCTTCTGTTAATACATCCTAGAATTGCATTTGCCTTTTATGCTGCTGCATCACACTGTTGACTCATATTCAGTCTGTGATCTATTAGTATACCCAAGTCTTTTTCACATGTGCTGTTGCTTAGCCCTATTCCTCCTATTCTGTATATGCTTTTTTCATTTTTATTGCCCAGATGTAGTACTTTGCATTTCTCCCTGTTAAAAACCATTCTGTTAGTTGCTGCCCACTTCTCCAGTTTATTTATATCTTTTTGAATCCTCTCTCTCTCTTCTCTAGTATTAGCTATCCCTCCTAGCTTTGTGTCATCAGCAAATTTAAGCAGTTTACCCTTTAATCAGTTTACCTTATTCAGGTATTGTCACCTTGTTTATTCATATCTAACTTTTCAATCACATTGGAGCAGTTTACTCATTAGGATGGATTAGAGGACTTAGACTGGCCAGTCATGTTGCCCCTACATCTCTATAGGCATATCATGGTTTCAGCTATATGAGATTCATGATCTGCTTTGTGGCCTAGTATTTAAGATAGGATAAGATAATCATTTAATCGTCCCACCATGGGGAAATTCAGAGCATTACAGCAGCAAGGCAGGAACAAGTACAGATACAGATGCATAAAAGGCATTACACTGACAGTAGGTAGGTACATATACGAAAGAAAAAAAAAATTATTGAATTTCTTGTATTTTCTAATATCTTTTGGTATAAAATGGATATAGGGACCTAGACTGGCAGATCATGTTACCGCTATATGTGACTTTATGTAATTTGTCATTTGTGATTTTTGTGGCTTTGAATTCAAACTACCTGTATTTGTTATTTGGGTACACTGTGCCTTCTACTGGGCAGTTTTTAGTGGTTTGTATTTTTAATTGTATTTAATAAATATGATATTTTAATATTTTTTCTGGATCTCTTTATTTCCTTTCAGCAAGGGTTATATGTAAGTCCGGAATATTGTTATGTTTATATGTATCTTGAAAGTGCCAGAGCCTAATAATTATTAAAGGACAACATTGGTATATTTTTCAGTAGTGGCCAACTCTTAAAAAAGTTCATATAAACATATTATATAGAGTTCAGATGTTGCTCCAGGGATCTGTTGTAGCCATTCTTCCAACTTAAGGGTCACTGCTCCAAGTGCTCCTATCACCACTGGAATCACTGTTGCCTTCACCTTCCACATCTTCTCCAGTTCTCCCTTTGAGGCCCTGGTATTTTTCCAGCTTCTCATATTCCTTCTTTCTGATGTTGCTGTCACTTGGCACTGCCACATCTATTATCATTGCTGTCTTCTGCTCCTTGTCTACTATCACAATGTCTGGTTGGTTAGCCAACACCTGCTTACACTGTTACAAAGGTTTTGTCCCTCAGACAATTGTTAGTGTTCCTGATAGATTATTTCATGATGATTTCAGAAATGACTTCAGATTTTTCCTATCACGTAAGGTTTTTGAGAAATGATACAAAACATTATAATATTCTGTTGTAATTCTAAAAACTCATATATGAACTTTTTCTGAAACAGTATATTCTGAATTTTCCACTGAAATAACATAAATCGCTGACCTACACATACGCAAGCACTTATTGTGCGAATTCCACGCAGGTGCAATGAATAATTCGGCGGACCATGTACAGAGCATACCACATCTCCTGGGCAGGGAAGGAATCAAAAGACAATACTGACATACTTAGAGCATGACTGAATGGATCACAACCTTCAATGCCATTCACTGTTCCAATGATATGGACAGAGCAGAGAGATCATGTAACGGATTGCTACTTCTGCCTTATAAATGTAGCAGTATATTCAACAAAGAACAAGAAAACAAAAAATCTTCCTTCAGCCATAAGACCAGTGCCACATGATGAAAGTCTTCATGTTCCAAAGCCGCCCAAAGTATGGACAATGGAGGACGACGAAGATGAACTAACAATGTCAGTGGAAAATGAAACTGCTGCAGACCCAGACTTTGAGCCTTCTACATGTAATCCACATCTGTTCAGTCAAGCTGATCTGAGTGACTTGGCCATAGATTTGAAATTGTCAAGAAGGCAGGCAAAATTATTGGGATCAAGGCTACAAGAATGGAATCTCTTATTACCAGGAACAAGAGTTTGTTTTTTGCTGTCGTCAGGAAGACCTCAATCAATTTTTCAACCATGTCGACAGTTTAACCTTTTGCAACGAAATCTTGGAGGTGTTTGATGCTCTTGAATGCGAACATGACCCGAAGAAATGGCGACTGTTCATTGACTCGTCAGTTTTAAGTCTGGAGGCTGTTTTACTACACAACGGAAATATCTATCCTTCTATACCTATTGGACATGGCATACACATTACGCTTCTTCTTGGACAGCACTTGGATATACCAAGTATTGTTGTTTTATTTGTGAGTGGGACAGTCATGCACGAAAAATGCACTACTTCAGAAAGGACTGGCCACTCTATGAAAACCTGGTTGCTGGACAGAAGAATGTTTAACATAATCCTCTCATTGATCCAGCAAAGATATTTCTTCCTCCTTTGCATATTAAATTTGGGCTTATGAAGAATTTTGTCAAAGCAATGAACAAAGAATCGGAAGCCTTTTCTTACTTGTGACAAAAATTTCCAAGAATAAGTGATGCAAATATTAAAAAGGTATTTTTATTGGCCCACAGATCAGAGATATAATGAATGACAGTAGCTTTGATGGGCTTTTGCAAGGTGCTGAACAAGTGGCATGGAAAGCCTTTAACCCCTTCACGACCCATGACGCCTACGCAGGCGTCATGAAAAGTCGTGCCCAAATGACCTATGACGCCTAAGTAGGCGTCATGCTATAAATAGCCCCCCTGCGGGTCGGGTGACCGGGGTCACTGAAAGGTCACCCGACCCGCACACAAAGGACACTCTACAGTTAATCCCTGGGGGCGTGGCTTAGCCCCCACGTGCCTACGATCGCTCTGATTGGCTGTTAAAAGTGAAACAGCCAATCAGAGCGATTTGTAATATTTCACCAATGAAATTTGGTGAAATATTACAATCCAGCCATGGCCGATGCTGCAATAGCATCGGATATGGCTGGACACTGACCCCCGACCCCCCCACACACCGACTGGCGGGGCCGATCGGCCTCCGCCACCGATGGACGGCGGCGATTGTTCGCCGCCGTCATCATCTGCTCCCCCTCCCCTGTCTATCGCTCCCTCCCACCTTCCGATGCCCCCAGGACCTCCGATCGTGCTCCCGGTGTCCCGCCGTGGCTCCTGGCATCCGGAATATGGGCGCCGCCATCTTGCAAAATGGCGGGCGCATGCGCAGTGCGCCTGCCATTGTCCAAGATGGCGGCGCCCATGAATTTGCCAGTTGCCCATTCATTTTTCATTTTGATCATTGTGATACACTCTCACAGTGATCAAAATGAAAAAAAAAGTAAATACACCCCCCTTTTATCACCACCATAGCCAGGTGCAAATAATAAAATAAAAAAAATATTTTTTTTTCCATTTAGGGTTCGAACTAGGGTTAGGGTTGGAATTAGGGTTAGGGTTGGAATTAGGGTTAGGGTTGGAATAAGGGTTACAGATAGGGTTAGGGTTAGAAATAGGGTTAGGGCTAGAATTAGGGTTAGGGTTGGAATTAGGGTTAAAATTAGGGTTAGGGTTAAAATTAGGGTTAAAATTAGGGTTAGGGTTGGAATTAGGGTTAGGGCTAGAATTAGGGTTAGGGTTGGAATTAGGGTTAGGGCTGGAATTAGGGTTAGGGCTGGAATTAGGGTTAGGGCTGGAATTAGGGTTAGGGCTGGAATTAGGGTTAGGGATGGAATTAGGGTTAGGGATGGAATTAGGGTTAGGCTTGTAGTTAGGGTTAGAGTTGGGATTAGGGTTAGGGGTGTGTTGGCGTTAGGGCTGTGGTTAGGGTTATTATTAGGGTGGGATTAGGGTTAGGGGTGTGTTGGGGTTAGGGTTGGAGTTAGAATTGAGGGGTTTCCACTGTTTAGGCACATCACGGGGTCTCCGAGCGTGACATGGCGCCACGATTTATTCCAGCCAATTTTGCGTTCAAAATGTCAAACAGCACTCTCTCCATTCCGAGCCCCGACGTGTGCCCAAACAGTGGTTTACCCCCACATATGGGGTATCAGCGTACTCAGGAAAAATTGCACAACAGCTTTGGGAGTCTAATTTCTCCTGTTACCCTTGGGAAAATAAAAAATTGGGGGCTAAAAAAATGATTTTTGTGAAAAAAAATGATTTTTTTTTTTTCACGGCTATGAGTTATAAACTTCGGTGAAGCACTTGCGGGTTCAAAGTGCTCATCAAACATCTAGATAAGTTCCTTGGGGGGGTCTAGTTTCCAAAATGGGGTCACTTGTGGGGGGTTTCCACTGTTTAGGCACATCAGGGGCTCTGCAAACATAACATGACGCCCGCAGATCATTCAATCAAGTCGGTATTTCAAAACGTCACTACTTCCCTTCCGAGCCCCGATGTGTGCCCAAACAGTGGTCCCCCCTACATATGGGGTACCAGCGTACTCAGGACAAACTGTACAACAACTTTTGGGGTCGAATTTATCCTGTTAACCTTGTGAAAATAAAAAATTGCGGGCTAAAAAATCATTTTTTGAGGAAAAAAAGATTTTTTTATTTTCACGGTTCTGCGTTATAAACTTCTGTGAAGCACTTAGGGGTTCAAAATGCTCACCACATATCTAGATAAGTTTCTTGGGTGGTCTAGTTTCCAAAATGGGGTCAATTGTGGGGGGTTTCCACTGTTTAGGCACATCAGGGGCTCTGTAAACGTAACATGACGCCCGCAGACCATTCCATCAAGTCGGTATTTCAAAACGTCACTACTTCCCTTCCGAGCCCCGATGTGTGCCCAAACAGTGGTCCCCCCCCCACATATGGGGTACCAGCGTACTCAGGACAAACTGGACAACAACTTTTGGGGTCCAATTTCTCCTGTTACTATTGTGAAAATAAAAAATAGCGGGCTAAAAAAATCATTTTTTGAGGAAAAAAAATATTTTTATTTTCACAGCTCTGCGTTATACACTTCTGTAAAGCACCTGGGGGTTCAAAGTGCTCACTATGCATCTAGATAACTTCCTTAGGGGGTCTAGTTTCCAAAATGGGGTGATATGTGGGGGAGCTCCAAAGTGTAGGCAGACAGGGCCTCTCCAAACACGACATGGTGTCCGCTAACGATTGGAGCTAATTTTCCATTCAACAAGTCAAATGGCGCTCCTTCCCTTCTGAGCCCTGCCGTGCGCCCAAACAGTGGTTCCCTCCCACATATGGGGTGCCTCTGTACTCAGGACAAACTGAACAGCAAATTTAGGGGTCCAATTTATCCTGTTACCCTTGTGAAAATAAAAAATAGCGGGCTAAAAAATCATTTCTGAGGAAAAAAAATGATTTTTTATTTTCATGGCTCTGCGTTTATAAACTTCTGTGAAGCACTTGGGGGTTCAAAGTGCTCTCTACACATCTAGATAAGCTCCTTGGGGGGTCTAGTTTCCAAAATGGGGTCACTTGTGGGGGGTTTCTACTGTTTAGGCACATCAGGGGCTCTGCAAACGCAACATGATGCCCGCAGAACATCCCATCAGTCTGCATTCCAAAATTGCGCTCCTTCCCTTCTGAGCTCTCCCATGCGCCCAAACAGTGGTTTCCCCTGACATATGGGGTATCGGCGTACTCAGGACAAATTACACAACAACTTTTGTGGTCCAATTTCTCCTGTTAGCCTTGTGAAAATAAAAAATAGCGGGCTAAAAAATCATTTTTGAGGAAAAAAAATTATTTTTTTATTTTCACTTTTCTGCGTCATAAACTTCTGTGAAGCACTTGTGGGTTCAAAGTCCTCACCACACATCTAGAAAAGTTCCTTGGGTGGTCTAGTTTCCAAAATGGGGTCACTTGTGGGGGAGCTCTAATGTTTAGCCACACAGGGGCTCTCCAAACACGACATGGTGTCCACTAACGATTGGAGCTAATTTTCCATTCAAAAAGTCAAATGGTGCTCCTTCCCTTCGGGACCCTGCCGTGTGCCCAAACAGTGGTTTATGACCACATATGAGGTATCTGTGCACTCAGGAGAAATTGCCCAACAAATTTTAGGATCCATTTTATCCCACTGCCCATGTGAAAATGAAAAAACTGAGGCTAAAAGAAAATTTTTGTGAAAAAAAGTCCTTTTTTTTTTATGGATCAATTTGTGAAGCACCTGGCGGTTCAAAGTGCTCACTATGCATCTAAATAAGTTCCTTGGAGAGTCTAGTTTCCAAAATGAGGTCACTTGTGGGGGAGCTCCAATGTTTAGGCGCACAGGGACTCTCCAAACGCGACATGGCAACCGCTAAATATTCCAGCATATTTTCCATTCAAAAAGTCAAATGACGCTCCTTCCCTTCTGAGCCCTGCCGTGCGCCCAAACAGTGGTTTATGACCACATATGAGGTATCGGTGTACTCAGGAGAAATTGCCCAACAAATTTTAGGATCCATTTTATCCTGTTGCCCATGTGAAAATGAAAAAATTGATGCTAAAAGAAATTTTTTATTGGAAAAATTAAAATGTTCATTTTTTCCTTCCACATTGCTTTAGTAGCTGTGAAGCACCTGAAGGGTTAATAATCTTCTTGAATATAGTTTTGAGTAGCTTGAGGGGTGCAGTTTTTAGAATGGTGTCACTTTGGGGTATTTTCTGCCATATAGACCCCTCAAAGTGACTTCAAATGTGAGGTGGTCCCTAAAAAAAATGGTTTTGTAAATTTTGTTGTAAAAATGAGAAATTGCTGGTCAACTTTTAACCCTTATAACTTCCCAACAAAAAAAAATTTTGTTTCCAAAATTGTGCTGATGTAAAGTAGACATGTGGGAAATGTTATTTATTAACTATTTTGTGTCACATAACTCTCTGGTTTAACGGAATAAAAATTAAAAATGTGAAAATTGCGAAATTTTCAAAATTTTTGCCAAATTTCCGTTTTTTTCACAAATAAATGAAAACATTATTGACCTAAGTTTAACACTAACATGAAGCCAAATATATCACGAAAAAACAATCTCAGAATCGCTAGGATCCGTTGAAGCGTTCCTGAGTTATTACCTCATAAAGGGACACTGGTCAATATTGCCAAAAATGGCCAGGTCATTAAGGTCAAAATAGGCTGGGTCATGAAGGGGTTAAAGATGTGACCTTCAACTACCTTGGCAACAGCAGGGCACAGAACTTTGAACAACTCATGTACAACATGCTCACAGCATATCATTTGATGAAAGCAATGTCACTAAAAATGCATTTTCTACATTCTCACTTGGACTTTTTTCCAGCCAATCTTGGTGCCGTTAGTGATGAATACGGTGAAAGATTTCACCAAGACATTGCGCTGATGGGGAAAAGGTACCAGGGAAAGTGGAGTACATCAATGCTGGCTGACTATTGCTGGAATCTTATTCGACGCATCTGACACGGCTTATAAACGAAAGTCTTCTGCAAAACCCTTTCGAACAATTGCTTTTGCTACTGACATCGATGCACATGTATGTAGTGTCTCAGACATCATAATGTAGACTATAAACTGTTGTTTCTTAAAAAACTTACGTGATACAGACTTTTGGAGCACATATTTGTGTTCAGCATATCAAAATCTATAACATGCAATAAAATTTTCTCAGGGAACGAGAACGTCCCTGAAATTTGTTGCGCAGTGTTACCCATCTTGATCTTGAAGTCCCACAGGATTTTAGCCCTTTCATTTTCCACCACTTTTTCTGGAGTCTCCCACCTGGACTAGGGGGACTTAGCCCATATGATCATATATTAATGTCAAAGTGCACCAAAAAAGAAAAAAAAGGACTCATCCACTCTCAAACAATTCTTTCTTCTATGACTAACGTGATTCAGCACACCATATTTCACCTTGTCATTTAGTGCTCCTCCCACATCTGAGCAACATAACTGAGAAAAAGCGAGGTCTTTGTGGAAGGGGGATTAGACTTCATGTTCAAGGTGTACGTGGGGTAGGTGGTAATGTTTGTGAAAGCACTAGTGAATCAACGTCACGTCCTATAGAAAGACAACTGACAACTTCAGCATGTGCTGAAGTGGATGGCAAGCACAGTTTCAAGTGGCCTCTCCTCCTCCACTTCCACATCACACCCAGTACAGTCCACAGAGGTGGCACACCAATTACCCTTGCTACTCCCAACTTTACAACTCTCCAACTGTCCAATTGACTGTAGGGAACCACAGATGGGGAGAGTCTGAAGAGCTGTTCACACATTCTATGCCATGAGAATCAGAAGAGTACTCAAAAGCTTCTCAGTCAAGAGGAGGAAATCATGTACACCGATGCTCACATATTTTTTAGCTTAGATCTGAGGCAGGATGAAGTAGAGTCCAAGCAGCATCCTGACCCTCATCACCAGACGATAACCCCGAGGGGGGTGTGAGCCTGATGAGACTCAGATATGAGTCTTTACTGTGCTGTCAGTGCAGGAAGAGGAGGAAGGAGGAGGGTGACTCTAAGGGCGAGGAATGTCATAAAACAAAGGATGATGAGGTGGTAGATCCTAGTTGACAAACACAGAGGCACGCTGCTCAGTAGGTCATCTGAGGAGGTGGAAGAGGAGGAAGGAAGTTACATTGCACTATATGGCACAGACATGTAGTGATGTAGCCAGGACAAGCAATGTATCCTCAGCCACAACTGTAGCCAGCCGCGATCGCTGGGCTGAAGCTCACAGGGGCAGCAAGGATTGCAAAGCCTGGGCATTTTTTGACACTACAAACAATGAGCCAACTCATGAAATCTGCCAACTTCTCAAAGAAAAGTTCAGTAGAGGGAAAAAGTGCAATAATTTGACTACTACACTCATGAACCTTCACATGCACAATCAACATGCATTACTCTGGGAATCCCACTGCAGTAAAATGGTGACCAGCAGCCCTCAACAACCATCAGCGGCCCCATCAACTCCATCTGCTTTTTCTTCCTTCTCCTCTTTTACCGTGCAAAGTATTGTGACGTAGGTCTCTGACTGCAGAACCATGGGTTCTTTACCTGCTCCAGTCAGGCTGATTGAGAGCCCATCAGCTGTAACGGAAGTGGAGATGCCTGCTATTTTTGACTGATCTCAGAGAGCGGGCACACCACAACTTTATCAATCCACCATAACATTTCCGCCTGCACCTCCCTTACAGTCCAGCAGTTTGTCCGGTTCACCGTACTCTGCCCTCTCTCAGGACTGCAGCCAGCCCACGTTCCTACAGTTGTGGTCACGTAAAAGATTGTTTTCCTCTACACATTACAAAGCTAAGAGGTTGAACTCCACCATCTCCAATCTGTTGGCCACAGAAATGTTGCCTTTCTGCCTGGTAGACACAGTTCCCAAAAGCCTTCACAGTCCCCCAGTACCAGTTGCCCAGTTGCCATTACTTCTCTAAAAAATCTGTGCCTGCACTACACCATCATATCACAGACATCACCGGTTCCTTGCCTAAATCTACAGTTGTGCTCAAAAGTTGCAATCATCAACCCGGAAGCTGAGCATGGGACGTACTTGGACTTTATAACATGACAACGATCCAAAACACAAGGCCAAGTTGACCGGTTATTGGCTACAGCAGGACAAAGTGAAGGTTCTGGAGTGGTCATCTCAGTCTCCTGACCTCAATATCATTGAGCTACTCTGGGGAGATCTCAGGTGCACAGATCATGCTAGATAGCCCAGGAATTTACAGAAACTGGAGGCTTTTTGCCAAGAAGAGTGGGCAGCTTCACCATCTTAGAAAATAAAGAACCTCATCCACAACTACCACAAAAGACTTCAAGCTGTCATTGATGTTAGAGGGGGTAATACACTGTATTAAGAAATGGTGTATGTAAACTTTTGATCAGAGTAATTTGGATATTTTGAGTTGTCATTATGATTTAAAAAGAGAAAACACAGTAGTTTGACAATAAATGGCTTCACCCAACCACTAACCTTGAGTGGAGAAAAAGATTTGGAGTTATCATTGATATTCTTTGAAAAAATGGACAAGAAATCAAAAATTCTGCCGGGGTATGTAAACTTTTGAGTACAACTGTATGTCTACCAAGGTGCATTTTACCACAGACACTTGGACGAGTAAGCATGGCCAAGGGCATTACATCTTGCTGACTGGGCATTGGTTGACTCTGGTGGCAGGCGAGGAAGGTGATGCTCCACAAGTCTTGGAATCCCCAAGGCTTGCAGGACAAACCTCTATGTTTCACACTTCCTCCACTGTTTCTGCCTCCTCCTCTACCTCCTCTAGGGCCTCCACTTGTACCCTCAACCTCTGCCTTAATGAGACACGCGTTCCAACAGTGCAGAGCGACTCCACACCACCTCCGTACTTCACGGCCAGGGCTCACCGCAATTAAGCAGTGTTAAAATTGATGTGCCTTGGACATCGAAGTCATACAGCTGAAGAGTTGTGAACCGCTCTCCAGGCAGAGTTTGAGCAATGGCTGTCTCTGCTGAACCTGCATCCAGGAAAGGCCGTGTCTGATAGAGGTGCAAACCTGGTGACAGCCCTATGCCAAGGAAAGCTCACACAAATGCCTTGCATGATTCATGTCTTCAACATGGTGGTACAGCATTTTCTCTGCCACCATCCTGGCCTGAGTGAGCTGCTGCAGAAAGCACAGAAGCTGTATGCTTACTTCCACCAGTCGCACCCCTCAGGTCATCAACTTTTATCGATACAGAGGTCTTTGTCCATGCCAGTTTACAGGTTTATATGCGATGTGCCAACAAGGTTGAATTCCACTCTGCACATGATGCAACGACTGAGGCAGCAGCAACGAGCACTGATGCAGTATGTCATGTTGTATGGCCTGGGTCTACACAGTACGGACGTTGTGCATAGCACGTTTATAGAGTAGGTACAGATTAAGGGCCCCTGCAACCTTCAACACAGTTTCTAAATGGCTACTAAGTTGGATCATGCTGACCATGCCATCATCAGTATCACTATTCCTGTCATCAATATGTTGAAGCAGACTTTTAATAGCCTGCGGGAGGTGATGGAGGTCCAAGAGGAAAAGGAGGAGGCAGAGGAGGATGAGGAAGGGATACAATTGTCTCAAAGTTCCAGAATGTCGTCATACAGGCGGCTGCCAAGAAAGGGTGGATTACAGTGATCGAGGGGGTCTGGTGATAACAGCCAAACTGTTAGCAAAGATGCAAGATCCGAGGAACAAATGGAGGAGGAAGAGGTGATGGGTGAGCAACTGTCAGGAGATGAAGAGAATAATCATCCCCACTCTATTGATTGTGGTTGGCGAGGAGGACAGGGGAAACAAACATCAGTGTTAAACAGCCACCAACACAGCATGGCCTTGGACCTCATGGTAGAGCCTGACATATGAGTGCCTTCTTGCGTGAACAAGAAAAAGAGACATACTATACACTAGGGATCACAAAAATTTACAAATAGTATCAAAAGGTTCTTTATTCAGATTGTCATAGAAAAACCACAGACACCAACAAATAGTTAAAAACAATTAAAAGCCGGACAAAAAGCCCCCATAAGATGTTATAGTCCCCCTGAACCCAAACTGGTCAATCACATATAGATCCTGTACAGAGTAAATGGAAACCCCACATGTATTGGCATGGTAAAGGAACACAATGGAGAGAGCACTTATGAATAAACACATAAATAATGAAAAATAATGACAACAGTATTTCAGTCTTACGGTGGTCCCCCAAAGACCTAGGAAGGAGGAAACCTCCAAAAATAGACTTTACACAGGCAAATTAACAAATACCTAACAAGGCAAAGTACCAATTCTGACACCCTAATATGGCAATCAGCCACTAAGTGACTACCGTAGATCCTGAATGAAAAGCTACGCCTGGAGTGCCTTCTTGCTGCACTGTCTTCAAAATAATCCCCATATAGTTATGATTCAAAATAGTGCGAGCTACTGGGTTGCCACTCTGTTAGATCCACGTTTTAAGACAAAATTATGCCAGACGCTTCCCGACCTGAAAATGGACCAGCGAATGCTGGAGTATCGAAACACAACTTTTACAGAACCTTAAGAGAAGTTTTCCCAAGACAGAAGTGAAGCACAAAGTATGCATCGCAGCTCTAGACTTCCAGCCTCCGGCACGTCAATATGTCAACGCAAGAACATTAACAGGAGTAGCAGCAGCAGTAGTGTAAGTGGCAGAAGCAATTACTGTGAGTCCTTTGACGTATTTTTTAGACCAGCTCATGCACCAGCACAACAGAGTCCAAGTCTGACACGTGGTGAATGAATGGAGAGGATAGTGCAGGAGTATCTAGAACTGAATATCAATACCATCAGGAAGGGTTGAGAACCTTTCAAATTTTAGTCTTCAAAAATGGATGAGTGGCCTGAGTTCGCCTCTCACACATTGGAGGTTTTATCATACCCAGCAGCCAGTGTTCTCTCAGACCGTGTGTTGTGCCTGCCGGCGCTCACCTGGGGTCCTCCTCCAGCCGGCGCCCCTCCTCTCCGCTCTCGCGCCGTCCCCTCTCTGGCTTTGCAGGGGTTCGGCGCGTCGGAGGCCCGCGCATGCACGCTCGCTCTTCCTCGGCCTCTGTGCATCATGGGGGCACGTGACCCGGTGGCTCCGCCCCCATCATGGCGGCGCCCACCGGGTATTTCAGCCGGGCGTCGGGACAGGTAAGACGCCTGTTTGTCTTAGTCCGTGGCGCCGCTATCCTTGCGCAGCGTCACCCCTGGCCATCAGGTCCCCACGCACCCTCTGTGCTGCGCTCTCCTGTATCTCAGCCTTTGTCCCCGTCTGTAGCCTGCTCCCGTGTCTCCCTGTCTCTGCCTACCGTCCTCCTTGGTTCCTCTGCTTCCTTCTCCTGTGTTCCTGTGCCGGTCCCTGTACCTCTGCCCTATTGTTACCTCCCTCCTGTATTTTACGCTCCTTCCCCGGTCTCATTCCTTGTCTCATTTCCCAGGCCCAGCCTTTCCTAATCCCCTTTCCCTCATCTTCCTTTCAGCTTCTGGTCCCGGTTCCGTCCTGACCCTTCGGGCTTCCTCAGCCTGCCTCCTGCTTCGTTGGATCTACGCTACCCCTCGTATACCTTTCTCCACTCTGATCTGATCTGCTCTCCTGTATTTACCCCGGGTCGTCCCTTTGGTTCCGGCTGTCGTGGTTCCATCTCCCTTGGGCCTGCCCCTAACACTCCCTGTATAGAGGGTGGTCATCACCTGGTCCGCTCGCCCTCGGGGGCTCTGGAGCCACGACCCAGAGGGTCCACTCTCGGGTTTTCTACCTAGAAACCCTAACAGAACAAACAGGCCATGGACCCCGCCAGTGCCTCTGCGGTTCAAAAGGAGCTGCTCTTTTTACGGGAGAACCAAACCCGTATCATGGCGTTCATGAAGTCCATGGATTCCCGTCTCTCTGCGCTCCAGGCCTCCGACCCGGGGAACGCTTCCCAATTGGCTGGACTGCAACAAGAGCTGGCACAGCAGAGAGATTCCCAGGCCCATATTCTTAGTTACATGGCCTCTATAGACGACCGCTTATACTCCCTGCAGGCGGCCGCCGCGTCTCCCGTCTCAGCTTTGGCTCCTCACCCACCGCCCCGCCTAGCTCGGCCACCTCGTTACAACGGGGACCCCAAGCTGTGTCGGGGTTTCCTGAACCAGTGCCGTCTCCACTTCGAACTCCTGCCCCAGCAGTACCCCACTGAACGGGCCAAGGTGGCTTTTATTGTCTCTCACCTCGAGGGAGACGCTTTGGCATGGGTTAACCCTCTCTGGGAGCAGGATGACCCTGTGGTCTCCCAGTTAAGTACCTTTTTTGAGACGTTTCGTCGAGTATTCGACGAACCGGGCCGTCTGGCCTCTACCACAGAATCCTTATTCAACCTCCACCAAGGGTCCCAAACCGTGGGTCAATATGCCATCCGGTTTCGGACTCTATCCTCGGATTTGGGGTGGAACAACGAGGCATTGGTAGGGGCCTTCTGGCGAGGTCTCGCGGGTCGTATTAAGGACGAGCTGGCTGGTCGTGATACACCCACCGCCTTAGAGGAACTGATTTCTCTGGCCACACGTATCGATCTACGATTTCAGGAACGTGCTCGTGAGAGGAGGCTCCCGCGTTCTTCCCCAGCCGTCCGTGGACCCCCCTGCTCTCGGTCCGGGATATCCGCTTCAGCCTCTATGCCAGAACCCATGCAGGTAGACCGGCTTAAACTATCGGGACCACGCCGAGAGGAGAGGCGTACCAATGGTCTCTGTTTCTATTGTGGCAGCGACTCCCATCTGGTCCGTGCCTGCCCGGAGCGTCCGGAAAACTCCTCCGCCTAGGTCAGGTAAGAGAGGCCTCCCTAGGTGTATGTGATACCTCTCCACCCCTCACTCTGTCCGTTTTGTTGCACGTTGGTGGTAAACGTTTTTCTTTGGCGGCCTATGTAGATTCCGGCGCAGCAGGAAATTTTATTAGGCTCGAGGAGGTTCTTAAATTCTCGGTTCCGGTTAAGACCCTAGAAACTCCACGGATCCTTGCGTCCGTGGACGGTAAACCTCTTCAAGAGGCAGTTACCCTAATCACTCAGGAGGTAGAACTCCAGGTAGGGGCTTTGCACAAAGAGAAGATCGCCTTTTATGTCCTGGCGGGCATCTCGCACCCTATTCTTCTTGGTCTTCCCTGGTTACGGGCCCACGAGCCTACCTTAGACTGGCATAAGGGCCATATCCTGCGCTGGGGAGGGTCCTGTGGGGCGGGGTGTCTGCTGCCGGTGCGTCCCGTGGGTGGTCCTCATTCCCTTCCTCTGGTCTCCGGGTTGCCCATCGCTTACAGCTCTTTTTCGGACGTCTTTAGCAAGAAGGAGGCCGAGAACCTCCCGCTGCACCGACCCTACGATTGCCCCATCGACCTCGTCCCTGGAGCTATCCCTCCGAGGGGCAGGATTTATCCGCTCTCGCCGGCAGAGACGCAAGCCATGTCTGAGTACGTTCAGGAGAACTTGGCCAGGGGTTTCATACGAAAGTCTTCCTCTCCTGCGGGCGCAGGCTTCTTCTTTGTCAAGAAGAAGGACGGGTCGCTCCGCCCGTGCATCGACTACAGTGGTTTAAACAGCATCACGATAAAGAACAAGTACCCGTTGCCCCTCATCCCCGAACTCTTTGATCGCCTTAGAGGAGCCCAGATATTTACCAAACTTGATCTCCGAGGAGCCTATAACTTGGTCCGAATTCGCGCTGGGGATGAGTGGAAGACCGCGTTCAATACGCATGACGGTCACTACGAGTACCTTGTTATGCCTTTTGGCCTCTGCAATGCACCCGCAGTATTCCAGGAACTCGTTAACGATATTTTTCGAGACCTCCTCTATTCCTGTGTCGTGGTTTACCTTGACGACATCCTTGTCTTCTCCCCGGATCTCTCTACCCATCGGCGGGACGTTCGGCAAGTGCTGCTGCGTCTTAGGGAGAACCACCTCTTTGCCAAGTTGGAGAAATGCGTCTTTGAGCAACCGTCCCTGCCGTTTCTAGGATACATCATTTCGAGGTCTGGTCTGAGGATGGATCCTGAGAAAGTGTCCGCTGTCCTGAACTGGCCTCGTCCCCTTGGACTCAAAGCCATCCAACGCTTCCTCGGCTTTGCCAATTATTATAGGCAATTTATTCCGCACTTCTCCACCTTAACCAAGCCTATCTCTGCCCTCGTACGCAAAGGGGCAAAACCCCACCTCTGGCCTCCTGAGGCAGAGGATGCCTTTCAAGCTTTGAAGAAGAAATTCTCTACAGCGCCTGTTCTCCACCGTCCGGATGCCGATAGACCCTTTATTCTTGAGGTCGACGCATCATCTGTTGGAGCTGGAGCCGTTCTCCTGCAAAAAACCTCCACTGGTCGGACTGTTACATGTGGATTTTTCTCTAAAGCCTTTTCCCCGCCCGAGCGCAATTATTCCATTGGGGACAAGGAACTACTTGCGATAAAACTGGCTTTAGAGGAATGGCGTTACCTTCTCGAAGGAGCTGTCCACCCCTTCACAATATTTACCGACCACAAGAATCTGGCCTACGTCCAGTCTGCTCAAAGGCTCAACCCTCGGCAAGCCAGATGGTCCTTATTCTTTGGACGCTTCGATTTCGAGCTCCACTTTCGGCCGGGTAATAAAAATACCAAAGCAGATGCGCTATCGAGGTCATTCCGCCCTACGGATGAAGAGGGGGGTCCTGCTCACATCATCGATCCAGTGAAGATCGTCACTTTAGCTCCTCTAAGTTTGGTTAATCCACCACCAGGCAAGACCTTGGTAAGTAAGGATTCTGCGTTGGGGGCACTCCTCTAAAGTCGCCGGGCATGCTGGAGCCAAAAGGACTCTGTCCCTCATCTCCCGCCACTATTGGTGGCCATCGCTCCGCGAGGACGTCTTGGAGTTCACCGCTTCGTGTCCCTCCTGCACCCAAAATAAAGTTCCAAGACAGTTACCCTCTAGTCTCTTACATCCGTTGCCTATACCTTCGGTCCCTTGGAGCCATATCGCCATGGATTTTATCACAGATCTACCTCCATCCTCCGGCTGCACTGTCATTTTGGTGGTGGTGGACTGTTTTTCCAAGATGGCCCATTTTATCCCTCTGCCTGGTCTGCCTTCGGCACCCAAGTTGGCGAAGATCTTCTTGCAACATATTTTCCGACTTCATGGTTTTCCCCAGCACATCGTGTCTGACCGTGGTGTTCAATTCACCTCCCGTTTCTGGAGAGCCCTCTGCGGCTCAATGAAGGTAGCCCTGGATTTCTCTTCTGCCTACCACCCGCAATCCAACGGCCAAGTGGAGCGAATCAACCAAGTGTTAACCTCTTATCTTCGGCATTTTCCTAATGCACACCAGAGCAACTGGGTCTCGCTGCTTCCTTGGGCTGAATTCGCCCACAACAATCACCCCAACGAATCCTCTTCTAAGCCCCCCTTTTTTGTGGTTTTCGGACAGCACCCGGGCATTCCCCTTCCCGTTACCCCCGCCTCGGGAGTGCCGGCGGCAGACTCCTTGTCCTCAGAATTCTCTAAAATTTGGGAGGAGACAAAAGGGGCCCTTGAGAGAGCTAGCGATCGGATGAAGAGGTACGCCGACAAGAAATGCCTTGACGCTCCTCCTTATCAGGCGGGCGATAAGGTCTGGCTATCCTCGCGTTTCGTTCGCCTTAAGATCCCCTCTTATAAATTGGGTCCACGTTATATTGGGCCTTTTGAGATTTTGAGTCGCATCAACGACGTGGCCTATAAACTAAAGCTACCTGCCTCTCTGCAAATTCCCAATACCTTCCACGTCTCGCTCCTCAAACCCACAGTATTTAATCGCTTTCACCCAGCCTCCTCCCGCGCCCCTCAACCTAGCACCGCAGAAGACATCTTTGATGTCAAGGACATCTTGGCAAAAAAGACCGTCAGGGGTAGGACCTTTTTTCTTATTGATTGGAAAGGGTTCGGTTCTGAGGAGAGGTCATGGGAACCCCAAGAGAACATCAATGCCCCTCATATCATGAGAAAATTCTTGTCCCGCCTTAAGAGGAAGGGGAGTAAGAGAGGGGGTACTGTTGTGCCTGCCGGCGCTCACCTGGAGTCCTCCTCCAGCCGGCGCCCCTCCTCTCCGCTCTCGCGCCGTCCCCTCTCTGGCTTTGCAGGGGTTCGGCACGTCGGAGGCCCGCGCATGCGCGCTCGCTCTTCCTCGGCCTCTGTGCATCATGGGGGCACGTGACCCGGTGGCTCTGCCCCCATCATGGCGGCGCCCACCGGGTATTTCAGCCGGGCGTCGGGACAGGTAAGATGCCTGTTTGTCTTAGTCCGTGGCGCCGCTATCCTTGCGCAGCGTCACCCCTGGCCATCAGGTCCCCACGCACCCTCTGTGCTGCGCTCTCCTGTATCTCAGCCTTTGTCCCCGTCTGTAGCCTGCTCCCGTGTCTCCCTGTCTCTGCCTACAGTCCTCCTTGGTTCTTCTGCTTCCTTCTCCTGTGTTCCCGTGCCGGTCCCTGTACCTGTGCCCTATTGTTACCTCCCTCCTGTATTTTACGCTCCTTCCCCCGTCTCATTCCTTGTCTCATTTCCCAGGCCCAGCCTTTTCTAATCCCCTTTCCCTCATCTTCCTTTCAGCTTCTGGTCCCGGTTCCGTCCTGACCCTTCGGGCTTCCACAGCCTGCCTCCTGCTTCGTTGGATCTACGCTACCCCTCGTATACCTTTCTCCACTCTGATCTGATCTGCTCTCCTGTATTTACCCCGGGTCGTCCCTTTGGTTCCGGCTGTCGTGGTTCCATCTCCCTTGGGCCTGCCCCTAACACTCCCTGTATAGAGGGTGGTCATCACCTGGTCCGCTCGCCCTCGGGGGCTCTGGAGCCACGACCCAGAGGGTCCACTCTCGGGTTTTCTACCTAGAAACCCTAACACCGTGACTTCAGCGCTGTTGGTACTATCATGAAGGATAAGTGCAGCCGCTTCTCCCCTGAAAGTGTATACCGTCTAACTTTCATCAAGATGAATGCCACGATCAACACGGGTAAGTCCAGCGGATGGCACAACATATATCAACAATGAGATAGAATAGGGAGAGGAAGGCCCTAACAGTAGGGAATGAGGGATGGGGCACCTCCTGACTCAAACCTGTGCCTGTCCCTAAACTCCCCTAACTCCCTATGCGGGTCCTTCCCCCAACCATTGTCACATGCCTGCTTCCTGATGGTCACCTCAATATACCCTGGCTAGTGGACTGACCGGCAAGGTCGCTAGCTTCACCACTGTAGATGGTAACAACACCGGGGAAGTGACAAAGATGAAACAGACAAAGTAAAGGGAAATAATACTCAACAACTTGCTCTGCTGCCAAGCTCCATACCACAGAGGATAAGGCTCTAGAAATCCAAAAACCCTCCAGCAGCAGCAGCAGCTATACCACGGACACCAAGAATCTCCAAACTCCTAGGCAGATCTGCAAAGAAAACTCTATTACCGACAGTCAGCTGATAGGTCATTTGATTTTTTTAAAGGATGGTGGTAGTGGTCACCACCTACATCAGCTGACCAGCAACAAAGCAGCTGACAGCAAGGAAAATGACATTAACCCTTGCTGGCCCAAAAGTAAAAAGCTACATTTAAATGATAGAAGAAGCAGAGCTGTCACAAATCCAAAATGAATAGTGACAATGAACAAGTCATGAATATGCAAGGACTTTCGCCCCCAAATTGCAGACTGTACAGACTAGGCAATGTTGAAGTTTTTAGTGTTCTGCATTGATCTTGTGTAATTGCAGTCTCTGATATCTTCAGAGTGTCCTCTGTGTCTGCTGTTGCTGCAGATGTTAACACAAATTTGTGGAAATGTGAACAGTCATGGTTCATCACTATCTACTGGGTTGGCTGTAGTGGAAGACGTGTCAGTCCCTATTATACTATTTCTACTCTCGTGACATTTATGCCCTTTTGGTGGTGTCAGGCCTTCATTTTGTGAAATTTGAAGACTCCTCATTGAGTCTGCAATTGCTGGGTTGGCTGTAGTGGAAGACGTGTTGGTCCCTATTATATTATTTCTACTCTCGTGAAATTTATGCCACTTCGGTGGGGTCAGGCCCTTATTTTTTCAATTTGTAGACTTCTGGTTGGGTGTCCATCTGCTGTGGTGGAAGATGTGTCAGTCCCTATTATATTATTTCTACTGTGGTGAAATTGGTGCCACTTTGGTGGTGTCTGCCAATTTTTGGAAATGTGAGCACTCCTGGTTGAGTGTCCATCTGCTGAGTTGGCTGTTGTGGAAAAGATGTCGCTCCTCATTATACTACTTCTACTATAGTGAAATTGATGGTACTTTGCTGTTGTCTGCCACTAATTTTTACAAATGTGTACACCCCTGGTTAGGTGTACATCTGCTGGATTGGCTGTAGTGGAAGACATGTCGGTCCCTGTTATTAATATTTCTACTCTCGTGGAATTGATGCCACTTTGGTGGTGTCCACCACTAATTGAAATGTGAACACTCCTGGTTGGGTGTCCATCAGCTGGGTTGGCTGTAGTGGAAGATGTGTTGGTCTATATGATACTAGTTCTACTCTAGTGAAATTAATGCCAGCTTGGTAGTGTCTGCCACTTTTTGGAAATGTGTAGACTCATGGTTGGGTCTTCTTCGTGTGTTGTCGATAGCAGTAGGCCTCTGAGAATTCTGGTACAAACACTTTCATCAATCTGCTCCAAAGTATCTATTGATTTTGCTATGTCCCCACCCTTTCCCAACTTACTGGTGACTTATAGCATTTGCTTTGTTTTATATGCAATTTTCTTGGATGTAGATGTTGAATATACTAGTTGCGTACATTATATAATTTTTGCATATTTTAAATATATTGCCTTATTTTAGTGTGAACTTTCTGTGATAAAAAAGCTACATATACATACTGTATAATAATAATAATAATAATAATAATACTACATTTTATTTTTATAGCGCCGACATATTCCGCAGCACTTTACATTTCAGAGGGGATTTGTACAGACAATAGACATTACAGCATAACAATAATCACATACAGTAGATTATAACAAATACCAAGAGGAATGAGGGCCCTGCTCGCAAGCTTACAGTAGATCCCAAAGCCCCATGTTGCAACACATATTGCTGTCCCTATTAGTGGAAAACTATTGGTCTTCTTGACCTCATCAGTAAGAATATACTCCCTATATATAATCCCTACTCCTAGTAAGGAACTGTTCATCTCTTCTTCAATCCTCCCCATCCACCTCACCTCCGCCTCAAAACTGTTCCTTAACATACAATCCTCTGTCTCCAAACACAGACAGCCCCCTCATGCCCTCTCCTGCTCCCACCTGCTAACACTTTCTCTGCTCCTTCTCACTGCTGGTGATATCTCTCCAAATCCTGGTCCTCCTCACCACATTCCCACAGTCATTTCTACCTCCCATCCACGCTCTATCACAACCTTCCGTAACCTCTCCAACCTTATACCCATTCACCCAGCCCCCGCTTCCCCAGTCCCACTAACAGGAGCTCTGTGGAACGCTCGCTCTGTCTGCAACAAGCTTTCCTACATCCATGATCTTTTTGTCACTACCAAACTTTCCTTCCTCGCCATCACCGAAACCTGGCTCACCCCTTCTGACACAGCCTCTCCTGCTGCACTTTCGTATGACGGCTTCCACCTTTCTCACACCCCCCGCCCCAGCAGCAAACATGGCGGAGGAGTTGGTTTTCTCCTGTCAGATACCTGCTCCTTCACCCCAATCCCACTGCCACCCTCTGTTACCCTCCCTTCCTTTGAGGTGCACTCTGTGCGCATCTACTCCCCCTCCAACCTCCAACAGGCTGTCATCTACCGCCCCCCAGGGCCAGCCACCACCTTCTTTGACCACTTCACCACCTGGTTACTTCATTTCCTTTCCGCGGACTTCCCTACTATCATCATGGGCGACTTCAACATCCCCATTGACACTTCCCTCTCAGCTGCCACTAAACTTCTATCTCTCACTTCCTCCTTCGGCCTCACTCAATGGTCTTCTACATCCACCCATAAAGATGGCCACACACTGGACCTCATCTTCACCCACCTCTGCTCCCTATCTAACCTCTCTAACTCACCTCTTCCTCTCTCTGACCACAACCTGCTCACATTCTCTTCCCTCTTCACTCCATGTCTACAATCCCCACCCCACAATCTTTCACACCCTCGCAGGAATCTTAAACACCTTGACCTACACTCATTCTCTGAATCTCTCCTCCCTCTCACAGATATAAGTTCCTTACACAATGCAGATGACGCTGCTGCTCTATATAACACCACAATAGCTGTAGCTTTGGAATCCGCTGCCCCACTTACACATACCAAAACTCGCAAAATCAACAAACAGCCCTGGCACACCAGCCTGACCAAAGAGCTGAGGCGAGCTTCCAGGGCTGCTGAGCGCAGATGGAAAAGATCCCACTCCAACGAGCACTTCATCGCATTCAAACAGTCCCTCGCTACTTTCAAGACCACACTCGCCACAGCTAAACAAACCTACTTCTCATCTCTCATATCCTCCCTGTCTCACAACCCTAAACAGTTATTCAACACCTTCAATTCTCTCCTCCGCCCCCCAGCACCTCCTCCCTCCCCACTCATCTCAGCTGAAGACTTTGCCTCATTTTTCAAGCAGAAAATTGATAACATCAGGGACAGTTTTGGTCAACAACCCCCAGAGCCCTTCCTCCTGACTTCCCAGCCCTTCACCTTCAAAACCAACTTCTCCACCATTACAGAAGATCGACTCTCCACTCTACTCTCAAGATCACATCTCACCACCTGTGCACTCGACCCAATCCCATCCCACTTCATACCAAACCTCACCACAGTCTTCATCCCAACCCTAACCCATCTCTTCAACCTATCACTAACAACTGGTGTTTTCCCCTCAAGCTTTAAACATGCCTCCATCACACCTATCCTCAAAAAGCCCTCTCTTGACCCATCCTCTGTATCTAGCTATCGCCCTATATCACTTCTCCCCTACACCTCCAAGCTACTGGAACAACACGTCTACCTTGAACTGTCCTCCCATCTCTCTTCTTGCTCCCTCTTTGACCGCTTACAATCTAGCTTCCGGTCACACCACTCCACTGAAACTGCCCTTACTAAGGTCACCAATGACCTCTTAACCGCCAAGAGCAAGCGACACTACTCTGTCCTCCTCCTCCTGGACCTGTCGGCTGCCTTTGACACAGTGGACCATTCCCTATTATTACAGACCCTCTCATCCCTCGGCATCACAGACTTGGCCCTATCCTGGATCTCATCATACCTAACAGACCGGACATTCAGCGTCTCCCACTCACACACCACCTCCTCACCTCGCCCCCTATCTGTCGGAGTCCCACAAGGTTCAGTCCTTGGGCCCCTGCTGTTCTCTATTTACACCTTTGGCCTGGGACAGCTCATAGAATCTCATGGCTTTCAGTATCATCTTTACGCTGATGACACACAGATCTACATCTCTGGACCAGATATCACCTCCCTACTAAACAGAATCCCTCAATGTCTGTCCACTATTTCATCCTTCTTCTCCGCTAGATTTCTGAAACTCAACATGGACAAAACAGAATTCATCATCTTTCCCCCATCTCACGTGACCCCCCTACGAACCTATCAATTACAGTAAATGACTGCCCACTCTCCCCAGTCCCACAAGCTCGCTGCCTCGGAGTAATCCTTGACGCTGATCTCTCCTTCAAACCACATATCCAAGCCCTTTCCACTTCCTGCCGACTTCAGCTCAAAAATATTTCACGAATCCGTTCATTCCTCACCCCCAAGAATCTGCAAAAACCCTAGTCCATGCCCTCATCATCTCTCGCCTTGACTACTGCAACCTCATGCTCTGTGGCCTCCCCTCAAACACTCTCGCACCCCTCCAATCTATTCTAAACTCTGCTGCCCGACTAATCCACCTGTCCCCCCGCTATTCCCCAGCTTCTCCCCTCTGTCAATCCCTTCACTGGCTCCCAATTGCCCAGAGACTCCATTACAAAACCCTAACCATGACATACAAAGCCATCCACAACCTGTCTCCTCCATACATCTGTGACCTCATCTCCCGGTACTTTCCCGCACGCAACCTCCGATCCTCACAAGATCTCCTTCTCTACTCCCCTCTTATCTCCTCTTCCCACAATCGCATACAAGATTTCTCTCGCGCATCACCCCTACTCTGGAACTCTCTACCACAACATATCAGACTCTCACCTACCATCGAAACCTTCAAAAAGAGCCTGAAGACCCACCTCTTCCGACAAGCCTACAACCTGCAGTAACCACCGATCGACCAAACCGCTGCACGACCAGCTCTACCCTCGCCTACTGTATTATCACCCATCCCTTGAAGATTGTGAGCCCTCGCGGGCAGGGTCCTCTCTCCTCCTGTACCAGTTATGACTTGTATTGTTTAAGATTATTGTACTTGTTTTTATGTATACTCCTCCTTACATGTAAAGCGAAATGGAATAAATGGCGCTATAACAATAAATAATAATAATAATAACAAGCTTTATCATAATAGCTCAAAGAGCTGCATTTCAGGCTGTCACACACTTTTCCTCTCTTACTAGCTTATTTCTAGTGGCATCATCTTTTATTGCATTTTTGATTAATTTAAGTTGTCAAGCCTGAACATTGCCATTTTAACATCTACCTGGGAGCATCAGAAATCAAATTTCTAATCTGGTTTAACAAATCTGGCTGTGAAAAGAGCGTTATCTATTTGCTACTGTGAATGAAATTATGTTACAAATGGGAATAATATATCATTGCCAGAAACTTTAACATAGACACCTCAGAGAGATCGCTTGCTCAGTAAAGAGCTGTTCATTAGTTCCTGCACCTGTCTACTCTCAGCATCCATTCACTGACTGAAGATAATTGTACCTGTCATTCTTTTTATAGCATGCTGACTCATATATTTTTTTCTTTGCAACGTCATATCGTGCTAAGATCCACCGTACAAATTAGCATTATGTAAGCTATGGGTGGTTTATAAGCTATGCTTTAGTAGTATTTCAGTTATGCATTACAGAACATACTTTCACTTATGTGAAATAGAGTATGCTGTTCTGTATATGCTTGGATTAGAGGTTTGATACATACATTTTTGTTAAAAACTACTTTTATATGTAATAACCTTTCATTGAAATTTAGATTAGTTTAGTTAAATAAATGATAAGGTTGTAGAAAAGACATAGGTACATCAAGTTCACCTCCTTATGCCTGGCGGGGCTCAACTGATTTGTTTATTAGGATCAATCCTTCAGAAACACTTTCCGATATTTTGTAATTAAGTCCTAATGGCGCTCACGCTGACATCAGTGAGTTGAATTGAGTTCATTGTATGTAAGCTTGGAGGACCTTTCTGGTGGCACCACAAGCGTGTGAATTTCTCACGATTGCGGTGACATCAGTGAGGTGAAAGGAGTTCACAACGAAGCACTGAGCTGAGCAAGCATGCACAGCTCAGTGTCTTTGCTGAATGGCAGGATGTATAGTTGCATCATGCAACAATGCAGCCTGCCAAATAGATTTAGCAGAGCTAGACGCGTCATGGGACAAATGGATTATTATCTTCTATGCA
Organism: Dendrobates tinctorius; assembly: GCF_039654945.1. Taxonomy (NCBI): domain Eukaryota; kingdom Metazoa; phylum Chordata; class Amphibia; order Anura; family Dendrobatidae; genus Dendrobates; species Dendrobates tinctorius. Next base: position 49,455,314 of record NW_027361675.1, read on the forward strand.
GACAGGTGAGGAATATGGTTGTTTATTATTTTAATTCTGTTACTGGAGACATTGGCTTTAGTGGATTAAGCGTTGATGTGAGTATAGCTGGTTTGGTTTAATTTAGATTCATTAAAGGAGTCTGTCATGATTTCAAATACAGGACTTTACTTTGGGTGTGTGTTTTTTTATAAACTATAACTATGGGGCTAGTAATTGGGGAGTCTTATAGACGCCTCTCCATTACTAACCTCTGGGCTTGATGTCACCTGACAAAACAAAGGTGAGGTCAACTCCCCACAGATATCAACCTACTTGCCACTGCCCCAGGTCAAGTGGGAAGAGCGAGGCTAAGTGCCAGAATTGGCGCATCTTATGGATGCAACATTTCTGGGGCGGCTGAGATCTGATGTTTTTAGTCTAGTAGGGGACAATATCCATGGTCCCTTCCTAGGCTATTAATATCAGCCTACAGCTGTCTGCCTAGCCTTTTCTGGTAATTAATTATAGGGGGACCATACATCATTTTTTGAGGGTCCCCCATTTTAATAACCAGGAAAGGCTAAGTATACAGCTGTGAGCTGATATTAATAGCCCGGGAAGTTTCATGGGTATTACCCCCTTCCAAGTCTTCAAACATCTGCCCCCAGCTGACCAATCTCCCTCTGCTGGTTAACAAAATTTAGGGGGATACCACACCAATTTTTTTCAGAAAGGAAAGAAAAAAACATGTACAGTAAACTACACACACAAAGCACTGATTATATATCTCACTCACATATTTATATCTATCTTTTTGAACTTATCTATCTATCTGCATATGTAGCTAAACTCTCTCTCTGTGTGTGTATATATATATATATATATATATATATATATATATATAGTGACAGAGTCCCTGGTGAAATGATAGAGGGGAGATATGCATCACTGCGCATGATAGCATCTATGATGTAAAACCAGAGTAGTTTCCTCCAGCACACTATTTGTTGGGAGTATCAAATTAAAGTTATTTTATGGGCTGTTTTAGTAGACATCCATACAGTGGATGGGAGGATGCCCACATATCTCCACCTGCAGAGACATTACAGACCTTGGTGATTTCACAGTCATGTGATCGGTCATGTGGTTTAGGAGTCACATGGTCTGGACTTAACCCCTTTACCCCCAAGGGTGGTTTGCATGTTAATGACCAGGCCAATTTTTACAATTCTGACCACTGTCCCTTTATGAGGTAATAACTCTGGAACGCTTCAATGGATCTCGGTGATTCTGACAATGTTTTCTTGTGACATATTGTACTTCATGATAGTGGTAAAAAAAATTTCATATGTCTTGCATTTATTTGTGACAAAAAATGGAAATCTGGTGAAAATTTGCAATTTTCCAAATTTGAATTTTCATGCCCTTAAATCACAGAGATATATCACTCAAAATACTTAAAAAGTAACATTTCCCACATGTCTAGTTTGCATCATAACAATTTTGGAACAATTTTTTTTTTTAAAGAAGTTAAAAGGGTTAAAAGTTGACCAGCAATTTCTCATTTTTACAACAAAATTTACAAAACCATTTTTTTTAGGGACCACATCAAATTTGAAGTCACTTTGAGGGGTCGATATAGAAATACACAAAAGTGACACCATTCTAAGGACCTCAAGGTGCTCAAAACCACATTCAGGCTATGGGCCCACGTAGCATTTTAAAACGCACAGTGAAAACCGGACTCCTTCCCAGAAATCTCGCGTTTTTTTCCGCGCGATTTTACCGCGATTCTGTTCGCGATTTTGCCGCAATTTTCTCAATCACTTTCCAAGCGATTGAAGCATTGCTTGGAAAGTGATTGACAGGTTGGTCACACTCGTCAAACATAGTGTTTGACGAGTGTGAGCAGCTGTTTACTATTGAGGCTGCCTATGCGGCATCAATAGTAAAAGATAGAATGTTAAAAATGATAAAAAAATAAAAAATCGGGGTATATTTACCTTCCGACGTCCCGCGCTGCCATCCCGGGCCTCAGCGTTCCCAGCGATGCCTTGCGAGACCTGTGATGACGTTGGTCTCGCGTTACTATATCGATCTCGCGAGACCGCTAGAGTAACGCGAGACTACGTCGTCACAGGACCTTGCCGCAAGGCATTACTGGGAACGCTGTGGCCCGGAATGGCAGCGCGGGACGTCGGAAGGTAAATATACCCCGATTTTTTATTTTTTCTTCTTTTTTTTACAGGGGTATGGTACCCAGGGCCTGGAGGACAGTCTCCTCTCCTCCACACCGTGGGTACCAACTGCACATGAGACGCTTAACTACCCGCATGGTGGGCATAGCCACATGCGGGAAGTAAGCGATTCTCATGCATTCCTATGGGTGCGGAATCGTGGCAATTCTTTGCGATTCCGCACAAAAAAAGATCATGCTGTGATTTTTTCCGCGATGCGATTCCGCCGCGGAAAAAAGCACAGCATTAGCACAGCATGTGCGGAATGCCATAGGAATGCATGGGGGGTGTTCTGTACACAATTTTTAAACGTTTTCGCGCAGAAAATCATGGCAAAAACGCTTAAAAATCGCATCGTGGGCACACAGCCTCAAGAAGTTTATTAACCCTCAGGGGCTTAATAGGAATTTTTGGAATGTTTAAAAAAAATGAAAATTTAACTTTTTTCACAAAAAATTTACTTCAGATCCAATTTGTTTTATTTTAACAAGGCGATAGATATTAGACCCCAAAAATTGTTGTACAATTTTTCCTGAGTATGCTGACACCCCATGTATGCAGGTAAACCACTGTTTGGGCGCATGGCAGAGCTCGGATGGGAAGGAGCGCCATTTGACTTTTCAATGCAAAATTGGCTGGAATTGAGATTGGATGCCATGTCGCGTTTTGAGAGCTCCTGATGTGCCTAAACAGTGGAAACCCCCCCACAAGTGACACCATTTTGGAAATTAGACCCCCTAAGGAACCTATTTAGATGTGTGGTGAGAACTTTGAACCCCCAAGTGTTTCACAGAAGTTTATAATGTAGAGCCATAAAAATAAACAGTGGTAACCCCCCGATTCTATCTCCAACCCTAACCCCAACACACCCCTAACCCTAATCCCAACCCTAACCCTAACATACCCCTAACCATAATCCCAACCGTAACCTTAACTTTATCCCCAACCCTAACACTAACTTTAGCCTTAACCCAAAACCCTAGCCCTAACCGTAATGGGAAAATGGAAATACATTTTTTATTTTTATTATTTTTCCCTAACTAAGGGGGTGATAAAGGGGGGTTTGATTTACTGTTTATAGCGGCTGTTTATGTTTGACAGCTGTCACACACGAAAAAACGCTTTTTATTGCAAAAAATAGTTTTTGCATCACCACATTATGAGAGCTATAATTTTCCATATTTTGGCCCACAGAGTCATGTGAGGTCTTGTTTTTTTTGCCGGACAAGTTGACGTTTCCATTGGTACCATTTTCGGGCACGCTACATACAGTGGGGAAAAAAAGTATTTAGTCAGTCAGCAATAGTGCAAGTTCCACCACTTAAAAAGATGAGAGGCGTCTGTAATTTACATCATAGGTAGACCTCAACTATGGGAGACAAACTGAGAAAAAAAAATCCAGAAAATCACATTGTCTGTTTTGTTTTCATTTTATTTGCATATTATGGTGGAAAATAAGTATTTGGTCAGAAACAAGCAATCAAGATTTCTGGCTCTCACAGACCTGTAACTTCTTCTTTAAGAGTCTCCTCTTTCCTCCACTCATTACCTGTAGTAATGGCACCTGTTTAAACTTGTTATCAGTATAAAAAGACACCTGTGCACACCCTCAAACAGTCTGACTCCAAACTCCACTATGGTGAAGACCAAAGAGCTGTCAAAGGACACCAGAAACAAAATTGTAGCCCTGCACCAGGCTGGGAAGACTGAATCTGCAATAGCCAACCAGCTTGGAGTGAAGAAATCAACTGTGGGAGCAATAATTAGAAAATGGAAGACATACAAGACCACTGATAATCTCCCTCGATCTGGTGCTCCACGCAAAATCCCACCCCGTGGGGTCAGAATGATCACAAGAACGGTGAGCAAAAATCCCAGAACCACGCGGGGGGACCTAGTGAATGAACTGCAGAGAGCTGGGACCAATGTAACAAGGCCTACCATAAGTAACACACTACGCCACCATGGACTCAGATCCTGCAGTGCCAGACGTGTCCCACTGCTTAAGCCTGTACATGTCCGGGCCCGTCTGAAGTTTGCTAGAGAGCATTTGGATGATCCAGAGGAGTTTTGGGAGAATGTCCTATGGTCTGATGAAACCAAACTGGAACTGTTTGGTAGAAACACAACTTGTCGTGTTTGGAGGAAAAAGAATACTGAGTTGCATCCATCAAACACCATACCTACTATAAAGCATGGTGGTGGAAACATCATGCTTTGGGGCTGTTTCTCTGCAAAGGGGCCAGGACGACTGATCCGGGTACATGAAAGAATGAATGGGGCCATGTATCGTGAGATTTTGAGTGCAAACCTCCTTCCATCAGCAAGGGCATTGAAGATGAAACGTGGCTGGGTCTTTCAACATGACAATGATCCAAAGCACACCGCCAGGGCAACGAAGGAGTGGCTTCGTAAGAAGCATTTCAAGGTCCTGGAGTGGCCTAGCCAGTCTCCAGATCTCAACCCTATAGAAAACCTTTGGAGGGAGTTGAAAGTCCGTGTTGCCAAGCGAAAAGCCAAAAACATCACTGCTCTAGAGGAGATCTGCATGGAGGCATGGGCCAGCATACCAACAACAGTGTGTGGCAACCTTGTGAAGACTTACAGAAAACGTTTGACCTCTGTCATTGCCAACAAAGGATATATCACAAAGTATTGAGATGAAATTTTGTTTCTGACCAAATACTTATTTTCCACCATAATATGCAAATAAAATGAAAACAAAACAGACAATGTGATTTTCTGGATTTTTTTTTCTCAGTTTGTCTCCCATAGTTGAGGTCTACCTATGATGTAAATTACAGACGCCTCTCGTCTTTTTAAGTGGTGGAACTTGCACTATTGCTGACTGACTAAATACTTTTTTTCCCCACTGTATTTGATTGCTCTTTATTCCGATTTTTGGGAGGCAGAATGAACAAAAACCAGCAATTCATGAATTTGTTTTGGGGGGGGGGGCATTTATACCGTTCCGCGTGTGGTAAAATTGATAAAGCAGCTTTATTCTTCGGGTCAGTACGATGACCTCATTTATATAATTTTTTTATGCTTTGGAGCTTTTATACAATAAAAACTATTTTATATAAAAAATTATTTTTGCATCGCTTTATTCTGAGAGCTATAACTTTTTTATTTTTCCGGTGATGGAGCTATATGGTGGCTTGTTTTTTTGCGGGACAAGATAACGTTCTCAGCAGTACCACGATTATTTATATCAGTCTTTTTGATCGTGCGTTATTCCACTTTTTATTCAGCGGTATGATGCTAAAGCATTTTTTTTGCCTTATTTTTTTATTTTTTTTAATGGTGTTCACTAGAGTTGAGCGACTTTTGGTTTTTTAGGGTCGCGTTTCGTTTCGTGAAACCCGACGTTTCCAAAAGTCGGGTCGAGCAAGATCGTCCGATTATAGGGAAAAGTCGGGGTCGTCCCGAAACACGAAACCCAATGTAAGTCAATGTGGAATAAAAGTCGGCAGTGAGAGGAGGACAGGAAACACACCAACAGTGCCCATTTGAATGCCAAAAGCATCAATTCTTCTTACATAAGCTTGTCAACCTTAATTAACTTCATAATACAAAATACGCACTGAAAAATGGGGGTTATTTGGCTACAGACTGTGGGGGGGGAGGGCTGGCTCCAGGTTTTCATGTGCCCTGGGCGAAAGAGCGCCCCTTTAACACATACCACAACTCATCATGCTCCGATACGGCAGAGAAATAGCGGTATAGTACAATGAAAAATACCTCACTTTTTACATCTCATGACGAGGCCCATCTATTTCTCCATGCAGAATCATTGGTCCCATATAATGTTTGAAACAGTATATGATGAGCTCCACATAATGCTACAGTATATGTTGGTCCCCATGGATGAAGCTCTACTGTCTTATGGGCCCAAATAATGCTCCAAACATAATGGGCCCCATTTCTAATGCTCTAGTGTATAATGGGCCCTGTAAATGCTGCTCCAGTGTCTGATGTCCACCTTTGGAATGTTCCAGTGTATGGTGGGCCCCATCTATCATTCTCAGACGGTGTTAGGCCCAGTATGGATTGCACGTGATTGCACAAAGGTTAGAAAGGGTACCGTATCCCCAGATAACATGTATGGATAGCGTACACATTCAAAATATATGTCTCAGGAGGCAGGCTCAGACGGTGTTAGGCCCAGTATGGATTGCACGTGATTGCACAAAGGTTAGAAAGGGTACCGTATCCCCAGATAACATGTATGGATAGCGTACACATTCAAAATATATGTCTCAGGAGGCAGGCTCAGACGGTGTTAGGCCCAGTATGGATTGCACGTGATTGCACAAAGGTTAGAAAGGGTACCGTATCCCCAGATAACATGTATGGATAGCGTACACATTCAAAATATATGTCTCAGGAGGCAGGCTCAGACGGTGTTAGGCCCAGTATGGATTGCACGTGATTGCACAAAGGTTAGAAAGGGTACCGTATCCCCAGATAACATGTATGGATAGCATACACATTCAAAATATATGTCTCAGGAGGCAGGCTCAGACGGTGTTAGGCCCAGTATGGATTGCACGTGATTGCACAAAGTTTAGAAAGGGTACCGTAGCCCCGGATAACATGTATGGATAGCGTACACATTCAAAATATATGTCTATACATCAGGAGGCAGGCTCAGACGGTGTCAGGCACAGTATGGATTTGACTGCCCAGATTACACAGTGGTGGAGCAGGGAGAGGTAAAGATTGCAAATGCTGGGGCCCTGCCCAAGCAAGGGGGGCCCACTCGTGGGCGTCGGTACTGGCACTGGGCCCCTCATAGTACAGCGGTGTGTCTGACGGCGGGTGTGCACCACCACCGTCAGAGACACTTGATTGCACTATGAGGGACCCTGTGCCAGTGCCTGCGCCCAAGAGTCGGCCTACCCACCTGTCCAGGGCAACGGCACTCGCACGGTGTCGTGCGCTAGATGGTGACCCCGGCCATGGGGGGGGGAGGCAGCACAGTTAGGGAGTTTTAGAAAGTGGCATATGTTGATGTTGGACATTCAGCTGATGCAAAAGGCGAAATAGGTGAAGTACCAGGAAGAGGTGGACCAAAGCAAGCCATTTTTCTGTCACCCTATGTGTCATCGGGAAGGTGGGACAAAATCCTTGGAAACCCATGCGTGGTTCATTTTAATGAAGGTTAGATCATCCACATTTTGGGTTGACAGACGGGTCCTTTTTTCTGTCAGGATTGATCCAGCTGCACTGAAGACTCTTTCCGATAGCACACTTGCAGCTGGGCAAGCGAGCTCCTGTAAGGCATATTGGGCCAATTCAGGCCAGGTGTCCAGTTTAGCGGCCCAATAGTCAAAGGGGAATGACCTGTGTGGGAGAACATCGATATGGGAGGAAAAGTAGTTTGTAACCATAGTTGACAACTGCTGTCTCCTGTCACTTTCCATCGATGCAGTATTACCAGTTGTGTGAGCGGTATTTGAAAAATCAGTCCACAACATTGTCATGAAACCCCTGTCTCCAACGCCACTTCTGCTGTGTGCACCACGAACACCTCTGCCAAGCTGCCCCCGGCCCGTACGGCTCGTGTGAGAACCATCACCGCTGCTGTGTGCTGGGAATGCCTCAAGCAACCGATTTACCAGAGTTGCTTGTTTATTAGCCAATATTAGGTCAAGGTTCTCCTGTGGCATGATGTTTTGTAATTTGCCTTTATAGCGTGGATCCAGGATGCTGGCCAACCAGTAGTCGTCATCGTTCATCATTTTGGCAATGCGGGGGTCCCTTTTTAGGATCCGCAAGGCATAATCTGACATGTGGGCCAATGTTCCCGGTGTCAATGATGCACTGCGAGTGCTGGGTGGAGGAGCACTTTCTGGCAAATCCACATCCCTCCAGTCACGCACAAACCATGTACCAGACCTTGCCACGCCAACATTTTCACTTGCCCCACGAGATGCATCCTCCTCCCCTAAGTAATCATCCCCATCATCATCCTACTCCTCCTCTTCTTCCTCCACCTCGTCCAGGAGAGGTCCCTGAGCAGACAATGGCTGAATGTCATCAAGGATTCCCTCCTCCTCTTCCTCCTCATCAACATTGGCTGCAGACGCCTGCTCCTTAAGGTGCGTCAAAGTTTGCATGAGCAGACTCATAAGTGGGATGCTCATGCTTAGGATGGCGTCGTCTGCGCTTACCAGCCGTGTGCATTCCTCAAAACACTGAAGGACTTTACAAAGGTCTATCAGCTTCGACCACTGCACACCTGTCAACTCCATGTCTGCTCTCAAAGTGCCTGGCCGTGTATCCTCCCACAAATGCATTATGGCCTGCCTCTGCTCGCACAGCCGCTCCACCATGTGCAGGGTGGAGTTCCACCTTGTTGCAATGTCGATAATGAGGCGGTGGTTGGGAAGGTGGAGGAATCGCTGCAGCTTCTGCATACGAACGGAGTGTACAGGCGACCGGCGGATGTGCGCGCACAGTCTTCGCACCTTCTGGAGCAGGGCTGTTAACTCCGGATAATTTTTGAGGAAGCACTGCACCACCAGGTTCAAGGTGTGAGCCAAGCAAGGTATGTGGCTGAGTTTTGAAAGGGCTATGGCTGCCACAAAATTACGGCCGTTATCACTAACTACCTTGCCTGCCTCAAGATGTACACTGCCCAGCCATGACTCAGTTTGTCGCTTCAAGTACTCGTCCAGCACCTCGGCGGTGAGTCTGTCGCCCAAACACATCATCTGCAACACAGCCTGCTGACGCTTTCCACTAGCTGCTCGATAGGGGGACACATCGTGTGCAACAGTGGCAGCTGCAGATGGAGTGCTCGTACGACTGCGCTCTGTGGACGAGCTTTCGCTTCTGGAGGAGGAGGAGGAGGAGGGTCGAACGCCTACAGCCAACTGTTTCCTATACCGTGGGCTAGGCAGCACTGTCCCACCACCGCTGTCCCCTGTGGACCCTGCATCCACCACATTAACCCAGTGCGCAGTGATGGACACGTAACGGCCCTGGCCATGCCGACTGGACCATGCATCAGTTGTGAGGTGCACCTTTCCGCTCACTGACTGCTTGAGTGCATGGACAATGCGGTCTTTCACATGATGGTGGAGGGCTGGGATGGCTTTGCGAGAGAAGAAGTGGCGACTGGGTAGGTCATAGCGTGGTACTGCATAGGCCATGAGTTCGCGGAAAGCTGTGCTTTCCACCAACTGAAAGGGCATCATCTCAAACGAGATTAGTTTGGCAATGTGGGCGTTCAAACCCAGTGTACGCGGATGAGAGACTGAGTACTTTCTTGACCTACTCATAGTGTCTGGGAGGGTGAGCTGGACTTGAGAGCTGCATATGGTGGAAGTAGCGGTGGACAGGGCGGACTGAGAGAGGGTTGATGATGGTGATGGATTTGGGGTTCTTTCTGATGGCCTAGAATCAGTCTTTCGTTGATATAACAGTGTGATTCCCAGACTGCTGTGGTCTTGCAACGACACCTCAACATTTGCTGCTGTGCTAACCGGTGGGCTTACAGTGGGGGAAACAATGTAGCGTTGCTGACTACCTTCGTTGTGATCAGTTGCACATGTGGCACTTGAGGTTTGGTGTTGTGTCCACGCTTGCAAGTGCATGCTGGTTAAATGTCTAAGCATGCAACTGGTATTCAAATTTTTCAGATTTTTCCCTCGGCTAAAGGTCTTTGCGCACTTCTTACAGATAACCTTGGCCTGATCATGAGGATTTTGTTCAAAAAAGTGCCACACTGCACTCTTCCTACTTTGGCAGACATTTTGCGGCCTAGCACGCTGTGATCTTTTGACCCTCTGGACAAGCTGTCCAGCAACTCTTTTGATGTTTGGAACCTGTCTTTGGAGTGCTCCGGGCCTGCCAGATAACAGCTGTTGCGATGTCGATGTCTGCTGTGGATGCTCCTCATCTGAGCTATTGGAAGCAGCACCCTCTTCCCCCAATGGATGCCAATCTGGGTCAGCAACTGGGTCATCCATCACCTCCTCTTCTATGTCATGTGCACCTTCCTCTGTGTCACCGTGTATGGTGGTATAGTGTGCGGGAAGGGGCACCTGAGTCTCATCAGGGTCATAATCTGGCTCTGTACACTGCGAGGACAATGTAGTGCTCTGAGTGAATGTACCAGCAGAATCATCCATCAGCGGCTGTGCATCAGTGCACTCCATGTCAGATTCATCTTGGCCTGGGTAATTCACCATTTCACTTGATAATCCAGGCATGGTATGTGAAAACAGCTCCATGGAGTAATCAGTAGTATGGCCTGCGTCATCCTTCAATCTTGGTTGGGGTGAAGGACACAAGGAAAGGTGTGGTTCATGAACATGAGCCTCCAATGACGACTCAGTGCTTTTACTTTTTACAACTAAAGAAGAGGAGGCGATAGAGCTGGAGGCTGAGTCAGCAATGTAAGACAAAACGTTTTCCTGATGCTCTGGCTTTAAAAGCGGTTTGCCAACTCCTAGAAAACTATGCGTTCGAGGCCTTATGTAGCCAGACGATGACGCAGGGTCAGCACCTCCTGCATTCGGTCCTATTTTGCTCTTGCCACTACCATCAGATCCACCACCAACACCATCATTACCAGCTGCCAACCCCCGCCCAATTCCACGGCCTCTTCCACCAGCCTTCCTCATTTTTGGTAGAAATGTAGACAAAATCCAACAAACTATATAGTATGTAAAACAAGGTGTCTATAGGACAGGGGAGATTTTGATTTTCTGCAGACACTTGTGGACACTGGACACTTTTGGATTGTGTGAGGCCCACTGATATCTGAGCGCTATGTGACAGGCTCGATGGCACAGCTGTGACCAAAGTGACTAGAGGATAAGGGAGATTTTGAATCTCTGCACACACTTTTGGACACTGGATGGACACTTTTGGATTGTGTGAGGCCCACTGATATCTGAGCGCTATGTGACAGGCTCGATGGCACAGCTGTGACCAAAGTGACTAGAGGATAAGGGAGATTTTGAATCTCTGCACACACTTTTGGACACTGGACACTTTTGGATTGTGTGAGGCCCACTGATATCTGAGCGCTATGTGACAGGCTCGATGGCACAGCTGTGACCAAAGTGACTAGAGGATAAGGGAGATTTTGAATCTCTGCACACACTTTTGGACACTGGACACTTTTGGATTGTGTGAGGCCCACTGATATCTGAGCGCTATGTGACAGGCTCGATGGCACAGCTGTGACAAAAGTGACTAGAGGATAAGGGAGATTTTGAATCTCTGCACACACTTTTGGACACTGGATGGACACTTTTGGATTGTGTGAGGCCCACTGATATCTGAGCGCTATGTGACAGGCTCGATGGCACAGCCTGTGACCAAAGTGACTAGAGGATAAGGGAGATTTTGAATCTCTGCACACACTTTTGGACACTGGACACTTTTGGATTGTGTGAGGCCCACTGATATCTGAGCGCTATGTGACAGGCTCGATGGCACAGCTGTGACCAAAGTGACTAGAGGATAAGGGAGATTTTGAATCTCTGCACACACTTTTGGACACTGGACACTTTTGGATTGTGTGAGGCCCACTGATATCTGAGCGCTATGTGACAGGCTCGATGGCACAGCTGTGACAAAAGTGACTAGAGGATAAGGGAGATTTTGAATCTCTGCACACACTTTTGGACACTGGATGGACACTTTTGGATTGTGTGAGGCCCAATGAATATCTGAGCGTTATGTGACAGGCTCGATGGCACAGCTGTGACCAAAGTGACTAGAGGATAAGGGAGATTTTGAATCTCTGCACACACTTTTGGACACTCGACACTTTTGGATTGTGTGAGGCCCAATGAATATCTGAGTGCTATGTGACAGGCTCGATGGCACAGCTGTGACAAAAGTGACTAGAGGATAAGGGAGATTTTGAATCTCTGCACACACTTTTGGACACTGGATGGACACTTTTGGATTGAGTGAGGCCCACTGATATCTGAGCGCTATGTGACAGGCTCGATGGCACAGCTGTGACCAAAGTGACTAGAGGATAAGGGAGATTTTGAATCTCTGCACACACTTTTGGACACTGGACACTTTTGGATTGTGTGAGGCCCACTGATATCTGAGCGCTATGTGACAGGCTCGATGGCACAGCTGTGACCAAAGTGACTAGAGGATAAGGGAGATTTTGAATCTTTGCACACACTTTTGGACACTGGACACTTTTGGATTGTGTGAGGCCCACTGATATCTGAGCGCTATGTGACAGGCTCGATGGCACAGCTGTGACAAAAGTGACTAGCGGATAAGGGAGATTTTGAATCTCTGCACACACTTTTGGACACTGGATGGACACTTTTGGATTGTGTGAGGCCCACTGATATCTGAGCGCTATGTGACAGGCTCGATGTCACAGCCTGTGACCAAAGTGACTAGAGGATAAGGGAGATTTTGAATCTCTGCAAACACTTTTGGACACTGGACACTTTTGGATTGTGTGAGGCCCACTGATATCTGAGCGCTATGTGACAGGCTCGATGGCACAGCTGTGACAAAAGTGACTAGAGGATAAGGGAGATTTTGAATCTCTGCACACACTTTTGGACACTGGACACTTTTGGATTGTGTGAGGCCCACTGATATCTGAGCGCTATGTGACAGGCTCGATGGCACAGCTGTGACAAAAGTGACTAGAGGATAAGGGAGATTTTGAATCTCTGCACACACTTTTGGACACTGGATGGACACTTTTGGATTGTGTGAGGCCCACTGATATCTGAGCGCTATGTGACAGGCTCGATGGCACAGCTGTGACCAAAGTGACTAGAAGATAAGGGAGATTTTGAATCTCTGCACACACTTTTGGACACTGGACACTTTTGGATTGTGTGAGGCCCAATGAATATCTGAGCACTATGTGACAGGCTCGATGGCACAGCTGTGACAAAAGTGACTAGAGGATAAGGGAGATTTTGAATCTCTGCACACACTTTTGGACACTGGACACTTTTGGATTGTGTGAGGCCCACTGATATCTGAGTGCTATGTGACAGGCTCGATGGCACAGCTGTGACCAAAGTGACTAGAGGATAAGGGAGATTTTGAATCTCTGCACACACTTTTGGACACTGGACACTTTTGGATTGTGTGAGGCCCACTGATATCTGAGCGCTATGTGACAGGCTCGATGGCACAGCTGTGACAAAAGTGACTAGAGGATAAGGGAGATTTTGAATCTCTGCACACACTTTTGGACACTGGATGGACACTTTTGGATTGTGTGAGGCCCACTGATATCTGAGCGCTATGTGACAGGCTCGATGGCACAGCTGTGACCAAAGTGACTAGAGGATAAGGGAGATTTTGAATCTCTGCACACACTTTTGGACACTGGACACTTTTGGATTGTGTGAGGCCCACTGATATCTGAGCTCTATGTGACAGGCTCGATGGCACAGCTGTGACAAAAGTGACTAGAGGATAAGGGAGATTTTGAATCTCTGCACACACTTTTGGACACTGGATGGACACTTTTGGATTGTGTGAGGCCCACTGATATCTGAGCGCTATGTGACAGGCTCGATGGCACAGCCTGTGACCAAAGTGACTAGAGGATAAGGGAGATTTTGAATCTCTGCACACACTTTTGGACACTGGACACTTTTGGATTGTGTGAGGCCCACTGATATCTGAGCGCTATGTGACAGGCTCGATGGCACAGCTGTGACCAAAGTGACTAGAGGATAAGGGAGATTTTGAATCTCTGCACACACTTTTGGACACTGGACACTTTTGGATTGTGTGAGGCCCACTGATATCTGAGCGCTATGTGACAGGCTCGATGGCACAGCTGTGACCAAAGTGACTAGAGGATAAGGGAGATTTTGAATCTCTGCACACACTTTTGGACACTGGACACTTTTGGATTGTGTGAGGCCCACTGATATCTGAGCGCTATGTGACAGGCTCGATGGCACAGCTGTGACCAAAGTGACTAGAGGATAAGGGAGATTTTGAATCTTTGCACACACTTTTGGACACTGGACACTTTTGGATTGTGTGAGGCCCACTGATATCTGAGCGCTATGTGACAGGCTCGATGGCACAGCTGTGACAAAAGTGACTAGCGGATAAGGGAGATTTTGAATCTCTGCACACACTTTTGGACACTGGACACTTTTGGATTGTGTGAGGCCCACTGATATCTGAGCGCTATGTGACAGGCTCGATGTCACAGCCTGTGACCAAAGTGACTAGAGGATAAGGGAGACTTTGAATCTCTGCAAACACTTTTGGACACTGGACACTTTTGGATTGTGTGAGGCCCACTGATATCTGAGCGCTATGTGACAGGCTCGATGGCACAGCTGTGACAAAAGTGACTAGAGGATAAGGGAGATTTTGAATCTCTGCACACACTTTTGGACACTGGACACTTTTGGATTGTGTGAGGCCCACTGATATCTGAGCGCTATGTGACAGGCTCGATGGCACAGCTGTGACAAAAGTGACTAGAGGATAAGGGAGATTTTGAATCTCTGCACACACTTTTGGACACTGGATGGACACTTTTGGATTGTGTGAGGCCCACTGATATCTGAGCGCTATGTGACAGGCTCGATGGCACAGCTGTGACCAAAGTGACTAGAGGATAAGGGAGATTTTGAATCTCTGCCCACACTTTTGGACACTGGACACTTTTGGATTGTGTGAGGCCCACTGATATCTGAGCGCTATGTGACAGGCTCGATGGCACAGCTGTGACAAAAGTGACTAGAGGATAAGGGAGATTTTGAATCTCTGCACACACTTTTGGACACTGGATGGACACTTTTGGATTGTGTGAGGCCCACTGATATCTGAGCGCTATGTGACAGGCTCGATGGCACAGCTGTGACCAAAGTGACTAGAGGATAAGGGAGATTTTGAATCTCTGCACACACTTTTGGACACTGGACACTTTTGGATTGTGTGAGGCCCACTGATATCTGAGCGCTATGTGACAGGCTCGATGGCACAGCTGTGACAAAAGTGACTAGAGGATAAGGGAGATTTTGAATCTCTGCACACACTTTTGGACACTGGATGGACACTTTTGGATTGTGTGAGGCCCACTGATATCTGAGCGCTATGTGACAGGCTCGATGGCACAGCCTGTGACCAAAGTGACTAGAGGATAAGGGAGATTTTGAATCTCTGCACACACTTTTGGACACTGGATGGACACTTTTGGATTGTGTGAGGCCCACTGATATCTGAGCGCTATGTGACAGGCTCGATGGCACAGCCTGTGACCAAAGTGACTAGAGGATAAGGGAGATTTTGAATCTCTGCACACACTTTTGGACACTGGACACTTTTGGATTGTGTGAGGCCCACTGATATCTGAGCGCTATGTGACAGGCTCGATGGCACAGCTGTGACAAAAGTGACTAGAGGATAAGGGAGATTTTGAATCTCTGCACACACTTTTGGACACTGGACACTTTTGGATTGTGTGAGGCCCAATGAATATCTGAGCGCTATGTGACAGGCTCGATGGCACAGCTGTGACAAAAGTGACTAGAGGATAAGGGAGATTGGATTGCTTTTAAAAAAGCAGTTTGCGGAGCAGTGGGTAAACAGCAATGCAGGAATGTCAGGAAGCCTTAGAAGGCAGCCCAACAACCAACACCACTGATACACCACTATATAGCCTCCCCTTGCACTGCACACACAGTGACTGGTGTGTTGTGCAGGCCAAATTGCTAGCAGCAGAAGCAGTTTTTTTGTCTTCTCAGCAGGACAAAAAAAAAAATTAGGATTGCTTTTAAAAAAGCAGTTTGCGGAGCAGTGGGTAAACAGCAATGCAGGAATGTCAGGAAGCCTTAGAAGGCAGCCCAACAACCAACACCACTGATACACCACTATATAGCCTCCCCTTGCACTGCACACACAGTGAATGGTGTGTTGTGCAGGCCAAATCGCTAGCAGCAGAAGCAGTTTTTTTGTCTTCTTCCCTGCCTAACGCTCTCCCTACAGAATCAGCAGCAACCTCTCCCTATACTAAGATCGGCAGAAGATGGCGGTCGGCGTGCATGCCCTTTTATACCCCCTGTGACGCCCACCAAAGCAAGCCAATCACTTGCATGCCCTTCTGAAAGATGGTGGTGACCCGTGCCTATGTCATCACATTGCCCACAGTGTCCGTGGATCCTGATTGGCTGAAAAAGAGCGCAAAACAAACTTTTGAAACGCGACTTTGGCGCGTAAGTCGCCGACCTCGTGGCCGACCTCATCCTAGGGTTGGGTTTCGTTTCATGAAACCCGACTTAGCCAAAAGTCGGCGACTTTTGAATTTTTTCGACTCGTTTCGCTCAACTCTAGTGTTCACTAAAGGGATTAACTAGTGGGACAGTTTTATAGGTTGGGTCATTAAGGACGAGGCGATACTAAATGTGTGTACTTTCATTGTTTAGATTTTTTTAATTTAAATATTTATGTATTGATGGAATAAATATTGATTTTTGTATTATTTTTTAAAATATTTTTACAATTTTTTTTTTTTAATTCTTACTTTTACACCTTGTTCCACTATGGGACACTCATTTTGTGCAGGCTGATCACTTCTATAGCATGCAGATCTGCATGCTATAGAAGCTGCCAGCGCTGCAGCTTCTATGCACTAACCTGAAATATTCCCTGACATGCACTGCACATGACAGGAAGACTCTCTGCTCTGGAGACCGGGATGTCATCATGACAACATCGGGTCTCCATGGTGTTAATTTCTATGGATTCTGCCACACTAGGGTGTGGCCCGTCTTAATTGTCTGTGGCCGAATTGGATCTCTGGCAGAGATTATACGTGCACGGAGAAAAGAATACACAAGACAAGGTGTATCATGTCAAAATGATTCTTCTCTATCTTTAATCCAAGGTGTACAGTTTTTATAACAGAAATCGCGATGTCTCATTGTGTTACATCATGGGTGCATTTCCAAATTACAGTTTACCCCAAAGAGCAAATTAGTATTGATCTCGTGGGATCTCATATGTTCCCATATCGCTACATAATCATTATGTACATAATTATCGTCTTCTAGCCCGATCCATCCTAGTCCACCCAGTATTGCATGAAGCCTAGGTGGGTTATACAATGTAGAAACAATTCTCAGAAAATAAGAATTATCTTAAAGTTACATGATCCCAATATTCAGCAAAGCATCTATATAGTGGTACAGTTTTGATTCTTGTATATATTCATATGCCATATATTTTCCCCTTAACAATGGCAGCGATCGGGATCCCGCGTCATGACGTCTCTGCCGGCTCTGGCACACTGCAATCATGTTTGATTGCAGTGTTCCGGGGGTTAAAGTGCTGGGAGCGGTCTGTGAGAATCAGCTGACACCCGGCCGCGATCAGCTGCACTCCCCCCTGAGCGTGGCTGATCTCACATGATGTACTATCCCGTCCATGGGCAATAAGTCCCAGGGCACATGAACGGGATAGTACATCAAATGTCAAAGGGGTTAAATAGCTGAACTCCAGTAGTCTGAGCTGTTGAGTGCCTGGAGAGGAAGACTACAGGAAAGTATTTTGTGCACATAGTGCTTGTGCAAGGACATTGCTAACCCTGCATGGGCTGATCCCCACTAGTGTAAGGACTACACGAAGTGCAACCATTTTGCTTTGCTGTTTTGTCCAGAGGGCTGTGGTTATTTTTGTGCATAAATCTTGGCCTGCAGCCGAGTGATCCTATCTACCACAGGTGGTGATAAAAGTGCGGGCAGCATTTCCATTGAACACGTGGATGACCACAAGCCAGGAAGTGACGTCAGGCAAGATGGAGGACCTGCTAAAACATCTGCTACAAGCACAGCAGCAACAGCAATTACAGCACCAACAATTATAGCAGCAACAGCTGGCGCAACAAGCAACAAACAAGCTGCTTATACAGCAGATGCAGCGGCAGCACCAGGAGAAGAGTGACTTTCTTGCAGAAGCTGTTCATGGAAGGCCGGCAGCCCCTCCCGCAAGTCCAGGTGATGACCTGCACCATGATATGGAGGCATTATTGACTGTGTTTGAGCGGGTGGCAGAGCGTGAGAAGCTACCATCAGAGCAGTGGGCAGAGGTGTTGGCCCCCTATTTGAATGGTGAGTCCCAAAAGGCGTATTATGATTTGTCATTATAGGATCCACAGGAGTATGCCAAGTTAAAAACTGAAAATTTTGGCACATGAAAGAGTGAATGTGTTCATTGAGAGCTCAAAGGGTTCACCACTGGGCATAGTGTGGGACAAACCGCCTCGATCCCAAATGTTTTATCTGCTGCATCTTGTTCAAAAGTGGTTACAGTCAGAATCCACCACTCCAGCCCAGATAGTCGAGTGGGTTGTTATGGACAGATTCATTAACTCTAGAGTTGAGCGACTTTTGTTTTTTTATGGTCGAGTTTCGTTTCGTGAAACCCGACTTTTCCAAAAGTCGGGTCGAGCAAGATCGGCCGATTATAGGGAAAAGTCGGGAAACACGAAACCCAATGTAAGTCAATGGGGAATAAAAGTCAGCAGTGAGAGGAGGACAGGAAACACACCTACAGTGCTCATTTGAATGCCAAAAGCATCAATTCTTCTTACTTAAGCTGGTCAACCTTAATTAACTTCATAATACAAGTCACTGAAAAATGGGGGTTATTTGGCTAAAGTTGTGGGGGGGTAGGGCTGGCTCCAGGTTTTCATGTGCCCTGGGCGAAAGAGCGCCCCTTTAACACATAATACCACAACTCATCATGCTCCGATACGGCAGAGAAATAGCGGTATAGTACAATGAAAAATACTTCACTTTTTACATCTCATGACGAGGCCCTTCTATTTCTCCATACAGAATCATTGGTCCCATATAATGTTTGAAACAGTATATGATGAGCTCCACATAATGCTACAGTATATGTTGGTCCCCATGGATGAAGCTCCACTGTCTTATGGGCCCAAATAATGCTCCAAACATAATGGGCCCCATTTCTAATGCTCTAGTGTATAATGGGCCCTGTAAATGCTGCTCCAGTGTCTGATGTCCACCTTTGGAATGTTCCAGTGTATGGTGGGCCCCATCTATCATTCTCCAGAGTATAGTGCTCCCCAAAACTTGCTGTCCCAACATTGAAAACAATGAAATAAGTCTCCTCGCTAGGGAATCCCTGTACTAGTCTGGACTCCTCGTCGTCCCCATCTTCCATCTCACTGCACAGTATTTCAACCTTGCAAGTGCTGTGATCCTGAGCAAGCAGGGGGGGCCCACTCGTTGGCGACGGCACTGGCACAGGGCCCCTGATAGTACGGTGGTGTGTCTGATGGCGGGTGGGCCGAACCTGCACTTTCATCTGCAGCTTCCTCTTTGTCACCGTGTAAGATGGAACTGTATATGGGAAGGGTAACCTGAGTTTCATCAGGGTCAGATTCAGGCCGGGTAGCGTGCGAGGGGAATGTAGTGGTCTGGGTCAATGTACCAGCAGATTCATCGAGCAGTGGCTGGGCATCAGTGCACTTGTGTCGCCCCCAGGAGTACGGTCGCCACAGTGGCATTACCTTCCTCCTAGGGAGTGTGATGTCATGCTTGGGAGCAACGAAGGATCTCTCTAGCAGGTTAACTGATTGGGCGGCGTTATTCCCACGAGTCATGACCCTCCAAACAGCGTTCATGAAGGCAAAGTGTTTGTTTTACGTGGGCAGTATGGTTGCAAAGCTGAACCTTAAAGGAATGTCCAGAAGGGCACCACCAGGAGTGGAGCCTACGGCGTAATTTGACTCAACACGGGCAACCTCAACCATGCCAGCTACAGAACAGATGCACACATTGCAAGCTTAATTCCGTTAACGAACGAGACTCCGTCATGCCCCGCGGTCCGAGTCTGGCTTACTAGAGGGACACGTGAGGCACTGGCACATGAGATTGGCCAATAACTGGTGTGTCATGCCCTTACATGTCCGTGACTGCATGTGCGCTACACTGAAAAGGCCAGCGTTTGTCGCTTACAGGTGCAGATAACCCGCTGAACAACGTTAGTGATGGGGATCACTGATTACAATTATTACTCGCGAACGATGATTTCCCAGTAAGTGCAGGTCAACCGCAGTTCCGGAATTAGGCCTAACCGTCATTCCTGAAAAACTTACGTGTGCAAACCACAGGTGCTGTAGCTTGCTTAACAGCTCGCCAGCCGTTCTCATGCCCAGTATGGGTTACACGTGATTGCACAAAGGTGAGAAAGGGTACCGTATCCCCGGATAACATGTATGGATAGCGTACACATTCAAAATATATGTCTATACATAAGGAGGCAGGCTCAGACGGTGTTAGGCCCAGTATGGCTTGCAAGTGATTGCACAAAGGTGAGAAAGGGTACCGTATCCCCGGATAACATGTATGGATAGCGTACACATTCAAAAGATATGTCTATACATCAGGAGGCAGGCTCAGACGGTGTTAGGCCCAGTATGGCTTGCAAGTGATTGCACAAAGGTGAGAAAGGGTACCATATCCCCGGATAACATGTATGGATAGCGTACACATTCAAAAGATATGTCTATACATCAGGAAGCAGGCTCAGACGGTGTTAGGCCCAGTATGGCTTGCACGTGATTGCACAAAGGTGAGAAAGGGTACCGTATCCCCGGATAACATGTATGGATAGCGTACACATTCAAAATATATGTCTATACATCAGGAGGCAGGCTCAGACGGTGTTAGGCCCAGTATGGATTGCACGTGATTGCACAAAGGTGAGAAAGGGTACCGTATCCCCGGATAACATGTATGGATAGCGTACACATTCAAAATATATGTCTATACATCAGGAGGCAGGCTCAGACGGTGTTAGGCAAAGTATGGCTTGCAAGTGATTGCACAAAGGTGAGAAAGGGTACCGTATCCCCGGATAACATGTATGGATAGCGTACACATTCAAAATATATGTCTATACATCAGGAGGCAGGCTCAGACGGTGTTAGGCCCAGTATGGCTTGCACGTGATTGCACAAAGGTGAGAAAGGGTACCGTATCCCCGGATAACATGTATGGATAGCGTACACATTCAAAAGATATGTCTATACATCAGGAGGCAGGCTCAGACGGTGTAAGGCCCAGTATGGCTTGCAAGTGATTGCACAAAGGTGAGAAAGGGTACCGTATCCCCGGATAACATGTATGGATAGCGCACACATTCAAAAGATATGTCTATACATCAGGAGGCAGGCTCAGACGGTGTTAGGCCCAGTATGGCTTGCACGTGATTGCACAAAGGTGAGAAAGGGTACCGTATCCCCGGATAACATGTATGGATAGCGTACACATTCAAAAGATATGTCTATACATCAGGAGGCAGGCTCAGACGTTGTAAGGCCCAGTATGGCTTGCAAGTGATTGCACAAAGGTGAGAAAGGGTACCATATCCCCGGATAACATGTATGGATAGCGTACACATTCAAAAGATATGTCTATACATCAGGAGGCAGTCTCAGACGGTGTAAGGCCCAGTATGGCTTGCAAGTGATTGCACAAAGGTGAGATGGGTACCGTATCCCCGGATAACATGTATGGATAGCATAGTGTACACATTCAAAATATATGTCTATACATCAGGAGGCAGGCTCAGACGGTGTCAGGCACAGTATGGATTTGACGGCCCAGACTACACAGCGGAGGAGCAGGGAGAGGTAAAGATTGCACTGGGCCCCTCATAGTACGGCGGTGTGTCTGACGGCGGGTGTGCACCACCACCGTCAGAGACACTTGATTGCACTATGAGGGACCCTGTGCCAGTGCCCGCGCCCAAGAGTCGGCCTACCCCCCTGTCCAGGGCAACGGCACTCGCACGGTGTCGTGCGCTAGGTGGTGACCCCGGCCATGGGGGGGGAGGCAGCACAGTTAGGGAGTTTTAGAAAGTGGCATATGCTGATGTTGGACATTCAGCTGATGCAAAAGGCGAAATAGGTCAAGTCCCAGGAAGAGGTGGACCAAAGCAAGCCATTTTTCTGTCACCCTATGTGTCATCAGGGGAAGGTGGGACAAAATCCTTGGAAACCCATGCATGGTTCATTTTAATGAAGGTTAGATCATCCACATTTTGGGTTGACAGACGGGTCCTTTTTTCTGTCAGGATTGATCCAGCTGCACTGAAGACTCTTTCCGATAGCACACTTGCAGCTGGGCAAGCGAGCTCCTGTAAGGCATATTGTGCCAATTCAGGCCAGGTGTCCAGTTTAGCAGCCCAATAGTCAAAGGGGAATGACCTGTGTGGGAGAACATCGATATGGGAGGAAAAGTAGTTTGTAACCATAGTTGACAACTGCTGTCTCCTGTCACTTTCCATCGATGCTGTATTACCAGTAGAGTTGAGCGATACCGTCCGATACTTCAAAGTATCGTATCGGATGGTATCGGCCGATCTTTAAAAAAAGTATCGGTATCGCCGATTCCGATACCGGAAGTCCCATTCAAGTCTATGGGACTTCCGGTATCGGAATAAGAAAAACCCTTTCCTGCCCTTGTACAGCCTCTCTGGGGTCTGTACGGGCCTTTCGGGGGGCTGTGCCGGCCTGCCAGGGGGTCTGTGCAGGCTCCGGTGGTCTGTGCCGGCCTGCCGGGGGGCTGTGCAGGCTCCGGTGGGCTGTGCCGGCCTGCCGGGGGGCTGTGCCGGCCTGCCGGGGGGCTGTGCAGGCTCCGGGGGGCTGTGCCGGCCTGCCGGGGGGCTGTGCCGGCCTGCCGGGGGGCTGTGCAGGCTTCGGGGGTCTGTGCAGACATCGTCCGATGGGACTACAAGTCCCATCGGGCGATGCCTGCTACCATGACAGTGATTGACACATTAGCCAATGATGGGACAGTAGTAGTCCCATCATCCGGCTAATGTGTTGAATGTAAAAAAAAAAAAAAAAAAAAATTACATGCTACATACATACAACATGCATACTACATACATGCTACATTCATACTACATACTACATACATGCTACATTCATACTACATAAATACTACATGCAACATACATACTACATATATACTACATACATACTACATATATACTACATGCATGCTACATACATACTACATGCTACATACTACATACATACTACATGCATGCTACATACATACTACATGCTACATACATACTACATATATACTACATGCATGCTACATACATACTACATGCTACATACATACTACATATATACTACATGCATGCTACATACATACTACATGCTACATACATACCACATATATACTACATGCATGCTACATACATACTACATGCTACATACATACCACATACATACTACATGCATGCTACATGCTACATACATACTACATATATACTACATGCATGCTACATACATACTACATATATACTACATGCATGCTACATACATACTGCATGCTACATGCATGCTACATACATACTACATACATACTACATACATACCACATATATACTACATACATACAATACATTCATACAATACATACATAGACATACAGTACATATAACATAGAGTAACATACTTACCAATACTTGTCACATTGTTCCCCGAAGCCATTGTCGTCTACGGAATAAATATTAACATAACAAACCACAAAAATACTCACCCACGATCCGAAGCAGTCCACGAGTGTGTCCCACGACGATCTTGGGTAGAGAACGGCAGCATCAGATGATGCTGCCGTTCTCTACGGGCTGCAGGAATCCAATGACGGAAGGTAGGTATCCTTCCGCACTGTATTCCTCCGCCACTTAAAAAAAAAAAGTCCCTAGTCTCACTTTATGCCATTGCTGTGTGGGAATGCGGGGGTCCCTTTTTAGGATCCGCAAGGCATAATCTGACATGTGGGCCAATGTTCCCGGTGTCAATGATGCACTGCGAGTGCTGGTTGGAGGAGCACTTTCTGGCAAATCCACATCCCTCCAGTCACGCACAAACCCTGTACCAGACCTTGCCACGCCAACATTTTCACTTGCCCCACGAGATGCATCCTCCTCCCCTAAGTAATCATCCCCATCATCATCCTCCTCCTCCTCTTCTTCCTCCAACTCGTCCAGGAGAGGTCCCTGAGCAGACAATGGCTGAATGTCATCAAGGATTCCCTCCACCTCTTCCTCCTCATCAGCATTAGCTGCAGACGCCTGCTCCTTAAGGTGCGTCAAAGTTTGCATGAGCAGACGCATAAGTGGGATGCTCATGCTTAGGATGGCGTCGTCTGCGCTTACCAGCCGTGTGCATTCCTAAAAACACTGAAGGACTTTACAGAGGTCTTTCAGCTTCGACCACTGCACGCCTGTCAACTCCATGTCTGCTCTCAAAGTGCCTGGCTGTGTATCCTCCCACAAATGCATTATGGCCTGCCTCTGCTCGCACAGCCGCTCCACCATGTGCAGGGTGGATTTCCACCTTGTTGCAATGTCGATAATGAGGCGGTGGTTGGGAAGGTGGAGCAATCGCTGCAGCTTCTGCATACGAACGGAGTGTACAGGCGACCGGCGGATGTGCGCGCACAGTCTTCGCACCTTCTGGAGCAGGGCTGTTAACTCCGGATAATTTTTGAGGAAGCACTGCACCACCAGGTTCAAGGTGTGAGCCAAGCGAGTGGCTGAGTTTTGAAAGGGCTATGGCTGCCACAAAATTACGGCCGTTATCACTAACTACCTTGCCTGCCTCAAGATGTACACTGCCCAGCCATGACTCAGTTTGTCACTTCAAGTACTTGGCCAGCACCTCGGCGGTGTGTCTGTCGCCCAAACACATCATCTGCAACACAGCCTGCTGACGCTTTCCACTAGCTGCTCGATAGGGGGACACCTCGTGTGCAACAGTGGCAGCTGCAGATGGAGTGCTCGTACGACTGCGCTCTGTGGACGAGCTTTCGCTTCTGGAGGAGGAGGAGGAGGAGGGTGGAACGCCTACAGCCAACTGTTTCCTATACCGTGGGCTAGGCAGCACTGTCCCACCACCGCTGTCCCCTGTGGACCCTGCATCCACCACATTAACCCAGTGCGCAGTGATGGACACTTAACGGCCCTGGCCATGCCGACTGGACCATGCATCAGTTGTGAGGTGCACCTTTCCACTCACTGACTGCTTGAGTGCATGGACAATGCGGTCTTTCACATGATGGTGGAGGGCTGGGATGGCTTTGCGAGAGAAGAAGTGGCGACTGGGTAGGTCATAGCGTGGTACTGCATAGGCCATGAGTTCGCGGAAAGCTGCACTTTCCACCAACCGATAGGGCATCATCTCAAACGAGATTAGTTTGGCAATGTGGGCGTTCAAACCCAGTGTACGCGGATGAGAGACTGAGTACTTTCTTGACCTACTCATAGTGTCTGGGAGGGTGAGCTGGACTTGAGAGCTGCATATGGTAGAAGTAGCGGTGGACAGGGCGGACTGAGAGAGGGTTGATGATGGTGATGGCGTTGGTGTTCTTTCTGATGGCCTAGATTCAGTATTTCGT
Organism: Dendrobates tinctorius; assembly: GCF_039654945.1. NCBI lineage: Eukaryota > Metazoa > Chordata > Amphibia > Anura > Dendrobatidae > Dendrobates > Dendrobates tinctorius. Next base: position 49,480,962 of record NW_027361675.1, read on the forward strand.
TGATATAACAGTGGGATTCCCTGACTGCTGTGGCCTTGCAACGACACCTCAACATTTGCTGCTGTGCTAACCGGTGGGCTTACAGTGGGGGAAACAATGTAGCGTTGCTGACTACCTTCTTTGTGATCAGTTGCACATGTGGCACTTGAGGTTTGGTGTTGTGTCCACGCTTGCAAGTGCATGCTGGTTAAATGTCTAAGCATGCAACTGGTATTCAAATTTTTCAGATTTTTCCCTCGGCTAAAGGTCTTTGCGCACTTCTTACAGATAACCTTGGCCTGATCATGAGGATTTTGTTCAAAAAAGTGCCACACTGCACTCTTCCTACTTTGGCAGACATTTTGCGGCCTAGCACGCTGTGATGTTTTGACCCTCTGGACAAGCTGTCCAGCAACTCTTTTGATTTTTGGAACCTGTCTTTGGAGTGCTCCGGGCCTGCTAGATAACAGATGTTGCGATGTTGATGTCTGCTGTGGATGCTCCTCATCTGAGCTATTGGAAGCAGTACCCTCTTCCCCCAATGGATGCCAATCTGGGTCAACAACTGGGTCATCCATCACCTCCTCTTCAATGTCATGTGCACCTTCCTCTGTGTCACCGTGTATGGTGATATAGCGTGCGGGAAGGGGCACCTGAGTCTCATCAGGGTCAGAATCTGGCTCTGTACACTGCGAGGACAATGTAGTGGCTCTGAGTGAATGTACCAGCAGAATCATCTATCAGCGGCTGTGCATCAGTGCACTCCATGTCAGATTCATCTTGGCCTGGGTAATTCACCATTTCACTTGATAATCCAGGCATGGTATGTGAAAACAGCTCCATGGAGTAATCAGTAGTATGGCCTGCGTCATCCTTCAATCTTGGTTGTGGTGAAGGACACAAGGAAAGGTGTGGTTCATGAACATGAGCCTCCAATGACGACTCAGTGCTTTTACTTTTTACAACTTCAGAAGAGGAGGCGATAGAGCTGGAGGCTGAGTCAGCAATGTAAGACAAAACTTTTTCCTGATGCTCTGGCGTTAAAAGCGGTTTGCCAACTCCTAGAAAACTAAGCCTTCGAAGCCTTATGGAGCCAGACGATGACGCAGGTTCAACACCTCCTGCATTCGGTCCTATTTTGCTTTTGCCACTACCATCAGATCCACCACCAACACCATCATTACCAGCTGCCAACCCCCGCCCAATTCCACGGCCTCTTCCACCAGCCTTCCTCATTTTTGGTAGAAATGTAGACAAAATTCAACAAACTATATAGTAATGTAAAACAAGGTACAAGGTGTCTATAGGACAGGGGAGATTTAGATTTTCTGCACACACTAGTGGACACTGGACACTTTTGGATTGTGTGAGGCCCACTGAATATCAGAGCGCTATGTCACAGGCTCGATGGCACAGGTGTGAAAAAAGTGACTACAGGATAAGGGAGATTTTGAATTTCTGTGAGATTTTGAATTTCTGCAGACACTTGTGGACACTGGACACTTGGATTGTGTGAGGCCCACTGAATATCACAGTGCTATGTCACAGGCTCGATGGCACAGGTGTGAAAAAAGTGACTACAGGATAAGGGAGATTTTGAATTTCTGCAGACACTTGTGGACACTGGACACTTTTGGATTGTGTGAGGCCCAGTGAATATCAGAGCGCTATGTCACAGGCTCGATGCAGCAGGTGTGAAAAAAGTGACTACAGGATAAGGGAGATTTTGAATTTCTGCAGACACTGGACACTTTTGGATTGTGTGAAGCCCAATGAATATCAGAGCGCTATGTCACAGGCTCGATGCAGCAGGTGTGAAAAAAGTGACTACAGGATAAGGGAGATTTTGAATTTCTGCAGACACTTGTGGACACTGGACACTTTTGGATTGTGTGAGGCCCACTGAATATCAGAGCGCTATGTCACAGGCTCGATGGCACAGGTGTGAAAAAAGTGAATTGTAGAATTGGGCAGAATAGGAATCTCCCTAGAGTGTAGGTCTGTAAGAACGGAACAAGTCCCCCACAGTGACACACAGATAGCTTCACTGTGGCAGTGATAACAGCCGTTACACGGTACTGTGTGAGGAGCGTACACCGCTGTATGGTGTGAATAAATGCACGCTCAGTACATTAGCAGGACAAAAAAAAAATTGGGATTGCTTTTAAAAAAGCAGTTTGCAGAGCAGTGGGGAAACAGCAATGCAGCTGTCAGGAAGCCTTAGAAGGCAGCCTAACAACCAACACCGCTGATCCACCACAATATAGCCTCCCCTTGCACTGCACACACAGTGACTGGTGTGTTGCACAGGCAAAATCGCTAGCAGCAGAAGCAGTTTTTTTTTCTTCTTCCCTGCCTAACGCTCTCCCTACAGAATCAGCAACCTCTCCCTATGCTAAGATCGGCAGAAGTAAGATGGCGGTCGGCGTGCACGCCCTTTTATAACCCCTGTGACGCCCACCAAAGCAAGCCAATCACTTGCATGCCCTTCTGAAAGATGGTGGCGACCCCTGCCTATGTCCTCACGTTGCCCACAGTGTCCGTGGATCCTGATTGGCTGAAAAAGAGCGCAAAACAAACTTTTGAAACGCGACTTTGGCACGTAAGTCGCCGACCTCGTGGCCGACCTCATCCTAGGGTCGGGTTTCGTTTCATGAAACCCGACTTTGCCAAAAGTCGGTGACTTTTGAAATTGTTCGACCCGTTTCGCTTAACTCTAACTCCCTTCCTAGGCTGATGCAGACCTGGGTTGCTCAGGAAGATCCCCGAAATGTGGATGAACTAGTGGGCCTAGTGGAACGGTTCCAGGTCATAGAGAAGTTCCTAAGGAAACCAGGGAGAGGTGCATCCCCATACTGGAGTACCCAGTGGGAGTCTGAGCCCCAAAAGACAGGTAGTAGAGCGAACACTGTGGGGAGTCCTAGATCTCAAGGGGTCACTGAGGGGTTGTCAAAGGCCACGGGGAGAGACTTACTTTGCTTGAGATGTCGCGGTCCAGGACATATAGCGGCCCATTGTCCCTTGTCCCCTGAAAAGATAGACTGCAGCCTAGGGAGGTGCTGCTTCTACTATACATATGACTCCTGCAGTGTGGGCTATCAGCTTGGAAAGGGGCCGCAGTCATATCCTGTGACCATAAATGGTGTACTCATGTCAGGACTGTTAGACTCAGGGAGCTTGGTGACCCTAATAAGAGCCACACTCCCAAACCAGTTGCTCCCAGGGAAACACGTATGTGTTCACTGTATTCACGGAGATGCCAAGGACTAGCCCATTGCCAAAGTGACTATAAAAACTAACTGTGGGGTTGAGTCACATTAGGTCAGGGTGATTAAGGACTTGCTACACCTTTCAAGAATAGGGTGGGACTTTAGCCTATTCTGGGACTTGTGGGGGAGGGCAGGGATTCCAAGTGTCCCAGTCAGAAGCCAGTCCAACCCTGAGGGAACTCCATCGCAGTTGGAAGTCGATGAATTCCCCTAGTGTGATCTGGTGACAAGTACGAGACGGTGACCAGTGAGGCTGAAATTCCTGAACTGGGTGTGTATAATGGAAATTTTGGGACTGCTCAAATGCGGAATCTTGCCCTAAAAAGAGGATTGGAAAATGTAACCGTGATAAATGGGGTTGCCTAAGAGCCGGGAGCTGACACCAGGTTTCCACATTTTGCATTAAATGGACAGCTGCTGTATTGGGTCATTAAGCTGAGAGAGGACATGGTAGAGCAGTTATTAATACTGGGTCCCTATAGGCATGGGGTGTTAGACCTGGACCATTCCCATATCTTGGGTGGACATCTGGGAATAGACAAAACACAAGAGCGGGTCCCTTAGGAGGATCTACTGGCCTGGGTGTCACAGGGAGATTGCTAACTACGGCCGGTTCTGCCCTACCAGTCAGCTTACAGCCCCTGTGTCTCCATTTCCAAAGTCCTCTAGTGCCATTGCTCATTATAGAGGTCCCATTTGACTGGATTGCCATGGACCTTGTAGGGCGATTGGTTAATTCCGCCAGAGGGCAAAAATACATTCTAGTGGCGATGGACTATGCAACACGATACCCAGAGGTGGGGAGTTCTGCGGGGACTTCTCGATGTTGCAAAGGAGACCTGGGAAGCAGAAGTTACACCCCAACAGAGCAATATCGAGCATGTGATCCAAATGCATGACCAGATTGTAAGGGTGATGCCAAATGTGAAGGAGAGCCTCCTTGAGGCAAAAGAAGCCCAGGCGATGCAACCAAGCACCGAGACTGAGACAGTTTAGCCCTGGAGACCGGGTGTTGGTATTGATTCCCAAGATGGAAAGTAAATTCCAGTCTGAGTGGCAAGGGCCTTATAAGGTGGTCGAGAAGTTGAGTGACATCAACTACAAGGTCCACCAACCAGGGAAAAGAAAGCTGTACCAAGTGTACCACATCAACCTGCTCAAACCGTGGCGAGACTGGGAATGGCTGCATGCCTTAGAGCCAGTCCTGAAGTCAGGGTCAAGGATGTTACAATGGCAAGAGACACTGTCACTGGCCCAGAAACAGCAGTGCAGTGAGCTGCTTCAGCGTAACTGGGACCTGTTTAAGGAGCTACCAGGTTGTGGAGCACAAAATCCTGACAACCACATGCGAATCAGAAGCCATATTGGATTCCTGAATCCCGCCGCAAGGTGATCTCCAAGAAAGGGAGAAGAATGTTGAGCCTGAGCGTCATTTAAATTTTCATGTCAAGCACAGGCCAGGGAAGCTGCATGGGAACGCAGATGCCCTGTTCAAACTCCTATTTAGCGAGTGAAGGTGCCAACCTCCCCCCGGCTTTTTGCAGAGGGGGGAATATGTGACAGAGTCATTGGTGAAGTGATGGAAGGGAGATTGGTGTCACTGTGCATGATGGGGTCATTGATGTAAAACCAGAGTAGTTTCCTCCAGCACACTACGTGTTGGAAGTATCAAATTAAAGATATGTTATGGGCTGGTTTTAGTGGACATCCATAGACCAGGTGGGAGGTCCACATTTATCCACCTGAAGAGTCCTTACAGGACCTTGGTGATGTCTCAGTCATGTGATCATTCACGTGGTTGATGAATTATATATAAGGTCTGGACTTAAATAGCTGAACTCCAAGAGTAGTCTGGGCTGTTGAGTGCCTGGAGAGGAAGACTCTAGGAGAGTGTTTGTGCACATAGTGCTTATGCAAGGACATTGCTAACCATTCACAGGCTGACCCCCATTACTGCAAGGTCTGCACAAAGTGGAACCATTTTGTTTTACTATTTTGCCCAGAGGGCCGTGGTTATTTTTGTACTTAAACCTTGGTTTATGCTGTACTAATAAACTAAGTGCATCCTTAATAGCACACTGTACCTGTGACTACCTCTGTGTGCAACTGAGTGAGCAGATCTACCATATTGTATGTGTGTGCATATATATTATATACTAGCTGAAGAGCCCAGCGCTGCCCGGGCATAGTAACTAACTGTGGTTAGTTATAGAAAATTATAATTATCCTCCATCCCATAATCCCGTGCCCATATACCCATCATACATATCCACGATCCCATAGGCCCGTGCCCATATACCCATCATACATATCCTCCATGCCATAGTCGAGTTCCCATATACCCATCGCACATCCTCCATCCCATAGTCCCATGCCCATATACCCATCACACATCCTCCATCCCATAGTCCCATGCCCATATACCCATCACACATCCTGCATCCCATATACATATCCACCATCCCATAGTCCCGTGCCCATATACCCGTCAAACATATGCTTCATCCCATAGTCCAGTGCCCATATACCCATCACACATCCTCCATCCCATAGTCCCGTGCCCACATACATATCCGCCATCCCATAGTCCCGTGCCCATATACCCGTCATACATATCCTCTATCCCATAGTCCAGTGCCCATATACCCATCACACATCCTCCATCCCATAGTCCCGTGCCCATATACATATCCGCCATCCCATAGTCCCGTGCCCATATACCCATCATACATATCCTCCATCCCATAGTCCCGTGACCATATACATATCCTCCATCCCATAGTCCCGTGCCCATATACCCATCATACATCCTCTATCCCATAGTCCCATGCCCATATACCCATCACACATCCTCCATCCCATAGTCCCATGCCCATATACCCATCATACATATACTCCATCCCATAGTCGAGTGCCCATATACCCATCACACATCCTCCATCCCATAGGCCAGTGCCCATATACCCATCACACATCCTCCATCCCATAGGCCAGTGCCCATATACCTATCATACATATCCTCCATCCCATAGTCAAGTGCCCATATACCCATCACACATCCTCTATCCCAGGGTTCCCCAACTCCAGTCCTCAAGGCCCACCAACAGGTCATGTTTTCAGGATTTCCCTTGTATTGTACAGGTGATGCAATTATCACCTGGGCAATACTAAGGAAATCCTGAAAACATGACCTGTTGGTGGGCCTTGAGGACTGACATTGGGGAACCCTGCTCTATCCCATAGTCCCATGCCCATATACCCATCACACATCCTCCATCCCATAGTCCCATGCCCATATACCCATCATACATATTCACCATTCCATAGTCGAGTGCCCATATACCCATCATACATATCCGTCATCCCATAGTCCTGTGCCCATATACCCGTCATACATATCCTCCATCCCATAGTCCAGTGCCCATATACCCATCACACATCCTCCATCCCATAGTCCCGTGCCCATATACCCGTCAAACATATCCACCATCCCATAGGCCTGTGCCCATATACCCGTCATACATATCCTCCATCCCATAGTCCAGTGCCCATATACCCATCACACATCCTCCATCCCATAGTCAACCATTATGACATCATAATGAGCGGCGGCAGGTCTTGCAACCTCTGATGACATCAGCATCGCCATGGCAACCATTGTGACATCATAGTGAGGGGTGGGGCTTGATACGCACACACTGCTTCCCCAGTATGCAAATAGGGGCATTGTGACATCATAATGAGGGGCGGGGCTTGACGCGCACACACTTTTTCCCCAGTATGTAGATAGGGGCAAAATTGTTTGGTGAATTGGAACGTGCGCAGTTAAAATTTCGCCTCACAACATAGCTTAGGACGCTCTCGGGGTCCAGACGTGTGACTGTGCCAAATTTTGTGGCTGTAGCTGCGACGGTGTGGATGCCTATCCCAGACATACACACATACACACACACACATACATACATACACACTTTGAGCTTTATATATTAGATATACATACACAGTGCTGTGCCAATTAGTTGGGATAAAGCATTTAAGTAAAATCGTAAGTTGGTTACCAGTGATTCAAACCAGTTTTAGCTGCTTTGAACAGGTGTGAGTGTACAACCTTGAGTAACAAATTGTGGTTTGACTGGTTTAGTCAGAAAATAACAGCTAGCTGCCCCCTCAGCTTCAGTTGAGAGCTTGTTTCTGTGAGGAGTGGTTTAGTGTACTTTTTCTCTCAGTGTGATTCGTGCCTGTAAAAATGGATGTTACTCCACGGAAGAGGTCTAGAATTATTACTCTTAATGAACATACAAGTCTGACTAAGAGAAATCGCTTACACCGTGGCTATTGGAAAATCTACCGTTTCAATAATAATTTGCAGACACAATGACATTGGGTCGTTTTCTCCAAAACGAAAAGGGAAATGTGGAAGAAAAAGGATAATAACACCAAGAACTGATAAAACACTTATCAGAAATAGTAAAATTAATGCAAGAAAAACAAGTAAAGACCTCCAAAGAGACTTGTTCGCTGCAGGTATTGATATTAGCAGTTCGACTGTATGGCACAGGCTTCTGGAAGTTGGTCGGAGGGCAACAAAGCCAGTAAAGAAACAACTTCTGAAATCTCCAATGAAGGCAAAACGACTCGCATGGGCAAAAAAATATAAATCTTGGACAACTAGTCAGTGGAAAAAGGTAATTTTCAGTGATGAAACCCATCTTTTTGTTCAAGGGTACAGAGCAAGTGTTGTTAGAAGAAGCAAAAATGAACTATTGCAAGCTGATCATATTCAACAAACTGTAAAACACCCTCAAAAACAGATGTTTTGGGGCTTTTTTACAGCTAATGGTACAGGGAGCTTATTTCCTGTCGATGGTATGATGAATTCATCCAAATACATAGTCGTTTTAAAATGTTTTATTGTGCCATTCATGCGTAAATTTGAAGGGACATTCCAACAAGATTTGGCTCCATGCCACAATTCCAAGTGTGTGAAGAAATCCCACAAAAACATCAGACTTAACTCCTATAGAAAATTTGTGGAGAATTGTGAAGAGACGTCTTGGCAAAACGGACTGTACAACCAAAGAACGCATGATAAACAGTGCCATACAAGTGTGGTTCCATGATGAAGAATTGAAGAATTTATGCAAAAACTTGGTAGAATCAATGACAAAATGAATTAAAAATCTCATAACTGCTAAAGGAGGACATATTTCTTACTAAAATTAGTATGTAACAGTGCATTATAACATTTTATAATTAAATAGTCCAAAAAATATATATATATATTTATATACTGTATATATTTATTTCTGTTAATGTTGATGATTATGGCTTACAGCCAGTGAAAACCCAAAAGTCATTATCTCAGTAAATTAGAATAATAAACAAAAAATACCTGCAAAGGCTTCCTAAGCGTTTAAAAATATACCTTAGTCTGTTTCAGTAGGCTCCACAATCATGGGGAAGAGTGCTAACTTGACAGAAAGCTGTATCCAAGCATATTAACCACAGCTTTGAAAGGATTGTTAACAAATGGACATTCAAAAATTTGGGGAGATTCACAAGGAGTGGACTGCTGTTGTAGTCATTACTTCAAGAGGCCTCACACAGAGACACATCCAGGACATGGGCTACAAGTGTCACATTCCTTGTGTCAAGCCAGTCATGACCAATATACAACGCCAGAATCATCTTACCTGGGCCAAGGAGAAAAATAACTGGACTGTTGTTCAGTGGTCAAAAATGTTGCTTTCAGATGAAATTTTGCATTTCATTTGGAAATCAAGGTCCTAGATTTTGGAGGAAGAGTGGAGAGGCACACAATCCAAGCTGCTTGAAGTCTAGTGTGAAGTTTCCAGAGTCAGTGATGGTTTGGGGAGCCATGTCATCTGCTGGTGTAGGTCCACTGTGTTTTATCAAGACCAAAGTCAGCGCAGCAGTCTACCAGGAAATTTTAGAGCCCTTCCTGCTTTCCTCTGCTGACAAGCTTTTTGGAGATGGAAGTTTCATTCTCCAGTAAGAATTGGCACCTGTCACATTAACAAAAGTACCAATACCTGGTTTAAAAACAACAGTATCACTGTGCTTGATTGGCCAGCAAACTCGCCTGAACTTAACCCCATAGAGAATCTATGGGGTATTATCAAGAGGAAGATGAGACACCAGACCCAACAATGCAGACGAGCTGAAGGCTGCTCTCAAAGCAACCTGGGCTTCTATAACACTTCAGCAGTGCCACAGGTTTATCGCCTCCATGCCACGCCGCAATGATGCAGTAATTAATGCAAAATGAGCCTTCGTCAGGGTGCCGAAACGCACGTCGGGTCGGGCGTATCCTGGGGATCCTGCACATACAGGCATAAGGTATTGACTGGATGCACTTTGGGCAAAGTCTGAAAATGTATTTTGTTTGCAGTGACATATACCAGTATTCATGATTACTTGCGATTGAGCATATATAATTGAACTAGTCTTCACTATTTGTTGTGATATATGTCTGATTACTTTGTGCTGCTGCATACCTCAGCCCTTTCATTAACTATTAATTGCATTTGCCCTTGTACTGCTGTGTGCCTTAGGGTACCGTTACACCTAGCGATGCACCAGCGATCCCGACTAGCGATATGATGCGGTCAGGATCGCTGGTGCATCGCTAGGTGGTCGCTAGTGAGCTGCCACACAGGCAGATCTCACCAGTGACATCGCTGGGGACGGGGATCGCTACTTACCTGTCAGACGCAGCAATCCTGCGTCCTCCCGCCCGGCTCCACGCGTCGCTCGTCGACGCCACAGGAAGCGCCGCAGGAAGTGGCCGACGAGAAATGGTCCAGGAGCTTCTCGCGCGATCAGCGATAACCAGCGGGGGAGCCAGTGTGAGGTAAGTATCACATGCAGAGATATCGCTAGCAATATCGCTGCAACGTCACAAAATCGATGACTTTACAGCGATATTGCTAGCGATATCGCAGTGTGTAACGGGGGCTTTAGCCCTTTCATGAATAGTTTTTCTGCATTTGCACCTTATATTTACATATGCATTGAACTTTGTATTGCTGTGTGCCTTAGTCTATTTACGAATTGTCTTTTGCATTTGCACTTTATAATTACATATGCACATATTTGAATATTAAGATTTCATCTATTTATTTATTTTGTGGCCTACTAATTTTTTCGGATGACACTATATTTTATGAATTTATCAAGCCACACTATATTTATGTGCAATATATTGGTGCAATTGATCCCCAGTGTTGCCTCTTCTTTTGGTATTTTGTTCCCACCCTTCCTTTAGTTATTTGTATTTTGAAATAAATATTTGTCTTAATGTGAATACTGGACGTTTTTCATTTTTTTTTCGTCGGGGATTATTTTAATTTCCGATTTGTCCTTTTTCCTTGCATTGTTGACTACATTTAACTATACCGTGTACATTTTTTTCTCGATATGCACTGTTGCCTTGGAATTTTGTTGGTGTGTGGTGTGGTGTACGTCAGGTTGGTGTGTGTGGTGTCGTATATACCACTCACGCACAACATCCTGACGTACACTACAACACACACACCAACCTGACACACTACGTCATGATGGTGTGTGTGGTGTAGTGTATGTCAGGTTGGTGTGTGGTGTAGTAAACGTCAGGTTGGTGTGTGGTGTATTATACACCACACACACACACACACACACACACACAACAACCAGACATACAATACAACACACACAACAACCTGACGTACACTATACCACACCACACATCAACCTGATGTAGTGTATGTCAGGTTGGTGTGGTGTAGTGTACGTCAGGTTGGTGTGTGTGGTTTAGTGTATGTCAGGTTGGTGTGTGTGTGTGTGGTGTTGTGTATGTCAGGCTGGTGTGGGCGAGTCCTGTAGGGGAATGTCAGGATGTGTTTAGTCCACGGACGTGAGATGAATTCTCAAGCATTCATTCAAACACAGTCCAAGTTTGTCAGGACATGTTTCACATTGGAAACAAGCTTCCCTTCGTATCCCCCTTTTATAGCATACCCGGCACCTTTTTCTTGCTCTCCCCTCACGGGGAAAATGTTGCCCTGGTACCATACAGGAAACTTGAGTTCCAGGGGTGCTGGGGTCCTCTCCTTCCTTGTCTCCAAACATCAGGACCTTTATCACCGCCTCCTGGAACTGAAGGAAGGTGTTGTTGGTCTGGCCTGCACATCGTGATAGCACGTATGCGTTATACAGTGCCATTTGTACAATGTGCACAGCTAGTTTTTTATACCACACCTTTGCCTTCCGCATGGCACTATAATGTTGGAGGACTTCATCAGAAAGATCAACTCCCCCATGTGTTTGTTGAACACCAGGGCACAGTCCAGTTTGTGGGCCTGTTCTGGGGTACCTCAAACGGTGGTGGCCGTGGTGCTGGGACAATGGATTGTGGTCTAGAAAAAGACGTCCCTCTTGTATTTGAACTTGACCACAACCATATTGCCGCTACATTGGGCTCAGCTCTCACCCTTTGGGAAAGTCTGCTCAATTAGCGACAAAGGGAGACCCCTCTGGTTTCTGCGCACAGTACAGCAATCTGTGGTAGCTCTGGCAGAGAGGGATTGAAAGAGTGGGATGCTTGTATAAAAGTTATCAACGTACAGATGGTAACCTTTATCAAGCAGTGGGTGGACCAAATCCCACACTATTTTCCCACTCACCCCCAGAGCAGGTGGACATTTTGGGGGCTGGATCCTGCTATCCTTCCCTTGGTAATTTTCGGTTTCTTCACAATCCCCATGTGAAGGACTAGTCCCCAATATTTCATCATTTCCACAGAGTCAATGGGAATTCAAGTAGAAAATGACTAATTTGGGTTTTGGGCAAAAAATTGCAGGGCGTAAAAGTTGGTTTGCTCCACCATAAGACCGACAATTGACTCCGAGAAATAGACTTTGAAAAAGTCCATTTCCCTGAAGTTGGCAGTCTTGAACTGGATTCTTGATTGGGGAACAAAATCAGGAATCCATGGAGCAAAATTTTCAGGGACGGGCATCACTAACACTAGGTTGGGGGTTACTCACACTTGGCAGTGGATCTTCTCACTTGGCCTCCGGCTCTTCATCCCTGGGCTCCGGACGATTTCTCGTCCTGTGACAGCTTGGTGGTGGCAAGTCTGTGTCGCTGGAGGAGGAAGAGTGGGAGGAATAGAGAAAAGTGGGGTCCTGTCCCTCAATATCAGTTTTGGAGGTAATAATGTCATATGCCTCCTCAGCTGAGTACACCCTTGATGACTCAGATGAGCGGAACATTGTGTGTGTGGTGTGCGTGTGTAAAAAAGCTTTATTATAGTGTGCGTATGCATGTGCGAGTGTTTGATGAAACTTTCTACTGCAGGAGGAGGCTTTCAGGCATGGGGGAGGCAGGAGCGGGGGGGTAGGAAGGGGGTGTCAGGGGCAGGGGGCAGCAGGAGGAGGCTTTCAGGCACAGGCAGGGCAGGAGAGAGCTGTCAGGCACAGGGGGGCAGGAGGAAGCTGAGGAGATGCAGCAGCAGCGAAGGTGATCTCTGGGGCAGGGGGGTGATCACCGAGACAGGGGGGTGATCACTGGGGCAGGGGGTGATCACCAGGGCAGGGGGTGCTCACCAGGGGCAGGAGGGGGCTGTCAGGAGTCGGCAGCAGCAGCAGAAGCAGAGAAGGTGATCACTGGGGCAGGGGGGTGATCACTGGGTCGGGGGTGATCACTGGGTCAGAAAGGGTGCTAACCAGGGCAGGGGGTGCTCACTGGGGGCAGGAGGGGGCTGTCAGTAGCCAGCATTAGCAGGGAAGGTGATCACTGGGGCAAGGAGGGTGATCACTGGGGCAGGGGGGGTGCTCACCGGGGGCAGGAGGGGGATGTCAGAGGATACAGCAGCAGCAACAGAAAAGGTGATCACTGGGGCAGTGGGTGATCACTGGGGCAAGGAGGGTGATCACTGGGGCGGGGGTACTCACTGGGGGCAGGAGGGGGCTGTCAGAAGCTGGCAGCAGCAGAAAAGGTGATCACTGCCAGGGGGTAATCATCGGGACGGGGGGGATCAGCGGGGCAGGGAGGAGGGAGCAGAGGTCGGGGGGTGGAATTGAACTGCGGGGGGGAGTGGAGGGCAGCAGAGGGGAGTACCAGATGGCAGTGGCGGCAGCAAGGGCGGTGATCGCGGTCAGTCAGTGGCAGCAGGGCAGCAGGCAGGGACCTCGCTCTTCAGCCTCCACGGACGGGATGAGGTGGATGAGCGAAGGCAGTCATACTTTACTCCGCCCCTCCACATCTGATTGGAGGGATAGTGTCACATGGACACTAACTCCAATCAGATCTGGGGGTGTGACAAAAAGGTCACCAGAAGCGATCAAAGCCCTGGGGGGCAAAGCCACACCCCCCTGGGGTCAACTACAGGTCCTCCAGTACCTGCAAGTCGGGTGACATTTCATTGACCCCGGTCACCCGACTCGCAGGAATGCGATCCCGCCATGAAGCATACGTTGCGCATCACAGGTCGAGAAGTCACAAGTTTTCATGATGCATACACTGCATCACAGGTAGGGAAGGGGTTAAATTACAAAGAGAATCGCTCTATGTAAAAGCTCATGTTAAAATCACATTGCAATCGAATTGCATTCGTATGTAGGTGTTTAAAATTGGATTGTACTCGCATGAAAATCACATGACATTTGCATGACACTCGTCCCATTGGATTAAAATAGGCCCGTTTTTTTCCACGGAGAGGAGTATAAACCCTAGAGGTCAACACTTGTTCTGTTTAAGTTATTAATAATTATGCAGTTGAAAAATTATTTTTAGATTCTTTTTTACCTTCCCAGGCAATCAGTCGTTGCCTCTGTTTTTTCTAAATATTTTTTCTAATTCACTATCAGGGGTTTTTGAGTAGGTTATACATGTTTACCAGTATCAGTTAATTTTCCTTTTTTATTTAACCACATACATTTTATCCTGTTTTGAATTTTATTTTTTTCGCAAAATGGCATGTTCAGACAAATTTATTATCTTGTTCCCATACAAAACAGTCAGTACATGGACAAAATGTTAGCCTATGTGCTAATTCACATGTGCTGGTTTTCTCACTGATTTTAGGTCTGTGTGAAAAAAATTGTAGCGTGATCTAGTTTGGTAAGATTTACGGACTAGACTACAGCATTAATTAACAGCCAGCTCCCATACCTTTCCACTGTGTTGACAGGCACATGGAGCTGCACACTGAGCCAGTCATTGTAATTTGCAAACGTAACTTGTTCAATAAGTAAAGCAGACCATATGAATAGAGCCCAAAATATGTCTTCACAAAACCAATTTAAAATGGACCTGTCACCAAATTTAACCCTTTAACCCTGATGTTTGACATGGCAATTCATGGTCAAATAACGACCTTAGAGTCGGCCAGCTATAGTGACCTGTACAAAAGTTAGCGACATTTAGGTGATAAAAATAACATTTTTCCCTCTGTCATGCTACTTTGCATTAATTCCTGAAAAGCAGTTGAATGGTTAATAAACTACCTGACAATAATTTTGAATAAGTTGAGGGGTGCTGGTTTTAAAATGGTCTCACTTTTTGGAGATTTTACGACATATAGGTTCCCCAAAGTAACATCAAAACTTAATAGGTCCCTAAAAAAAATAGGTTTTGTAAATTTTCTTGAAAAATTAAAAAATAGCTGCTACACTTTTAAACCTTCGAGCATTCTAACAACATAAAAGTATATTTTAAAAATGGTGCTGATGTAAAGCAGACATGAGGTAAATGTTACTTAATGACTATTTTATGTGGTATGCCTGTCTGGATTAAAGAGATAATCATTCAAAGTTTGAAAATTGCTAATTTGACAAATTTTTTGACAAATTTCTGATATTTTCAACGTTTATTTATAAAAAATATTGATATAAATTTACTGTTAACATAAACTACAATGTGTCATGAAAAAACAATCTCAAAATCAAATGAGATAATATAAGCATTCCAGAGTTATTACCACATAAAGTGACGCTGGTCAGATTTGAAAAATTTGGCCCGGTCAATAATGGGTTAAGCAGAAGCAAGTATGCTGACATCCACTTATATACCATATGAGTCCGCACACAGCCCACTACATACAGTATGAGCCCTCACATAGCCTCCTATATACAGTTTGAGCCCCCACATAGCCTCCAATATATAGCATAAGCCCCACATAGCCTCCCTATATTCAGCATGAGCCCCACATAGGTTCCCATATACAGCGTGAGCCCCCATAGCCTTATTATAAACAGTATGAGCCCCACATAGCCTCATAAATACAGTATGAGCCCCACATAGCCTCCCATATACAGCACGAGCCCCACATAGTTTCACTATAAACAGTAGGAGCCCCACATAGCCTCCCATATACATGAGCTCCACATAGCCTCCCATACACAAAATGAGCACCACATAGCATCCCTATATACAGCATGAGCCCCACATAGCCTCACTAAAATAGTATGAGCCCTGCATAACCTGCCATATAGCACATGAGCCCCACATAGCCTCTCATATACAGCATGAGCCCCACATAGCCTCCCAATATACAGTATAAGCCTCACATATAGAATATGAGTCCCACATAGCCTATTTATAAAAAATATAAGACAAACAGCCTCCCATATACAGCATGAGCCCCAAATAGCCTCACTATAAACAGTATGAGTCCCACATAGCCTCCCATGCATAGCATGAGCCCAATCTAAGCTTCGTTAAACAGAGTAAGCCCCACCTAGCCTCCTATGTACATACAAACATCCCATACACATGAAAAAAGAAAACCCACCACATTCTCACTTCGCTCTCATTCCTCAGGCACTCTGCTCCTGTCTCTGGGGCACTGACTTTCTGCAATCCACAGCTGACGTGATGATATAACATAATCGAGTCAGCTGTCTCACATGCTAATCAGTGGAAGAAGGGGCCAGCATGCCCCTCCTCCACCAATGTATTCACCACTGATGCCCATGATCATTCTGGATGAACTGCAGAGATCTACAGCTGAGGTGGGACAGTCTGTCCTTAGGACAACAATCAGTTGTACACTGCACAAATCTGGTCATTTCTCAAAGATATCCATAAAAAGTGTCATTTAAAGTTCGCAACAAGCCACCTGGGAGACACACCAAACATGTGAAAGAAGGTGCTCTGGTCAGATCGAACTTTTTGTCAACAATGCCAAACAATACGCTTGGAGTAAAGTCAACACAGCTCATCACCCTGAACACACCATCCCCACTGTCAAACTTGGTGATGGCAGCATCATGGTTTGGGCCTGCTTTTCTTCAGCAGGGTGAAGATGGTTAAAATTGATGGGAAGATGGTTGGAGCCAAATACAGGACCATTCTTTAAGAAAACCTGTTGGAGTCTGCAAAAAACCTGAGACTGGGACGGAGATTTGTCTTCCAACAAGATAATGATCCCAAACATAAAGCAAAATCTACAATGGAATGGTTCACAAATAAACATATCCAGGTGTTAGAATGGCCAAGTCAAAGTCCAGACCTGAATCCAATCGAGAATCTGTGGAAAGAGCTGAAAACTGCTGTTCACAAACGATCTCCATCAAACCTCACTGAGCTTGAGCTGTTTGCCAAGGAAGAATGGGCAAGAATTTCAGTCTCTCGATGTACAAAACTGATAGAGACATACCCCAAGCGACTTGCAGCTGTAATCGCAGCAAAAGGTGGCGCAACAAAGTATTAAGTTAAAGGGGATGAATAATATTGCACACCCCACTATTCAGTTTTTGAATTTCCACAAAAATTTAAAATAACCAATAAATTTTGTTCAACTTCACAATTGTGTTCCACTTGTTGTTGATTCGTCACCAAAAATTTACATTTGGTATCTTTATGTTTGAAGCATGATATGTGGGAAAAGGTTGAAAAGTTCCAGGGGGCCGAATACTTTTGTAAGGCACTGTACCACATCAAAATTGAATGCACATGGAAACAAAGAGACTGTAAAAGCCAAAATATGCAGCATTTTTAATGAAAACCAACTGCAAAAAGTTTTAGTTTTTTTTATATTTTCATAAATAAATGAATTTAACCCCTTAGTGACAAAGCCAATTTGAAGCTTAATGACCAGTCCAATTTTTACATTTCTGACCACTGTTACTTTATGTGGTTATAACTCTGGAACGCTTTAACGGATCCTGCTAATGTTGAGACTGTTTTTTCATGACATATTATACTTCATGTTAGTGGTAAATTTTCTTCGATATGACTTGCGTTTATTTATGAAAAAATGGAAATATGTCAAAAATGTTTAAAATTGTGCAATTTTCAAACTTAATTTTTATGCCCTTAAATCAGAGAGATAAGTCACACAAAATTAGTAATAAATAATATTTCACACATGTCTACCTTACATCAGCACAATTTTGGAAACAAAATTTTTTTTGTTAGGAACTTATAAGGGTTAAAAGTTGTCCAGCGATTTCTCATTTTTACAACAAAATTTTACAAAACCATTTTTTTTTCGGGACCACAACACATTTGAAGTCATTTTGAGAGGTCAATATGACAGAAAATACCCAAAAGTGACACCATTCTAAAAACTGCACCCCTCAAGGTGATCAAAACCACATTCGAGAAGTTTATTAACCCTTTATGTGCTTCACAGGACCTGAAGAAACGTGGAAGGAAAAAATGAACATTTAACTTTTCCTTTACAAACATTTTACTTCAGAACCAATTTTTTTATTTTCACAAGTGTAAAAAGAGAAAATGAACCACAAAATTTGTTGTGAAATTTCTCCTGAATACACCAATACCCCATATGTGGGGGCAAACCACTGTTTGGGTGCACAGCAGGGCTTGGAACGAAAGGAGCACCGTTTGACTTTTTCAATGAAGAATTGGCGGGAATTGAGATCAGATGCCATGTCACATTTGGAGAGCCTCTGATGTGCCTAAACATTGGAAACCCCCCAAAAAGTGACACCATTTTGGAAACTAAACCCTTTACGGAACTTATCTAGATGTGTGGTGAGCACTTTGAACCTCCAAGTGCTTCACAGATGTTTATAGCGTAGAGCCGTGAAAATAAAAAATAATTTTTTCCACAAAAATGATCTTTTCACCC
Organism: Dendrobates tinctorius; assembly: GCF_039654945.1. Taxonomy (NCBI): domain Eukaryota; kingdom Metazoa; phylum Chordata; class Amphibia; order Anura; family Dendrobatidae; genus Dendrobates; species Dendrobates tinctorius. Next base: position 49,499,313 of record NW_027361675.1, read on the forward strand.
CCAAAATTTTATTTTTACAAGGGTAACAGGAGAAATTAGACCCCAAAGTTGTAAAATTTGTCCTGAGTACAGCGATATCCCATATGTGGGGGTAAACCACTGTTTGGGTGCAGGCAGGGCTTGGAACGAAAGGAGCACCGTTTGACTTTTTCAATGCAGAATTGGCTGGAATTGAGATCGGATGCCATGTCGCGTTCGGAGAGCCTCTGATGTGCCTAAACAGTGGAAACCCCCCAAAAAGTGACACCATTTTGGAAACTAGACCCATTACGGAACTTGTATAGATGTTTGGTGAACATGTTGAACCCCCCAAGTGCTTCACAGAAGTTTATATCGCAGAGCCATGAAAATAAAAAAATATTTTTTTTGCCTCAAATATGACTTTTCTAGCCTGCTATTTTTTATTTTCATAAGGGTAACAGGAGAAATTGGATCCCAAAAGTTGTTGTGCAATTTGTCCTGAGTACTCTGGTACCCCATATGTGGGGGGAACCACTGTTTTGGCACACGTCGGCGCTCGAAAGGGAAGTAGTGACATTTTGGAATGCAGACATTGATGAAATGGTCTGCGGGCGTCATGTTGCATTTGCAGAGCCCTTGATGTGCCTAAACAGTAGAAACCCCCCACATATGACCCCATTTTGGAAACTAGACCCCTCATGGAGCTTATCTAGATGTGTGGTGAGCACTTTGAACCCCTAAGTGCTTCACAGAAGTTTATAACGCAGAGCCGTGAAAATAAAAAAATCCTTTTTTCCGCAAAAATTATTTTTTAGCCCCCAATTTTTTATTTTCCCAAGGCTAACAAGTAAAACTAGACCCCCAAAGTTGGTGTGAAATTTGTCTTGAGTACGCTGATGCCTCACATGTTGGGGTAAACCACTGTTTGGGCACACATCGTGGCTCGGAAGGGAGGGAGCACTGTTTGACTTTTTGAACGCAAAATTGGCTGGAATCAATGTGGCGCCATGTCACGTTTGGAGACCCCATGATGTGCCTAAATAGTGGAAACCCCTCAATTCTAACTCCATCCCTAACCCCAACACACCCCTAACCCTAGTCCCAACCCTAACCCTAATCCCAACACACCACTAACCCTAATCCTAACCACAACCTTAATCCCAACCGTAATCACAATCCTAACCCCAATACACCCCATCCCTAATTCCAACCCTAACTCCAACCCTAATGGAGAAATTAAAATAAATATATTTTCTTTATTATTTTTTTCCCTAACTATGGGGGTGATAAATGGGGGGTTTATTTACTATTTTTTTTATTTTGATCACTGTGATAGGGTCTATCACAATGACCAAAATGAACCAATAGGAAAAACCTTCCTATTGTTGCCGGGTGCCGGCTGGCAGATCTAGGCGGGCGAACTGCGCAAGTGCCCGCCATTTTCTTCCCGGATCTTGTTACATTTCCTATGCACTTTATTTCAGACTTTAGGTCTGTTCACTATATGCACTTTATATTGTCTATGGATTTTATGTGATCACTGAATTTACTTATGGCCCATGTGTTCATTATGTAATTATCTCCTCACACTAGGATATATTATGGTATTGTATTATGTCCATTTGTCTGGTTCTCCTTTTATCTATTTTGTGTAATTAAATAAAATTTATTTTAAGTCTTTATAAACTTGGACTTCTTTTTGGTTTATTCATATTTGTTTGAGAAGGTTGTTTTCAATGTAGTTAATATGGTACTTTGTTACATAAAACCCTTCTTCTTTTAAGCTTATCTATTTATTAACCCCTTCCCGACCTGTGAGGTTACGTAGGCATCATGAAAGTCGGTGCCAATCCGACCTGTGACGCTTATGTGGCGTCATGGGAAGATCGCGTTCCTGCGGGTCGGGTGACCGGGGTCACTGAAAGGTGACCTGACCCGCAGGTACAGGAGGACTTGTACTTCACCCCAGGGGTGGTGGCTTTGCACTCCCATGGCCACAATCGCTTTGATTGGCTGTTGAAAGTGAAACAGCCAATCAGAGCAATTGTAATATTTCACCAATGAAACTTGGTGAAATATTACAATCCAGCCATAGCCGATGCTGCAATACCATCGGCCATGGCTGGAGACCATGATCTGCCCCCGCCACCGACTGATGGGGCAATGTGCCCCCACCACCGACTGATGACTGCGATCTACCGCTGCCATCAGTATTTGCTCCTCTTCCCTCTTCTGCCCTACTCCATCCAATTCCACCCCCTCCCCCCAGGTACCTCCTAAGTCCCGTTTTCCCTCCTAGTGTCCCTCTGGCTTCCCTCATTGATGCCATCTTCCGAGCAGTGCACCCACCAAGATCTGCTGGCCGGCATCCGGCAGATTCATTCATTTTGATCACTGTGATAGACCCTATCACTGTGATTAAAATAAAAAAAATAGTAACTAAACCCCCCCTTTATCACCCTCATAGGTAGGGAGAAATAATGAAATAAAGAAAATATATTTATTTTTATTTTTCCGTTAGGGTTAGAATTAGGGTTAGGGTTGGAATTAGGGTTAGGGTTGGAAGTAGGGTTAGAATTAGGGTTAGGGTTGGAATTAGGGTTAGGTTTAAGGTTAGCTTTAAGGTTAGGTGTGTTTTGGGGTTAGGGTTGGGATTTGGGTTAGGCTTGTGGTTAGACTTATGGTTAGGGTTGGGATTAGGGTTAGGGGTGTGTTGAGGTTAGGGTTGTGGTAAGGGTTAGGGGTGTGTTGGGATTAGGGTTGGAGTTAGAATTAAGGGGTTTCCACTGGTTAGGTACATCAGGGGGTCTCCACACGCAACATGGCGTCACCATGGATTCCAGCCCATTTTGTGTTCAAAAAGTCAAACGGTGCTCCCTCCCCTCTGAGCCCCGACGTGTGCCCAAACAGTGGTTTACCCCCACATATGGGGTATCAACCTACTCAGGCAAAAATGCACAACTTTGGGAGTCTAATTTCTCCTGTTACACTTGGGAAAATAAAAAATTGGGGGCTAAAAAATTATTTTTGAGGGAAAAAAGATTTTTATTTTGACAGCTCTGCGTTATAAACTTCTGTGAAGCACTTAGAGGTTCAAAGTGCTCACCACACATCTATATAAGTTACTTGGGAGGTATATCGGTGTACTCAGGAGAAATTGCCTAACAAATTTTACGATCCATTTTATCCTGTTGCCCATGTGAAAATGAAAAAATTGACGCTAAAAGAAAATTTTTGTGAAAAAAAGTACTTTTTCATTTTTACGCATCAATTTGTGAAGCACCTGGGACTTCAAAATGCTCACTATGCATCTATATAAGTTCCTTGAGGGGGTCTAATTTCCAAAATGGGGTCACTTGTGGGGGAGCTCCAAAGTTTAGGCACACAGGGGCTCTCCAAATGCGACATGGTGTCCACTAACGATTGGAGCTAATTTTCCATTCAAAAAGTCAAATGGCGCTCCTTCCCTTCCGAGCCCTACCGTGCGCCCAAACAGTGGTTCCCCCCACATATGGGGTTTCAGCATACTCAGGACAAAATGGACAACTTTTGGGGTCCACTTTCTCCTTTTACCCTTGGGAAAATAAAAAAAAGTTGCTAAAAAATCATTTTTGTGACTAAAAAGTTAAATGTTCATTTTTTCCTTCCATGTTGCTTCTGCTGCTGTGAAACACCTGAAGGATTAATAAACTTCTTGAATGTGGTAATGATCAGCGTGTGGGGTGCAGTTTTTAGAATGGTGTCACTTTTGGGTATTTTCTTTCATATAGACCCCTCAAACTGACTTCAAATGTGAGGTGGTCCCTAAAAAAATGGTTTTGTAAATTTTTTTGTAAAAAATGAGAAATCGCTGATCAACTTTTAACTCTTATAACTTCCTAACAAAAAAAAATTGTTTACAAAATTGTGCTGATGTAAAGTATACATGTGAGAAATGTTATTAATTATTTTGTGTCACATAACTCTCTGGTTTTACAACATAAAAATTGAAATTTTGAAAAGTGCGAAATTTTCTAAATTTTCGCCAAATTTCCGATTTTTTTCACAAATAAACGAAAAAATTATTGACCTAAATTTACCACTAACATGAAGCCCAATATGTCACGAAAAAACAGTCTCAGAATCGCTAGGATCCATTGCAGTGTTCTTGAGTTATTTCCTCATAAAGGGACACTGGTCAGAATTGCAAAAAAATGGCCAGGTCATTAAGGTCAAAGAGGCTGGGTCATGAAGGGGTTAATCATTGCTATGTTAGCAGGAACAACATAATGGAGTCCACTGACTAAAAATTCACACAATGGCTATGCAACAATTATGGACTAAGGTTTCCATGGCACTCTAATTCACATCTACTAAGCACGTAGTAATCATTTGACCTTGATGAGAATGCTTCTCTCAAGCTTTTCAATTGCCATGAATAAGTCACTAACTGCATACATTGTATTTAGAAAAATTATTTTCTGCACAGATGAGAAAAGGCATTAGCAGCACAAAGGGATGAAAAATCATTTTCACCTGTTAAATTTTAGATTCTTCATTTTTTATTTCTCTTTAAACCCTGCTTTCCATTGTTATTTTTCAGATTGATTTCAAAATTTAAAAAATCAAAAATAAAAGGTAAATGTCTTGCTGTTTGTTTTTTTTAAACTTGTTAATATGTGAAAATTAGGAAAATTGAAATGAACAATCTCTAGGTTGCAGATTAAGACTGCACATGTGCAATATGAAATAGATCCATCTGCAGAGGATCAACTGAGTCGAATTTCCTGACTTTCATCAATTCATACGCTGCAACAACTGCCCCTGGAAAAATGCCTGCCGCTATTTCACACACTGCTGAAGACATAGAAAACGTGTCAATAGCAACAGGAGTGGCTCACTGGGCTTCCCCATAATGCTCTGCAGCTATCACATCACAAGATCTAGCTCAGCCAATCAAAGTGGACCATTAAAGCCACTATAACAGATGGGAAAGACTGCTGTTTTTGGCTTTACAAGCATAGGAATAGGAAGGCAGTGCGGACAGCTCATTTCCAAATAGAATAAAAAAGACCCAATCTGATTTTGGTGTACAACTGCGGTGCTGAATCAAATTGAAAATGGGAGTGATTGTCTCATTCTGTGAATAATAATCCAAAGATTCAAATAAAATATATTGAGGTGCTGGACCTATATAGTCACTCAGTCTGAAGGAAAGGTCATAAGGCCATTTTCCTCACATTCAAGAAAAATTGTCAAATTACTCTGATCAGGCTTTGATCAGAGGGGCATCAACCTTTTTTGAATGTTGAGAGAAAAAAAGTTTTCCACCTTTTCCATTCTGTAAATCACACAACACTCAGATGTCATCCAAGTGGGATCCAATTTTTGTCAAGGACCCATAGACTTGCATTACCAATTTTCATCCCACACTCGAATCAAAATTGGATATGTCTCTGATTTTTTCCATGGATCATTTCATCCAAGGAAAAAAATGGGACACGTGCACAGCCCCATCAAATATTATAGACATAAGTGCTACTCATGAAAACCACGGAAAACATTTGTTCAAGACAATTAATCATGTGTATAAGGCTAGACTGTGAATTGATGAGATATAGCCTGCAGTAATAGAACCTAAATTACAGCATTTGCTTATTATTCAAACACTGAAAGCAATGAGGCCTGTATTAAACCCCTCTACAAAACCAAAATCCTGAGACCTAGCCTCATGTACAGAGAGGATGCTTCCTGCATTGTGAGATGGGCAAGCCATCATTTTTAGTATTTTTTTTTAAACAACAAAAGAAAATATTCCATACGATCTCATTCACAATTCTGTGTTTTAACACAAACATGAAAAAATGATACCAGTATCAATCAGTGTTCATCAGTGTGTCCATTTTTACCATCAGTGTGTGTCCATTTTTACCATTAGTGTGTTATCAGTGTTTTTCATGGATGGATAAAGAAATAAATACACTACAAAGCTTCTTCTATATATTGGAATGTTAAACACGGATAGCACACTGATGCCATTCATGTCATGTACATGTTATTAATGGACCCATAGAATTGTATTCGCCCTTGCCAGCCTTGCTGCCAGAAAAAAACCAGACATGTTTCTGTGTGTTTTGCAGGGAAACAGGGTTCATAAAATAACACAGACATGTAAATAGTACCATGGATTATAATGGGTATGTGGTGTACCTGTGAAAAAAATGGATACAACACGTATGTGCAACACGGATGTCTAAATGAAGACTTACTCAGAAATGTAAACACAACTGTCTACCTCACCAAGTGTGCATGTTGTAAAAAAAATGTTTTTTTTGCAAACTAGTAGTCCAATATTAGACCCATACCTGCCAGCCAAATACCCATGATGGTTACTGCTGGCTACCATTCATTTTCCCCTGGCCAGATAGGTTGAGGCCTCTTAGACATTAATAAGGCTGTTTTTGTATTAAAGAGTTAAAAAATTGTTACATACACAAAAAAGATACCAGTATCATCAGTATTTTGAATCCAATTTTTATCAGTGTTGTCAAGGCACTGCTGCAGGATATCCGGGGGCTAGGGGTTCCTTCTCGATTCCTAAAGCTAGAGGCACCCTAGCAATCCATGCTGCCCAGATTACATCTGATGGTGAAGTTGCCTTGCTGAGCTCTTAAATCAATCCATATCCCCATCCAGGAATGTCAGAAGTTGTAGTGTACAAGAATACACAAACCAGACTAACAAGGGAAGACGTACAGGGATAAATAAAAGTACCGATCATACAAATATGCACTCGCAAATATCAGAGTGGAACACTGGAAAGTAAAGGAAAGAAAAAACAAATAGGAGAGGATGAGAATATGCACACAGAAAAGTCACCAAACAAATTCTGAACAATCCAAACGCCTCCTCAAACAACTAACCTCCAACTCCAAAACTAGGCAGTATGAAACTAACACTGGCAAATCCCTGATTGCCAGAGGCAAGTATATATAGCAGAGAGGAATGACTAACACTGAACAGCTGAGACCATGAAAGCGGGAAAGGTCCAGGAGCAGAAACCTAGCAGAAGCCTGCGCTGTTTAATATGATGGTGAAGTACTCCTAATCAGTGCATGAGAACATGAAATCAGACACCATGGTCTTCTGGTCCCTCTCTGTTGTGGTAAACCCATAACAAATCTTTAGTCAGTGTGTCAGATTTTACCATCAATTTTTCATCCATGATTTTTATGAATGAAAAAGACTCACCTATGCATTGCAATGTAAATCACAGACAGCACATGGACTGCACAATGACATTCATGGGCTGTCTGTGACTTTTACTGACCCATAGACTTCTATGGATCCTGCCTCTGTGACCCGCCACTCCCCCTCCTCCACCGACTCCTGCCTCTGTCATCCGCCGCTTCCCCTCCCCCGCCGGCTCCTGCCATTCCCCCTCCCCCACCAGCTTTCTGGGACAATGTCTCATGTATAAGCCGAGGGGGGCATTTTCAGCACAAAAAAGTGCTGAAAAACTCGGCTTATGCACGAGTATATACAGTACTTTATTTCGGTACTTTATTTTAAGGGTAATAAAAACAAAAGCAAAGAAACAACATTATATACTTGCAAGTTCTAAGTTAATTAGAACCCATCACCTTTAGTATCCTGTTTCTTTAACCCCTTCACCCCCAAGGGTGGTTTGCACGTTCATGACCGGGCCAATTTTTACAATTCTGACCACTGTACCTTTATGAGGTCATAACTCTGGAACGCTTCCATGGATCCCGGTGATTCTGACATTGTTTTCTCGTGACATATTGTACTTCATGTTAGTGGTAAAATTTCATTCAAATAACTTGCGTTTATTTGTGAGAAAAACTGAAATTTGGCGAAAATTTCGCAATTTTCTAACTTTGAATTTTTATGCCCTTAAATCACAGAGATACGGCACACAAAAAACTTGATAACTAACATTTCCCACATGTTTACTTTACATCAGCACAATTTTGTAACTAAAATTTTTTTTTGTTAGGAAGTTATAAGGGTTAAAAGTTGACCAGCGATTTCTCATTTTTACAACACCATTTTATTTTTAGGACCACATCACATTTGAAGCCACTTTGAGGGGTCTATATGATAGAAAATACCCAAAAGTGACACCATTCTAAAAACTGCACCCCTTAAGGTGCTCAAAACCACATTCAAGAAGTTTATTAACCCTTTAGGTGCGTCACAGGAATTTTTTTGAATATTTAAAAAAAAATGAACATCTAACTTTTTTTCACAAAAAAAATACTTCAGGTTCAATTTTTTTTATTTTACCAAGGGTAACAGGAGAAATTGGACTGCAAAAGTTATTGTGCAATTTGTCCTGAGTACGCTGATACCTGATATGTGCGGGGGAACGACTGTTTCGGCGCATGGCAGAGCTCAGAATGGAAGGAGCGCTGTTTGACTTTTTCAATGCAAAATTGGCTGGAATTCAGATCGGATGCCATGTCACGTTTGGAGAGTCCCTGATGTACCTAAACAGTGGAAACCCCCTACAAGTGACCTAATTTTGGAAACTAGACCCCCCAAGGAACTTATCTAGATATGTGGTGAGAACTTTGAACCCACAAGGGCTTTACAGAAGTTTATAACGTACAGCGGTACAATTAAAAAATCATATTTTTTCCACAAAAATGATCTTTTCACCCCAATTTTTATTTTCCCAAGGGTAACAGGACCCTAAAAGTTATTGTGCAATTTGTCCTGAGTACGCTGATACCCCACATGTGGGGGTAAACCACTATTTGGGCGCATGGCAGAGCTCGGAAGGGAAGCAGCGCCATTTGACGTTTTTGGCTGAAATTGAGATCGGACATCATGTCGCGATTGGAAAACCTCTGATGTACCAAAACAGTGGAAACCCCCCACAAATGACCCCATTTTGGAAACTAGACCCCCTAAGGAACTTATCTAGATGTGTGGTGAGAACTTTGAACCCCCAAGGGCTTCACAGAAGTTTATAACATACAGCCGTACAATTAAAAAATTATATTTTTTCCACAAAAATGATCTTTTCACCCTCAATTCTTATTTTTCCAAGGGTAACAGGACCCTAAAAGTTATTGTGCAATTTGTCCTGAGTATGCCGATACCCCACATGTGGGGGTAAACCACTATTTGGGCGCATGGCAGAGCTCGGAAGGGAAGCAGCGCCATTTGACGTTTTTGGCTGGAATTGAGATCGGACACCATGTCGCGATTGGAAAACCCCTGATGTACCAAAACAGTGGAAACCCCCCACAAATGACACCATTTTGTAAACTAGACCCCCAAGGGAACTTATCTAGATGTGTGGTGAGCACTTTGAACCCCCCAGTGCTTCACAGAAGTTTATAACGCCCCGGGCGTGAAAATAAAAAATTCATATTTTTTCCACAAACATGATCTTTTAGTCACCATTTTTTTATTTTCCCAAGGGTACCAGGAGAAATTGGACCCCAAAAGTTGTTGTCCAATTTGTTCTGAGTACGCTGACACCCCATATGTGGGAGAAATCTACTGTATGGGCACACGTCGGGGCTCGGAAGGGAAGTAGTGATGTTTTGGAATGCAGACTTTGATAGAATGGTCTGCAGGTGTCATGTTGCCTTTGGAGAGCCCCTAATGTACCTAAACAGTGGAAACCCCCCCACAAATAACCCCATTTTGAAAACTAGACCCCCTAAGGAACTTATCTAGATGTGAGGTGAGCACTTTGAACCCCCAAAGGCTTCACAGAAGTTTATAATGCCAGGGCATGAAAATAAAAAAATCGTATTTTTTCCACAAACATGATCAATTAGTCCCCAATTTTTTTATTTTCCCAAGGGTAACAGGAGAAATTGAACCCCAAAAGTTGTTGTCCAATTTGTCCTGAGTACGCTGACACCCCATATGTGGGAGAAATCTACTGTATGGGCACACGTCGGGGCTCGGAAGGGAAGCAGTGACGTTTTGGAATGCAAACTTTGATGGAATGGTCTGCGGGTGTCATGTGCGTTTGGAGAGCCCCTGATGTACCTAAACTATTGAAACTCCCCACAAGTGACCCATTTTGGACACTAGACCCCCCACGGAACTTATCTAGATGTGTGGTGAGCACTTTGATCCCCCAAGTGCTTCACAGAAGTTTATAACGCTCGGACGTGAAAATAAAAAAATCATTTTTTCCACAAAAATGATATTTTTGCCCCCAATTTTTTATTTTCCTAAGGGTAACAGGAGAAATTGGACCCCAAAAATTGTTTTTCAATTTGACTTGAGTAGGCTGAGTAGGCTGACCCTACATATGGGGGGTAAAACACTGTTTGGGCGCATGGCAGAGCTTGGAAGGGAAGGAGCACCATTTGACTTTTTCAACTCAGAATTGTCTGGAATTGAGATCAGACGCCATGTTGCATTTGTAGAGCCCCTGATGTGCCCAAACAGTGGAAATCCCCAATTCTAACTCCAACCCTAACCCCAACACACCCCTAACCCTAATCTCAGCCCTAACCCTAGCCCTAACCCTAGCCCTAACCCTAACCCTAACCCTAATGGAAAAATGGAAATAAATACATTTTTTTTATTTTATTAATTTTCCCTAACTAAGGGTGTGATAACGGGGGGTTTGATTTACTATTTATGGCGGTTTTTATATTTGGCAGCTGTCGCACGCTAAAAGACGCTTTTTATTGTAAAAATAGTTTTTGCATCACCACATATTGAGAACTATAATTTTTCCGTATTTTGACCCACCGAGTCATGTGAGGTCTTATTTTTTGTGGGACGAGTTGACGTTTTTATTGGTACCATTTTCGGGCACGTGACATTTTTTGATCGCTTTTTATTCCGATTTTTGGGACTCAGAATGAACAAAAGCCAGCGTTTCATGAATTTCTTTTGGGGGGGTGCATTTACACCGTTCCGCGTGCGGTAAAATTGATAAAGCACTTTTATTCTTCGGGTCAGTACGGTTACAGCGATACCTCATTTAGGTCTTTTTTTATGTTTTGTCGGTTTTATGCAATGAAAACTATTTTATATAAAAAATAATTATTTTTGCATTGCTTTATTCTGCGAGCTATAACTATTTTATTTTTTCGCTGATGATGCTGTGTGGCTGCTCGTTTTTTGCGGGACAAGATGACGTTTTCAACGGTACCATGGATATTTATATGCGTCTTTTTGATCGCGCGTTATTACACTTTTTGTTTGGCGGTATGATAATAAATCATTTTTTGCTTCGTTTTTTATTTTTATTTTTTAAGGGGTTCGCTAAAGGGGTTAACTAATGGGATAGTTTTATAGGGCAGGTCGTTACGGACGCGGCGATACCTAATATGTGTACTTTTAATGTTTTTTTTTTTTTATTTCCAAAAAAAGGATTTATTTGGGGAATATTTTTTTTTTCTAATTTATTTGCCGATTTTTTTAAATTTATTTTAACACTTTTTTTATTTTTTTTTTAACTTTATTAAATAGTCCCAGGTGGGACATCACTGTCCTGTGACAGATCGCTGATCTGTCACATCACAGATCACTGTGACAGATCAGCGATCTGTCACAGGCATTGAAGCAGACTTCCTCATGTCGCGCTTTGCAGGCACTGAGGAAGCCAGCTTCCTGCAGGCCCCGAAGGCCCCCGTCGCCATCTTGGATTCGGGGGCCTGCAGGAAAGGAGCCCCCCGCAGCAGCGCTGCACATTGCGCTGCCGTGGGGGGGCTCAGGGAAGCACGGAGGGAGCCCCCTCCCTGCCGATGCTTCCCTTTAACCCCCGGTACACCGCGATCGTGTTTGATCGCGGTGTGCAAGGGGTTAACATGTCGGGGGCGGTCCGTGACTGCCCCTGACACATTGTGCTGGGTGTCAGCTGTAATAATCAGCTGACACCCGGCCGCGATTAGCGGCGCTCACCAAGTGGGCGCCGCTGATCGCAGTAGACGTACTATCCCGTCCATGGGCATAGGGGCCCAGGTCCCATGGATGGGATAGTACGTCGGATGTCAGAAAGGGGTTAATTATTCTAGATGAAGACTTGTAGAACTTAAATTCACTTACATTAATGAAAGCACCTAATCAATTGTAATTAACACTGGCAATTAAATGTAAAATGTCAAACATTGGCTTGTCACAGTTGCACATTTAAGAAAAGAAAGATTGCTTATTAATGTTGATTAATGCCCATTAATGAAAATAAATTAAAAAAAAATGCTTTAACCTAGCAAAATCACATTTAAATTAACCCTACAAAAATGTGTTAGAGATATTCACTCACATTTGAAAAAATAGGTCATTAAGCAAGAGTAGCTTATATGTTGCATATGTTTAGTTACAAGCTCGGATTCATAATAAGTTAACTCCATGGACAATATATGTATGGGTCTTACAAATATTTGAGTCTTGCATTCTTTACATATTGTAATTTTACAGGATCCTAGGTATGTATACAACCAAAGGATAGGGGAGTAGCTCAAAAAAAACAAATAAGTATTAATAAAAAATTTTTACTTTATTAAATTAATGACATGGTAAAAAAAGAGGGATGTAAGACTCCAAGTAATAATAATTGCTGCCTGGTAAAAATCTATGTCAAAAATAGTGAATAATAGCAAGAAGTTCAATGTAAGGCTGGAGTCAGACACAACTTATAAAATATCGGTCAGATTTTGTCTGCAGATAATCGCACAAATGTTCTCCGTATGGTGATCCGTATGTAATCCGTTTTCAATGCGATGATGCCATTTCCTCGCATCTAAGTATCCGTGTGACATCCGTATGGCGTGATTTTGTCGCACACTTGCAAATGAGCAAATTATGGATCCATGGCCTAAAAATCATTAGAAATTAATCATGAACCCTATTTATTGGCTCAGTAACAAGTCTCCTCCTCCTAGCTTTACATTAGAGTGTTTGCTGGTGTTTTTCTATTGCTGCTTTGTGTTAAACGTCATCCAGGCTTACCTTCAACACTACTGAGCGAGTGCTTTTACACTGGGTTTTGCCCCAGTGTTTTGGGTAGCCATACCCAGAGATTGTGGATCCGAAGAGGCGGAGAAGAATGTGGGTCCATCCACTTTTGAGGCGACGGCTGACTAAATGGCATTTCCACCGTCTGTATGCTTCACTACGCAGCCATCCTGACAAGTTGTCACAATCCATATTTGGATCTGTGGCAAATCTTTGCTCACATATAACCTTTTTTTCCTTCAAGCCTCTGGCTTAATGTTAGTTTTTGCCCCCCGGTGGCCGCCGAGATTATTACAGCCTTAGTGGCTGCTAATGGGTTTTTGCCCCTGGTGGCCGCTGGGGTTATTACAACCTTGGTTGCTGCTAATGGGTTGCCCCCGGTGGCCGCTGGGGTTACTACCCTTCCTATAAAAGGGTGTCAGGTGCTCCGAATCACTGTTGGCGACTCAGAAATGAGTCTAAGAGCATATACCGCTCGAAACGCGTGCAGAACCTCCTGGGCACTTTCTGTGCGGCTATCCCATGTCAGGGTAAAAACCGCAATGATGACTATAGCAGCCATGCTTGTATTTTAATGAAATAAATAAATAAAATTCTGGATTTTACTCCTTGAGCAGACTTTCTTTTTTCAATGAAGTATTCCAAGACGTCCAAAAGGAGACGTGTCCTTGCTGCAGCATCAATGAGGGGTGAGCTGAACTAAATCCTTTTTTCTCCAATAAATAGTCTATAAATTATGGCATCTGTGTGGTCATTTGCAAAGGCTGGGATGCATTCATATGATATGTATAACCTTTTGCCAAAATGGCATCAACAAGTAGTCACATGTGCATCTCATGTCCCAGGAGACTAGTAATCCAACACTTGGACACTTCGAGGAGCTCTTTATAACAAGATTTCTCAATTGTGGCCTCTCAACCTGCATGTTACAAGAGGGACAGGAGAACATGCTGTTTAGTGACACACAAAACATAGAGCAGCCACGGCCACAAGAAGATGATGGTGGGGAACGGCAAATTTTGGCCAAGGCAGAAGATGATGATGAGACACAGTTGCCACTAAGTCTTGTTGTTGTTGAGTCACAAAGTCAGGAGGACCAGGGTGTGGAGGTGGAAGAAAAGGTGGTGGATGAAGAAGTCACCAACTCGACCTGGGAAGCTGGCATGCAGAGTGAGGCCAGTAGCGCTGAGGGGGAGAGATTAGCAGCACTGAAACAGACAGGAAGAGGCAGTGGTGTGACCAGAGGGAGAAGGCAGGCAAAGGTTCCCCAGAGCACTGACACTCCTGAATTTCTGCATCAAAGAGTTGGGTGTTCCACAGTCTAGGACTTTTGTAAAGAGAGTTCAGAGACAAACAACATTGCCATTTGCAACCTGTACAATGCCAAGATTATCAAGGGCCCGAACATTAAGAAACCTAATCATCAGCATGAGGCTGGTGCAGAGTCATCCCCCTGGCATGGCACATGGGCTCCTGACGCCAAGTATTACTGGCCCCACTTTGATGAGGGTTTCCTCCACCTTCTATAGCTGTTTCTGCACCCCTTCCTGCTCCTTCTCATTCTTCATCTCCAACGTGCTTTCTAAGGGTATGTTATTCACATCAGTTGGAAGCTGGATGCTCTGCAGAACTGCCTTAGCGAAGCACAACATCCTCTGCTGAAGCTTATTTGTCTAGGAGACAAACTGCACACCGCACCAGAGTTTCTTAAAAGAATAACAGACCAAACAGATCTGTGGTTTTTGCTGCTGAATCTCCTACAACACATGTGTGTATGTAATTGGCATAACCTGGTGGTGGCTGTGAAGCTTGGCCAGCTCACACATGTACCATGGTTGATACGTGTGATTATCTTTGTAGTCCAGTGGTTTCTGAAAACCCACCCAGATTTGCCAGGGCATCTGGTGAAGGTACGCTATGTCAGGACCCATTTCCGTAAGTCTGCTACAGCTGCTGCCACTCTGGCAGTACAGCAGCAGCACATGCAAGTGTTAGTTCTCCGTCTGGTATGTGACATCCCCATGCACTGGAGCTCCATACTGCACATGCTGGCAAGGCTTTGTGAGCAGCTGAGGCCAGTGGTTGAGTACCAGTTCCAACACACCCGTCGGTATTCTGGTCAGCCTCGGCATATAACAACTGAAGAGTGGGCATGAATGTCTGACATTTGTGCAGTTCTCCAAGCCTTTGAGGACTCCACAAAGATGGTGATTGGTGATGACACCAATGTCAGTGCAACAATCCAGCTTCTGTGCCTACTTAAACAGTTGCTGCTCACACTTAAATATGAAGCTTTGCATGCGGAACAAGTGGGGATGGAGGAAGACAAAACAGATATTCTTGCCAGCCCAGATCATCTCATCTGCTCAGCGCAGATTGGGAAACAATAAGTAGGTGGACGCTGAGGAGGAGGAACAGGAGCTGGTGGCTAACAGAGGCTAGTATCCACACAACCTTCATCTTCCGACATAGATGGGCTGAGGATGGGAATGAGGAGGAACAGAAGGAGGAGGAGAGGGAGCCATCATCATGGTGTAGACAGGGAAGTGATAATGTATGGAGCTTGGCACATATTGCTGACTTTATATTACGCGGAATTTCTCATGACCCTTGCACTACATTCATCTTGGCCAAAAAAAAAAAAGAGTACTGATTGTTAGCCCTGCTAGACTTATGCTACAAGGAGAACTTTGCATCTCTTTTTCTAAAGGTGGAGAGGTCTTCTAAAATGATGTTATATCAGAAGGCCATTGTGGGAAAACATGTTGAAAAAATTCCCATTAGACACCACTAGCAGCAGGGGGCAAGCTTCCTTCACAAGCAAGGAGAAGAGACCAGAGAGACACACAGCAGAGGGACATGGTCAGAGGTGTGGGCCAATTTCTTGACACCTGCCCAGCATCCAGTGCCTGATGACTGGGTATTTTTGACCATGGACGTTTTTAAGATGATGGTCAAGCAATACCTGGCCGACCAAACCAGCTTACTCCCCAATTACTCTGCGACTTTGAACTACTGGGTCTCAAAGCTGGACATCTTTTATGAAGTGTCCCTCTATGCATTGGAGGTGTTGTGCTGCCCTGCAACTAGCATCTCTCCTAAAAAGGTTTTAGTGCCATCGGGGGTAAGGGGGAATAACAGACAGACGCTTTCACCTGTCAGCCTAGAATGCTGCAGCAGCCGGCAAAGGCGCTCAATCACAGTGAAATCCTAGGTGCATTGCTCCCTGGGAAATACAAATATGCAAATAAAGTCCGTGGAGCCTCATTTAAGAGTCTCAAAAATGGGACTAGCCAGATCTTCCTCCAGGGAAGGACCCAGCCAAGGGGTGGCTCCTTTCGGAAACCACCATTACCACCATATTAAGTGGCCCTTTAAGTCAATATCCAGCTCTTTACGAGTTTACAGATATGACAAAGGAAATACCAAGGCCAGGTATCCATCCACAGACAGCTGTTTCGGGGTGTTGCCCCTCATCAGTGTGGAGTAGGATTCTGGCTAGGTAGGAGCAATGCCTAGTAGACCAACATCACAAAACAATCACTGACCTCAGGGAGGCCAGTCAAAGAAAACACTGCGGCAGCCGGCAAAGGCGCTCAATCACAGTGAAATCCTAGGTGCATTGCTCCCTTGGAAATACAAATATGCAAGCTCAGCTTTCCTACTGACTCCCATTAAACTTGTTACTCAAAATGAACAAGATAGTTGTTCTGTCATCACTAAATGAAGCAGAATTCATGCAGCTATACGGGCAGCTAAACCGCTATACCGGGGACCAATAAGGAGACTGTAGGTTGAGTCTGTGGTTTTATTGAACCTGATATATGGGAGCGGTGAAACTAAAAGCAAACACATATACACTCACTGGCCACTTTATTAGGTACACCATGCTAGTAACGGGTTGGACCCCCTTTTGCCTTCAGAACTGCCTCAATTCTTCGTGGCAGAGATTCAACAAGGTGCTGGAAGCATTCCTCAGAGATTTTGGACCATATTGACATGATGGCATCACACAGTTGGCGCAGATTTGTCGGCTGCACATCCCTGATGCGAATCTCCCGTTCCACCACATCCCAAAGATGCTCTATTGGATTGAGATCTGGTGACTGAGGAGGCCATTTGAGTACAGTGAACTCATTGTCATGTTCAAGAAACCAATCTGAGATGATTCGAGCTTTATGACATGGCGCATTATCCTGCTGAAAGTAGCCATCAGATGTTGGGTACATTGTGGTCATAAAGGGATGGACATGGTCAGCAACAATACTCAGGTAGGCTGTGGCGTTGCAACGATGCTCAATTGGTACCAAGGGGCCCAAAGAGTGCCAAGAAAAAATTCCCCACACCATGACACCACCACCACCAGCCTGAACCGTTGATACAAGGCAGGATGGATCCATGCTTTCATGTTGTTTACGCCAAATTCTGACCCTACCATCCGAATGTCGCAGCAGAAATCGAGACTCATCAGACCAGGCAACGTTTTTCCAATCTTCTACTGTCCAATTTCGATGAGCTTGTGCAAATTGTAGCCTCAGTTTCCTGTTCTTAGCTGAGAGGAGTGGTACCCGGTGTGGTCTTCTGCTGCTGTAGCCCATCTGCCTCAAAGTTCGACGCACTGTGCGTTCAGAGATGCTCTTCTGCCTACCTTGGTTGTAACGGGTGGCAATTTGAGTCACTGTTGCCTTTCTATCAGCTCGAACCAGTCTGCCCATTCTCCTCTGACCTCTGGCATCAACAAGGCATTTCCGGCCACAGAACTGCCGCTCACTGGATTTTTTTTCTTTTTCGGACCATTCTCTGTAAACCCTAGAGATGGTTGTGCGTGAAAATCCCAGTAGATCAGCAGTTTCTGAAATACTCAGACCAGCCCTTCTGGCACCAACAATCATGCCACATTCAAAGGCACTCAAATCACCTTTCTTCCCCATACTGATGCTCGGTTTGAACTGCAGGAGATTGTCTTGACCATGTCTACATGCCTAAATGCACTGAGTTGCCGCCATGTGATTGGCTGATTAGAAATTAAGTCTTAACACACAGTTGGACAGGTGTACCTAATAAAGTGGCCAGTGAGTGTATATATATATATATATATATAGTGGGGATGTGACTCACTCAGGTGCAGCGGGAGACAATCAGGAGACAGGTTCTTCCAAAGTTCATAAAGTTTATTTCTGTCATAAACCATAAAACAGCGTGTCACCAAAAATAGCCTCTAGTTTAGGCAAACAAAACATAACCGTTCGTGGTTGCAGACTCAGACCGCGAGTCTCAGCACATGCTGGGAGGTGTAGTCCTCCCCACATACAGCTCCCTGGTTCAGGAGCAGGCCACATTATAAGGCTGTAGCCACACCCACGAACTCAGCAGCTGACTGGTCACCTGACTGTGACCTCACCACAGGTCCTTCAAACAACAACAATAATAATATCTGGTACGTTTTACCTATGCCTTACATTATGGAGATAAGCCATTTATGAGACACATATCTCCCATCAATTACACGACCCTTAGCCCTGCCACATACCTCCCCCTCTGCCTAAAGCCGTAGGGCTTGGCACTTTCACCTACCAGGCAAGGGATTCTGGAGAGGGCATCGGCATTCCCATGTAGCTTCCCGGCCCTATGCTCTACATGGAAGCTGAAGTCTTGTAGGGCTAAGAACCAGCGGGTGACCCTAGCATTCTTGCCCTTTGTTTCCCTCATCCACCTGAGTGGGGCATGGTCGGATATTAACCTAAACTTCCGTCCCACCAGGTAGTACCGTAATGTGTCCACTGCCCATTTTATGGCCAAACACTCCTTCTCTACAACTGAGTAATTTCTCTCACAAAAAGTCAACTTCCTACTCAAGTAGAGAACAGGATGCTCCTCCCCACGTATCTCTTGGGAGAGGACTGCTCCTACCCCGACATCTGAGGCATCTGTCTGGAGGACAAATTCACGTTTAAAGTCTGGGGCCACCAAAACGGGTTGCTTACAAAGAGCTCCCTTCATTTCTTGGAAGGCTGACTCTGCTTATTCGGACCAGCTGACCATCACTGACTTCGTCCCCTTAAGCAGATGAGTTAGAGGTGCAGCCATTGTGGCGAAGTTTGGGATGAACCTCCTGTAATATCCCACAATCCCCAGGAAAGCTTTAACTTGCTTCTTTGACAGAGGTCTCGGCCATGTCTGAATTGCTTCCACTTTATTGATTTGGGATTTGATCTCGCCACGCCCCACTACATATCCAAGGTACTTGGCTTCTTCTCTCCCCAAGGCACACTTCTTCGGGTTTATTGTAAATCCCTCCTCTCTTAGAGCATCAAACACTGCTTGGACTTTCTCCAGGTGAGTCTCCCAGTCCGGGGTTAAAGATGATGATATCATCTAGATATGTGGCAGCATATAGCTTATGAGGCGCAAGGATTCTATCCATCGCCCTCTGGAAGGTTGCTGGAGCTCCCTGTAGGCCAAACGGCATCCGGACATACTGGAAGCACCCGTCTGGTGTGGAGAATGCCGTCTTCTCCTTGGCTTCCTGTGCCATGGGAATCTGCCAATATCCCTTTGTCAGATCCAAAGTGGTTATGTATCTGGCTGGTCCAAGTCTCTCGATGAGCTCATCAACGCGTGGCATGGGATAAGCGTCGAACTTGGAGACCTCATTCAGCTTTCGGTAATCGTTGCAGAACCTCCATTCACCATCAGGTTTTGGGACCAGGACAATCGGGCTCGACCAGCCGCTCTTGGATTCCTCAATGACCCCGAGCTTCAACATACGCTGCACCTCCTTGGAGATTACCTCTCGTCCGGCCTCAGGAATACGATAGGGTTTCACGTTCACCCGCACCTGTGGCTTGGTTAGAATTTCGTGCTCCACCACCTTCGTGCACCCCGGCAACTCTGAGAACAGGTCGCGGTTTTTCTGGAGTAACTCCCGGCACTGCTGTTTCTGGGCCTTCGACAGAGTCTCCGCTATGGTAACGGCTCCAACCTCCCCTTCTAAGTTGCCCAGCAAGCACGGAGTTACCGCTGGCTCTCTATCTTGCCATGGCTTGTTAAGGTTAACATGGTAAACCTGGTATGGCTTCCGTCTTCTGGGTTGGTGGATCTTGTAGTTTACGTCTCCCAGCTTCTCCACCACCTCATATGGCCCTTGCCACTTGGCCAAGAACTTACTTTCCACCGTCGGGATTAGCACGAGAACTCGGTCTCCCGGATTGAACTGCCTCACTCTGGCTGACCGGTTGTAGACCCTGGCCTGAGCCTCTTGTGCCTGGCGGAGATGTTCTTTAACAATGGGCATCACCTTCGCAACCCTCTGCTGCATCAGTGCCACATGCTCAATGACGCTTCTGTGGGGCGTGACTTCGGCTTCCCAGGTTTCCTTGGCTATATCTAGGAGACCTCGCGGATGCCGGCCGTACAGAAGCTCGAAGGGGGAGAACCCCGTGGAGGCCCTGGGGAACTTCACGGATAGAAAACAGTAAATACGGTAAGAGACAATCCCAGTCTCTACCATCTTCCTCTATGACTTTTCTCAGCATGCTCTTCAGTGTCTTGTTAAACCTCTCAACAAGGCCATCTGACTGCGGATGGTACACTGAAGTCCTTAACTGGGAAATTTGCAAGACTCTGCACAATTCTCTCATCACCTTGCTCATAAAAGGTGTCCCCTGGTCGGTCAAGATCTCCTTCGGCAAACCTGTCCGGGAAAACACATGGACCAGCTCGCGGGCTATACTCTTCGCGGAGGAGTTTCTCAGGGGAATGGCCTCAGGATAGCGTGTGGCATAGTCCAGGATGACTATTATATACTGATGGCCCCGAGCTGATTTAACTAAGGGACCGACCAAGTCCATGGCAATTCTCTCAAATGGCACCTCAATAATGGGCAGTGGCACAAGAGGGTTCCGAAAATGAGATGTGGGGGCAGTTAACTGACATGTCGGGCAGGACCTGCAATAGTTTACTATTTCCCGGTGACACCCAGGCCAATAGAACCTCTGTACAATCCGTTCCTGGGTTTTTTCCACCCCCAGGTGTCCCCCCAAGATGTGTGAATGGGCCATGTCCAACACTTTTGTCTATAGGGGGCTGGTACTATTAACTGCTCTGCCACCTCCTCCCTTATTTTCGTGACCCGGTACAACAATTCCCCACTCAACATAAAATGGGGAAACCTTGTGTCTGCTCCCGGCTCTTGTGCAACCCCATTAATGACGGTGACATTGTTAAAGGCTTCCCTTAGTGTGGGGTCCCTATGTTGGGCAGTCCCAAAATTCTCCCCGGCCACCCCTATCTCCGGGATGTCAGGTACAGGGGACCCTTCCTCTTCATCCCCAAGAAGGACACATAAAGGAAACTCGTCTGCGTCTGGTGGTGGCGATACCTCAGTGGGGTGGATTGGTTCCTTGCTCTGGCTAGCATACTCAGAACCCACCCCCCACAGATCCCAAAACAGACAGAAATCCCGGCCAATAATTATAGGATGCAACAGGTCTCGAACAATGCCAACTTCATGCGACTCGGTGCCATGCGCCGTTTCAATATTCACCCTAGCCATAGGGTAGTCCTTGGCATCGCCATGTATGCACCGAACACCAATCTTTTTACCCGGGAGTATGTTTAGAGGAAAACTGGCCCTCACAAGGGTCACCAAGCTCCCGGAGTCCAGAAGCGCCATTACTGCTCGACCGTTCACCTTCACGGGACACGCTT
Source organism: Dendrobates tinctorius (assembly GCF_039654945.1). Lineage (NCBI taxonomy): Eukaryota > Metazoa > Chordata > Amphibia > Anura > Dendrobatidae > Dendrobates > Dendrobates tinctorius. Next base: position 49,520,928 of record NW_027361675.1, read on the forward strand.
GTGGCCCCTTGTTAGGTAGCGAGTTCACACTGCAGGCTGGATATGCGTAGTATGAACTATGGCGTCCCATGCTGCAGTCCATCTGCTCAGTGGTCTGGGAGCACCGGGCCGCTATATGTCCTGGCTCATGACACTTCCAGCAAATAACACCCGAGGGGACCTTGGGCACCGCCTCCCCCGCCCCTTTTGACCTTGGACGCACCACCCCTTTTTGTGACTCCGCCCCCTGCTGGGACCCCCAATACGGAATGGGCTGCTTCCCCAAGGAACCTTCCATCCCCTGGTATCTCTCGACCAGCCCAACCAGTTCATCAGCATTTTGGGGATCACCCTGGGCAACCCAAGTCTGTAGAAGTCTCGGCAGAGAATGCACAAACCGATCCATCACAACTCGCTCTACCATCTGTGCCGGGGAAGCCGACTCTGGCTGCAGCCATTTCTGGACCAGGTGCAACAGGTCAAACATTTGGGAGCGCGGGGGTTTGTCCCGGTGATAGGCCCAACGATGCACTCTCTGTGCCCTGGTAGTCATTGTTACCCCCAAGCGGGCGAGAATTTCCGCTTTTAATTTGGGATACTCTCTGGCATCTTGTACCGTCAGGTCAAAGTACGCCTTCTGGGGCTCCCCCGTTAGGTATGGGGCCAGTACCTCCGCCCACCGCTCTGGCTGAAGTTTTTCCCTCTCAGCCACCCTTTCAAACACCGTCAGGAAGGCCTCAACATCATCCTCAGGGGTCATTTTCTGCAATGTGCGTCTTACCGCCTTCTCGACGTCGGTGGCATCAGCCCGACCTGGGGTTGGGGCGCTCGTCCTGCCCTCCTGGATGGCAGTTGCCAGAAGCTGCATCTGCTGCCGTTGTTCCTGCTGGCTCTGCTGGAACTGCTGCCGCTGCTCCTGCTGGCCTTGCTGGATCTGCTGTAACAACAGCTTGTTGGTTTCCTGCTGCAGTGCCTGGGACTGGACCAGGTGTTTCAGCAGGTCCTCCATGATTCCTGGCAGTGCTTGTTGCCCCGCTGCAAACTTCACCCAGGACATGCATCAACTGTCTCAAGTCTATGCTGGGACCGCTGCCCGCATTCTCCACCAATTGTGGGGATGTGACTCACTCAGGTGCAGCGGGAGACAATCAGGAGACAGGTTCTTCCAAAGTTCATAAGGTTTATTTCTGTCATAAACCATAAAACAGCGTGTCACCAAAAATAGCCTCTAGTTTAGGCAAACAAAACATAACCGTTCGTGGTTGCAGACTCAGACCGTGAGTCTCAGCACATGCTGGGAGGTGTAGTCCTCCCCACATACAGCTCCCTAGTTCAGGAGCAGGCCACATTATAAGGCTGTAGCCACACCCACGAACTCAGCAGCTGACTGGTCACCTGACTGTGACCTCACCACAGGTCCTTCAAACAACAACAATAATAATATCTGGTACGCTTTACCTATGCCTTACATTATGGAGATAAGCCATTTATGAGACACATATCTCCCATCAATTACACGACCCTTAGCCCTGCCACAATATATATATATATATATATATATATATATATATATACACAAATACACACACACACACACACACACTCAGTCAATACAGGTTACATCAGGAATTCATATATACATAATGCATTATAAATCAATATCTGCACCAATAGCTAACCAGGGGAAGGACCGATTAACCAGGCTAATATGGGACAGGAATTAGCTACAGGAAGCATAAATATGTACCAGCGATGCGATCACAAGGGGAAAAGAGAAATGAGATGCTTCCTGAATGCAGGCTGAAGGAAAATGGAGAACTGGAGGGAAAGTACCATAATCTTTTGCAAAATGCTACCAGAACGCACTGCAAAACTTACCGGAATGCACTGCAACGGAGGGAAAAATATCAAAGTGAAAGTAAAACACAATAAGACTGCAGGTTTGATGCTGGTCACTAGAAGGAGCCAAAAACACTGAAAACATTAACAAGCAGATAATCAAGGATTATAAATTAGATGTTGAAGACAGAACAGTCCCTATCTGGCATCAAACGGATGTCACTATCCTTTTTCTCTGAAGACAACAATAGGACCAGTTCAGTTACTGGTCTGAAGAATGTCTTAACTTCATTCCCTTTAGCTATCCTCAGTTTAATTTAGTGGACGTTGCCATCCTTACTCGGGAATGTTGCAGTCACTCGACCAAGTGGCCACTGGTTTCGGTGGACTTGACAGTCTTTCACAAGGATGAGGTCACCAATGCCCAGATTAGGCCTAGTAGATTGCCACTTTGTCCGTGGCTGCAGTTTAGACAAATATTGTTTGCACCACCTGTCCCAGAAAGTAGTTGCAAGACTTTGTACCTGTCTCCATTGGCGCTTGTATAGGTCATTAGCGTCAAATCCTCCTGGAGGGGCACTGGATAGTCCTGTTTTCTGGGTAAGGAGAGTAGCTAGAGTAATTGTATGAAGTGTAGACATCTGAGGGCAGATTTCAGCATCTGAGTCCTCTCTCACTAGTTCAAAGGTGTCTGGAAAACGTTCCTCAGTGTACAATAGTTTTGGTCCTGAGAGCCATGTTGTGCTTCCTGGTTGACTTGCGTCAACTGCTCTAGTTGCGTGATCTGCAGGATTTTGGTCCGTGGAATGTAATGCCACTATTTTGGATGAACTGATCTCCTAATTCATAGCACTCTGTTGACAAACATAGAATCGTCTAGTTTCATTGTGGATATATCCCAGGACTACTTTGCTGTCTGAGTAGAATTTGGCTTGCATCCAGTCGATATCCATCTCGGATGCGATGAACTTTGCTAATTCAACTGCTAAGACTGCAGCACAAAGCTCTAACCTCGGTATAGTGTGCTCTGGCTGTGGAACAAGTTTGTCCTTCCCCACAACAAATCTATTGTGGCTCTGACATTTGGAGTCCACAGTTTTGAGATAGGCAACAGCAGCAATTGCATTGACAGAAGCATCTGCAAATACATACAGTCTTTGGCTTTGCATTTCTGTAGACGGCGTAGGGATGTATGCTCTTGGCACATTCAGGTTGGAGAAGGCTGCTAAAGAGTTCTTCCATACTTCCCACTGGATTCTCTTATCAGGTGGCAGAGGTGCATCCCAGTCAGATGTTTCCTTAATTATGTCTCTTAGTAAGGCTTTGCCTTGTATAGTAACAGGAGCTGCAAAACCCAAGGGATGGTAAAGGCTGTTGATGGTAGACATGACACCTCTGCGTGTGAAAGGCTTTTCTTCTTGGCTAACCTGAAAGGTGAAAGTGTCTGACTGTAGATTCCAGAGAAGCCCGAGGCTGCATTGCATTGGTGTGGGGTCTGACCCCAGGTCCAAGTCTAAGAGACTGTTACACAAGTCTTGTGAAGGGAATGCTTTCATGATTTCTTGGCTGTTTGAGGCTATTTTGTGAAGCCTGAGGTTAGAGCAAGCATCTCTTGGGATCTCCTGAGAAGACTGATGGCAGTCTCATTTGAAGGCATGGCTTTCAGACAGTCATCAACATAAAAGTCTTTTTCTATGAATTGTCTGACGTCTGATCCGTATTCTGTTTCTCCTTCTTGAGCCGACCTTTTGAGTCCATAAATGGCAACTGCAGGTGAAGGACTATTGCCAAAGATGTGCACTCTCATGCAATACTCTGTGACCTCTTTAGTAGGATCATTGTCTCTGTACCAGAAGAATCTTAGGAAGTTCCGGTCTCTCTCTCTCACAAGGAAACAATGGAACATTTGTTGGATGTCAGCGATGAAGGCAATGGAATCCTTACAGAAGCACATAAGTACTCCCAGCAGTTTGCTATTGAGGTCTGGTCCTGTCAGTAGAACATCATTCAGGGAGATATCATCAAACTTAGCACTGGAGTCAAACACCACTTTAATCTGGCCCAGTTTCTTAGGGTGGTATACTCCAAACATGGGTAGGAACCAGCATTCTTTAGAGTCTTTGAGAGTGGGACCTAGTTCTGCATGACAATTCTCAAAAATCTTTTGACATGAAGGAGAAAAAGTGATCTTTCATCTCTGGTTTCCTTTGCAGATTATGTTTAAGAGAAGAGAAACGTTTTAATGCCTGATTTCTGTTGTTCGGTAGACATGGTCTGTGGGTTCTGAAGGGAAGAGGTGCAACCCAGCTGTTGGTCTCATCTTTTACAAGTCCCTTGTCCATTACCTCTAAGAACAACTTGTCCTCTACCGACATTGCCAATTGGTTGTCTTGCTTAGTTCTCTGGAAGACTGTGCACCACAACTGATCCTCATAGCTTTCTGACACCATACTGCTGTCATGAGTAAAGTGTATTAAATGATTGAGCAGTTGGATGCTGTGTCACCACATGGAACTCGTTGTTGCAAGGTTGAAACGGTGATGGGCGTCCTTTCTCCAATGTATTTGTTAGCATACTTGTCACAGAAGATGGGGCGTGCATATGTCCCAAGCATACGTTTCCTATTATGACCCATCCTTGGTCTAGCTTTTGGGCATAGGGAGCATTGTGGAGTCCATTGATATGACTTCACACTTTAGACACCTGTAGGATATCTCTTCCCAACAGTAGTGTAATCTGGGCCTGATGGTTGAGTTCCGGTATAAGGTGTGCTATGCGTTTTAAGTGAGCGTGATGGATTGCCACATATGGCGTAGGTTTTTCAGATCTATTGTCTGCAATCTGATTACATTCGATGATTGTAGGTAGTGGTAGGCAGAATTGTCCGTCTAAGGACTCAATTTGGTAGTCAGTAGCTTTCCTGCCTGCTGTTGTCACAGTACCTGCACATCCTTAATGAGTAGGGAGTGCTTGGCCCTTTGATGTTGAATAGGTCAAAGAATGTTGATCTAGCCAAGGATCGATTACTTTGAACATCTAAGATAGCATACAGTTTTTCAGATTTGTCTCTATGACCCTTTGGGTACACTCTGACGAGGCATATTTTTGAACAGGACCTACTGTCTATTGTCCCTTTACAATCTTCAGTACATTGTGAAGTGATCTCTGGCGTAGCTGCATCAGTGTTCCTTTCCTCCCCGCCATGCTCACTGTCAGCTGGTGTGCTGTGTGCACTCCATGGACTGGGCTGGGGTGTAGAGCAGTGTTATGATCTGTGGTACTACATTCTGTGCATGTTACACTGACCTTACAATCCTTGGTGAGAGGAGTTGTGGATGAGCAGCACTACTAGCAGATACCGTTCTCTTTCAGGAAGCTTCTGTGGTCTGACATAGATTTTTCCCCTGAAGGCTCTGCATTTCAGGAGAGGATGAGGCTTCTGATGAAGCGGGCAATGCTTGTCAGGGTCCTGCACCTTAGCCTCTGATTGGGAGCAGCCAGCAGACCTGTAATTGGAACTTGGAGAAGAAACATAAGTCTTATGCACCACCACAGACGTGCTGCGTGGATTTGCAGCTGGTGACGGTGTGGCATATGACATTACAAAGTCAAAGCTGGGATTGTTCCTAATTGTCGCTTGTTTGCGTACAAAGTCTACAAAGATGGAGAAGGGAGGGAATGAAACACTGTTTGTATTTGTATGTAGAACCATGTGTTAGCGACCTCTCTTGTAGATTGTAGGGCAACTTTTGGACTATATGGTTAACACCTTTGGCTGTGTCAAGGAATGCAAATCTTTGTAGGTCACCTTCACATTTGGCAACTAGAACTTTCTTTAGCAGGTTACTTAATTCTCTAAGGGTCCAGTTACATTTAGCGATGCACCAGCGATCCAGACAACGATATGACCCGGTCAGGATCGCTGGTGCATCGCTAAATGGTCGCAAGTGAGCTGCCAAACAGGCAGAGCTCACAGCGACTTAGCAGCGGTCGGCGGTCATCACTTACCTGTCAGACGCAGCGATGAAGACATCCTCCCGCCTGCGTCCACGTGTCGCTCGTCGGCACCAACAGGAAGCCACCGATGAGAAATGGCCCAGGACATTCTTGCGCGATCAGCGATAGCCAGCGGGGGAGCCGGTCGGAGGTGTCACATATAGAGATATCGCTAGCAATATCGCTGCTGTGTCACAAAATCGGTGACGCTTTAGCATTATTGCTAGCGATATCGCTATGTGTGAAGCCCCCTTAAGTTTCTGGAGACCTTTGTTAGATATTTTAGGAAAGTCATTGATTCTTTTGAACAAGGCTCTTTCTATTACCTCTGCTGAGCCGTAACACTCATCTAGCCTCTTCCAGATCTCTTTGCGGCCAATTTCAGGGTGGTTTATATTAATGTCTCTGATCCTTACTGCGTGTTTGACTGACTCTTCTCCCAGGTATTTGACTAAGAGGTCTATTTTTTCCCTGTGTTGCAGCCCCAAGTCTCTAGTGACATTTTGGAAGGAAGCTTTCCTGTTGTAAATTCGCTTTCTGGAATCCCTCTGGTTACTACAGAAGGTAGTGGAGCTGGTCAAATTGACAGAGGGGTTGCGAGTTCTCTTTCTGGGCTCCCTCTGGTGGTTACTGGAGGTAATGGAGCTGATCTGCTTAACAGAGTCTTGCCACCAGATAATGAGGACGACGACTGGAGATCTGGGGTTTCAGACTGGGATTTAAGAAAGCCGACTCCCTCTATCCCTGCTGGTGATTTTCTTCCTGCCTCCTGAGGTCTTAGTTTCCAGCTCAGCCCCTGCATGTTCAGCTAAGTGTTCACTTGCTATTCTGTTTACATTTGATCTGGTTTTGTCTATCTCAGCTTTGTGTGGGTCAGCCAGCTCCGGCTGGGGCTGTGCTGAATCACCATCCATATGTTACTGCTTGTGCCAGTTTGTTTTTGTCCCTTATTAGATTGGCATCTTTTTGCTCTGCTTTCAGAATATACCAGAGTGCTGATATAGTGGGCGAAGTCGTGCGACTTCAGTAATTTTTGCATCAGACGTGTTGGACTTTTTTGCAGGGTGTTTTGCATGATTGCAGACAGTGTCTTTCCTTTCCTGTCCTGTCTAGTCAGTGTGGACTCCATCATTTGCTCAGTCTATTTTCCTGCCTGCGTTTGTGTTTTCATCTTGTCTCACCGACAATATATGTTTGGGGGCTATCTGTTCCTTTGGGGTCTGCTCAGGGGCAGTTTAGATTTCCCCTTTCTTGCTTTAGGCTTAGTTAGCTCTCCGGCTGTGCCGAGGCGTCTTGGATCATCGCAGGCACGCTCCACGGCTACTGCTAGTTGTGTGGATAGGATAAGGGGTCTGCAATCTGCTTAGATACCAACCTCTCTGATTTTCTGTCGCTTAACTTGGGCTTGCTCTCCTCCTGGGTGACCCAATCATAACACTTTCCAAGCTCTGTAACCTTCAGCTTGGTCAGTGAATTTCATGAGTCCCTCGGCAACCAGTTCACGTCGTGTGAAGAACTTAGCAAATTCTGTTGTGAACCGGTTGTCAGCAGAGTATACTGGTGATGGGCCGCCCTGATAGTGATGTGAGGTGCGTTCATACCTGTTAGTATCCTCAGGGTGGTGCCAGCCGGTGTCATATTGCTTCGGTCTGACGTGCGGGGTGTCAGCAAGATGATTTATGCTGGTTACCTGGCGAGGGGCAAGCTGGTCATTAGCAGAATTGTTTTGCTCCACGATTTCCTGGAGCTGAGCCTCATTATGACTCTCACTCGCTTCACTGGATGTGCCGTGTTGGCTGCTAGGATGGTTAATGGTGATGATATCATCAGCATCCCTATTACTGTCATCTACATGCTGGAGCACACTTTAAATAGTGTGGATGAGCAGGTGGTGGTGGTGGTCCTGAGCGAAGAAAGGAGGATACCTTTAGTGTTAACAATATCTATAAGTTCAGGTCTGCCGTCTCACAGACATTTGCCATGGGAGGAACAAATGGAGAAGGATCATGAAAAGGACAAGGAAGAGGTGATGGACGCCCAACAGTTAGGAGATGAAGATGATAATGATTCCCTCTATGTTTTCCGTGGTTGTCAGGAGGGAATAGAGGAAGAAAGCTTGAGTGTAATATCACCACCAACATACTGTGAAGTTTCTACCTCATGAAAGAGACTGACCCATAAGCGCCTTCTTGCAGCACTATCTGCAACATGATTATTACTCATATAGTTATTATTCCAAATAATGCTGACTACTGGGTTGCAGTTGCCAGTGTGTTCTATCCACAATACAAAAGTAAAGTTTGCCAGTTGCTTCCCCCCTGCAAGGGGACGCGCCCATGCTGCAGTTTCAAAACATGCTGGAAGACAATCTTGACAGTGGTTTTCCTCAACACAGCAGTGAGGCACACAGTTTGCATCACAATGATAGCCTTCCAACCACAGAAATGTTCAGTTGTCAATGCAAAAACATTAGCAGTCTTGCAGCACTGTAGTCCTGTGTTACAACCCCACCAAGGACAGCATCTGCAAAGAGTTTGTATGTTCTACCCTTGTTTGCAAGGGTTTACTCCCAGTAATTATTTTTCTACCCACATTACAAAGACATACAGATAGTAAATTTAGATTGTGATTCCCAGTGATGACAGTGCCAGTATTGTCTGTAAATGTCTGTGAATGTTGAGTTATTGGCACTATATAAGTGATAAAACCCCCAATAAACTGAAAGTGATGCTCAGCCAGACTCAAGTGGCACACATATTAGTTTCATAGATTACTATTGGCAGAAAAAAATAAGGCTAGCAACATAGGTAGTTGACTCAAAGACAGTGAAGGACTGCCGGTATAGGAGGCCTACTGCTACAGGCAACACACATGAAGGAGACTTAACGAGGAATCTACACATTTGCAAAAATTTATTTGCACACACCAACAAAGTGACATCAATTTCACCACAGTAAAAATAGTATAAAAGGGACCGAAAGGTCTTCCACTACACCCAACCCAGCAGATGGACACCTAAGCAGGACTGTACACATTTCCACAAATTAGTATTAACATCTCCAGCAGCAGCAACAGCAGGCACAAAAGATATCAGAAACTGCAATTATGCAAAAACAATGCAGCGAACTAAAAACAACATCCAGTAACAGAAGTTGTCAGTTGTCTTTGGATAGGACATCACATTAGTGGTTCACTAGCGCTTTCAGAAATATTAACACCTACCTCACATACACCTCGAACACCAAGCCTAATTCCCCTTTCCCTCCACGACCTCACTTTCTCCCAGTCATGTTGCTCAGATATACAGTATTGTCCTAGGAGCACACTATTAGCAACTTTTTCACTCTGCACACAGCTGAGTTTCAGCGGCACAAAATTAGAAGGTGAAATATGGTGTGATTAATCTCTGTACTCACAGCAGAAAGAATTGTTTCAGTGTCTTTGAGCCTATATGACAAAGAAGATCTGCTCCAAAAAATTTCAAAGTGAGATGTCCCCTACTGTATGACATTAGTAACAGATTTTTTTTTTGTTTTGGATGAGGCTTGTATAATATTGACTGGAATGCTCCAAACAATTTCAAAGTGAGATATCCCCTACTGTATGACGTTAGCAAACATAAAAAATTTTTTGGGGGGGCTGTCGATGAGACCTGTATAACATTGACTAGATGCTCCAAACAATTTCTAAGTGACATGTCTCCTACTGTATTACATTAGTAACAGAAGATTTTTTGGGGAGCCTGTCGATGAGGCCCATATAACATTGGCTAGATGCTTAAAACAATTTCAAACTGAGATCTCCTCTTCTGTATTCGGTTAGTAACATAAAAATTTTTTTTTTTTAGTGTGGATGAAGCCAGTATAATCTAGAAGATTATCCGTAGAGTTGGAACGCCCTCTTTCGTACAGTTGCTGCTGGTAAGGTGCAGGCTTGCTGGAGAAATATGGCCGACATGTCGTTACATGAACTGATCAGGAAAAGGGCCATGACGATGGCGGGAAAGGGAACGTACAATAGGATCAATAACAGGGGCTATGGGAAGTACGAGATCCAAGATCCAACCTACAACAATTACTCATTTACCCAACACCAATTACTAGAGAGCGTTTGATGCACGTCAGAAGATAGGTGTAACAGATGTGCGTCTAAAGCTAGGTATAAAATATGCCCATGAGAAATTGGATGCCAAAGATGCACATAATCTAGAAGATAAGTTCAAAACAATTTCAAAATCAGATCTCGGCTGCTGTATCACATTTGTAAAAAAAAAAATAATTTTAATGTGCAACAGCTCTGCACACAGAACAATTTCAACGCCACTAAATGAAAAGGTTGGATATAGCAGGCTGTATCACATTTATAAACAGAAAAAAATAAATATTTTAATGTGCTTGAGGTCTGCAGACAGCTTCATATCACCACCACAAAATGACAACGTGGGATACGGCAAGCTGTATCACATTCAGCAACAGAAAAAAATATAATTTTTTTTTAATGCTAGCTATGTCTACAGACAGGTTCATATCCCCACCAACATATGACAATGTGGGATATGGCAGACTGTAACACATTCAGCAACAGAAAATATAATTTTTTTTTAATGCAAGTTAGGTCTGCAGACAGGTTCATATCACCGCTACAACATGACAACATGGGATTTGGCTGGCGGTATCATATTCAGCAACAGAAAAAAAATTATATTTTGCCTTAGGTCTGCAGACAGGTTCATATCACCACAGCACTAAATGACAAGGTGGGATACAGCAGGCTGTTTCACATTTAGCTAGTGAAAAAATATTTAGAATGCTATACTTGTGCATGGAGCACAACAGAAGCAGAGCGCAACACACTTGCACGACATGTGCCCTGCTGGCTTTGTCTGTGGACCTCAGTAATGGCCAAAAAAAAGGTGCTGGAAGGTAAGTTTAACAGACACACTGGACAATAGGTACAGGGGCGCAGCTATAATGAGGCGAGTTGAGCCAGCTGCTCAAGCGGCAGGCAGCAGGGGGCGGCATTGTGAGCTCCTCTACCCGCAGCACCTACAATTTAGCCTCTGCACGCTGGTGCTGCGGTCGTGCCAGAGGCTTGTAATTGATTAGGTCACAGGAGTGAAGGAGTCGGGGCCCACTGATCATGTGACCCCTGACTTCTCCCCTCCTGTGACCTCATCACAGGTCCTGTGCGCACAGGCCCTTGGTTTATACAGGACTCTGCTGTCTGTGCTGGTTCTCATTGTGCTGGATGAGGGAAGTTTGTGTGTGGGGTCAGGGGGGGTTTACAGGGTGTACGGAGCAGAGCCATGTGTGTACGAGGTGTACGGAGCAGAGCCGTGAGTGTGTGAGGTGTACGGAGCGGAGCCGCGTGTGTACGAGGTGTACAGAGCGGAGCCGCGTGTGTACGAGGTGTACGGAGCGGAGCCGCGTGTGTACGAGGTGTACGGAGCGGAGCCGCGTGTGTACGAGGTGTACGGAGCGGAGCCGCGTGTGTACGAGGTGTAAGGAGCGGAGCCGCGTGTGTACGAGGTGTAAGGAGCGGAGCCGCGTGTGTACGAGGTGTAAGGAGCAGAGCCGCGTGTGTACGAGGTGTAAGGAGCAGAGCCGCGTGTGTACGAGGTGTAAGGAGCAGAGCCGCGTGTGTACGAGGTGTAAGGAGCAGAGCCGCGTGTGTACGAGGTGTAAGGAGCAGAGCCGCGTGTGTACGAGGTGTAAGGAGCAGAGCCGCGTGTGTACGAGGTGTAAGGAGCAGAGCCGCGTGTGTACGAGGTGTAAGGAGCAGAGCCGCGCGTGTACGAGGTGTAAGGAGCTGAGACGCGTGTGTACGGGGTGTACGGAGCGGAGCCGTGTGTGTACGGTGTACAGAGTGGAGCCACGCGTGTACGGAGCAGAGCCGCACGTGTACGAGGTGTACGGAGCGAAGCCACACGTGTCCGAGGTGTACGGAGCGGAGCCGCATGTGTGCGAGGTGTAAGGAGCGGAGCCACACATGTGCGAGGTGTACGGAGCGGAGCAGAGCCGCACGTGTGCGAAATGTACAGAGTGGCGCTGCGCATGTGCGAGGTGTACAGAGCAGAGCCGCGCGTGTGTGAGGTGTACGGAACGGAGCCGCACGTGTATGAGGTGTACTGAGCAGAGCCGCATGTGTACAAGGTGTATGGCCGTGTGTGTACGGAGCGGGACAAATGTGTATGGAGCAGAGTCGCATGTGTGCGAGGTGTACGGAGTGGAACAGAGTGTGTGCAAGGTGTATGGAGCAAAGCTGCACGTGTACAAGGTTTACGGGGTGGAGCCATTTGTGTACAAGGTTTACAGAGCGTGGCCATGAGTGTACAAGGTGTATGGAGCAGAGCCACATGTGTACGAGGTTTATGGAGTGGAGCCATGTGTGTACGGAGTGGAGCTGTGTCTGTGCAAGGTGTACAGAGCGGAGCCGTGTGTACGAGGCATAAAAAGCGGAACCATGTGTGTATGATGTGTGCGGAGCCATACGTGTACAAGGTGTACGGTGGGGAGCATTCATACCTCCCAGCGGGACAGTCCCGATTTTGAGAGTGATTCTGCCCCACTGCCCCGGCTGGGAGCTTACTTTTTTCCGCGGACACAGGAGTACATGGCGGAGCCCCAAGCAGCACTTTAAAATTAGCACTTCCACCGGAAGTGACGTGCTAGAAGCTGACCGGAAATGAGGTAATTTCGGGAGGAGATTGTGACGGAAACATGCAGGCACTTCAGGGAATGCTTCAGATCCATCACCTTGTCCTCATCCAACAGTGCAGACAGCAGGATTGCCTTGGACTCGGGGATGCTGGCCATGTGAGCAGATCATGATATGTCCTGCATCGGGAGGCTCAGGTGGGCACTACAGTGGGAGACGGGCTGCTATAGTATCTTTATAGAATCTTTCCTTCTCTCTCTGTTTCTTTATCTCTCTAATCTTTCTTTTTTCTTTCTCTCTCTGTTCTCTCTCTGTGTTTCTTTCCTTCTTTCTTTCTCTGTTCTTTCTTTCTCTGCTTTTTTCTCTCTCTGTTCTTTCTTTTCCTCAGTACCAGTCAGTGTGCCCACAGTACCAGTAGAATAAGAGGGGTAGGAAACTAGGTGGCACTGGTCACATTGAGCCTCTCATACTTTTTACTGGTGTATAATCATATGCCCTGAGCACCCCCATAAAGTGGGCCAGCCCCAGACCACAGGGTACAAACAAATCACTATTAGTATCAGTCCAAGTAGACAATTATATACGTAAAGTTAATGATGTCCCTGTGCCAAGCAGTGCGGAAGATCAGAATACACTGAGGAGACCAGAGCAGCAGGATTTGGGGAGAAGAATTATATGGGGCCCATTATACAGTATGAAGTAATATATGGTGCCCATTATGCTGTATGAAGTAATATATGGGGCCCATTATACTGTATGAAGTAATATATGGTGCCCATTATACTGTATGAAGTAATATGGTGCCCATTATACTGTATGCAGTAATATATGGTGCCCATTATGCTGTATGAAGTAATATATGGTGCCCATTATACTGTATGAAGTAATATATGGGGCCCATTATTCTGTATGAAGTAATATATGGGGCCCATTATGCTGTATGAAATAATATTTGGGGCCCATTATACTGTATGAAGTAATATATAGTGCCAATTATACTGTATGAAGTAATATATGATGCTCATTATACTGTATGTAGTAATATATCGGGCACATAATACTGTATGGAGCATTATGTGGGGATAGGGGATGACTTTCTGTTTGTTGTGGATCTGACCACTGGGACCCCCATGATCCTAGGAAACGTAGCTTTGAAGAGCACCATGTAAATGGAGCTGTGGTCAATCATACGCACTGTGGTGCCATCCACATATGGCTCTTCAAATAACTCCTTAACCCCTTCACCCCCAAGGGTGGTTTGCACGTTCATGACCGGGCCAATTTTTACAATTCTGACCACTGTACCTTTATGAGGTCATAACTCTGGAACGCTTCCATGGATCCCGGTGATTCTGACATTGTTTTCTCGTGACATATTGTACTTCATGTTAGTGGTAAAATTTCATTCAAATAACTTGCGTTTATTTGTGAGAAAAACGGAAATTTGGCGAAAATTTTGAAAATTTCGCACTTTTCCAACTTTGAATTTTTATGCCCTTAAATCACAGAGATACGGCACACAAAAAACTTGATAACATTATATTTCCCACATGTTTACTTTACATCAGCACAATTTTGGAACCAAAATTTTTTTTTGTTAGGAAGTTATAAGGGTTAAAAGTTGACCAGCGATTTCTCATTTTTACAACACCATTTTATTTTTAGGACCACATCACATTTGAAGCCACTTTGAGGGGTCTATATGATAGAAAATACCCAAAAGTGACACCATTCTAAAAACTGCACCCCTTAAAGTGCTCAAAACCACATTCAAGAAGTTTATTAACCCTTTAGGTGCGTCACAGGAATTTTTTTGAATATTTAAAAAAAAAATGAACATCTAACTTTTTTTCATAAAAAAAATACTTCAGGTTCAATTTTTTTTATTTTACCAAGGGTAACAGGAGAAATTGGACTGCAAAAGTTATTGTGCAATTTGTCCTGAGTACGCAGATACCTGATATGTGGGGGGGAACCACTGTTTCGGTGCATGGCAGAGCTCAGAATGGAAGGAGCGCCGTTTGACTTTTTCAATGCAAAATTGGCTGGAATTCAGATTGGACGCCATGTCACGTTTGGAGAGTCCCTGATGTACCTAAACAGTGGAAACCCCCTACAAGTGACCCCATTTTGGAAACTAGACCCCCCAAGGAACTTATCTAGATATGTGGTGAGAATTTTGAACCCACAAGGGCTTTACAGAAGTTTATAACGTACAGCGGTACAATTAAAAAATCATATTTTTTCCACAAAAATGATCTTTTCACCCCAATTTTTATTTTCCCAAGGGTAACAGGACCCTAAAAGTTATTGTGCAATTTGTCCTGAGTACGCTGATACCCCACATGTGGGGGTAAACCACTATTTGGGCGCATGGCAGAGCTCGGAAGGGAAGCAGCGCCATTTGACGTTTTTGGCTGGAATTGAGATCGGACACCATATCGTGTTTGGAAAACCCCTGATGTACCAAAACAGTGGAAACCCCCCACAAATGACACCATTTTGGAAACTAGACCCCCTAAGGAACTTATCTAGATGTGTGGTGAGAACTTTGAACCCCCATGGGCTTCACAGAAGTTTATAACATAAAGCCATACAATTAAAAAATCATATTTTTTCCACAAAAATGATCTTTTCACCCTCAATTCTTATTTTTTCAAGGGTAACAGGACCCTGAAAGTTATTGTGCAATTTGTCCTGAGTACGCTGATACCCCACATGTAGGGGTAAACCACTGTTTGGGCGCATGGCAGAGCTCGGAAGGGAAGCAGCGCCATTTGACGTTTTTGGCTGGAATTGAGATCGGACACCATGTCGCGTTTGGAAAACTCCTGATGAACCAAAACAGTGGAAACCACCCACAAATGACACCATTTTGGAAACTAGACCCCCTAAGGAACTTATCTAGATGTGTGGTGAGCACTTTCACCCCCCCAGTGCTTCACAGAAGTTTATAATGCCCGGGCGTGAAAATAAAAAATTTGTATTTTTTCCACAAACATGATCTTTTAGTCACCATTTTTTTATTTTCCCAAGGGTACCAGGAGAAATTGGACCCCAAAAGTTGTTGTCCAATTTGTCCTGAGTATGCTGATACCCCATATGTGGGAGAAAACTACTGTATGGGCACACGTCGGGGCTCGGAAGGGAAGTAGTGACGTTTTGGAATGCAGACTTTGATGGAATGGTCTGCGGGTGTCATGTTGCCTTTGGAGAGCCCCTAATGTACCTAAACAGTGGAAATCCCCAACAAATGACACCATTTTGTAAACTAGACCCCCCAAGGAACTTATCTAGATGTGTGGTGAGCACTTTGAACCCCCCAGTGCTTCACAGAAGTTTATAACGCCCAGGCGTGAAAATAAAAAATTCGTATTTTTTCCACAAACATGATCTTTTAGTCACCATTTTTTTATTTTCCCAAGGGTACCAGGAGAAATTGGACCCCAAAAGTTGTTGTCCAATTTGTCCTGAGTATGCCGATACCCCATATGTGGGAGAAAACTACTGTATGGGCACACGTCGGGGCTCGGAAGGGAAGTAGTGACGTTTGGAATGCAGACTTTGATGGAATGGTCTGCGGGTGTCATGTTGCCTTTGGAGAGCCCCTAATGTACCTAAACAGTGGAAACCCCCAACAAATGACCCCATTTTTAAAACTAGACCCACTAAGGAACTTATCTAGATGTGAGGTGAGCACTTTGAACCCCCAAGGGCTTCACAGAAGTTTATAATGCCAGGGCATGAAAATAAAAAAAAATCGCATTTTTTCCAGAAACATGATCAATTAGTCCCCAATTTTTTCATTTTCCCAAGGGTAACAGGAGAAATTGGACCCCCAAAAGTTGTTGTCCAATTTGGCCTGAGTACGCTGACACCCAATATGTGGGAGAAAACTACTGTATGGACACACGTCGGGGCTCGGAAGGGAAGCAGTGACGTTTTGGAATGCAGACTTTGATGGAATGGTCTGCGGGTGTCATGTGCGTTTGGAGAGCCCCTGATGTACCTAAACTATTGAAACTCCCCACAAGTGACCCCATTTTGGACACTAGACCCCCCAAGGAACTTATCTAGATGTGTGGTGAGTAGAGTTGAGCGACTTTTGGTTTTTTAGGGTCGCGTTTCGTTTCGTGAAACCCGACTTTTCCAAAAGTCGGGTCGAGCAAGATCGTCCGATTATAGGGAAAAGTCTGGGTCGTCCCGAAACACGAAACCCAATGTAAGTCAATGGGGAATAAAAGTCGGCAGTGAGAGGAGGACAGGAAACACACCTACAGTGCCCATTTGAATGCCAAAAGCATCAATTCTTCTTACTTAAGCTTGTCAACCTTAATTGACTTCATAATACAAGTTATGCACTGAAAAATGGGGGTTATTTGGCTAAAGTTGTGGGGGGGGAGGGCTGGCTGCAGGTTTTCATGTGCCCTGGGCGAAAGAGCGCCCCTTTAACACATACCACAACTCATCATGCTCCGATACGGCAGATAAATAGCGGTATAGTACAATGAAAAATACCTCACTTTTTACATCTCATGATGAGGCCCATCTATTTCTCCATACAGAATCATTGGTCCCATATAATGTTTGAAACAGTATATGATGAGCTCCACATAATGCTACAGTATATGTTGGTCCCCATGGATGAAGCTCCACTGTCTTATGGGCCCAAATAATGCTCCAAACATAATGGGCCCCATTTCTAATGCTCTAGTGTATAATGGGCCCTGTAAATGCTGCTCCAGTGTCTGATGTCCACCTTTGGAATGTTCCAGTGTATGGTGGGCCCCATCTATCATTCTCCAGAGTATAGTGCTCCCCAAAAATTGCTGTCCCAACATTGAAAACAATCAAATAAGTCTCCTCGCTAGGGAATCCCTGTACTTGTCTGGACAGGTGCTGTAGCTTGCTTAACAGCTCGCCAGCCGTTCTCACGCCCAGTATGGATTGCACGTGATTGCACAAAGGTTAGAAAGGGTACCGTATCCCTGGATAACATGTATGGATAGCGTACACATTCAAAATATATGTCTCAGGAGGCAGGCTCAGACAGTGTTAGGCCCAGTATGGATTGCACGTGATTGCACAAAGGTT
Source organism: Dendrobates tinctorius (assembly GCF_039654945.1). Taxonomy (NCBI): domain Eukaryota; kingdom Metazoa; phylum Chordata; class Amphibia; order Anura; family Dendrobatidae; genus Dendrobates; species Dendrobates tinctorius. Next base: position 49,538,493 of record NW_027361675.1, read on the forward strand.
AGAAAGGGTACCGTATCCCTGGATAACATGTATGGATAGCGTACACATTCAAAATATATGTCTCAGGAGGCAGGCTCAGACGGTGTCAGGCCCAGTATGGATTGCACGTGATTGCACAAAGGTTAGAAAGGGTACCGTATCCCTGGATAACATGTATGGATAGCGTACACATTCAAAATATATGTCTCAGGAGGCAGGCTCAGACGGTGTCAGGCCCAGTATGGATTGCACGTGATTGCACAAAGGTTAGAAAGGGTACCGTATCCCTGGATAACATGTATGGATAGCGTACACATTCAAAATATATGTCTCAGGAGGTAGGCTCAGACGGTGTCAGGCACAGTATGGATTGCACGTGATTGCACAAAGGTTAGAAAGGGTACCGTATCCCCGGATAACATGTATGGATAGCGTACACATTCAAAATATATGTCTCAGGAGGCAGGCTCAGACGGTGTTAGGCCCAGTATGGATTGCACGTGATTGCACAAAGGTTAGAAAGGGTACCGTATCCCCGGATAACATGTATGGATAGCGTACACATTCAAAATATATGTCTCAGGAGGCAGGCTCAGACGGTGTTAGGCCCAGTATGGATTGCACGTGATTGCACAAAGGGTAGAAAGGGTACCGTATCCCCGGATAACATGTATGGATAGCGTACACATTCAAAATATATGTCTCAGGAGGCAGGCTCAGACGGTGTCAGGCACAGTATGGATTTGACGGCCCAGATTACACAGCGGAGGAGCAGGGAGAGGTAAAGATTGCAAATGCTGGGGCCCTGCCCAAGCAAGGGGGGCCCACTCGTGGGCGTCGGTACTGGCACTGGGCCCCTCATAGTACAGCGGTGTGTCTGACGGCGGGTGTGCACCACCGCCGTCAGAGACACTTGATTGCACAATGAGGGACCCTGTGCCAGTGCCCGCGCCCAAGAGTCAGCCTACCCACCTGTCCAGGGCAACGGCACTCGCACGGTGTCGTGCGGTAGGTGGTGACCCCGGCCATGGGGGGGGAGGCAGCACAGTTAGGGAGTTTTAGAAAGTGGCATATGTTGATGTTGGACATTCAGCTGATGCAAAAGGCGAAATAGGTGAAGTACCAGGAAGAGGTGGACCAAAGCAAGCCATTTTTCTGTCACCCTATGTGTCATCAGGGGAAGGTGGGACAAAATCCTTGGAAACCCATGCGTGGTTCATTTTAATGAAGGTTAGATCATCCACATTTTGGGTTGACAGACGGGTCCTTTTTTCTGTCAGGATTGATCCAGCTGCACTGAAGACTCTTTCCGATAGCACACTTGCAGCTGGACAAGCGAGCTCCTGTAAGGCATATTGGGCCAATTCAGGCCAGGTGTCCAGTTTAGCGGCCCAATAGTCAAAGGGGAATGACCTGTGTGGGAGAACATCGATATGGGAGGAAAAGTAGTTTGTAACCATAGTTGACAACTGCTGTCTCCTGTCACTTTCCATCGATGCAGTATTACCAGTTGTGTGAGCGGTATTTGAAAAATCAGTCCACAACATTGTCATGAAACCCCTGTCTCCAACGCCACTTCTGCTGTGTGCACCACGAACACCTCTGCCAAGCTGCCCCCGGCCCGTACGGCTCGTGTGAGAACCATCACCGCTGCTGTGTGCTGGGAATGCCTCAAGCAACCGATTTACCAGAGTTGCTTGTTTATTAGCCAATATTAGGTCAAGGTTCTCCTGTGGCATGATGTTTTGTAATTTGCCTTTATAGCGTGGATCCAGGATGCTGGCCAACCAGTAGTCGTCATCGTTCATCATTTTGGCAATGCGGGGGTCCCTTTTTAGGATCCGCAAGGCATAATCTGACATGTGGGCCAATGTTCCCGGTGTCAATGATGCACTGCGAGTGCTGGGTGGAGGAGCACTTTCTGGCAAATCCACATCCCTCCAGTCACACACAAACCCTGTACCAGACCTTGCCATGCCAACATTTTCACTTGCCCCACGAGATGCATCCTCCTCCCCTAAGTAATCATCCCCATCATCCTCCTCCTCCTCCTCTTCTTCCTCCACCTCGTCCAGGAGAGGTCCCTGAACAGACAATGGCTGAATGTCATCAAGGATTCCCTCCTCCTCTTCCTCCTCATCAACATTGGCTGCAGACGCCTGCTCCTTAAGGTGCGTCAAAGTTTGCATGAGCAGACGCATAAGTGGGATGCTCATGCTTAGGATGGCGTCGTCTGCGCTTACCAGCCGTGTGCATTCCTCAAAACACTGAAGGACTTTACAAAGGTCTTTCAGCTTCGACCACTGCACGCCTGTCAACTCCATGTCTGCTCTCAAAGTGCCTGGCCGTGTATCCTCCCACAAATGCATTATGGCCTGCCTCTGCTCGCACAGCCGCTCCACCATGTGCAGGGTGGAGTTCCACCTTGTTGCAATGTCGATAATGAGGCGGTGGTTGGGAAGGTGGAGCAATCGCTGCAGCTTCTGCATACGAACGGAGTGCACAGGCGACCGGCGGATGTGCACGCACAGTCTTCGCACCTTCTGGAGCAGGGCTGTTAACTCCGGATAATTTTTGAGGAAGCACTGCACCACCAGGTTCAAGGTGTGAGCCAAGCAAGGTATGTGGCTGAGTTTTGAAAGGGCTATGGCTGCCACAAAATTACGGCCGTTATCACTAACTACCTTGCCTGCCTCAAGATGTATACTGCCCAGCCATGACTCAGTTTGTCGCTTCAAGTACTCGGCCAGCACCTCGGCGGTATGTCTGTCGCCCAAACACATCATCTGCAACACAGCCTGCTGACGCTTTCCACTAGCTGCTCGATAGGGGGACACATCGTGTGCAACAGTGGCAGCTGCAGATGGAGTGCTCGTACGACTGCGCTCTGTGGACGAGCTTTCGCTTCTGGAGGAGGAGGTGGAGGGTCGAACGCCTACAGCCAACTGTTTCCTATACCGTGGGCTAGGCAGCACTGTCCCACCACCGCTGTCCCCTGTGGACCCTGCATCCACCACATTAACCCAGTGCGCAGTGATGGACACGTAACGGCCCTGGCCATGCCGACTGGACCATGCATCAGTTGTGAGGTGCACCTTTCCGCTCACTGACTGCTTGAGTGCATGGACAATGCGGTCTTTCACATGATGGTGGAGGGCTGGGATGGCTTTGCGAGAGAAGAAGTGGTGACTGGGTAGGTCATAGCGTGGTACTGCATAGGCCATGAGTTCGCGGAAAGCTGTGCTTTCCACCAACCGAAAGGGCATCATCTCAAACGAGATTAGTTTGGCAATGTGGGCGTTCAAACCCAGTGTATGCGGATGAGAGACTGAGTACTTTCTTGACCTACTCATAGTGTCTGGGAGGGTGAGCTGGACTTGAGAGCTGCATATGGTGGAAGTAGCGGTGGACAGGGCGGACTGAGAGAGGGTTGATGATGGTGATGGAGTTGGTGTTCTTTCTGATGGCCTAGAATCAGTCTTTCGTTGATATAACAGTGGGATTCCCTGACTGCTGCAACGACACCTCAACATTTGCTGCTGTGCTAACCGGTGGGCTTACAGTGGGGGAAACAATGTAGCGTTGCTGACTACCTTCGTTGTGATCAGTTGCACATGTGGCACTTGAGGTTTGGTGTTGTGTCCACGCTTGCAAGTGCATGCTGGTTAAATGTCTAAGCATGCAACTGGTATTCAAATTTTTCAGATTTTTCCCTCGGCTAAAGGTCTTTGCGCACTTCTTACAGATAACCTTGGCCTGATCATGAGGATTTTGTTCAAAAAAGTGCCACACTGCACTCTTCCTACTTTGGCAGACATTTTGCGGTCTAGCACGCTGTGATCTTTTGACCCTCTGGACAAGCTGTCCAGCAACTCTTTTGATGTTTGGAACCTGTCTTTGGAGTGCTCTGGGCCTGCCAGATAACAGCTGTTGCGATGTTGATGTCTGCTGTGGATGCTCCTCATCTGAGCTATTGGAAGCAGCACCCTCTTCCCCCAATGGATGCCAATCTGGGTCAACAACTGGGTCATCCATCACCTCCTCTTCTATGTCATGTGCACCTTTCTCTGTGTCACCGTGTATGGTGGTATAGTGTGCGGGAAGGGGCACCTGAGTCTCATCAGGGTCAAAATCTGGCTCTGTACACTGCGAGGACAATGTAGTGCTCTGAGTGAATGTACCAGCAGAATCATCCATCAGCGGCTGTGCATCAGTGCACTCCATGTCAGATTCATCTTGGCCTGGGTAATTCACCATTTGACTTGATAATCCAGGCGTGGTATGTGAAAACAGCTCCATGGAGTAATCAGTAGTATGGCCTGCGTCATCCTTCAATCTTGGTTGGGGTGAAGGACACAAGGAAAGGTGTGGTTCATGAACATGAGCCTCCAATGACGACTCAGTGCTTTTACTTTTTACAACTGAAGAAGAGGAGGCGATAGAGCTGGAGGCTGAGTCAGCAATGTAAGACAAAACTTTTTCCTGATGCTCTGCCTTTAAAAGCGGTTTGCCAACTCCTAGAAAACTAAGCGTTCGAGGCCTTATGTAGCCAGACGATGACGCAGGGTCAGCACCTCCTGCATTCGGTCCTATTTTGCTCTTGCCACTACCGTCAGATCCACCACCAACACCATCATTACCAGCTGCCAACCCCCCGCCCAATTCCACGGCCTCTTCCACCAGCCTTCCTCATTTTTGGTAGAAATGTAGACAAAATCCAACAAACTATATAGTAATGTAAAACAAGGTACAAGGTGTCTATAGGACAGGGGAGATTTAGAATTTCTGCACACACTTGTGGACAGTGGACACTTTTGGATTGTGTGAGGCCCACTGATATCTGATCGCTATGTGACACGCTCGATGGCACAGCTGCCTGTGACCAAAGTGACGAGAGGATAATGGAGATTTTGAATCTCTGCGCACACTTTTGGACACTGGACACTTGTGGATTGTGTGAGGCCCACTGATATCTGAGCGCTATGTGACACGCTCGATGGCACAGCTGCCTGTGACCAAAGTGACGAGAGGATAATGGAGATTTTGAATCTCTGCGCACACTTTTGGACACTGGACACTTGTGGATTGTGTGAGGCCCACTGATATCTGAGCGCTATGTGACACGCTCGATGGCACAGCTGCCTGTGACCAAAGTGACGAGAGGATAATGGAGATTTTGAATCTCTGCGCACACTTTTGGACACTGGACACTTGTGGATTGTGTGAGGCCCACTGATATCTGAGCGCTATGTGACACGCTCGATGGCACAGCTGCCTGTGACCAAAGTGACGAGAGGATAATGGAGATTTTGAATCTCTGCGCACACTTTTGGACACTGGACACTTGTGGATTGTGTGAGGCCCACTGATATCTGAGCGCTATGTGACACGCTCGGTGGCACAGCTGCCTGTGACCAAAGTGACGAGAGGATAATGGAGATTTTGAATCTCTGCGCACACTTTTGGACACTGGACACTTGTGTATTGTGTGAGGCCCACTGATATCTGAGCGCTATGTGACACGCTCGATGGCACAGCTGCCTGTGACCAAAGTGACGAGAGGATAATGGAGATTTTGAATCTCTGCGCACACTTTTGGACACTGGACACTTGTGGATTGTGTGAGGCCCACTGATATCTGAGCGCTATGTGACACGCTCGATGGCACAGCTGCCTGTGACCAAAGTGACGAGAGGATAATGGAGATTTTGAATCTCTGCGCACACTTTTGGACACTGGACACTTGTGGATTGTGTGAGGCCCACTGATATCTGAGCGCTATGTGACACGCTCGATGGCACAGCTGCCTGTGACCAAAGTGACGAGAGGATAATGGAGATTTTGAATCTCTGCGCACACTTTTGGACACTGGACACTTGTGGATTGTGTGAGGCCCACTGATATCTGAGCGCTATGTGACACGCTCGATGGCACAGCTGCCTGTGACCAAAGTGACGAGAGGATAATGGAGATTTTGAATCTCTGCGCACACTTTTGGACACTGGACACTTGTGGATTGTGTGAGGCCCACTGATATCTGAGCGCTATGTGACACGCTCGATGGCACAGCTGCCTGTGACCAAAGTGACGAGAGGATAATGGAGATTTTGAATCTCTGTGCACACTTTTGGACACTGGACACTTGTGGATTGTGTGAGGCCCACTGATATCTGAGCGCTATGTGACACGCTCGATGGCACAGCTGCCTGTGACCAAAGTGACGAGAGGATATTGGAGATTTTGAATCTCTGCGCACACTTTTGGACACTGGACACTTGTGGATTGTGTGAGGCCCACTGATACCTGAGCGCTATGTGACAGGCTCGATGGCACAGTTGTGACAAAAGTGACTAGAGGATAAGGGAGATTGGATTGCTTTTAAAAAAGCAGTTTGCGGAGCAGTGGGTAAACAGCAATGCCAGCGTGTCAGGAAGCCTTAAAAGGCAGGCCAACAACCAACACCACTGATACACCACAATATAGCCTCCCCTTGCACTGCACACACAGTGACTTGTGTGTTGTGCAGGCCAAATCGCTAGCAGCAGAAGCAGTTTTTTTGTCTTCTTCCCTGCCTAACGCTCTCCCTACAGAATCAGCAGCAACCTCTCCCTATACTAAGATCGGCAGAAGTAAGATGGCGGTCGGCGTGCACGCCCTTTTATACCCCCTGTGACGCCCACCAAAGCAAGCCAATCACTTGCATGCCCTTCTGAAAGATGGTGGTGACCCGTGCCTAGGTCATCACATTGCCCACAGTGTCCGTGGATCCTGATTGGCTGAAAAAGAGCGCAAAACAAACTTTTGAAACGCGACTTTGGCGCGTAAGTCGCCGACCTCGTGGCCGACCTCATCCTAGGGTCGGGTTTCGTTTCATGAAACCCGACTTTGCCAAAAGTCGGCGACTTTTGAATTTTTTCGACCCGTTTCGCTCAACTCTAGTGGTGAGCACTTTGAACCCCCAAGTGCTTCACAGAAGTTTATAACACTCGGACGTGAAAATAAAAAAATCATTTTTTTCCACAAAAATGATATTTTTGCCCCCAATTTTTTATTTTCCTAAGGTTAACAGGAGAAATTGGACCCCAAAAATTGTTTTGCAATTTGTCCTGAGTAGGCTGATACCCTACATGTGGGGGTAAAACACTGTTTGGGCGCATGGCAGTGCTTGGAAGGGAAGGAGCACCATTTGACTTTTTCAACTCAGAATTGGCTGGAATTGAGATCAGACGCCATGTTGCATTTGGAGAGCCCCTGATGTGCCCAAACAGTGGAAACCCCCCAATTATAACTCCAACCCTAACCCCAACACACCCCTAACCCTAATCTGAGCCCTAACCCTAGCCCTAACCCTAGCCCTAACCCTAACCCTAGCCCTAACCCTAACCCTAATGGGAAAATGGAGATAAATACTTTTTTTTTAATTTTATTATTTTTCCCTAACTAAGGGGGTGATATCGGGGGGTTTGATTTACTATTTATGGCGGTTTTTATGTTTGGCGGCTGTCGCACGCTAAAAGACGCTTTTTATTGTAAAAATAGTTTTTGCATCACCACATATTGAGAGCTATAATTTTTCCGTATTTTGACCCACCGAGTCATGTGAGGTCTTATTTTTTGCGGGACGAGTTGACGTTTTTATTGGTACCATTTTCGGGCACGTGACATTTTTTGATCGCTTTTTATTCCTATTTTTGGGACACAGAATGAACAAAAACCAGCGTTTCATTCATTTCTTTTGGGGGGGTGCGTTTACACCGTTCCGCGTGCGGTAAAATTGATAAAGCGGTTTTATTCTTCGGGTCAGTACGGTTACAGCGATACCTCATTTAGGTCGTTTTTTATGTTTTTGTCGGTTTTATGCAATGAAAACTATTTTATATAAAAAATAATTATTTTTGCATCGCTTTATTCTGCGAGCTATAACTTTTTTATTTTTTCGCTGATGATGCTGTGTGGTGGCTCGTTTTTTGCGGGACAAGATGACGTTTTCAGCAGTACCATGGATATTTATATGCGTCTTTTTGATCGCGCGTTATTACACTTTTTGTTTGGCGGTATGATAATAAATCATTATTTTTTGCTTCGTTTTTTATTTTTATTTTTTAAGGGGTTCGCTAAAGGGGTTAACTAATGGGACAGTTTTATAGGGCGGGTCTTTACGGACGTGGCGATACCTAATATGTGTACTTTTATTGTTTTTTTTTTTATTATTTCCAAAAAATGGATTTATTGGGGGAATATTTTTTTTTTTTTTCTAATTTATTTGGCGAATTTTTTTTAAATTATTTTAACACTTTTTTTTTTTACTTTATTAAATAGTCCCAGGTGGGACATCACTGTCCTGTGACAGATCGCTGATCTGTCACATCACAGATCACTGTGATAGATCAGCGATCTGACACAGGCACTGCAGAAGGCTTCCTCATGCCTGCGCTTTGCAGGCACTGAGGAAGCCAGCTTCCTCAGGCCCCCGTCGCCATCTTGGATTCGGGGGCCTGGAGGAAAGGAGCCCCCCGCAGCAGCGCTGCACATTGCGCTGCCGTGGGGGGCTCAGGGAAGCAAGGAGGGAGCCCCCTCCCTGCTGATGCTTCCCTTTAACCCCCGGTACACCGCAATCATGTTTGATCGCGGTGTGCAAGGGGTTAACGTGTCGGGGGCGGTCCGTGACCGCCCCTGTCACATTGTGCCGGGTGTCAGCTGTGATAATCACCTGACACCTGGCCGCGATCAGCGGCGCTCACCACGTGGGCGCCGCTGATCGCGCCGACGTACTATCCCATCCATGGGCATAGGGGCCCGGGTCCCATGGACGGGATAGTACGTCGGATGGCAGAAAGGGGTTAAAGAGAGTGATGAGGGGACGACAAAGTATAGCAAAAATTAACTGATCGGGGCTGATGAGTGCTATAGTTTGTGGGCTGGTGGGATTTGCGTGACAGGGCTACTTTTTTGTCCCAGTCTGGCCCTGCCTACCATTGCCATTAATGACCCTTGTTCTGGATACTTCTGTGTTGTTCTTGTAGGTGCGTGTGGTGGCGCTGACATCCTTGTGTTTGGACACCTTCTTTTTCTATTTATCTAAATCAAAATGTCCACTATTGTACTCAGTTTTACAGGATAGATATGAAAATTTACTTTGTGTGTGGGGGGGGCATCATTTTGCTGTTCGCCTCAGGCAGCAGAGAGGCTAGGTTCACCCCTGACTAGGTAGCTACACTATCTGACTGATATACAACCACCTAGCTAACTAGCTAAAATCTGGGATACAGCAGGCTTTTTCACATTAAGATAGTGAAAAAATATTATTTAGAATGCTGTACGCATGCATGGAGAATAACAGAAGCAATGCACAACACACTTGTAGGACATGTGCCTTGCTGGCTTTGTCTGTGGACCTCAGTAATGGCCAAAAAAAATGCTGGAAGGTAAATTTAACAGCCACACCGAACAGTAGCTAGCATATACAACCGCCTAGCTAACTAGCTAAAATCTTGCTGCTAACAGTGGCAGCATCAGGAGCAGCCTCTCTGCACTGTTACAGTGTCAAAATGGCACTAAAACAAGATGTCCGCTATTTATCTAAAGAGGGACATGTGATTTCAGCAGCCAATGATACAAGCCATTGTGTCAAGACATTGTGGATGTTTCCTGCACCTTGATTGGCTAGCCGCAATATGCACACAAAGTTAGGAGAAAAAGAAAATGACTGTTTACAAGAACGCCGCACCTTTGAGCTCTACAAACCCCCTCCCCTCATCAAACATGTGCCAAACGCTCATGATACACCACCATTATAATTGCTAAGTGTTGAAAATACTTTTGTGGCAACGCAAATACTTTCCCGCACTTTTACCAAATGTTACCGATTTTTCCGATTTTATAAAATTTTGCTTGTGTTTCCGATCACAAATTCGAATGTGCCATATTCGTGCCGAATTTATGTTTGGTGATCATTTTCCGAACAAATTCGTTCATCATTAGTGATGAATAATCAGAACCATCATCATCACTACAGGAGTACACCACTAGAGCCATCAGCAGTACATGAGTACAGATCCAGAGCCATCACTAAATCAATACGTCACCAGAACCACCATCAGAAGAGGAATATAGTGCTAGAACCACGAGCTTTTGGAATAAAAGAAAACATTTTTAGGAATAAGAAAAAACTAATTGTAAAAATGAAAATTGATTGCACATCTATTACATAACTTGTTTTTTTTCCTCTAAGTTTTCTTTTGAAGGCTAAGCTTCCATGATGAATATTCAGTGCATTTCTGACACTGCATATTGTTGTCTTGCAAAAATAAAAGTATTACACTTCCAGCAAAGTGTATGGGATTATAGAAATCTTACTCCCACTGTGCCGATGCATTTTTATAGTCCACAACGTATCAATATCCCTTGCGGTAAATATGCATTTTAATTTTGGATTTTCCCATAGCCTTGAATGAGATGAGGAAAATCTGAAGGTTAAAAAAACTCCTATGGGTTTTTAATGCAGTTACCACAGTGGAAACACACAAACACATGTGATCAACAAGACTTTATAAATAAAGCTTTTTAACAAAGCTACATAACAGAAATTATCCAAAGCAAAGAAGTTTATGTAAAACATGATATACCAAGAGGAGACTAAAAAACAGAATAAAAAAACGTAATAAAAACATGCCATATGTAAAAAAAAAAAAAAGCATTCAAAACAGCTATGAAAAAAACAACACGTGACGTAACCTAGTTTAATCGATGCAGAAGTGCTGTTGGAAATCTGTGACAAAAAAGTGAACCAAATACTCATCATAGGAATTATTATTATTATTTATTTATATAGCACCATTAATTCCATGGTGCTGTACATGAGAAGGGGGGGGTTACATACAAAGTTATAGATATCGTTAACAGTGAACACATTTACAATGACAGACTGGTACAGAGGGGAGAGGACCCTGTACTTGCGGACTTACATTCTATAGGATAGCGGGGAAGAGACAGAAGGTCGGGGGTGCAGCAGCTCTGGTGGTTTTGAGGCGGCTTCTCGGGCAGTGGTGAGGCGGCAGAATGGTCATTGCAGGCTGTAAGCTTTCCTGAAAAGATGGGTTTTCAGGTTCCGTTTGAAGGATCCGAGGGTGGTGGATAATAGGACGTGTTGGGGCATGGAATTCCAGAGGATAGTGGATATTAGGGAGAAATCTTGGAGGCGGTTGTATGAGGAACGAATAAGTGTGGAGGAGAGTAGGAGGTCTTGGGAGGATCGAAGATTACGTGAGAGAAGATATTGGGAGATTAGTTGTAGTTTAGGAATGTAAACTAAAGGAATGCAACATAAATAACAGCAGGTCTAATGGCCATTGTGACAGTTTTAGGCATTTTATAGATATTTTAATTCTTGTTTTCAATACCATCAAGACTACTCTAGCTACTGTTAATCTTTTAAAATGAATCAAGAAAAAAGTAAGCAGCAATGTTCTTTATTCCATATTTAATGTTAGCTATAGCCTCAGAATTGGCATATTCTCTTTAAGTGCAATCTTTCTTAGATAATTGACCATTATGCAAGACTGCATCCGTAACACTGCATTTCTAATTTAAAACTTAATAAATATATGGTTCTAAGAAAAGTTTTTGAATAGAGTCAAAAAAGTCATTCATGTTTTCTTCTGATTTGGTATGCTAATGTATTCAAAATTAAATCTAAAATCATAGGCATAAAGCTGTTACAACTGGGTGTAGCATAGAAACACCGAATATGCACATTTTAAAATAATTTCTTCCACCTCTATAACATTTACATGAAAAAAGAGCTAATTTAAATAACTATTGCATTAAAATATTCCACAAACAAGAATTGAAGAAATAACAATAAATAAGTTACTTGTTAAGTAATGACAGAAATGGGAAAGCCACAAGTTTGTTTGGTCTTTTTTTTTTTTTAAAGTTATTTAGTTTAAACCCTTAGTGACTGAATCAATTTTGACCTTAACAACCGGATTTTTGAAATATGACCAATGTCACTTTATGTGGTAATAACTCTGGAATGCTTCAACGGATTCTACGTATTCTGAGAATGTTTTCTCGTGATATATTGTACTTCATGATAGTGGTAACAGTTCTTCGATATGACTTGCATTTATTTGTAAATAAAAAAAAAACAAGTGAAATTTGGCAAAAAATTAAAAAAATTAGCAGTTTTCAAACATTTAATTTGTTTGCCCTTAAACCAGAGTTTTGTCACGCAAAATAGTTAATAAATAACATTTCCCATATCTCTGCTTTACATCAGCACAATTTTTGAAACATATTTTTTTTTGGGTGAGCAAGTTAGAAAGTTTAAAGTTGACCAGTGATTTCTAATTTTTCCAACAAAATTTACAAAATCATTTTTATTTAGGGACCACATCACATTTTCAGTGACTTTGGAGGGCCTACATGACAGAAAATACCCAAAAGTGACACCATTCTAAAAACTGCACCCCTCAAAGTCCCCAAAACCACATTCAATAAGTTTATCAACCCTTCAGGTGTTATACAGGAATTAATGCAAAGTGGATTGAAAAAAAATAAATGTAACATTTTCCTCTAAAATCTTCTTTTAGCCCCAAATTTCTCACTTTTGCAAAAGAACAAATCAAAAAGTGAACCCCACAATTTGTTACCCACTTTCTTATGAGCACAGCGATATTCAACATGTAGTCAAAAAGTCAAGTTTGGAGAAACGGCAAGGCTCGGATCGGAAGGAGCAATATTTGAATTTTGGAACAGAAATTTGGCTGAAAGATGGTGGGCACCATGTCCAACTTCAGGGCCCCTAAGATCTCTAAACAGCAGAATCCCCCCACAACTGACCCCAATTTGGAAACTATATCTCTAAAGGGTTTATCCAGGGGTATAGTGAGCACTTTTAACCTACAGGTACAACACAGGATTTGATAACATTAGGTTGTCATATTGAAAAAGTCACAAATTTCTCACTTTTGCAAGAGGTAAGACCAAAAAGTGGACCTTACAGTTTCTTGATCACTTTCTTACGAGTGTATTAATACCACACATGAATTCAAGAAGTTCTGTTTGGACAAACTGCAGTTGTCGGAAACGAAGGAACATTATTTGATTTTTGGAACACAAATTTGGTTCTTTTTGAAATAGATTGTAATGTTTGCAGAGCCTGTGTGGTTCAAGAGCAACAGAAATCCCCCATAAATGTATTTTTTTGTAAATTATACCCTCTAATGTATTTATCTAGGGAGATAGTGAATAGTTTGATACCATTTTTTATGCAGTTGATACAACACAAGTTTGAAAATTTGCAATTTGCAAATTTTTCACTGTCACTTTTACGAATCTTTTTTGCACGTTCTGACAAATCTCAAATTTTATTGCAGTAGTTTTTCAGTGTTCAGAAACACATCCAATATGGCATCAATGTGAATACTGGACACACTGCTGTACAGTCATGGCCAAAAGTTTTGAGAATGACACAAATATTATATTTTCACATGATCTGCTGCTCTCTGGTTTTTATGTGTGTTTGTCAGATGTTTTTGTCACATACAGAAATATAATTGCAATCATATTATGAGTAACAAAAGGTTATATTGACAGTTAGAATGAGTTAATGCAGCAAGTCAATATTTGCAGTGTTGACCCTTCTTCTTCAGGACCTCAGCTATTCTCCCTGGCATGCTCTCAATCAACTTCTGGATCAAATCCTGACTGATAGCAGTCCATTCTTGCAAAATCAATGCTTTTATTTTGTCTGAATTTGAAGGTTTTTGTTTGTCCACCCGTCTCTTGATGATTGACCACAAGTTCTCAATGGGATTAAGATCTGGGGAGTTTCCAGGCCATGGTCCCAAAATCTCTGTTTTGTTCCCTGAGCCATTTAGTTATCACCTTTGCTTTATGGCAAGGTGCTCCATCATGTTGAAAAAGGCATTGTTGATCGCCAAACTGCTCTTGGACGGTTGGGAGAAGTTGCTCTTGGAGGACATTCTGGTACCATTCTTTATTCATGGCTGTGTTTTTAGGCAAGACTGAGAGAGAGCCCATTCCCTTGGCTGAGAGGCAACCCCACACATGAATGGTTTCAGGATGCTTGACAGTTGGCATGAGACAAGACTGGTGGTAGCGCTCACCTGGTCTTCTACGAATAAGCCGTTTTCCAGATGTCCCAAACAATCGAAAAGGGGATTCATCAGAGAAAATGACTTTACCCCAGTCCTCAGCAGTCTACTCCCTGTACCTCTTGCAGAATATCAGTCTGTTCATGATGTTTTTCCTGGAGAGAAGTGGCTTCTTTGCTGCCCTCCTTGAGACCAGGCCTTGCTCCAAGAGTCTCCGCCTCACAGTGCGTGCAGATGCACTCACACCTGCCTGCTGCCATTCCTAAGCAAGCTCTGCACTGCTGGTAGCCCGATCCTGCAGCTGAAACACTTTTAAGAGACGGTCCTGGCACTTGCTGGTCTTACTTGGGCGCCCTGGAGCCTTTTTGGCAACAAGGGAACCTCTCTCCTTGAAGTTCTTGATGATGCAATAGATTGTTGACTGAGGTGCAATCTTTCTAGCTGCGATACTCTTCCCTGTTAGGCCATTTTTGTGCAGTGCAATGATGACTGCACGTGTTTCTTTAGAGATAACCATGGTTAGCAGAAGAGAAACAATGATGCCAAGCACCAGCCTCCTTTTAAAGTGACCAGTGGTGTCATTCTTACTTAATCATGACAGATTGATCTCCAGCCCTGTCCTCATCAACACCCACACCTGTGTTAATGGAGCAATCACTGAAACGATGTTAGCTGGTCCTTGTAAGGCAGGGCTGCAATGATGTTGAAATGTGTTTTGGGGGATAAAGTTAATTTTCTAGGCAAATATTGACTTTGCAAGTAATTGCTGTTAAGCTGATCACTCTTTAGAACATTCTGGAGTTTATGCAAATTGCCATTAGAAAAAATGAAGCAGTAGATTTGTAAAAATTAATATTTGTGTCATTCTCAAAACTTTTGGCCATGACTGTACCTATAAGAATGGATGGTACATCATTTGGTCTTTTGGATAAAATTGAGCTATCAAACAAGAAAATCCTTTCAGGAATTATTACTTACAGAAGGAGGCACACCCCTAAAACATATCTGCCGATTATAAAACTTGGTCTTGCTAACAAACGGTTGTCTTGCAATTGCGTATACTGTAGCTGTAAGAATAAACTGTGGTGGTAAATTATGTCAACTATGTGGCAAACCTGAGTTTGATCCAAAGTTGAAAGAATACCAGCAGGGCTAGAATGAATGACAGGTTTATCTTTCAGAGACTGGTCGGACAACGTTCGTTTAGCTCCATCAATCCTTAAAAGAGAGATGAATGTGCCAATAGACGTGGTACACCATAGCAGGCTCCCGCCCACCAAGGTAGCGTTCTAATATGCGCCAGATCTAGACTGCAACAAAAGAAAAAAAAACACCTTATATTATGCTCATCTAGAGGTGATACACTCTGATGGGCATTGCTGTCTTGGACCAATGTCTCCCTTCTTTCGATGCCATCCTCCTCCTGTGCTTCGGGTGGGTAACACGTCCTATGTCATCCACACAGTGTTCCCCGACATTGTGCTCCAACGAGGGTCTACTTCTGGACCCTGATCAGGGCAGAGCAAAGTACTGCAGTGCACATGTGCCAGAAAAGGTCAAAGAGCCCCGATGCATGCGCAATGCAGTACTTTACTCTGCCCTAAAAAATGTTAAATCAACAGAAAATTCCAAAAGTGCTTTGTTTTACAAGCACTATACAACAACACTTATTTATAAAGCTGGGAATAGCCCTTTAAGCAATAATACATCACTCAAATTCCCAAAAAGTTGACAAGCTGTGTTAGATGTAAATAAAAAGACCATGTCTACCATCATTTACCCATTGTCATAGATGTAATTGTAAAATAGGACCAATCTATAAAGCCATATCTTGAGAGTGGATATGTCACCCTCATATTGAGGATTGAAACATGGCTTTATCAATACTTGCAAAGGGAACAAGAGCTATCACTCTAAACACTCCCAATGACCCTCTGTTCAGTTATGACCCTCTGCTGTGAACAGGTAATTGAAGTGGGTTAATCAATTGACAGCAGAGACAAAGTCTATACCAATGGCTGGGAGCCTACACTTGGCGTCTGTGGAGATAGGGATTCTTATGTTCAAAAAAAAACTACGAGCAGAAGTTCAGCTATGAAAATTAATTTTCTTGTGACGGACGTTGGCACTATACACTCACTGGCCACTTTATTAGGTACACCTGTCCAACTGTGTGTTAAGACTTAATTTCTAATCAGCCAATCACATGGCGGCAACTCAGTGCATTTAGGCATGTAGACATGGTCAAGACAATCTCCTGCAGTTCAAACCGAGCATCAGTATGGGGAAGAAAGGTGATTTGAGTGCCTTTGAACGTGGCATGATTGTTGGTGCCAGAAGGGCTGGTCTGAGTATTTCAGAAACTGCTGATCTACTGGGATTTTCACGCACAACCATCTCTAGGGTTTACAGAGAATGGTCCGAAAAAGAAAAAAAATCCAGTGAGCGGCAGTTCTGTGGCCGGAAATGCCTTGTTGATGCCAGAGGTCAGAGGAGAATGGGCATACTGGTTCGAGCTGATAGAAAGGCAACAGTGACTCAAATTGCCACCCGTTACAACCAAGGTAGGCAGAAGAGCATCTCTGAACGCACAGTGCGTCGAACTTTGAGGCAGATGGGCTACAGCAGCAGAAGACCACACTGGGTACCACTCCTCTCAGCTAAGAACAGGAAACTGAGGCTACAATTTGCACAAGCTCATCGAAATTGGACAGTAGAAGATTGGAAAAACGTTGCCTGGTCTGATGAGTCTCGATTTCTGCTGCGACATTCGGATGGTAGGGTCAGAATTTGGCGTAAACAACATGAAAGCATGGATCCATCCAGCCTTGTATCAACGGTTCAGGCTGGTGGTGGTGGTGTCATGGTGTGGGGAATTTTTTCTTGGCACTCTTTGGGCCCCTTGGTACCAATTGAGCATCGTTGCAACGCCACAGCCTACCTGAGTATTGTTGCTGACCATGTCCATCCCTTTATGACCACAATGTACCCAACATCTGATGGCTACTTTCAGCAGGATAATGCGCCATGTCATAAAGCTCGAATCATCTCAGATTGGTTTCTTGAACATGACAATGAGTTCACTGTACTCAAATGGCCTCCTCAGTCACCAGATCTCAATCCAATAGAGCATCTTTGGGATGTGGTGGAACGGGAGATTCGCATCAGGGATGTGCAGCCGACAAATCTGCGCCAACTGTGTGATGCCATCATGTCAATATGGTCCAAAATCTCTGAGGAATGCTTCCAGCACCTTGTTGAATCTCTGCCACGAAGAATTGAGGCAGTTCTGAAGGCAAAAGGGGGTCCAACCCGTTACTAGCATGGTGTACCTAATAAAGTGGCCAGTGAGTGTAGTTAAGGGAAACATAATTTTGGCGTTGTCACGAAATGGGAAACATAACACATTTATTTATATCACTGTGTGGTCAACGCATTAGCTTCAAATTATTATCGACCAGATGGACAAAATTGAATATGCCATGTTTCCTATCTATAAAAAACTAAAATCATGATGGGAAATATGGCATTAATATTTTCCACCTGGGACCTCTAGGAAGTCAGATATCCTTAAGATTGAGGATCCCATAATTTTTGGGGACCTAGCAGCATCCCATTAACAAGCCCCAATCGGAGGTCACCAAAAGGAGGTATGTGGATGTGACTTATCTAATAAAAGCACATTTTAAAATATTGTCATTGTTCAATATTGGGAGATGCAAACTTCTGTAGGACTGCAACATTTCCCAATCGGAGCGCTCCCTTAGATCTGCACCATTTGTGACATCAGGACTTGTAATTTTCTTTTGTTATCCCCTTTATTCTATGTAATTGTATATCTTGTTTTGTCCCCTGTTGCAAAATCTTTTGAATCTATTTTATATACTTATAACTGGATTCAGTAGAGTAGTACAATGAAATGTAAACATATGGTCAAATATTCAGAAAAAATATAAATAAAAAAACGCTTTAGTTTAAAAACAACTTCACAATCCTAAAATAAAACAAATGTTAGACAAAATTAAAGCTATATCAAAAGTGTTAGTTATAAAATGTTTATAAAATAGCAAAAACAGGTATAAGATACAGTGAAGGAAATAATTATTTGATGCCTTGCGGATTTACTAAGGTTGCCCACTGACAAAGACATGAAGAGTCTATAATTTTAAGGGTAGGTTCATTTTAACATTGAGAGATAGAATATCAAAAATAAAATCCAGAAAATCACAATGTATAAATTATATAAATTTATTTGCATTCTGCAGTGAGAAATAAGTATTTGATCCCTCTGACAACCGAGACTTAATACTTGGTGGCAAAACCCTTGTTGGCAAGCAAAGCATTCAGACTTTTATGTAGTTGATGATGATGTTTGCACACGTCAGGATGAATTTTGGTCCAGTACTCTTTGCAGATCATCTCTGAATCATTAAGATTTTGAGAATGTTGCTTGGCAAGTCGGAGCATCAACCCCCACCATAAGTTTTTCATGGGATTAAGGTCTGGAGTCTAGAAAGGCCACTCCATGACCTTAATGTGCTTCTTTTTAAGCCACTCCTTTGTTGCCTTGGCTGTATGTTTTGGATCATTGTCTTGTAGGAAGTTCCAGCCACGACCCATTTTTAATGTCCTGGCAGAGGGAAGGAGGTTGTCGCTCAGCATTTTACGGTACATTACTCCATCCATTCTCCTACTGCTGCAGTGAAGTAGTACTGTGCCCTTAGCAGGCTACACCCCCAAAACATAATGTTTCTACATCCAAGTTTGACATTGTTCATTGGGTCATAGGCAGCATTTCTCTTCCCCCAAACACTGCGAGTTGAGTTAATGCCAAAGAGTTCATTTTTTGTCTCATCTGACCACCGCACCTTCTCCCAATCACTCACAGAATCATCCAGGTGTTCAATGGCAAACTTCAGACAGGCCTGCACATGTGCCTTCTTGAGCAGGGGGACCTTGCGGGCACTGCAGGATTTTAAACATTTATGGCGTAATGTGTTACCAATGAGTTTCTTGGTGACTGTGATTCCAGCTGCCTTGAGATTATTAACAAGTTCTCCCCATGTAGATTTAGGCTGATCTCTCACCTTCTTCATGATCAAGGATAGCCCATGAGGTGAAATTTTGCATGGTGCCCCAGATTGATGTCGATTGACCGTCATTTTGTATTTCTTCCATTTTCTTACAATTGTATTACACGAACAATTGTCTCCTTCTCACCCAGCGCCTTACGTATGGCTTTGTAGCCCATTCCAGCTTTGTGCAGGACTATGATCTTGTCCCTGACATCCTTAGAAAGCTCTTTGGTCTTGCCCATGTTGTAGAGGTTAGAGTCTGACTGATTAATTGAGTCTGTGGACTGGAGTCTTTTATAAAGGTGACCATGTAAGACAGCTGCCTTTAGTGCAGGTAACGAGTTGATTAGGAGTGTCTAACCGGTCTGTAGGGCTAAAAGACAGACAATCAGTGAGGGTGTTTGGTGTTGAACCCTGACTGATCGGATATTGACCAGGTTAGTTTTATGTTCGATATTTCAGAAATATCAAACCTTTGGTGATCTGACACTCAGCAGCCACACTGATCAGCTACGTGCTGCCCTAGTTGCATCCGGATGTACAGAGCTGGAGCAACACAACTCCGTTCACTATGTTGTTGTTCTGTGGTACTGCAGATGAGCTCGGCATCAGAGAATGGCCACTACACTGCATACAGATTTCTGTCATTTCTTCTCTATAAACTGTTTACATCTTGCTGCACCCGAAGCCGAAAACACCTCATCATTGGTGATCCAGGGAGTCAGCCCTCTAACGATATGATCTTGATGTCTGATACCGAAAGATTAGAAAATACCTTTAACACACATTACAAAATATTTATATGAGTTTTGTGTGTGTGAAGCAGCATACATACAGTATGCCATTGGTAACACTGTCATTTATTATAAGCCTAAACAAATACGACACCTAGTTAATAGCCAATACTTTGCAAATTTGACCTGTGTTATGAATTCCAGTGTCTAGATGAAAATGACATGTAATGTACACAAGCACTAAGCTAAATTACAGCTAAAAAATGCAAACCGGAATTGTGCCCGCAACAACCGTCTAGAAGCGAATGGATGAATCAATGAGTGGTGTTTGTCTTTCAGTAATTATTCTAGGCCTAGTTCCCTGCTGGCAGATGATCCAGGTTAAAATGAAAGACCTGTCACACCATGCACGACCACGGCTAACTTTCATTTAATTTCTGCCATAAAACAACAGCTGCAGTGTAGTTGTCAGTAGGAGAATAATTAAATCTCAGTTTACCAAACTCGATATATCAGACTGGAGGAGTATTTTAATTCTATTCTCCTTGGCTGCTTTTATATTCACATATATTTGCTGTAAAATAGTAGCTAAAATGTGTTTACGTTTCTTACTGCAATTTGAAATGGAATGGAATAGCTGTAATGGTTACCTGTGGACTTCTATCCACTTAGGCTATGTGCACACGCTGCGGAATTGCCGCAGAAATGTATGCGGGAATTCCGCAACTCTCTGCCTCGGGAAATACGCTAGAATAACGCATGTGTAATTCCCGTGTATTTCCAGCATTTTAACTAGCGTTTTGCAAGCGTAATTAGCTTGCAGAATGCTAGCGTTTTCCAAGCGATCTGTTGCATCGCTTGGAAAACTGATTGACAGGGTGGTCACACTCGTCATAGTGTTTGACTAGTGTGACCAACTTTTTACTATTGAGGCTGCCTATGCAGCATAAGTAGTTAAAATATATAAAGTTAAAAATAAAAAAAATAAAAAATGGTGTTATTCTCGTCTTCCGGCATCCTGGCGCAGCGTCCCCGATCCTCGTGATGCTCCCGGCAAGTCCCGTTCCCAGCGATGCCTTGTGACAATGACCTTTGATGATGTAGCGGTCTCGTGAGACCGCGCCTTCATCAAAGGTCATTGTCGCAAGGCATCACTGGGAACGGGAGTTGGCGGGAGCATCGCTGAGGCCTGTGAACGCTGCGGGGGATGCAGGAAGGTGAGAATAACACTATTTTTTATTTTAATTCTATTTTTTACAGGGATATGGTACCCAGAGCCTGGAGGAGAATCTCCTCTCCTCCAGACCCTGCGCTCCATCGGCACATTTTCCGCTTATTTTGCGCATGGTGGGCATAGCCACATGCCGAAAGTAAGCCGGACAATGCATTCATATGAGTGCAGAATTCCCGCGATTTCGCAGAAAGAATGAGCATGCTGTGTATTTTTCCGCGATCCGATTTTGCCGCGGAAATATACGCAACATTAGCACAGGATGTGCGGAATGCCATTGATTACAATGGCTTGCTTATTTTATGCGTTTTTGCAGCGTTTTCGCGGTGAAAAAACGCGACACAAGCACATAAAATCCATGGGAATTCGGGACATGTGCACACAGCCTTACAGATGCTGTATAGGTAGGGGATAGATGACCATTATTTCCTATTGTGAGCCAAGGAACCCTGGTCTCTTTCCACTCTATTCAGTTGTCATAAGACTTTTTTGTTACATTTCTACTCTTTTGCACCAAGTCTTAGGGCAACTGAGCAAAGACATAACTGACAAGGGTTCATTGGCTCACACAATAGAACATTTCAAATATGCTGGTATATGGAATCTGGGTTTTAGGAAGTTTCGCCCCCAGCAGTTCGCCCCCAGCATTTCGCCCCCAGCAGTTCGCCCCCAGCAGTTCGCCCCCAGCAGTTCGCCCCCAGGTACACTTCGCCCCTGAATATTTCGCCCCCAGCATTTTGCCCCCAGCTTGTTTCGCCCCCGCACATTTCGCCCCCGCACATTTCGCCCCCAGCAGTTCGCCCCCGGATGTTTTGCCCCCGGATGTTTTGCCCCCAGCAGTTCGCCCCCGGATGTTTCGCCCCCAGCAGTTCGCCCCCGGATGTTTCGCCCCCAGCAGTTCGCCCCCGGATGTTTCGCCCCCAGCAGTTCGCCCCCGGATGTTTCGCCCCCGGATGTTTCGCCCCCGGATGTTTCGCCCCCAGCTTGTTTCGCCCCCGCACATTTCGCCCCCGCACATTTCGCCCCCAGCAGTTCGCCCCCGGATGTTTTGCCCCCGGATGTTTTGCCCCCAGCAGTTCGCCCCCGGATGTTTCGCCCCCAGCAGTTCGCCCACGGATGTTTCGCCCCCAGCAGTTCGCCCCCAGCAGTTCACCCCCGGATGTTTCGCCCCCAGCAGTTCGCCCCCGGATGTTTCGCCCCCAGCAGTTCGCCTCCAGCAGTTCACCCCCGGATGTTTCGCCCCCAGCAGTTCGCCCCCGGATGTTTCGCCCCCAGCAGTTCGCCCCCGGATGTTTCGCCCCCAGCAGTTCGCCCCCGGATGTTTCGCCCCCAGCAGTTCGCCCCCGGATGTTTCGCCCCCAGCAGTTCGCCCCCAGCAGTTCGCCCTCGGATGTTTCACCCCCAGCAGTTCGCCCCCAGCAGTTCGCCCCCGGATGTTTCACCCCCAGCAGTTCACCGACGGATGTTTCGCCCCCAGCAGTTCACCCCCGGATGTTTCGCCCCCGGATGTTTCATCCCCAGCAGTTCGCCCCCAGATGTTTTGCCCCCAGCAGTTTGCCCCCGGATGTTTTGTCCCCAGCAGTTCGCCCACAGCAGTTCGCCCCCGGATGTTTCGCCCCCTGCTTTTTGCCCCCAGATGTTTCGGCCCCAAATTAGGCAGGGAATTTTGGCCTTGTGTTTTAGCCCTAAGACCGCTTTCACAGTAGCCACTTTCCCAAGTGCTAAGCACTGGAAAATCGCTAAGAAGATTGCCAATTTTGAATATACTACATGGTGGCCCGATTCTAATGTATCGGGTATTCTAGAAGGCACAGCCACGTGGTATGTTGCACAGGTTATGTAGTATATTGGACAGTCCACGTAGTACATTGTACAGGCCACGTAGTATATAGGACAGCCGACGTATTTTGGACAGCGCACGTAGTAAATTGCACAGTCCACGTAGTAAATTGCACAGCGCACATAGTAAATTACACAGCGCACATAGTATATTGGCCAGCCAACGTAGTATATTGCACTGGTCACGTAGTATATTGCACTGTCCACGTAGTCTAGGAATGTGGGCACTATATTCGTGTTTAAAAAAAATAATAAAGATATACTCACCTCAGCCACGGGCCCTGAAGTCCTTGCGCCTCTCTGCAGTGCTGGCGGTGGCTTCCAGTCTGAGCGTAGGACCTGCGATGATGTCGCGGTCACATGACCGTGACATCATCGCAGGTCCTGGACGGTGTGCATTGGATAGAGGCGCGGAGGACAGCGCGACGTTGGAGGGGGTGAGAATAACTTTTTTTTTTTATCATTATTATTTTTAACATTACATCTTTTCACTATTGATGCTGCATAGGCACCATCAATAGCGAAAAGTTGGTCACACAGGGTTAATAGCAGCGTTAACGGAGTGCGGTACACCGCGATCCGTTAACGCTGGCATTAACCCTGTGTGAGCGGTCAGCGGTGAGTACAGGGCAGTGAAGCAGCGGCCATTTTTATGGCAGACTGTGACCGTCACTGATTGGTCGTGGGCGTTTTGCCACGACCAATCAGCGACTTGGATTTACATGACAGACGCCGCGACCAATGAATATACGAATAAAACGTTACAGACAGAAAGACGAAAGTGACCCTTAGACAATTATATAGTAGATAAGTCAATGGCTAGAAAAGCGAGGTGTTGTTTCGGCCAGCTCTTTTTATTTTATTACAGGAGCTATTTTTGAGCACTTAGCGTTCATCAATAGCCTGTATCTTATGGGTCATTACCGAGAGCGCTCACAAAAGCGCTCTGAAAAATGCCAGTAAAGCACGTGCTTTGGAGTTCTAAAACAGTGGCAGCATAAGGGTGCTTTCACACTTCCGCTACATATGCACTACAGGCCGCCCGTTCGCTTCTGTAATGCCGCATTCCGCTAACCTGCAGCGGAACGAAAAGAAGAAAATGCTCTTCCTTTTGTTCTGACACTGATAGCGGAATGCGGCATTACGAAAGCGAACGAGCGTCTGCAGATCGCGGAATCCAGCCGTTCACTTCTATGGGCAATGCAAGCGGAATGCCAGCATTCAGCCAGCATTGCCCTGGGGTCAGCTGGATGTCAGATCCAGAGCGGATCGACCTCTGGCGGCCACAAACACAAGTGTGAAACCACTCTAAAATTACAGTGTGCAAGAGGCCTAAAATCTAAACAATTTTGAACTTTTACCTGACCAAGCACTGACCTGCTTTGTTGCAAGTTTTGTTGCAGATGTAACAAGTAGCAGGTCACATGTCCTGCAAATTACATTAGACTAGCTTTTATTCCATCTGTATATCAGAATATAGCAGTGTCTGAAATCTCCACAAAGAGAGAAGTGTACTGCCACAAAAAATCAGTCAGCTTCCACAGCAATTCACTTTCTACAACTATGAATTCAGTTCTGTCCAAACGTGGAAGGAGGAAGTTGGTCCATGAGAATCACATTTACTTATTTTCCAAACGAACCGCTGACAATGTTCATTCCATCTGGGTATGTGAAAAACGGTCGACTTGCAAGGGACGTGTTTGGACCAATGAAGAATTGGCGAAGTTGTGAAAGTAGTCAATCTTCACAATCACACAGCACAAGCTGCAAGACCTGAAGCAATCCGACTTGTTAATGAGGCTGTGACCAGGGCAAGGACAACACAGGAGACACCACAACAGATTCTCACAGACGTCGTTTCAGGAGCCCATTCTAATGTTGCAGCACTTCTCCCAAGGAAAGCATCACTGAAGAGGACAATACGATTAGCAAGGCAACTTGGCAATATCCCAAGGTTACCTCAAACCCTTGATCAACTTGTTATCCCCCTCGAGTTCCAGGAGATCAGTATTGATGGTGTCCAGCAGCAGTTCCTTCTGCATGACTCTGGTAAGCTACTTAACCATTTAACATTGTATTAAAACAATTCCATTATGCATAATTATTGCAAAGTTTATTTTGCACAAATGTGAAAAATGCTACACTATAAGGTGCTGATATAAAATACTATGTGATTTTTGCCTTCAAGGGAAACTTTGAGGGTAATATAATGTAGTGAGGCCTACTGATTCCAACTAGTGTTGGCCGATCACTGGAAAGATAGGATCAGATCGGGCTGATCATACCGAAAGATTGGAATTAATTCAGATCCAATCTCCAGAGCTAGATGTAGATATATATATATATATATATGCACACTGTACGCCCGAACAGTGTGTGTGTGTATATATATGTGGGTGGGTGATGGTGGTCTGGCACTTTTGGAACTTTGAAATGCAATAAAGGATTTGAATAGGACTTCAGAAGCGCGGAGGTCTTTCTTCATGGATGCATGTTAAGTACGGGCGGAAGCCAACCCCTGCTCTAGCAGCACACTGAGTCCTCAGCAACAATCTCAGTTGAGCCACTCTTCTTCCAGCTTTCTTGCATATATATAATGGCCCCAAGCTGCGCTGTTAAAAAATAAACAAACCCAGTTATTCAACTCTCTCTCCGGTGTCCAGCGCTGTCTCCGGCGGTGCAGGGAATTCCGAAATCCCAATGCTATGCATTCTGGGTTGTGCATCACCACCTCTGTACATGTGCCGGGCTGTGGTGCTTTCCCAGGACCGTCTAGTGAGCGGTCCTGGGATCACTCTCCACTGTAGTTATAGTACGGCAGGCACAGAGGCGGCGATGCGCTGCCTGGATTTCGGGATTCCCTGCACTGCTGGGCTAGGAGCCGGAGCCAGTACTGGACACTGGAGAAAGAGGTGAGTAATTGGGTTTGTTTATTTTTTAACAGCGCAGCCTGGAGCCATTTACTAAAGCTAAATATGCACACACGCTGTACACCTGTATAGTGTGTGTGTGTGTATATATATATATATATATATATATATATATATATATATATATATATATATATATATATATGCGCACACTGTTCGGGATTGTATGCCCGGACAGTGTTTTCAGATTACGGAGGATTCCGATTTCTAATTCAGATCATCATCATGATCTGGCTACAAATCGGATCGTAATTTAAAATAACGATCAGCCTGAAAATCGTAATAAATTACGATCTTCAGTGATCGGACCGGCCAACACTAATTCCAAATATGCAGCATTGCACTGGCCATACCTGTCCTGGATGCTGCCCCGGAGTTCAGCTTCGCCTGTCTGCGGCATGCACGGACTGAACTGCCATCGCCGGCTGATTCCTCGGCTCTCATAGTTCAGTCCTGCAGATCCGTGGACAGGTCGGGCTGAACTCCGGAGCTCAGGTGAGATACGCCATGATTTGCAGATGCGTTTTGCCTGCTGCTTCCAAACACTTTTTAAGCACTTTGCAAGCGCTTTGGCAAAACGCTTCTGCAAATAGGGGACGTGGCCAAGCTCTGCTATGGGCGTGGCCATGCCCTGCTATGGCCTAAACCGAGCGTATTTGGCGTGGTTTGCAGGCATTTTTCGGGAGGTTTCCCTCTTGCCCATTCCCATTCCTTCCGGGATCCGCCCCGGCCGGAATCTGCCCATAACCCGCACCATAGACATGAAAGGGCGGGTTTCAGGCAGGAAACACAGCACGGAATACGCCTGTAAATCCAGCTTGTCTGGATAAAGCCTGAGGCCTCGTGCCCACTGACGGAAGGGGATTGTGGAGCGGCATCTCCGCAGCGGCTGTAATTGCGGTAGCAATTGGAGATCCCACAGGAATCTATTTGTGCCTGCAATTGTGGCCACTATTGTGGTACCCTAATTCTGTATCAAAATCTTCACTTAACTCTATGGATTTAGGTGCAGGTTTTAGTGCAGGATTTCAGCCCCTTGTCTGAATGGCTGGAATTTTGTTTGTATAATGGCAGCATACATTGACATGCTGCACTGCATGTTTTTTTTTTTGTAAACGAAATTTTTAAATCAGCATGTGGATGGGATTTACACATTAATGCTGCATATGACCCCAGCCTAATGGACCATTCAGTTATGCCTTAGGCCAAAAGCACACTGGTGATTTTACTGGCATTTTTTGCGTCCTGCACAATCCTCTCAATGAGACAGCATAGGCAGCGCGGACGTCACGAACGTCCGCGCTGCCCACCCGACGGCTAGCGTGCCCATCCGCCTGAATGGAATGCCCCATTCAGGCGGGCGGACCGCCCAGTCGTTCATTCAGACGTCCAGCCGCATGCCGCGTCTGGATGCGGCTGTCAACTAGACGGCCCATTCAGCATAGTGGCGATCTAGTTGAAGGGTTTAAAGGTACCCTAAAAATGTGACCTATTTCAAGTTTGGAAGTAATTTTAATTTTAAACAAAAATATATAATTTTCCACTGGGACAATATATGTTGTAAAAAACTATTGGTTGGCCCCTTCACACTAGATTTTGCTTCAGTTTTTTTATTATGAAATCAGAAAATCTGGAGCAAAATGTGAGTATTTAATGTGAGATATGAACAGAGTCTTCTGATTAGGATTTTTTTTTGTGAATTTATCCCAAAACTCTGTCTGCTGCTTGTTACACTTTTCCTGTTATTTCCTCTACTAATACTTTCATTTTAAATTAGGAAATGGACACAGCCGTATGTTGATATTTGGAACAAGAGACAATCTCCATCTACTGGCACAAAGTAAAGAGTGGTTTGCTGATGGCATGTTTTTCACTACACCAGCCTTGTTTAAGCAACTTTACACAATCCATGTAGTCCACAGCGGCCTTGTTGTTCCTGTAGTGTACACCTTGCTGACAGACAAGAGCCGTTCTACATACCAGAGGTTGCTGCAAGAGCTGAAGAACTTGCAGCCTGGACTGCAGCCAGACAACCTGATGTTGGATTTTGAACTAGCTGCAATACAGGCATTTGAAAGTGAATTCCCCAACCTTGTGAAGACTGGTTGCTTTTTCCACCTTTCACAGTCGGTTTGGCGTAAAGTTCAAAATGAAGGACTCAAGATGCAATACCAAGGTGACCATGAATTTGCCCGTTGGATACGCATGATACCTGCCCTGGCCTTTCTACCACCACAGAATGTTGTGCAATCATTTGAAGAATTGGTGGAAGATCCTGACTTTCCACAAGAAGCAATACCTATTGCCAACTATTTTGAAGACAGCTATATTGGTCGAATGA
The DNA here is from genome assembly GCF_039654945.1 of Dendrobates tinctorius. Lineage (NCBI taxonomy): Eukaryota > Metazoa > Chordata > Amphibia > Anura > Dendrobatidae > Dendrobates > Dendrobates tinctorius. The sequence continues at coordinate 49,566,742 of NW_027361675.1, forward strand.
CTCGCAGAGGACGTCAAGCACCTTTGTTTCCAGTTCAATTCTGGAATGTGTATGAGCGAACATTGAATGATCAACAGCGAACAAATAATGATGTCGAAGGATGGCACCGTAGCTTTCGAGAAACATGTGGTACTCTTTTCCAAAATATATACCGGTTCATTAACTGTCTGAAACATCAGCAAGAGCTCCATAGTTTTGAAATTATTCAGATAATAGCAGGAAATCCCATCGCTGCAAGAAACAAAAAGTATGCTGCAATTTCAGCAAGGGTTAAACGTATCGTGCAAGATTTCGATAATAGAAGCTTGATGGATTATCTGAGAGGCATTGCCTACAGCTTTGATTTTTAGTTCATGGTCACATATTGTATGTTTTGAGAGCAGTGTTTTTAGCTGTAAAATAATTCAAGCATTATAACCTGCAATTTGTACTTTCTCTTTTTCTCTAATCCTTCCCCTCTATACCTTTTTATGTTTCTTGTTAAAACAGTTTTGATATATACAGTTAAAGCATAACTCTGCAAAAAACATGTTATGTTATAGTACCTGTGCCCATGATATTCATTTCCAAAGGAGACCTTCCAGCAGCTTCACTTCTGTGTGAAAAGTCTCATCCAAGTTAAAGCTCCATGTGCTGCAGGATTTCAGTGGTTGCTAAGGAGGTTGTTTCTCCTTAGTAGCAGTACTTGTGGATGGATTATAGAGGGCGTGGCTGCACAGGAGCATGCAGCTAACAATATATTCCCTATGATGTATAAAGGGCTGCTGGATTACAGCCATCTGCAAAGCCCCCCCTATGTGTTCCGTCCTGTAACGGCTTTACACAGGCAGGGGGGAGCCCTCCTCTTGTCCAGGACAGAGCACATGAGCGGAGGGTGAAGGGGAGCTTTGCAGAGGGCTGTGAACAAGCAGCCCTGAATGTATCATAAGGGCACGACCTCCTTAGTAACCAATGAAATCCTACTATTTTCCTGTCTGTTTGTAAAATTACTCATCTAGAAAACAAAGTTTGAGAATAAAAAAAACTAATTTGATCAGAATTGTATATCTTAGACTCATATGGTGTATTATTAGTGATAAGCAAACCTGCCAATGTTCAGTTCAGGCAGGTTTTTCCCGGATGCGAAAGATCCAGGAGCAAATTGCTAGAGGCAAAACATCCAGGGATGAACTGCTGGGGGCGAACTGACAGGGGGCGAAACATCCGGGGGTGAAACATCCGGGGGCGAACTGCTGGGGGCGAAACATCCGGGGGCGAACTGCTGGGGGCGAAACATCCGGGGGTGAACATCCGGGGGTGAACTGCTGGGGTCGAAACATCCAGGGGCGAAACATCCGGGGGCGAACTGCTGGGGGCGAAACATCCGGGGACGAACTGCTGGGGGCGAACTGCTGGGGGCAAAACATCCGGGGGCAAAACATCCGGGGGCGAAACATCCGGGGGCGAACTGCTGGGGGCGAAACATCCGGGGGCGAACTGCTGGGGGCGAACTGCTGGGGGCGAAACATCCGGGGGCGAAACATCTGGGGGCGAACTGCTGGGGGAGAAACATGCGGGGGCGAACTGCTGGGGGCGAAACAACCGAGGGCAAACTGCTGGGGGTGAAACATCCGGGGGCGAACTGCTGGGGGCAAACTGCTGGGGGCGAAACATCCGGGGGCGAACTGCTGGGGGCGAACTGCTGGGGGCGAAACATCTGGGGGCGAACTGCTGGGGGCGAAACATCCGGGGGCGAACTGCTGGGGGCGAAACATCCGGGGGCGAAACATCCGGGGGCGAAACATGCAGGGGCGAAACATCCAGGGGCGAAACATCCGGGGCGAACTGCTGGGGGCGAAATGTGCGGGGGCGAACTGCTGGGGGCGAAACATCCGGGGGCGAAACAGCCGGGGGCGAAACAGCCGGGGGCGAACTGCTGGGGGCGAAATGTGCGGGGGCGAAATGTGCGGGGGCGAAATGTGCGGGGGCGAACTGCTGGGGGCGAAATGAGCGGGGGCGAAATGTGCGGGGGCGAAACAACCTGGGGGCGAAATGCTGGGGGCGAAATGTTCGGGGGCGAAGTGTACCTGGGGGCGAACTGCTGGGGGCGAACTGCTGGGGGCAAACTGCTGGGGGCGAAACTTCCAACTCCCTGTTTACACAGACCATACAGCACTTATGGTTAGCAGTCTACAGCAGCCAATAAGCGAACATCATTATATATTTAACTTTACAAATCCTGTTGAATAACCTTTTATAAATAGGTACATAAGAATTGTAACATTGCTTGTACTAAAGCACATAAGAAATAAAGTTTAGTAAATGGTGACTAGCAAGCCATTATGCAGGAAATCCTGCTGAAATCATTACCTTTCTAACAGCTTTTACAGGTAAGCCTTGTAGTATTCTGGTTTGTAGCTGGACTGATCGGGTACAGTATAAAGAGGCAATCAGTAGTGTAAGGACATGTTTTAGATAATTGCATCTTTATATTAGAATATATGTGGCATAGTTAAAAAGGACCAGTCACCAGGTGAAAAGTGGACAGTTTTTTCCCTTATTTTATTCCTGCAGCTCTCACTAGTATTCTGTTTTGTTTATTTTTATAAATCCTCCACACAGCTCCAGAGAAATGAGTCCTTTTATTTAGCGCCAAATTTCATGGTCTGTCCAAGGGGTCAAGGCTCATTGGATTCTCTGAGAGCATATCTTTAAGCTGCTCTGCATTATTTCTCTGTGAGTTATACTCCTTAGTAATGACCATAAAAATTTGCACTAATTAAAACACTATGGAACTGTATGGTGGCTTTAAAGAAAAAGTAGCAGAATACACAGGGAATTTGAATAAATAAAATAAAAGGAACAAAATAAGCGAAAAAACTGGCCACTTTTCACCTGGTGACATGTCCTCTTGAAAAGGAACCTGTCACCTAGAAAAATGCTCACTTGCATGCCCCCTGAGGAAGCTATAATTTAGTGAAACATGCGTTGGGGTTTTGCACAAGAGTGCTAGCCTGTCTACAACTATGGGTAATGACTGCTACATTTGATGTATACATACATATATTTACTAACTCTCACTAGAGTGTTCACTGCTGCGGTTATATATTATGGCAGATATTGTTCCATTTCTTGCAATGCGGGCATCAATGTGGGTATGCAGCAGCAGTTGAACCTACACTAATTACTACATACTGATGCAGCCCATTTTCTTTAAATGCCGTACTTGAATGATATATTTACTCTGGATATAGTCACTTGAGGTACTTAAGAGATAGTTACAATATTTTGATTACTGTGCAGACATTGTTCTATGGGCTATTTATATAGATAGCACTCCCTGCACTATTTACTTTGGTTCTTGTGTCACTGGTTTCACCTTGTGTTATTTTTTTGCTCAAATTATTATATTATCTGTATGTGTATATTTTGTTTCCTGATTTTAACATTTTTTTCTAATAAAATGTAAACAGTTTTATTGGTATAGCATGACTCATTGGCCTTTTATATCTAAAAATTTGTCTGCAGATACCATGGTAATCTGTAAGTAAATTTTATTGAAATCATGTTAGACTAGTTTACGGGGAGCACGGGTTCAGGGAGAAAATGCTATTTTATTCTCCTTGCAGCTGCTTGCTCACATTCATCGGGGCAGTGCAGGGGACTATAACAACAAGCTACATGAGTGGTAAAGGCTCATATTTACACATCAGTGATTTTTCATCAGTATTTGTATGACACAGCAAGGAGTGGAACATACAGAAAATAGCTATAATTGAAAGGCTGACACCTGTTCTGTGTTTTGGAGACGCTGCAGGTTTTGGCATAGTAATACTGATGAAAAATCAGTGATGTTGAATGAGTCCTAATTGTTACAGCCTTCTGCACAGCCAGGATGACTGGAAGCGAGCGGCTGCAAGGAGAATAAAACTATTTTTTATCTGAAGTTGCTCCTTCTAGTTGTTTAGCCAATCATGATTAAAATTATACATGCCTGCTGATTACCATTATATCTGCAGGAGTATAGCGTTTTTGTAGGCAACAGGTTCCCTTTTAACACTTGCTATCTTTACTCCTTGAAACATTGTAGCCGTACAATGCTTTTTGTACATTAAAAAAATAAATTCAATTCAACTCACCAATACAATCTGCAGGCTTACTACTACTTAACCCCTTCGTGACCGGGCAAATTTTTTAAATTCTGACCAATGTCACTTTATGTGGTCATAACTCTGGAATGCTTCAATAAATCCCAGTGGTTTTTGTCGTGGCACATTATAATTTATGATGGTGGTAAATTTAGATTGATATATTTTGTATTTATAAAAAATATCAGAAATTTGACAAAAATGTAAAAAAAATTGCAATTTTCAAACCTTGAATGATTATCCCTTTAATCCAGATAGTCGTACCACAGAAAAACATTAATAAATAACATTTCCCTCATTCCTGCTTCTAGAGATGAGCGACTTTGCCTTTTTTAGGGTTGAGTCGAGTTTCATGAAACCTGACTTTCGCGAAAGTCGGGTTGAACGAAATCGGCCGACTATAGGGAAAAGTCGGAGGCCGACGGAAACACGAAACCCAATGCAAGTCAATGGGGAAGCAAAGTTGGCAGGGAGTGGAGGACAGGAAACACACCTACAGTGCCCATTTCAATGCCAAAAACATCAATTCTTTTTACTGAAGCTTGTCAACCTTAATTTACTTCATAATAATAGTTACGCATTGAAAACCGGGGGTTATTTGGCTAAAGTTGTGGGGGGGTAGGGCTGGCTACAGGTTTTCTTGTGCCCTGGGCCAAAGAGTGTCAGTGCGCCCCTTTAACACATACCACAACTCATGATGCTCCGATACACCACAGAAATATAGGTATAGTACAATGACACATACTTCACTGCTTACATGACATGACTGATCTATTTTAAATTGTACAACAGCTCAAAAACAGGACAGTATATTACTCCATACAGTGTTATGGCCACCTCATTGTGCGCCATACAGAATAATGAGCCCCATATATTTCTCCATACAAAATAACTGGTAACATAAAATGTTCCATACAGTATATGATGAGGTCCACATAATGCTACAGTATATGATGGTCCCCATGGACGATGCTCCAGTGTATGATGGGCCCTAATAATGCTCCATATGTAATGGGCCCCATTTCTAATGCTCCAGTGTATAATGAGCCCCGTAAATGCTGCTCCAGTGTCTGATGTCCCCTATTTGGAATGCTCCAGTATATGATGGGCCCCATTTTTAATTAACCCAGGCATGGTATGTGAAAAGAGCTCCATGGAGTAATCTGAAGCGTGTGCTGCCGCATCCTTCACTTTTGGTGTGGGTGAAGGACACAAGGAAAGTGGTTGCTCCTGAACAGAAGCCTGCACTGACAACTCAGCTCTTGCACTTTTATAAACTTCAGAAGAAGAGGTGATAGAGCTGGAGGCTGTTTCAGCAATGTAAGCCAAAAACAGTTCCTGATGCTCCGGCTTTAAAAGCAGTCTACCTACTCCCAGAAAAGGGAGCCTTACAGGCCTTCCAGAGCTACACCATGACACAGGCTCAACACCTCCTGCCTTAGCTGCTATTGTGTTTTTGGCACTACCAGCAGATGCACCTCCACCACCATCAGTACCAGGTGGCCCCCCACGCCCACATCCGCATCCTCTTCCACCATACTTCCTCATGTTTTGGAAAATGGACCCAAAATACCAGCAGATATATGGTACTGTATCAGAAGCGTACAGCTCTATACAGTCTAGGGATAACCGTAAATCTCCGTATATATTTCATGAGTCATACACAGACGCTCACAGGCTCAGTATAGATTACCCAATAAAATAAAAAGTTGAAAAAGGGTACAGTATCACCAGATACAAGGTATACTGTATATAGTATAGTGTAAACATTATGAATCTCCGTATATATTTCAGGAGGCAGACACAAATGCTCTCAGGCCCAGTATGGATTACACAAGAATATGAAAAGCTGTAAATGGGTAATGTAATACAAGGATGTAGCTTTATACAGTGTTGGGGTAATCTTAATGCTCCAAATATATTTCCAGAGTAACAGACAGACATTCACAGGCTCATTATGGATTACACCAGAATCTAAATAGCAAAAAAGGAAACTGTATCAGAAGCGTACAGCTGTATACAGTGTTGGCCAAATTTGAAATCTCAGTATATATTTGCGGAGTCACCCTCAGACGCTCACTCAGTCTGGGCTTGACCATAATAAAAAATGTTGTAAAAAAGGTACTGGATAACAAGATAGCAAGTATATATATTATAGGGTACAATTGAAATCTCCATATACATAGTCCCGTAGTCACTCTCAGACGCTTACTCAGTATGGATTTGACCGTAATACTAAATGTCAAACAAAGGTACTGTATAACAAGATACAAGCTGTATCGAGTATAGGGTAAAAATTGGCATCTCCGATTCACCGTATATATAGAAGGCGTAAACCACACACGCTCACTCACTATGGATGATACCGTAATGAAAAATTTTGAACAAAGGTACTGTATCAGTACATACCAGGTGTATCCAGTCTAGGGGTAATTGTAAATTTCTGTCTATACTTCCGGAGTCAGACACAGACACAAACAGGCTCACTATGTATTACTCCCGAATTTAAAAAGTAGAAAAAGGGAAAGGTATTCTAAGCGTACAACAGTATACAGTGTTGTGGTACTTTTAAATATTCGCATATATTTCAATCCCAGTAAGCCAGTATAGACTCTCCGCTACTGGAAACTACATGGATAAAAGTACAGACGGAAAGTCGAGTGTTAGCAGAAATTTGGGAATTACTCATCGCGGGAAAACCTACCAGTAGATGTTGCAGAGGTGATGCAAACCCTCAATTACAGTGTCTGTGGAGACAGCAAAAACGATTCTTTGTGAAGAAAAGATTGCTTTATCGCAGAAGCGTGGATCACATCACCGCTAATCGTCTCCATCAAATTGTGAACACAGGGAGAGATGTAGACATGGTCCTCACTGCCTATCATGATGTGTCTGGTCATTTTGGAGGGCAAAAGAAAGAAGCCAAAGGCAGTAGGCGATTCTATTGGATTGGTATGAGAGGAGACAGTGAAAAATGGTGGCAGGAATGTCACACGTCTGTGACTATCACAACTGTGAAAGGTGATCATAAAGCACCACTGCATCCACTTGTAAGTTGCCGTCCATTACAAATGGTAGCCATTGATCATCAGAAGGTAGAGTGTTGTGAGTTCATTCTCTGGTTCAGGAGGTGGTGCGGCTGGTTTGATCGGTGGAGATCTGCCACCTGAGAATGAGGATGACGATTGGATCTCAGGATTCTCAGATTGGATTTAAGACAGCCGACGCCCTATTCAGTTGCTGGTGATTCCTTCTGGCTTGTCAGCTCTTGGTTTTCAGCTCTGTTCCAGTCATCTAAAGCTAAGTTTTTCTGCTAATGTTCACACTTGATTTTGTTGGTCTATTCAGTTTTTTGTGTGGTCTGCTAGCCCCGGCTGGGGGCTGAGCTGAATTTCCACTCTTATTTATCAGTATTTTGCCAATTGGCATGTTTTGTCCCTTACTAGTTCTGTCTCTTTTTGCTCTGTCTCAGAATATTTCAGAGTGCTGATATAGTGGGAGAAGTCTAGTGACTTCAGGGTTAATTTTGGCTATCAGAAGTGTTGGGACATTATTTTTGTAGGGTTTTTTGCAGGTTGCAGATAGTGTCTTCCCTTTCCTTTCCTGTCTAGTTAGTTTGGGCCCCATCATTTGCTCAGCCTATTTTCCTGCCTGTTTGTGCCTTCATCTTGTTTCCCTGTCAATACATGTGTGGGGGGTCTAATCTGGGGCAGTTTGTTTTCCCTTTTCTTGCTTTAGGCTTATTTAGTCCTCCGGCCGTGATGAGGCATCTAGGTTCATCGTAGGCATGCTCCACTGCTACTGCAAGTTGTGTGGTAAGATCAGGGATCTGCAATCTGCATAGTTACCAATCACTCTGGTTTTCTGTGGCTTAGCTTGTTTTGCTTTTTTCTCCTCGGTGACCCATTCATAACAGAATCACCAGCCATACCGCAGATTCTAGGGTACTCAAAAGCAGTCAGAATTTTTTTTTTCTATATGTATATTTTTTCCTCTTTTTTTCTGGGGCCATAGGAGGATTTTTTTTTTTTATGGAGATTAAGCAATTGTCTGATCGTGTGGAGCAGCTCACTGCTGAAGTGCGGGGTATTTCTGCCTATCTCGCTCATTCACATGCTGCTGAACCAGGGATCCCTACTCCTGATGTGTTTTTTGGGGATCGGTCTAAATTTTTGAATTTTAAGAATAATTGTAAATTATTTCTTGCCCTGAAGCCTAATTCATCGGGAAGCTCTGCGCAGCAGGTTAAAATTGTCATCTCTTTGCTGCGCGGCGATCCCCAGGATTGGGCGTTTTCTTTGACACCTGAAGATCCTATTCTGACTAATGTGGATGTATTTTTTCAATCCTTGGGGTTGTTGTATGATGAACCTAATACTATTGATCAGGCTGAGAAAGCCCTATTGGCATTGAACCAGGTTCAGGATTCTGCAGAGTTGTACTGTCAAAAATTCCGAAAGTGGGCGGTCCTTACTACCTGGAATGATGGTGCCTTGGCAGCTCTCCTTCAGAAGAGTTTGTCAGAAACCGTAAAAGATACTATGGTGGGATTTCCTGTTACCTCTGGTCTTGACGATTCTATTAGCCATTCAAATTGATCGGCGTTTACGTGAACGCAAAACTACACGAGAGGAGTTGCCACCTTTTGGACAAATGTCTGAACCTATGCAATGTGATAGAGTTTTGTCTAGGGCGCAACGTCAGGAGTTTAGAAGGCGTAATAAGCTGTTTTTTCTGTGAAGACGTCTCTCATATTATTTCTGTCTGCCCAAAACGAGAGAAACGTTTTGCACACACATTTGCTGTGGGCAGTATACAACCTAAGTTTCTTTTGGCAATTACTCTGATCTGCTCCTTATCCACATTTTCCATGAAGGCTTTTGTGGATTCAGGAGAAGCGTTGAATCTGATGGATTTGGACTTTGCTAAACGTTGTGGTTTTTCCATGACGCCTCTGCGGACGCCTATTCCTTTGAGGGGTATTGATGCTACTCCTTTGGCGGAGAATAATCCTCAGTTTTGGACCAAGGTGATGATGCGGGTGGCCCCAGACCACCAAGAAAATTGTAAATTTTTGGTGCTGCATAATTTGCATGATACTATTGTTCTGGGCTTTCCTTGGTTGCAAACTCATAATCCAGTTTTGGATTGGAAATCTGGGTCTGTGGTGAGTTAGGGTTGTCAGTGTGTTCTTAGGAACGCCCCTGTTTTCTCCACCTCTCCTCAGTCTCATGATATTCCTGATTATCTAGCCTATTTTTCTGATGTATTTAGTGAGAGCAAGTCTGCGTCTTTGCCTCCTCATAGGAGTTATGACTGTGCAATTGAGTTGATGCCTGGGTGTAAATTTCCCAAGGGTCGGCTTTTCAACTTATCAGTACCCGAACATGATGCTATTCGATCCTATATTAAGGAGTCATTGGAGAAGGGTCATATTAGACCATCCTCGTCACCTTTAGGTGCTGTTTTTTTTGTGGCCAAGAAAGATGGTTCATTAAGACCGTGTATTGATTATTGTTCCCTTAACAAGAGGACAGTTAAATATCAGTACCCGTTACATCTAATGTCTGATTTATTCTCCAGAGTTAAGAGTGCCTGCTGGTTTACTAAGCTTGACCTCAGGGGGGGCGTATAATCTTATTCGCATCAATCACGGGGATGAATGGAAGACGGCGTTTAATACTCCGAAGGGACATTTTGAGTACCTGGTGATGCCTTTTGGGCTCACTAATGCCCCTTCTGTCTTCCAGTCTTTTATGAATGATATTTTCCGTGACTTTGTGGATAAGTTTTTGATCATCTATCTGGATGATATTTTGATCTTTTCTAGTGATTGGGATTCACATGTGGAACACGTCCGGACTGTGTTCCAGATTTTGAGGGAGAATTCCCTGTTTGTTAAGGGATCGAAATGCCTCTTTGGTGTACAGAGGATTTCATTTTTGGGATTTATCTTATCTCCATCGACTATTGAAATGACCCAGCCAAGGTACAGGCCATTTATGATTGGGTTCAGCCTACTTCTTTGAAGGCCCGCCAGAAGTTTTCGGGTTTTTCCTAATTTCTATCGTAAATTTATAGGTAATTTTTCTGGTATTGTCAAACCACTGACTGATCTGACCAAGAAGGGCGCTGATGTGCTGAATTGGTCTCCTGAGGCTATCTCAGCATTTCAGGAGCTTAAGAAGAGATTTACTTCCGCTCCAGTTTTACGGCAACCTGATGTCTCACTTCCATTTCAGGTGGAGGTAGATGCTTCTGAGATTGGTGCAGGAGCTGTTTTGTCCCAAAAAGACCGTGACTTCTAAGATCAATCCCTGTGCCTTCTTTTCTCGAAAGTTCTCCCCATCTGAATGCAATTATAACATGGGGAATCGGGAATTGTTGACCATGAAGTGTGCATTTGAGGAGTGGAGACATTGGTTGGAGGGAGCTAGACATCAAGTTGTGGTCCTCACCGATCACAAGAATTTGATTTATCTGGAGTCGGCCAAACGCTTGAATCCTAGACAGGCTAGATGGGCCTTGTTTTTCACGCGTTTTAATTTTGTGGTCTCTTTTCTTCCAGGCACTAAGAATGTTAAGGCAGACGCCCTTTCTAGGAGTTTCTTTGCCGATTCTCTTAGTGTGACCGAGCCTACTACCATCCTAGGTGAGGGGGTAGTTCTTTCTGCCATTTCGCCCGATTTGAGACGCGCCCTGGAGGAATTTCAGGAGGATAAACCTGAGCGTTGCCCTATGGGAAAATTGTATGTTCCTGACCAGTGGAGAAAGAGTGATGTCTGAAATTCATTGCTCCGCATTGGCTGGTCATCCAGGTATTTTTGGTACCAGAGATTTGGTGAGTCGGTCCTTTTGGTGGTCTGCCTTATTTCGTGACTTCAGGAATTTTGTACAGTCCTGTGGGACTTGTTCTCGGTCTAAACCCTGTTCTCGTTCTAGTGGGTTGCTGATGCCCTTGCCAGTACCCAAGAGGCCATGGACCCATATCTCAATGGATTTTATTTCTGATCTTCCTGTCTCTCAGAGAATGACTGTTATCTGGGTGATTTGTGATAGATTTTCGAAGATTGTCCATCTTGTACCACTCCCAAAGTTGCCATCTTCCGCTGAGTTGGTGCCCTTGTTTTTACAACAGGTGGTTCGGTTACATGGGATTCCTGAGAACTTTGTGTCCGACAGAGGAGTCCAGTTTGTTTCCAGATTCTGGAAAGCCTTTTGTTCCAATCTGGGAATTCAGTTATCCTTCTCCTCCGCGTTTCATCCCCAGACCAATGGGCAGACTGAGGGTACAAACCAGACCTTGGAGTCTTATTTGAGATGTTTTATATCTGCTGATCAGGATGATTGGGTCTCATTTTTGCCCTTGGCCGAATTCGCACTGAACAATAGAGCTAGTTCTGCCACTTTGATGTCACCCTTTTTCTGTAATTTTGGGTTTCATCCTCGATTCTCTTCAGGGCAAGTGGAATCTTCGTCCTGCCCAGGTGTGGACACTGTGGTTAAGAGAATGCAGCAGATATGGGACCAAGTGGTGGATAAGTTGTCACTTTCTCAGGAAAAGGCCCAGCGATTTTCCAACCGGCATAGGACCATTGGTCCCCGATTTAAAGTGGGTGATATGGTTTGGTTGTCGTCTAAGAATATTCCTATGAAGGTTGCATCTCCTAAATTTAAGCCAAGATTTATTGGTCCTTATAAGATTTTGGAAATTCTTAATCCTGTTTCGTTTCGATTGGCTCTTCCAGTTACGTTCAAGACCCATAACGTATTTCACAAATCTCTGTTGAAGAGGTTTGTTGAGCCAGTGGTTCCTATGGCAGCACCTCCTGACCCTGTGTTGGTCGAAGGCAATGTGGAATATGAGGTAGAGAAAATATTGGATTCTCGTTTGGTTAGACGGGGACTCCAGTATTTGGTCAAATGGAAGGGTTATGGTCAGGAGGATAATTCTGGGGTCTCTGCCTCTGATATTCATGCCAATAGATTGGTTTGTGCTTTTCACCGGGCCCATCCTGATAGGCCTGGTGGCGTGGATGAGGGTTCGGTGACCCCTCCTTAAGGGGGGGCACTGTTGTGAGTTCATTCTCTGGTTCACCAGTTGTGAGTTCCCCTTCCAGACTCCCTCTGGTGGTAACAGGAGGTGGTAAGGCTGATTTGATCGGTGGAGATCTGCCACCTGAGAATGAGGATGACGATTGGACCTCGGGATCCTCAGATTGGATTTAAGACAGTCGACGCCCTATTCAGTTGCTGGTGATTCCTTCTGGCTTGTCAGCTCTTGGTTTTCAGCTCTGTTCCAGTCATCTAAAGCTAAGTTTATCTGCTAATGTTCACACTTGATTTTGTTGGTCTATTCAGTTTTTTGTGTGGTCAGCCAGCCCCCGGCTGGGGACTGTGCAGAATTTCCACTCTTGTTTATCAGTATTTTGCCAATTGGCCTTTTGTCCCTTACTAGTTCTGTCTCTTTTTGCTCTGTCTCAGAATATTTCAGAGTGCTGATATAGTGGGAGAAGTCTAGTGACTTCAGGGTTAATTTTGCTATCAGAAGTGTTGGGACATTATTTTTGTAGGGTTTCTTGCAGGTTGCAGATAGTGTCTTTTCTTTCCTTTCCTGTGTAGTTAGTTTGGGCCCCATCATTTGCTCAGCCTATTTTCCTGCCTGTGTCTGTGCCTTCATCTTGCTTCACCGTCAATACATGTGTGGAGGCTATCTATTCCTTTGGGGTCTGCACTGGGGCAGTTAGTTTTCCCTGTTCTTGCTTTAGGCTTATTTAGTCCTCCGCCCGTGACGAGGCGTCTAGGAACATCGTAGGCACGCTCCACGGCTACTGCTAGTTGTGTGGTAAGATCAAGGATCTGCAATCTGCATAGTTACCAACCTCTCTGGTTTTCTGTGACTTAGCTTGTTTTGCTTTTTTCTCCTCGGTGACCCATTCATAACACTAGATCCTTAATGTGCGTCAAACTTTGCATGAGCAGATGAATAAGTGGGATGCTCATGCATATGATGGCATTGTCTGCGCTTACCAGCCGTATGCATTCCTCAAAACACTGAAGGACTTTACAGAGGTCTTTCAGCTTTGACCACTGCACACCCGACAACTCCATGTCTGCCCTCAAGCTGCCTGCCCGTGTATCCTCCCACAAATGCATTACAGCCTGCCTCTGTTCACACAGCCTCTCAACCATGTGCAGGGTGGAGTTCCACCTTGTTGCAACGTCTATGATTAGGCGGTGCTTGGGGAGGAGCAATCGCTGCAGCTTCTGCATACGAGTGGAGTGGACGTTTGAGTGACGGATGTGCGAGCACAGTCTTCGCACCTTATGGAGCAGTGATGTTAACTCTGGATAATTATTAAGGAAGCACTGCACCACCAGATTCAAAGTGTGAGCCAGGCAAGGTATGTGTGTGAGTTTTGCACGGGCTATGGCTGCCACAAAATTATGTCCGTTATCATTGACTACCTTGCCTGGCTTAAAATGTAGAGTACCCAGCCATGACTCAGTTTGTCGCTGCAAGTAGTCGGCCAGTACCTCCGCGGTGTGTCTGTTGTCGCCCAAAGATATCATCTTTATCACAGCCTGCTGACGCTTACCACTAGCTGTTCGATAGTGGGACACCTCGTGTGCAACACTGCCAGCTGCGGCTGGAGTGCTCGTGCGACTGTGCTCTGTGCACAAGCTTTTGCTTATGGAGGAGGAAGGTCGAAAGCCTACAGCCAACTGTTTCCTATACCGTGGGCTAGGCAGCACTGTTCCACTGTCCCCTGTGGAGCCTGCATCCACCACATTAACCCAGTGCACAGTGATGGACACATAACGGCCCTGGCCATGCCTACTGGACCATGCATCTGTTGTGAGGTGCACCTTTCCACTCACTGATTGCTTGAGTGCATGGACAATGCGGTATTTCACATGCAGGTGGAGGGCTGGGATGACTTTTTGAGAAAAGAAGTGCCGACTGGTTAGGTCATAGCGTGGGACAGCATAGGCCATGAGCTCGCGGAAAGCTTCACTTTCAACCAAATGGTAGGGCATCATCTCTAATGAGATTAGTTTGGCAATGTAGGCGTTCAGACACAGTGTACATGGATGAGAGGATGAGTACTTTCTTGTCCTACTCAGAGTATCTGGTAGGGTGAGCTGGACTGGAGAGCTGCATATGGGGGAAGTAGCGGTGGACCGGACGGAGTGAGAGGGGGTTGGTGATGGTATTGTTGGTGATGGCCTAGATTCAGTGTTGTGTTGCAAAACCATTGTGATTCCCTGAGTGCTTTGGCCTTGCGACGACACCTCAACATTTAGTGCTGGTGGTGTGCTTAATGGTGGCGGTGGTCTTACAGTGAGGGAAGCGATGGAGCGTTGCTGGCTACCTTCAGTCGGAGCAGGTGCACATGTGCTACCTGAGGTTTTGTAGTCCGTCCACGCTTGCAAGTGCATGTTGATTAAATGTCTAAGCATGCAACTGGTATTCAAATTTCTGAGTTGTTTACCTCAGCTAAAGGTCCTTCCGCACTTCTTACATGTAACCTTTGCCTCATCAGCAGGATTTTGGACAAAGAAGTGCCACACTGCACTCTTCCTACTATGGTATACATTTTCTGGCCTTGCACGCTGTGCTAAGTTGACCATCTGGCCAAGTTGTCCTGCAACTCTTAGTTTTTGGACAGCTACGTGCCTGCCAGATAACCGCTGCTGCGATGTCAATGCCTACTGCAGATCCTTCTCCTTATCTGAACTATTGCCAGCGTCACCCTCCTCCCCCAATGGATGCCAATCAGGGTAAAGAACTGGATCATCCATCACCTCCTCTTCAAAGTCATCTGCACCTTCCTCTTTACCTTCCTCTTTACCTTCCTCTGTATCACCGTGTAAGGTGGTATAGTATGCGGGAAGGGACACCTGAGTTTCGTCAGGGTCAGATTCTGGCTCAGTAGACTGCGAGATCAATGTAGTGCTCTGGGTCAATGTACCAGCAGAATCATCTAGCAGTGGCTGTGCTTCAGTGCACTCCTTGTCAGATTCATCTTGGACTGGGGAATTCAGGATTTGACTGGATAACCCAGGCATGGTATGTGAAAAGAGCTCCATAGAGTAATCTGAAGTGTGGGCTGCCGCATCCTTAACCTTTGGTGGGGGTGAAGGACACAAGGAAAGGTGTTTCTCCTGACCAGAATCCTGCACTGACCACTGACGACTCCGTGCTTGCAGGTTTCGAACTTTCAGAAGAGGAGGCAATAGAGCCGGTGGCTGTTTCGGCAATGTACGCCAAAACCTGTTCCTGATGCTCCGGCTTTAAAAGCGGTTTTCCTACTCCAAGAAAAGGGAACCTTACAGGCCTTCTTGGGCCAGACGATGATGCAGGCTCAACATCTCCTGCCTTAGCTGCTATTGTGCTTTTGCCAGAACCAGCCAATGCACCACCACCATCATTACCAGTTGCGCCCCCCTGAGCAGGTCCGCGGCCTCCTCCACTTCCTCTTGTTTGGGAAAATGTACCAAAAATACCAGCAGAGATATGGTACTGTATGAGGAGCGTCCAGCTGTGTAAGGTGTATTAAAATTTTGTATATATTTTGTTAGTCAATGACGCTCTCCCAGTATGTATTTGACCATATCCAACAAGCATATATACGGAACTGTATCAGAAGTGTGCAGTTGTATACACTTTTTGTGTAACTAACAATCTCCGTATATGTATTTACGGAGTGTCACACACACACTGACTCTGTATAGATGTGAATGTAATGCGAACGGCAGATCTACAATACTGTTGGAGAATCGGACAGCTCTATACGGGGTCTGTATGGAAAATTGTCAATCTCTGTCTATTTTTATACGGAGTGACACTCGCTGTCTCTGTATAGTTTTGACTGTAATCAAACAGCAGATATACGAAACTGTTTGAAAAGCGGACAGCTCTATAAGGTGTAGGTCTGGAAAAATGGAAAATCTCCTAGGCTTGTTATTCCAGAGTCACACACAGATAGCTTGTATTTGTCCGTGATACCAGCCAGTACACGATAGTCTGTGAGGAGCGTGCACATCTATACGGTGTGTGAAAAAATGAACGCTCCGTAACTCACCAGAACAAAATAATAAAAGTCGGAGTGCTTTAAAAAAAGCAGTTTGAATAGCAGTGTGCACACAGCAAAGCAGCTATCAGGTAGCCTTAAAAGGCAGCCTAATCACCACCAGCGCTGCTGCACACAACAAAAATCCTCCCCTTTCACTGCACACGAACTGTACAGTGAAAAGCGTTATAAGCAGAAGCAATTTTTTTTTCTTCTTCCCTGCCTAGTGCTCTCCCTTATTCAGAATCAGCAGCAGCACCTCTCCCTATTCTAAGATTGGCAGAAGTAAGATGGCGGTCGGCAGTCACGGCCTTTTATAGCCACTGTGACACCACACAAAGCCAGCCAATCACTTCAATGCCCTTCTCTAAGATAGTGATGGCCGCTGCCATGTCATCGCATTGCCCACAGTGTGCATCCTCCATCATTGGCTGAGAAAGGGCTCTGGAAGCATTATTTGAAACGCGACTTTGGCGCTCGTCGACCTCATGGCCGACCTCACGCTATGGTCGGGTTTCGATCGGCGAAACCCGACTTTAGCTAAAGTCGGCGATTTTTGAATTTGACAGAACCGTTTCGCTCAACTCTACCTGCTTCACATCAGCACCATTTTTAAAATGTTAATTTATTTTGTTAGCCTTTTAAGAGTGTGATAAAACACTCCGGGATCACCTTTGCTGGGGTCAAAGGCCACGTGAGTTTAGCATGAAACTCAGGGGCACAGCTGGGATTCGGACATAACTGACGCTGGGTCAGGTTTATTTCTGGTGAAAGCAAAACATACAGGAAATAAAACATAAAACAAATCCTTGCCTGTCCGGCACTAACTAAACATAGTAACATAGTTATTAAGGTTGAAGGGAGACTTTAAGTCCATCAGGGTCCATAGTAACTACCAACTGGAGGGCTTCTCTCAGCCAGCCAAACCAGCATTACCGTAAGCACAGCGTTCACTCACAAGTGTCGCTCACACAGACATGCTCTCTGTGTTCCCCAGGCTGAGCAACTAACACACCACATGGCATCCTTTTACATCCGCCTCCCATTACTCATTAGTCACCATGTGAGATACTGACCAGACTAGGCCACATAGGAAAGGTATCTGGGCGAGATATACCTGCCCTCATCCACTATTCCCCCATGATTCTCACAGGAGGTTTAAAAATGTAGCAATAATTTTTCATTTTTTCAAGGAAATTTACAAAATTTATTTTTTTGAGGGACCTATTCAAGTTTGATTTTAGGGGTGCTATACATTGGAAAACCCCAAACATGATACCATTTTAAAAACTGCACCCCCTGACATATTGAAAACTGCGGTCAGGTAGTTTATTAACCCTTCAGGTGATTTTCAGGAATTAATGCAAAGTGGTATAGCCGGAATGAAAAAGTGTTTGTTTACCACCTAAATGTCACTACCTTCTCAACTGGCCGCTGTAGCCGGGAGACTCTAAGGCCGCTATTTGGCCATGAACTGCTATGGCAAACATCAGGACCACACAATCATGATCTCGGTATGTCAATTAGATTAAAGTGCAAGCCCCCACAATCTATTAACCATTTATTTGATGTAGTCACTATTCACAGCAGCAACTAAGGGGTTAAACAGATATGGATGGTGCCAACACCTATCATTTGTGATACAGCAAGTAGTCAGATATAGTGGACAGCCGACAGCTGCTGGATTGTCACCTGTATGGGGATGATATTCCCTTATATCTCAGGTCAGTAAATATACGTATTGGCTGTCATGAAGGGGTTAAAGGGAATCAGTACGTTTGAACCCCCTAAAAAAATGAATATATGTGCAATGCATATAATCCAATGACTGATTAACTCATTGGTACCTTTGGATTGTCAATTGTTTGGGGGAACAGATCAAAGCTGACGATGCCATGAGAGCTGGAGCGGTGTTTGTAAAGACACTGAAGTCTGCTCTCTCTTCCACACACCAAGATTATAATCAAATGAAGAGCGGTACCAAGAAGGTTAAGTAGGTAGAGTTTCCTTAAGTGCTTTCTTCTGCCCCTGCACTTAACACCTCATTTGCACACTGTTAAAAACATGAATTTATCGAGTCAGGCATTGACAAAATAAAAAGGTACCAATGAGTTCATCTTTCACTGGGCTATAAGTGTATATAAATGGTTTAGGCATAGGGGATCAAACTTAGAGACAGAGTAATATTTAATATATAATGGTACACTTGTAGGAAAGTAAATTTTATAGTTAAAAATATTAATTACAACACATTATGAGTGCACAAATTTTTATAGAATTGTAGAGTATTACTGTAAGAATGAAACATTTTCCAGTAATATTATGACACCAGTGTGCTAAAGACATTTTTTTTTTATAACTGCACTCAGGGTTATAATAACAAACCACTGACCTCTTCCTTTTGCCCAAGTATATGTTCGATTTGCTACAATGGTCTTCAGATCTTGAATCTGAGGTTCAGCTTGCGCATGCCTCAGGTGAAGTTCATTCGTCCTTGAGACTTTTAACGGTAAAATATATTTTGGGATGGTTTTGAAAAACCAAGCTCCTGATCTCTTCCAAACCTGTAATATAGAAAACAAATTCTATTATGGTTAAAGGAAAACCTGTTAGTGGATAAAATAGCTATTTTTTTTTTTTTTTAATCAAAACCATTTTTATTGTGCCAATCACAATGTCCCAGCAATATATATTACATTCTTATATTACATAACACTGTAAATCCATCCATTTTTAAGACATTGTTATAATAATGCCTGTATTGTATCATGGTATAACCTTAAAATTTTATTGTAAACCAATTAACAACTCTTTCACTCCCCCCAATTATTATTATAGCCCCACTTATTCCATGGCGCTTTACATGTGAGGAGGGATTTACATAATACATACAAGTACAGTAATCTTAAACAATACAAGTCACAACTGGTACAGGAGGAGAGAGGACCCTGCCCGCGAGGGCTCACAATCTACAAGGGATGGGTGAGAATACAGTAGGCGAGGGTAGAGCTGGTCGTGCAGCGGTTTGGTGGATCGGTGGTTACTGCAGGTTGTAGGCTTGTCGGAAGAGGTAGGTCTTCAGGTTCTTTTTGAAAGTTTCCATGGTAGACAAGAGTCTGATATCTTGTGTTAGAGAGTTCCAGAGTAAAGGCCCTGTCACACTAAGCGAGATCGCTAGCGAGATTGCTGCTGAGTCACTAGTACTGTGACGTTATAGCCACCAGCCCCCCTGCCGGGTATCGGTGATCGTGCCCGAAATGTCTGGACATTTCTTTGGTCGCTCATGTCCCGCTGAGTCGCTTGTATCGTCACGTTTGACACCTAGCCTAACGTCCTCGTTAGCGACTCAGAAGCAAGACAAGGTGGGGATTAGCGTTCCCGACATCATTACAAAGGTTGCTATGACACGCTAGATCATTGCTCCGTTGTTGGGTAGATTGGACTGTCTGACATCTCAATAGCGACCACATAGCGATGCGGCAACGATCCCTGTCGTGTCGTTATAGCATCGCTAGGTGTGACGGGACCTTAAGGGTAATGCGCGGGAGAAATCTTGTATGCAATTGTGGGAAGAGAAGATAAGAGGGGAGTACAGAAGGAGATCTTGTGAGGATCGGAGGTTTCGTGCAGGTAAGTACCGGGAGACGAGGTCACAGATGTATGGAAGATACAGGTTGTGGATGACTTTGTATGTCATGGTTAGGGTTTTGAACTGGAGTCTTTGGGTAATGGGAAGCCAGTGCAGGGATTGACAGAGGGGTGAGGCCGGGGAATAGCGGGGGACAGATGGATTAGTCAGGCAGCAGAGTTTAGAATAGATTGGAGGGGTGCGAGAGTGTTAGAGGGGAGGCCACAGAGCAGGAGGTTGCAGTAGTCAAGGCAGGAGATGATGAGGGCATGGACTAGGGTTTTTTCAGAATCTTGGTTGAGGAATGAACGGATCCGTGAAATATTTTTGAGTTGAAGTTGGCAGGAAGTGGAAAGGGCTTGGATATGTGGTTTGAAAGAGTGATCTGTGTCAAGGATAACCCTGAGGCAGCGAGTTGGTGGGACTGGAGAGAGTGGGCAGCCGTTTACTTTAATGGATAGGTCCGTTGGGGCGTCACGTGAGATGGGGAAAGATGATTAATTTTGTTCATATTAAGTTTTAGGAATCTAGCGGAAAAGAAGGATGAAATAGCAGACAGACATTGAAAAACTCTTCCCCCAAAACACCCCCCCCTTGTCTGGTATGTCTTCTTTTCCTATGTGTTTGTTTCTGCAATGTTCACTAACACATTCATTCTTCAGATTACAGTGCCTTGCAAAAGTATTCGGCACCCTGAAACTTTTCAACCTTTTCCCATATATCATGCTTCAAACATAAAGATACCAAATGTAAATTTTTGGTGAAGAATCAACAAGTGGGACACAATTGTGAAGTTGAACGAAATTTATTGGTTACTAGCTGAAGAGCCCGGTGTTGCCTGGGCATACTAACCAACTGTGGTTAGTTATAACAAATTATAATGATTATATTGCACATAAAAACCGTGCATCCTATCCTGTGTAATACTGACTGCTGAGCTGCGTATCTAATCCTATTCTGTGAGATACTGTCTGCTGAGCCGTGTATCTAATACTATTCTGTGTGATACTGTGTGCTAAGCCGCGTATCTAATCCTATCCTGTGTGATACTATCTATTACTATCCTGTGTGATACTGACTGCTGAGCTGTGTATCTAATCCTATCCTGTGTGATACTGACTGCTGAGCTGTGTATCTAATCCTATCCTGTGTGATACTGCCTGCTGAGTCGTGTATCTAATCATATCCTGTGTGATACTGACTGCTGAGCCATGTGTATCTAATCCTCTCCTGTGTGATCCTGACTGCTAAGCTGTGTATCTAATCCTATCCTGTGTGATACTGACTGCTGAGCTGCATATTTAATCCTATCCTGTGTGATACTGACTGCTGAGCTGTGTATCTAATCCTCTCCTGTGTGATACTGACTGCTGAGCTGTGTATCTAATCCTCTCCTGTGTGATACTGACTGCTGAGCTGTGTATCTAATCCTATCCTGTGTGATACTGACTGCTGAGCCCTGTATCTAATCCTATCCTGTGTGATACTGGGCTCCCCCTGCAGTCTGTGTCAGAGGGTGGTCTGTGTTGGCACGGTAATAAATTGTGTTATTTCCAGCTTTACAGAAGGACGATAACACCATAGAAATGATAAGAATAATAGGCCTCAGTTACCACAACTGTCTACAAAGAAAACTGTTGCTGATAGCAACCAATCACAGCTCATTTTTCATCTTTTAAACAGCTCTGGGACAGCATGGTGAGTTTTGAGTTGCGACTTTTGTGTTTCGACTTTTATGTGGCGAGGTTGGTGTATGTGTGGTGAAATGTGTGCTGAGGGTGGTATATGTGTTGAAGCATGTGGTAGTGTGTGGCACATTTTGTGTTTGTGTTCATATCCCCGTGTATGTGAGTATCCCATGTCAGGGCCCCACATTAGCAACTGTACGGTATATACTCTTTAGCGCCATCGCTCTCATTCTTTAAGTCCCCCTTGTTCACATCTGGCAGCTGTCAATTTGCCTCCAACACTTTTCCTTTCACTTTTTCCCCATTATGTAGATAGGGGCAAAATTGTTTGGTGAATTGGAACGCGCGGGGTTAAAATTTCACCTCACAACATAGCCTATGACGCTCCCGGGGTCCAGATGTGTGACTGTGCAAAATTTTGTGGCTGTAGCTGCGACGGTGTGGATGCCAATCCCGGACATACATACATACATACACACCCACATTGAGCTTTATATATTAGATTTTAAATTTTTGTGGAAATTCAAAAACTGAAAAGTTTATCTTTTAACATTTTAATTTCTCTAATTAGGATTCCCCTCAGAAAGGCTTTCATTGTATCCCAGACTGTACTACTATAGGCCATGCCAGAGTTAATTTTTAAAAATTCCTTAATCGCCTCCTGTATTTGGCCCAGCAGTTTATTAATACTGAGACTGCTTGTATTCACAGCGCTTGCAGAGAAGGGGAGCCTATTGAAGAAGCCTCCACAGCATTATCTCCTGCCTCCTCAAAACTCCCCTCCCCCATCTCTGCACTTTGGGCCAGCAGCATCTCCATATCTGAGGAATGTCTTGTCTTGGTTTAAGAGCTTACTACCAAATGATTCTGGGCATCCACTTTCCTGCTTGTTCCGGTTGCAGACATGAATCTTGGTGTGCTTCAAAGTAAGCCATATGCTCAATATACATTGCACAATCTTTGTCTAGGGCAGAATATAGTACCATTTCCTTATTTCTAATATACAGGTGCTTCTCACAAAATTAGATTATCATCAAGAAGTTAATTAATTTCATTACAAAAAGTGAAACTCATACTATATAGTCATTACAAACAGAGTGATCTATTTCAAGTTTTTATTTTTGTTAATGTTGATGATTATGACAGTGGACCTACACCAGGAGATTACATGGCTCCCCAAACCATCACTGAAAGTGGAAACTTCCCATTTGACTTCAAGCAGCTTGGATTGTGTGCCTTCACTCTTCCTCTAGACCCAAAAGTCTTTATTTCAGTAAATTAGAATACTTTATAACACCAGCTTGAAAAATGATATTAAAATCTGAAATGTTGGCCTACTGAAATGCATGTTCAGTAAATGCACTCAATACTTGATGGGGGCTCCTTTAGCAATAATTACTGAATCAATGCGGCGTGGCATGGAGGCGATCAGCTTGTGGCACTGCTGAAGTGTTATGGAAGCCCAGGTTGCTTTGAGAGCAGCCTTCAGCTCGTCTGCATTGTTGGGTCTGGTGTCTCATCTTCCTCTTTACAATACAAGGTCAGGCGAGTTTGCTGGCCAATCAAGCACAGTGATACTGTTGTTTTTAAACCAGGTATTGGTACTTTTGGCAGTGTGGACAGGTGCAAAGTCCTGCTAGAGAATAAAATTTCCATCTCCCAAAAGCTTGTCGGCAGAGGGAAGCATGAAGTTCTCTAAAATGTACTGGTAGATGGCTGTGCTGACTTTGGCTTGATAAATGACAGTGGACCTACACCAGGAGATTACATGGCTCCCAAACCATCACTGAAAGTGGAAACTTCCCATTTGACCTCAAGCAGCTTGGATTGTGTGCCTTAACTCTTCCTCTAGACTCTGGGACCTTGATTTCCAAATGATATGCAAAATTTACTTTCATCTGAAAACAACACCTTGGACCACTGAGCAACAGTCCAGTTCATTTTCTCCTTGGCCCAGGTAAGACGCTTTTGGTGTTGTCTATTGGTCACGAGTTTGCTTGACACAAACAATGTGACACTTGTAGCCCATGTCCTGGATACGTCTGTGTGGTGGCTCTTGAAGCAATGACTCCAACAGCAGTCCAATCCTTGTGAATCTCCTCCAATTTTTGAATGGCCTTTCCTTAACAATCCTTACAAGGCTGCGGTTATCCCAGTTGCTTGTGTACTTTTTCTACCACATTTTTTCCTTCCACTTAACTTTCCATTAATGGGAATCTGTCACCTATTTTTTCACATATAAGATGCAGCCAACGCCATCAGGGGCTTATCTACAGCATTCTGTAATGCTGTAGATAAGCCCCCGATAAGAGAAGAAAAATGAGTTAGATTATACTCACTCAGGGGCGGTCTGGTCTGCGTCCAATGGGTGTCGCGGTCCGGCGCCTCCCATCTTCTAGTGATGTCCTCTTCTTTGCTTCCCGTTGCGGCTCCGGTGCACTGCTTTGCCCTGTTGAGAGCAGAGCAAAGTCCTGCAGTGCGCAGGTGCTGGACCTCTCTGACCTTTCTGGCACCTGCGCACTGCAGTACTCTGCTCTGTCCTCAACAGGCAGAGCAGTGCGCCTGTGCCGGAGCCACAATGGGCAGCAAGGAAGAGGACGTCATCGCTAGAAGATGGGAGGTGATGGAACGGACCGCAAGACCCACTGGACCCGGACCGGACCGTCCCTGGGTGAGTATAATCTAGATCGTTTTTCTTCTCTTTCAGGTTACAGAATGCTGTAGATAAGCCCCTGCAGGTATCTTATATGCCAAAAATGAGGTGACAGATTCCCTTTAACCCCTTTTCGACATTGGGCATAATAATACGCCGATGTTGGGCACCCTCCATATGATGTGGGCTCTGGCGGTGAGCACACATCTTTCCCGGCACATATCTGCCGTTTCCAGCCAGCGCATCGGGAATCTGCCTATCGTTGACCCCGTCACGTGATCGTGGGTCACTGATGGGTTGGCACGACAACCAGACCTCTATGGTTGTCACTGTCGGATTGCTTGAGCGCCATTAGTGATCAGCACTCATAGCAAGTCAGCAATTCTGCTACATACAGGAGATCTGATAATCACCTGTATATAGCAGAGCCGATTGGGCTATGGCAGCTTCTTGTCTCCCATTGAAACATGCCAAAAGAAAAAAAAAATGTTTTTAAAAATAAAAAAATTTTGAAAAAATATAAAAGTTCAATTCACCCCCCATTTGCTCCATTCAAAATAAAGCAATAAAAACAAAATCAAAACATACACATACAGTATTTGGTATCGCCGCATTCAAAATTACCTGATCTATCAATATAAAAAAAATTAACCCGATCGCTAAACGATGTAACAAGAAAAAAAGTCAAAACGCCAGAATTACATTTTTTTGGTTGCCGCAACATTGCATTAAAATGCAATAACTGGCAATAGTAAAATGGTATCAGCCTCAAAATGCTATAATTAAAAACGTCAGCTTAGCAGGCAAAAATTAAGTCCTCTCCCAACCTGAGTTCACAAAAAATGGAGACACTACGGGTATCAGAAAATGGCGCAATTGTATTTATTTTTTTAACAAACTTGGGAATTTTTTTCACCACTTAAATAAAAAAGAATGTGGAGAATCATAATGGCAGGTCACTTTTAGCATTTAGTGAACACAGTAAAAAAGCAAAACAAAAAACTATTGTGGAATTGCAATTTTTTGTTGCGATTTCACTGCACTTGGATTTTTTCCCATTTTCCAGTACACCATATGGTAAAACCAATGGTGTTTCTCAAAAGTATAACTTGTCCTGCAAAAAACAAGCCCTCATATGAACAAATTGACAGAAAATTTAAAAAGTTATGGCTCTAGGAAGAAGGAAAGCAAAAAAAAAGAAAACGCAAAAATGAAAATACCTCCTGTCATGAAGGGTTTAATATGCTTGGATACAGCACTCTGAACAGCCAGATTCTGTAGCAATGACCTTTTGTGGCTTACCCTCCTTGTGGCGTGTGTCAATAACTGTCTTCTGGACATCGTTCAAGTCAGCAGTCTTCCCCATGATTGTGGAGCCTACTGAAACAGACTAAGGGACTTTTTTAAATGCTTAGGAAGCCTCTGCAGGTGTTTTTTTGCTATTTATTCTAATTTACTGAGATAATGACTTTTGGGTTTTCATTGGCTGTAAGCCATAATCATCAACATTAACAGATATAAACACGTGAAATAGATCACTCAGTTTGTAATGACTCTGTATAATATATGAGTTTCACTTTTTTGTATTGAAGAATTGAAATAACTTATTGATGATGTTCTAATTTTGTGAGAAACCCCTGTATATATAACACCAAGAACAAGAATAATAGCGTCTCAAAATATCTGATAATTGCTAGTATACAGAATCCCATCACAGTACATGGAATAGAAAGAACATGAATGCAACAGTTATTTTAATTGTCAGATCATAAAGAATATTATGGATTGAAATGCATATTATAATACCAATGCAAATACTTTATGTCCACTGCAATCTTCAAAACATATGGAAGTATGACATTACATGAGTAATTACAAGCACTGGCAGACTTTGTCTAAAGTGTATAATTACGCTTTATATTCTTTGACACACAACAGTCTGTCGACTTTGAGAAACATAATAAGCACAGTTTATGCCAGCGTTTCCACACAGCTGGGAAAGATTAAATTAAATCTCCAATATTCCAAATTTCAGCCAGCAGAACGAGAGAGATGACATTTCCCATACAGCATGATATCAAACCTTCAACATGAAGCTGAGCTGTCTGAAAACAGCACAGTTATCATGGACTTGGATTCACAGGAATAGCAAACTATATTAAAAAGTCAATTTTCATTTTACAGTCTACAATTGAAATATGATGTATGCTTATAAACTTCTTCAATCATAAAATATTTTTAGAAGAATATTCTAAATATAAATGGAAATCTGGTCCAAGACTGCAGGATTTGGCTTTGTTAAATTTCACCTGCATTGAATAGGGAACCAATGATAAGCAAGTAACAAAGTTAAGAGGATAGCAACATGACAGTCGAGGCTAAAACACAGTACTAAAGTGTTAACCAGGAGCAAGGTCGGGATCCAAACTTCTAGGAAGCAAGTATGCCTATTCTGTAAACGGTTTTAGAAACAGTTTACAACAATATCATGTATGAGTTTTTACACAGTTCCAAAGAATACAAAACATTTTGGTAATCTATATCTAATCGCCAGTTGGGTCTTCTGGCTGCTGTCCCTGAATCCCATAAGTCACCGTGGCAGTGTCACTTGCGCAGGCACAGTTCATGGCCGCAGTAACAGCCGCATCATTACTACACATGCGAGGGAATAGCAGTGACGTGTAAGTAACTTGCGCAGGAAGAAGCCACGACGCCGAAACGCGCATAGGGGTGGGTGGCATCACCCAGTATCAGGTAACATCTCAGGTTTTTATTGCACTACTATTTATATTACTCCTCGCTCTGTACTTTATGTCCCTGGTTTGGTACACAGCCTCCTTGGACTTTTGCTGTATCTATTAATCTGTATAGACCACATTGTTAATTATTTATATACATTGCACTAACCATTTGCACTTTAGAGCGTTATATCTATTCTGTTATAAACCTCTGTTTGCCTGACTCTTACTGTGGCTCCACCCTTTTGGTTCTCTACGGTCACATGCCTATTTATATTCAATGACATTATTTTAATATTTTCTTTGTTCTCAATAAAATGTTATGTACTTTTACTATTTTGGTTTTTATTTGGTGCTTTATCTTTGTTTGATTTTTCAAATAGAAGTTTAGTCTAATATAAGCACTAGGAGTGACAAGATGACAAGTGCAGTGCAAGCCTGCCAAAGCATCTTCAGAGGAAATGTGCCATAACATCCATGGTTTTGGAAGATTGTCAAGTCAAAGCCCGCCCTAAAGCTCATGAATGTCACGCTGTAACAGTCTTGGCTAAGGAAAGGGGGGGCCTCAAACTGTCCCTGGATGTGAGAACCTAAGTATCCCCCCTAGGGGTACTCTTGAAGGTAGGGAGGCTCAAGTCTCTGCCCTTATTAGGCTCCTGTTAAACCCTTATCTGTTCCCTCCCCAAGCCCATGAAGCATGGGACAGAAAACGTAAGGTAAACAAGACACAAAGACAAAGCAGAGATAACAGAAAACCTCTATCATACAAAAGCATTAACTAACAATAGGGAAGAGAAAGGGAAAAGGAGGAATAAACTAAATGGGACCAGGAACCAGGCGAGAAACATACACATACTGCAGCAAACCACAGATCACTACTACAAAACGCCACTCCAACCACTTAGCTTTAGCACACAGCACAGGAAGACAAATCTTTTACTGGCAGGGACACGAAGGTCTGGCCAGTTTTAATAGGAAGAGGTAATGACCAGATCAGCAGCAGCTGAAATGGAGCTGCTTGCTTCTGACCAGCATAGAAAGCTAATCAGATACCTCTTCAGCACCAGAGGGAACTAAATCCATTTAATACGAGACACAAATCACACCATCTCTAAGGAAGAACTGTGATTCATTAATCGACGTGACCAACAAACTCCAAGTCTTCTAGGGGGGTCGTGACACCTTCATGACATTGAATTAGGCATTTCAGTTTGCAGTCTCCAATATTTATGATGGTTTGATGATGTTAAAGGTCAGTTCCTGGTGGATGACACGAATGATGACATCTGAGCAAAAAAACATGTTGCCACCAATTTAGCCAAGAGAATTTTGACATACTTACAGAAAATACATGAGGCTTACAATCTACAGGGTGGGCCATTTATATGGATACACCTAAATAAAATGGGAATGGTTGGTGACATCAACTTCCTATTTGTGGCACATTAGTATATAGGAGGGGGGAAATTTTTCAAGATGGGTGGTGACCATGGCGGCCATTTTGAAGTCGACCATTTTGGATCCAACTTTATTTTTTTTAATGGGAAGAGGGTCATATGACACATCAAACTTATTGAGAATTTCACAAGAAAAACAACGGTGTGCTTGGTTTTAACGTAACTTTATTCTTTCATGAGTTATTTACAAGTTTATGACCACTGATAAAATGTGTTCAAAGTGCTGCCCATTGTATTGGATTGTCAATGCAACCCTCTTCTCCCACTCTTGACACACTGATAGCAACACAGCAGAAGTACTGCTAGCACAGGCTTCCAGTATCCATTGTTTCAGATGCTGCACATCTCGTATCTTCACAGCATAGAAAATTGCCTTCAGATGACCCCAAAGATAAAAGTCTAAGGGGGTCAGATCGGGAGACTTCGGTGGCCATTCAACTGGCCCACGATGACCAATCCCCTTTCCAGGAAACTGTTCATGTAGGAATGCTCGGACCTGACACCTATAATTGATGGTATGGTGTGGTATATGGGGTACAAAGATAGTGGGGCCATTCTTCATCAATGTAGACCTCAATGCCACTGGATATCTGAAATTGCTACATGATGATGTGTTGCCCTCTTTATGCACTGAAGATGGCACATTCCCTTAGTATTTCCAGCAAGATGGTGCACCACCACACTATGGGTGTCATTTCCAAGCATTCCTACAAGGAATCTTACCCCCTAAGGGTACCGTTACACTTAGCGATGCACCAGCGATCCCGACAACGATATGGATCGCTGGTGCATCGCTAAGTGGTCGCTAGTGAGCTGCCACACAGGCAGATCTCACCAGCGACATAGCAGGGGTCGGGGGTCGCTACTTACCTGTCAGACGCGGCGATCATGGCGTCCTCCTGCCCGCGTCCACGCGTCGCTCATCGGCACCACAGGAAGCCCAGCAGGAAGCAGCCGACAAGAAATGGCCCAGGACGTTCTCGCGCGACCAGCGATAATCTTCGGGGGAGCCGGTCGGAGGTAAGTATCACATACAGCGATATCGCTAGCAATATCGCTGCTACGTCACAAAATCGGTGACTTTACAGCGATATTGCTAGCGATATCGCAGTGTGTAACGGGGTCTTTAGACTAGTATTTCTTCTGCAGTGTTGCTATCAGTGTGTCAAGAGTGAGTGAGGAGGCTTGAATTGTCAATCCAACACAATGGACAGCACTTTGAACACATTTTATAAGTGGTCATAAACTTGTGTATAACTCATAGGAAAAAAAGTGGTCAGACAATCCGCGCTGCGAATCACTATAAATGATTATTATTACAGTGGTCTTTATTACACACATTTCGAAGTTTCACAGAACTCCTTCCTCAGGAAAAAACATCAATGAACCTCAATCATGGTGAGAAAATAGCTTTGAAATCCCTGTCTACTAACAGAGAAATACTAATCAGGGTAGCAGACAAGGGTGGGGGCATTGTGTTACAAAATTGAGTTGATTATTGCAATGAGGCTTTTAATATTTTATCCGATACAAATTATTTTAAGAAAACGTCTTTTAATGTGCTCACTGATACTGAACATAAATATAATGAACTCACTACAGAGGTTATTAATCTGGGGATTTTTAATAAAAAAGAAAATAAATTTCTTCTGGTAAAAAATTCTTCAGTCCCATTTTTTTTTTATCATTTACCAAAACTGCATAAAAATCCCACTAATCCACCCGGTAGACCCATTATCTCAGGGATTAACTCCCTGACTAGCAATCTATCAGCTTACATTGATAGGATCATGTGCACACACGTTTGCAATCTTGACAGCTACCTGAGGGACTCTACGCATTTAATTCAACTATTGAAAACTGTAAACTGGGACAACAAATTCATTTTTTGTACATTGGATGTGTCAGCTTTATATTCAAATATCTCACACGATATAGGATTAATATGTTTTGAAAGTTATCTTACTAATGATACTCGATTATCTTCTAACCAGAAATTGTTTCTGTTGAAAGGACTGGAAATTGTTTTAGAAAATTATTTTTTCACTTTTGAAGGGGTAATCTACCACCAAACTATGGGCACAGCGATGGGCAGCAAAGTAGCACTTACTTATGCAAGTTTATTTATGGGGATTTTTGAAAGAATTTTTATTTGCATTAATAAAAGGTCCACTCAGATTATTTTTTATAAAAGATTCATTGACGACCTCTTTTTTATTTGGAACAACATTAATAATGATATTGACTCCTTTATTGCAGAGATAAATACTGCAGCAATAATTGGGGTCTGTCCTTCTCCCCCGTTTATAGCTCAAATAGTATTAATTTTTTTAGACATTATGATATTTTTAAAAGAAAATGTTATTTTAACCAAAACTTTTTTAAAGAGGTTGATAAAAATTGCTATATCCATTAAAAAAGTGGACATTATGCAAAATGGCTTGTTGTTCCAAATAATATTATTTGGAACAACATTAATAATGATATTGACTCCTTTATTGCAGAGATAAATACTGTAGCAATAATTGGGGTCTGTCCTTCTCCCCAGTTGATAGCTCAAATAGTATTAATTTTTTAGACATTACGATATTTTTAAAAGAAAATGTTATTTTAACCAAAACTTTTTTAAAGAGGTTGATAAAAATTGCTATATCCATTATAAAAGTGGACATTATGCAAAATGGCTTAAAAATATACCTGAGAATCAATTTCAGAGGAGAAGGAAAAATTGTAGCCTTGATAATGACTTCAAGGAACAGGCTAATATTTTGAAGGATAGGTTTTTGAATCAGGAATATCCTAAGGAACTTGTAAAAAGGGCATTTAATAATTCATTAGCCAAAAAACAGGATTCATTGCTTAACAATATAAAATCTAAAGAACCTTCAAATAATCATTTTTCAATGAATTTCATAGCACAGTACAGCTATCAACACAAGGAAATCAGAAAAGTTCTTGAAAAAACTGGCCCATTTTACTAAATGATCCGATTATTGGACAACATCTACCCAGAAATCCAGGTGTAACTTTCAGGAGAGTCCACACAATAAAAAATATTGTAGCTCCTAGCCGGTTAAAATCCTCTGACAGAGTAATGCATGTGAATAATGGTACTAATGGTGTCTTCAAATGTGGTTCTATGAATTGTCTGTGTTGTCATGCTATCAAACATTGAGCGGTTAATTTTGTATCCTCTGTAACAAATGAAACCTTTAATGTGGCTCCTTTTGAGCATATGCAATACCCCGCCACTAATTCATTGATAATTCTATTTTAATATGTTGTTTAATATCGTGAAAACCACTAAAAAAAGTGTTTTTTTCCTGAGGATGGAGTTCTGTGAAACTTTGAAACATGTCAAATAAAGACCACTATAATAATAATCATTTATAGGGATTCGCAACGCGGATTGTCTGACTAATTTTTTCCTATCCTGCATCTTCTATGTCGGTCCCTTATGGATGTGTGGTTTCTGCAGCAGCGAATCCTCCATGCTTATTACAAGCTCCATCTGGTGAGTGTATTATTTTTAAATTGATATACTTACACTGGATAATGCACTACTGCGCTATTTCTCTTCAATAGTATCCCTTGTATATAACTCATGAAAGAATAAAGTTACATTAAAACCAAGCACACCACTGTTTTTCTTGTGAAATTCTCAATAAGTTTGATGTGTTACATGACCCTCTTCCCATTGGAAAAGATAAAAGTTTGATCCAAAATGGTTGACTACAAAATGGCCACCACCCATCTTGAAAAGTTTCCCCCTTCCCATATACTAATGTGCCACAAACCGGAAGTTGATATCACCAACCATTCCAATTTTATTTATAAATATAAATGGCCCACCCTGTATAATTATTAAGGGTTATGTAACCAGGCCTGCCAACCAAAAATTTTGGGGCCCCGTGCTGGCAAAATTTTTGGGTCCCCTTGAGACTCCACCTAGGCTCCAATCCAGCTCCACCCCCAACCCTTGAGCCTTCCACAATCCCACTGCCCACTCATAGAAAAACTCCACATCTGCACCACCTCCAAACTAATCACTCATTGATAGTTCCAGTCTAAAGGCCCCTTTACAATTAGCGATGCACCAGCGATCCCGACAACGATACGACCCGGTCAGGATCGCTGGTGCATCGCTAAATGGTCGCTAGTGAGCTGCCACACAGGCAGATCTCACAGTGATGTAGCAGCGCAGCAGCGGTCGTTACTTACCTTTCAGATGCGGCGATCCTGACGTCCTCCCGCCCGCGTCCACGCGTCTCGGCACCAGCAGGAAGCCCAGCAGGAAGCGCCTGACGAGAAATGGAGCTGCACGATCTCGTGCGATCAGCGACAGACAGCGGGGGAGGCGGTCAGAGGTAAGTATCACACATAGCGATATCGCTGCTGTGTGACAAATTCGGTGACGCTTTAGCGATATCGCTAGCGATATCGCTGTGTGTAAAGGCCCCTTAACACCAGATCACATAGATAGCCAGCAGCTTTTGCTTTTGATAAAAGATTTTTGTAAGCCGCCACCACGACAAGGTAGACTCTTTTGCAAGGGTTGTACTCTAGTCTAAACATATTAAACATTTGTTAAAATTTCCTGTACTCTTTTTAGGTATATTTTAAGAGAATAGGTCACACACATTTTTTTTTAAATGAACGATACCACCATATACAAGTAACAAATTCTGCTATACCATGACCAAACCACACATTTCCACCACATAATGACTGAATAACACCACATACAAGGGACAAATACCACCACACCATGACTAGACCACATAATACTGTGACATAGTAACTGAATACTACAATACTGATCATTAATAAAAAAAAAACACAATACTAATTTTACCATAAGTGACATTATACACAGGAGCTTTGTATATAGTACACAGTGTATAGTGTCAGTGTACACTATACAGTCATCACCGGTGACTTTATACAGAGGAGCTGTGTATATAGTGTCAGTGCACATGGAATACAGTGATCACCAGTGACATTAAATACAAGAGCTCTGTACATAGCGTCACTGCTCAAATAATACAGTGATCAACGGTGACATTATCCACCGGAGCACTGTATATAGTATACAGTCTATAGTGTCAGTGTACAGGTAACACACTGACTCACCAGTGACGTCTCTAGTTGAGGTCCTTCAATTTCTTCATCCAGCAGAGTCCGCCATCACTTCTTCCAGCCAGGACTTGTCCCTGCTGAAAATAACAGTTATCTAGAGCACATTCCCCAATTTTTCACGCAAGATAAAGAAAAATGCGATTGTGTCAACCTGCACAGTAACAGGACCTCTCCTCCCCCACACTGAAAATAGTATCCTCAAAAATAATATCCTTTAACTAGCCCCTACAGTAATAATGTTCCACATTCTGGACCCCACATGTCCTCCCATTCTGCCTCATGTCGCTCCATACTGCCCCCATAGTCATCCATAGTAGTATAATGCACCCCATAGGCATCCATAATAGTATAATGCACCCCCATAGTAGTATAATGCACCCCCATAGTCACATATAATAGCATAATGCACTCCATAGTCATACATAAAGTATAATGCACCCCCATAGTTATATATACTAGTCTAATGCACTCCATAGCCTTATATAGCATTATAATGCACTCACATGGCAGTATTATGCACCCCCATAGCAATATAATTCACCCCCATAGTAGTATAATGCACCCCATAGTTGTTTATTGCACCCCCATAGTGTAGCTTTACACAAAGAAAGTTTCTCCTTACCTGGCCAAGGTCCAGTGGCCTCCTCTACTAGACTCATTTGGCATGGCGTCACACACCAGTGACGTGTGCCCTGATGCCAGCTCCCGGTCTGTGGTTGGCTGCCAGCTGTTAACTGTTGTCATTTGGGACAACATTCTCCTGCATAGCAATAGATTTTAACTGAATGTGTGTCTGAGGACGCACGTTCCGTTACTGATGCAGCCACATGAGGTTGTCATTCGTTTGTGCTCAGATTCTGCAAGGCATAGGAGCAAATCTATTTTTTTCTG
This sequence comes from Dendrobates tinctorius, assembly GCF_039654945.1. Taxonomy (NCBI): domain Eukaryota; kingdom Metazoa; phylum Chordata; class Amphibia; order Anura; family Dendrobatidae; genus Dendrobates; species Dendrobates tinctorius. The sequence continues at coordinate 49,601,140 of NW_027361675.1, forward strand.
TTACTACCATGCTACATTAAGCAGGCCACATTTTATCTTTTAATTATTTTGGGCTGGTATTAATTTATTATGCTTTGTTTATATAAGCGCTGTCTTATTCTGCAGCGCTTTACATGCATTATCATCACTGTCCCCAATGGGGTGCACAATCTATATTCCTTATCAGTAGGTCTTTGGAGTGTGGGAGGAAACCGGAAACCAGAGTAAGCCCATGCAAACACAGGGAGAACATACAAACTTCTTGCAGATGTTGTCCTTGGTGGGATTTGAACCCAGGACCCCGGCATTGCAAGGCTGCAGTGCTAACCACTGAACCACCATTCTGCCTTATTGTGGTATAGTGCTGGTATTGTGCTCCAGCCAGAATTCCACATTTCACAATATAAATGCTTTGTGCTAATAGCATGGTCCTTAAACCATGCTGCATTTATTGGACATGGCTTGTAGCTATATTTCTTGCTTAAAGTTTGATCAGTAACTGGTGGATGAATGACAGGTGTAGGGCTGGTGCTTTGAGAACTGTGCCAAATTCAGGCAATACAAATGAAGGAGACCCTACTTAGAGACTAAATATTTCCAAAAATTATGGGCAGATACCACAAAAAAGTAGCATCAATTTCTTTTTTTTTTAAATCACTTCTATAGCGCCAATAATTTCACATCACTTTACAGACATTTTCAGACATTAGTGGAACTGTCCCCAATGGGATTCACAAACTAAATTTCCCATCAGTATGTCTTTGGACTGTGGTTAAGAAAATGAGCACTGGGAGGAAACAATCACAAACACAGAGAAAACATACAAACTCTTTGCAGATGCCATCTTTGGTGGGGTGGGGAACTCAGAAATCCAGCGCTGCAAGGCTGCTAATGTTTTTGCGCTGATGACTCAACATTCATGGGGTTGGAAGCTGATCTCTGCAATGCATACTGTGTGGCTCACTGCTGTCTTGGAGAAAACCGCTGTCAAGATTGTCTTCAAGTATGTTTTGATACTGCAGCATGTATGCGTTCCTTTCCAGGGGGGGAAGCAACTGGCAAAATCTACTTTCGTATCGTGGATCAGACAGACTGGAAACCCTGTAGTCAGCACTATTTGGATACTAACAGTACAAGCAACAATCATGTTGCAGATAGTGCGCAAGAAGGCGCCCATGGGTTAGTCTCTTTAATGAGGTACAAGTCCACAGTGTGTTGGTGGAGGGATAACACTCAAGCTTGCTTCCTCCATCCCCTCCTGGCAACCACAGACAACAGAGGGGGAATCATTATCCTCTTCATCTCCAAACTGTTGCACGTCCATCGCTTCTTCCTTCCTGTCCTTCTTTATTTGTTCCTCCCATGGCAACCGCCTGTGAGACGACAGACCTGAACTTAGAGATAGTTACCCATTCCGCATCCTCCTCTATTTCCTCCTTTTTCTCCGGGACCACCACAACCTCCTCCCACAGACTATTCAGAGTGTGCTACAGTATGGAGATGACAGTAATAGTGATGCATATGATGGCATTGTCAGTGCTTATCATTTTAGTAGCCATTTCGAAAATGTACAGAAGGGTGCAGAGTTCCTTCATCTGTGTCCACTCCGCAAGTGTGAATTGCACCACATCGGTACTGAGTTGTGCCAGGCTATGCAAAATATCATGCTGCACCAGGTCTCGGCGCTGCTGCAACAGTCGATGCAACATATGCACAGTTGAATTCCACGGTGTAGTCACATCGCATATCAATCGGTTAACTGGTAGACTGAAAGATCTCTCTAACAACTTAAGTGGAATTGTGGAAATGAGCACACAATGACAGTGGTTTCTGCATCAGCGTATCCAGGCCAGAACAGTGGAGGAGAATTGCTGAACCATCAGGATGAGGATGCGAGCCATGCAAGGCACATGTGTGAGGTTGCCCTGGCATAGGGCAGCCACCAGATTTGCACCGTTATCACACATGGCCTTCTCAGGCTCCTGGTTGAGTGGAGACAGCCATTGCTCACACTCGGCATGCATAGCTGTCCACAACTCTTGATCTGTATGACTGCGATCTCCAAGGTATGTTAATTTAAACACTGAATGATTGCCGTGAGCCCTGGCTGCGCAGTTTGGAGAAAGGGGGATTATTTCTGCAGTGTTTTAACGTGTGTCTCATTAAGGCAGGGGTTGAGGGGGCAAGTGGAGTCCCTAGAGGAGGTGGTGGAGGAGAAACACTGGAGGAAGTGTTAGATACAAAGGTTTGTCCTGCAAGCCCTTGGGATTCCAAGACTTGGTGTCTAGTGACACCTTGTTGTCTAATGCTTTAGTTCTCCATCCCCTGGTGTGTACTAGTTTAGTTCTCCAATCCAAACTGTTCAGTAGTTTAGTTTAGTCAAAAGTTGTAACGTCCCTGTCCATGCTTCCTCGTCCTGGTGTCAGTGTTGAAATGCACCCTGGCAGACATAAAACTTTTTTAGGGAATGGATGATGTTGTCTGTGACATGCTGGTGTAGCACAGACACATTTTTCTTAGGGAAGTAATGGTAACTGGGCAACTGGTACTGGGGGACTCCGATGGCCATCAGCTTTTGGAAACTGTCTGTATCCACAAGGTGGAAAGGCTGCATTTCCGTGGCCAACAGATTGAGATGGTGATGTTCAAGCTATTAGCTGTGGCATGTGTAGGAGGAAAAAATATTTTATGTGATCACAACTGTGGGACTGAGTGCTGGCTGCTGTCTGAGAGTGGGTGGAGTAGCGCATATACGACAAACTGCTGGATTGTGAGTGAGGTGCAGGCGGAGATTTTATGGTGGATAGAGAAAGATGTGGTGTTCTCAGTGTCTGAGATCGGACAAAAAACAGCAGGCATGTCCACGTCCGTAACAGCTGATGTGCTCTCACTCACCCCGAATGTAGTGGCTAAACAGGTGGAGGTTCTCTGGCCGGAGACCTGTGTGAGAAAGAACACTTGCCATGTGACACAGAAGGAAGAAACAGAAGATGCGGTTGTTGGGGCAGACAGTGGTTGGCGAGACCCGCTAGGCTGTATTTTAGCACAGTAAGATTCCCAGACTCAGGCCGGTTTCACATTAGCTCTTTTTAAGCGCACGCACGGCCGGGGGTAGCTCCACCCCCGAGCCGGCTCTCTGCCCGGCATGCCCGCCCCTTGCTTGTAGCGCCGCCTACTAGCGGACAGCGGCGCCTGCGATCGGCGCACCCTATCTTTAGCATAGGGTGCGCAGATCGTGCGCAGGCCGTGCGCTAGTTGCGCTTTGACCTGCGCTGCGCACTTTTGACGGTGCGCCGTGCGCGCCAAAATCAAACTTTTCGGATTTTGGCGCGCACGGCGCACCGTCAAAAGTGCGCAGCGCAGGTCAAAGCGCAACTAGCGCACGGCCTGCGCACGATCTGCGCACCCTATGCTAAAGATAGGGTGCGCCGATCGCAGGCGCCGCTGTCCGCTAGTAGGCGGCGCTACAAGCAAGGGGCGGGCACACCGGGCAGAGAGCCGGCTCGGGGGCGGAGCTACCCCCGGCCGTGCGTGCGCTTAAAAAGCGCTAATGTGAAACCGGCCTAACATGTGCCGGTTCATACATATAGTTGTCAAATTATTTGAACTTTTGCCTCTGAGTATTTTTTTTTTATACAAACTTGTCCAAAACATAAGTTGGGACATCCTTTGCGGTCTCAAAAAAGGGACAGGCTAGACAACCCTTGCCACTGCTGTGAACTGCAGACCCAAGACCGATGCTGGCCAGTTAGAGTTGTGGCTGAGGATGCAGTGCTTGTTGTGGTTGCTTCACTCCCTGTCTGTGCGGGAAGCTGCAATGTAGCTTCCTCGTCTTTCTTCTCCTCCACCTCCTCTGCTGAGCTACTTAGCTGCTTGGCTCTGTGTTCACACAAAGTGGGATCTACAACCTCATCGTCATCCTCTCTGTTCTCCCACTCCTCGCCCTGAGAGTCAACCTCCTCCTCTTCCTGCCCTGACAGCACAATTGAGTATGCATGCGCTACAGGTATTTGAATGTCATCAGGATCACCTTCACCCCCTCGGGGTTAATGTCGGGTGATGAGGGTCTGGATTCTGCTCAGACCTTACTTCATACAGCCTCGGATACAACTGAAAAAAATTTGGGGCATCGATGCAGATGCTTTCCTCCTCTCAAGTCTGTAAATTTTTGGAGCAGACCTCTGTTGCCAATGGAATAGAATGTGTGAACAGCTCTGCAGACTCACCCGTCTGTGGTTCCCCACAGTCAGTTGGGCAAAAGAAGTATTGTGACGTGGGGGGAAAAAAGAGGGTAATTGGGGTGCCACCTCTGAGGACAGCATTGTGTGTGAAGTTAAGATGGAGGAAAATGAGGAGAGAGTGTGGCTGTACCACATAATTAGCACAGAAGATTTACATGCTGAAATATGGACTGGTGGCTGGATCACACAATTAGCACAAAGGATTTATATGTTGAAGTGGTGACTTTTGGCTGCACCACAAAATTAGCACTCCAGATTTATTTGCTGAAAGGTCGATTTGACACAGGATCTTATCTATCTGAACTAGCTGAGAATAAACTGACAAACTATCTGATTGCTTGCAGCAGCAGCAGCCTCACTATGCTGTTGCGCTCGCAAAATGACGCCGAAGGTACATTTCTGCTTTTACATGGAAAGGGACATGTGACTTCAGTAGCCAATGACACAAACCCTTGTGTCTGGACATTGTGGATGATTTTGGCGCCCTGATTGGCTGCCCAAATCTCCACACATACAGTTAATAAAAAAAAGGAATAAAAGTACACCACTCCTCCGACTTCTCCCCACCCCTCCCCAAACATGCCCCCCCCACTAATCATACATCACCACTATCCTAGCCAAAGTCCTAATAAAAGCATTAGTGGAAACTCGATCATTTGCTGAACTCTGTTAAAACGTTGCAGAATTTGAGGAAAATGCTGGGGAATTTGAACACGATTCCAAATGTGCAAGGTTTGTGCTGAATTTGAGATTGGCAATCATTTTTCAAAAAAGTTCTCTCATCTCTATTAATAAATAACATTTTCCATATGTATTTTATATGAGCACAATATTTAAACTTTTTTTTGTTAGAAAGTTAGAAGGGTTAAAATATTATCAGCAGTTTCTCATTTTTCCAACAAAATGTACAAAACCAAATTCAAAATTTTTCTGGTGGCCTCACCACATTTGTAGTGACTTTGGGGGCTCTATATGACAGAAAATACCCAAAAGTGACAACATTCTAAAAACTGCACCCCTCAAGGTGCTCAAAATCACATCTAAGGCTAATATCACACTTGCTTTTTTTTGCAGCGCGTTTTTAGCGCCAAAAAACGCATAGAAAAAACGCATACAAATGCATACAAACGCTGCGTTTTTTTCAAGCATTTTTATGCGCATGCAGGAAAAAAACGCAGCGTTTTTATGCGTTTGTATGCGTTTTTAGTGCGTTTGTGTTTTTTTACACATTTTTGGACAACACCCAAAAAAAAAAAACATTCAACAACACACAAGACCAATGGGACGTCAATGTCGGTGTGGTATGTTAATATATAGACCCTGTCTACAGTATTCTTCAGGTTTGCTTGATTCTTCTCGTGTCAACATGGATCTGCGCTGGAAGAGTTTTCACTTCAACTTGGATTTGGACATCGCGATGGCTCAGGCGTATGCAGTAGCTTGCCATGAACAAAGGAAGAGAGAGAGGCAGCGAAGACGGCAGCGGCGGCGTATGTGGATACATCAGATTGTTGAACTCCGGGAGAGCCGTGGGGCATACCACACCCTCTACAGTGAGCTACAGGCAAACCCGGAGAAATTTACAGATTATATCCGGATGTCCCAAGAAAGCTTCAGGGATTTGCTTGCTCGTGTCCAACAATCCATCCGGAGACAGGACACACAGCTCCGTCTTGCGATTCCTCCTGAGGAACGGCTACTGGTGACATTACGGTACGTAATATTTAAAAACCGAGGGGTTGCGGTCTGATGGGTTTTTTTAAATTTATTATTCAAAACCTTGGGTGATTAGTTTTCGTGAATGTACTAATATTTTATTTTATAGTTTTACAAAATAATATACAGAAATATTAATTTTACTTCTTTCTCTGTTCACAGATTCCTGGCGACTGGAGAAACCCTATCTTCACTACACTTCCAGTACTGTATTGGAATCTCTACCTTGTCTGGAATTGTTGCGGACACCTGCCGGGCTCTCTGGAATGTTCTTTGTCCAGAATTTATGCCCCTGCCCACTGCTGAAAAGTGGATGGAAATTGCTGACAAATTCTGGACAGTATGCAATTTCCCCAACTGTTTGGGAGCTGTTGATGGTAAACACATACGGCTCATCAAACCCAAAAGAGCAGGATCTGAGTACTATAATTGCAAAAAGTACTTTTCAATAGTACTCATGGCCATTGCGGATGCCGGATGTATGTTTGTAGCAGTGGACATTGGAGCATTTGGCCGTGGTAATGACTCACAGGCTTTTAAAAACTCAGACATGGGCCGGAGGTTGTATGGCAACCAATTTAATTTCCCTATGCCACGGCCTCTTCCTCACACCAGAGCTCCGCCACTGCCCTTTGTAATGGTTGGGGATGAGGCTTTTCAAATGTGCGCAAACTTACTGAAACCCTACTCCAGCCGGGACTTGGACCACACCAAAAAAATATTTAATTACAGGCTGACCAAGGCCAGAAGAACTGTCGAGTGTGCTTTTGGGATTCTTGTCTCAAGATGGCGAATTCTCGGCACAGCCATAAATCTTAAACTTCAAACGGTCGATGAAGTGGTGAAGGCATGTGTGGTTCTACATAATTTTGTGATGGCTAAAGAGCACCCGACCTTTGAACTGGACGATGATGCTCCTAACCCATTGCCTGAATTCACTCAGCATCCTCTCAGGTCATCCGTTGAAGTTGGCCAAATGAGGGACCAATTTGCGGCCTACTTTATTTCTGATGTAGGACAGGTGCACTGGCAAGATGAAATGTTGTAAGAATGTTTTCGTTTGTTTATGGTAATAAAAAACCTTATTTGATACCATTACTGAGTGCACTATATTTTTTACACTCCAATTAAATAAAAAACTTCCCATGTATACCTGTGAATTTTTTGATGTTCTCACACCTGGGCAGGTAAATACACATATAAGTTAAAATGCAGCATTGCTAGTCTGCGTGAAATATATTGGAACGTAAGCAATGCTGCATGTTAAATCTGATGTGTATTAACCAGGGCATGATTGATAACTATAACCATGCCATGATTGATAAATAGTTATGATTATGACTTTTGAGCGACGTTGGTAGGATCGGGTTTCATGAAACCAAATTTTTTATAAAGAAAATTGTACAACTAGTGTAAAACAAAGTATGAGATTCGTTCAAAACCCAACCCCAATGCAAGTCAATGGGGAATAAAAGTCAGCATTGAGTGGATGAATGTAATCAGCTCAATTCCAACTTTTATTTAACATTAACTAAGGGTACTGCCACACTTAGCGATGTACCAGCGATCCCGACCAGCGATAAGACGCTGTCAGGATCGCTGGTACATCGCTAAGTGGTCGCTAGTGAGCTGCCACACAGGCAGATCTCACCAGTGACATCGCTGGGGACGGGGGTCGCTACTTACCTGTCACACCAGGCGATCCTGCGTCCTCCCGCCCAGCTCCACGCATCGCTCGTCGTCACAGCAGGAAGCGCCGCAGGAAGCTGACGACGAGAAACGGTCCAGCCTGTTCTCGCGTGATCAGCGATAACCAGCGGGGGAGCGGGTTGTAGGTAAGTATCACACACAGCGATATCGCTAGCAATATCGCTATAACGTCACAAGTTATAGCGATATTGCTAGTGATATCGCTTAGTGTGACATGCCCTTAACATTGTGGTAGTGTTCAGAAAGAAACTTTTTTTTTTTTATACAAGTTTCACCAGTTTGTTTTTCAGGAAACCAGATCCTAGTCGGTAAAACTCGAGTTAGTATACTAGGCCTTGGTATTTCACATATGACTATACTAGGCCTTTGTATTAGTATAGTCATATGACTATACTAGGCCTTGGTATTTAACATATGACTATACTAGGCCTTTGTATAAATACAAAGGCCTAGTATAGTCATATGTGAAATAACAAGGCCTAGTATAATCATGTGTTAAATACAAAGGACTAGTATAGTCATATGACTATACTAGGCCTTGGTATTTCACATATGACTATACTAGGCCTTTGTATTTAACATATGTGTGTACGGCGCAGTGTGTGTGAGCGGCGCCAAAAACATTAATCAAACTTTGTTATGGTGAACCACAAATGTAAATTTATTTTTAACCACAAAGAAAAAAAAAAAAAAAACTTTATTTTTTTCTGCGTTTGGGGGCAGATGGTTGCAATTTGGGGGTGTGCAGGGAAGATGCAACACTTGCAGTTGAAGAAGGTCTTTGAGGGGAAGGGGCAACAAAACTTGTGGGGGAAGGTAGTCCAGTTAAGGGAATTAAACTAGGAACACTTGGAGGAGAGGAAATAGGTTCAGGTACATTTGTTCTAAGTGCATGTCGCCGTAAGCTTGTCTGCTTGGACCTACTTGGGCCCAATGCCCGCCTTGATTGATTTCGCCTTGAACTTGGGGCAAATATTGAGTGTAGGTCCCCCGTCTGCTGCTGTGGCGGCTGCTGCTGCGGTGGCTGCTGCTGCGGTGGCTGCTGCTCTGTGTTGGCAGTGCTCGTCCTTGCAGGAGGACTGGTGGCGGCAGTGATGGTCCAGGTTTGCGGAGTAGTGGTGGCAGGGCTACTACATGTTGTTGTAGTGGCAGGGCTGTTCCACGTTTGCCTAGTGGTGGCTGTGCTCCACGCATGCATGGGGGTGGTGGTGGTGCTCCAGACAGGAGCAGCGCTTGCCATGGTGGTGTTGGTGAAGTGACCAGCTGCACTCAGACTTGTGGTGGTGTAACGGTGGGTGTCCTGGCTTTGAATAGAGGTGTCCGTGCAGTGGTATGCAGCACAAGTCGGTAGTGAGGTGAAACGAGTCAATGGTGGCACAGGTGGAAATGACACCACTGACTGCTGCCCGTACCGATTATGCTGCATAGCCTGCAAGAAAGCATTGTTGCAGGCCTTCAGCACATTCAGCTGTTGCTCAGGACTAAGGTGTTCCGCCATGCCCTTTTCAATCTTACTAAAAAAATGGTGCGCTGGTCTGTTGAGGTCGGCCTCCAGACGGTCAAGGCGCTGTTCGACAGAATTGAAGCGGTGTTCAAAGTGGTTAAACCACGTTCCATGAGTGCAAAACCGCTTTCAACTCTGTCGGACAGTGACTTGAGGCTGGCATTAAAGGCCTCGCTCAAGTGCATAAACTCGGGCAAAACATTCTTGTCCAAGGCCCTCTGCCGCTGGCGGAAAGTGCCCGCATAACCAGTGGCAGAGACCTGGGACAGGGGAACACCTGATGGCCCAGCTTCCTGGTCACCAGCTGTCTCTGTGGCTGACCTGCAAGGTGCTTCCTGGCTGTCGGATGGCTGGGACGGGTCAGAGGACGTCCGAGGAAGGACCGCTCCAGGGCCAGGTTGCAGGGTGCTGCTCCAGGTGCTGTGGATGAAAGGAAAATCATTACTGCCATGCCTTTACAAGAAGCATCAGCTGTGGATTAGAAAAACACAGATTAATAAAAATAAAAACCCAAAATGTATAATACTTACGATCTGGTGGCAAGGACTGGTCTTAGGAACTGCAACGCGTGATAGTGACGGTATCTAGATCTTGTCCTTGATGCAGATCCACTGCGAACCTGGCCCTCAGCACGAACATCACTGTTGAAGCGGTCCTTGATCGAGCGCCAACGTGTTCAGACTTTGTCCACTGTTGGTAAAAAAACAACAACATGTCACTTGTGTTTTTGATGCACGACATATGCTATCACTAAACCCAACAGTGCCATCAAGGACAATAGTCACTGCGGCACAATACAGCAATACAATACTCAAAGCAGTCACTGTAGAGCCCGATGACACTGTTGGGTTTCCTGCTAGAATATATCTAGCAGGAAACCCAACAGTGACATCAAGGACCAAAGTCACTGCGGCACAATACAGAGCAGGGAAATACTTACTAAACGCCTTTTTGGAGGATGCAGTGGCACTGTCCCAGCCATCCATCAACGCTGCGGCCACCTCATTCCATAGCCGCCGGGTCACCACATTGTCCTTGTACAGCCGGTCACGGCTGTCCCACAACAGGGCACGCTCCTGGACCAGGCTGATGAGCTGCTCATTATCCAGGTAGACGTCTTCATCCCGTTGTGGAACCTAGACAAAACACATTCATTAGAATAATCAAATTTAAATTGAATAAAAAGTTACAAAAAAAAAAATACAGAAAAGATGAAAAATAGAAGATAAAAAATAAAGAACATTACAAATCATTTGATACATACATTCCGTATCACCACCGGGACTTGGCTTCGCTGCTCCTGCTCTTCGCCATCAGTAGTCCCGTCCGCAGAAGATGACGATGTCTTAAAAAAAACAAAAAAAAAACGTAAGAGATTTGGAGTAGCAGTAGATATACTTACCAGATGCCCGAAAATAATCACCTCACGGTCTGCTTGCGCCAATTCCTGCCGCGATGGGGAATATTCTGATTCCGAAGACATACTGCATGTAAAAATAATAAAAATCATTAGTACATACACAATTTAAAAGGACAGGCATACAATGTAATAATACTCACTTTCTTGACGCAGATAGAAGATGGGTTCGTTCGTGAATGTCTGCTCTCCAATCTGTCACTGTAGTTGTGGTACAGCATTGGCAGACACCTCCTTTATATAGACTTTTTTTTTAACTTTTGAATTTTATAACTTGTCTAAATAGTGGACACCAAAAAAAAAACCACAGCGCTAAAAAAACGCATACATGCGCATGCCAGTGCGCACGTATGCGCATCCATAGGCCATAATGGCCTTTTTTAGCGGAAAACGTGCGCATACGCTTTTTTGAAGTGGTTGGGCGGACCAAAAAATGCAACATGTAGCGTTCTGGAAAATAAAATCGCACACCACAAAAAAACGCAGCGCACGAAAAACGCATATTGCCCAACTTTTGGAATTTACCTAGATGTGTGGTGAGCACCTTCTACTCCCCAGGTGCTTCACAGAATTTTATAATGTTGAGTCGTGAAAATTTAAAAAAAAAAAAAAAAATCGAATTTTTCTCACAAAAATGTTTATTAGCCCCAAAATTCTCATTTCCACAAGGAGAGCAGGAGAAATGGACCATACAATTTGTTGTGAAATTTCTTCTGAGTGGACAGATACCCCATATGTGGTGTAAAAGGTACAGCCTATTATCAAACCTAAGTAGGGACTGCTGATAAGGAGCACAGGATTAACAAATCAGTTATCCAAATCACATATGATAGAAATAGCCAGGATAATAAAGTGCTATTGCATAAAAGGTGCTGATGTATAGGAAAGTGACATAGTGCTGACCAGTCAATTACAAACCCCTGATTGGACCTGCACATGCTCGAGTCACGTTTCACCTTGGCTTTGAATATATAGAACTACATAACAGCAAGTTTTCTAGCCCTCCAGTGATAATCAACTGCTGATAAATCAGTGATTTTATAAAAAACTACAGCAATCAGCTCAATAAGTAACATATTGCTAGAATCATGGTCCCAGTCTCTTCATCGTGCTTCTCTCAGATTAGGTGGCAAAAACCTGGTGACAGACTCCATTTAAAAATGTCTTATGCATTAATGCAAATGTTAATTTGAAATGTCACAAGCAATACACATTTGCACTGCATTATTTTCTTGTAAACAACCATAAAAAGTGCATTATGATTTTTCTTTGAAGCAAAACTAATTATAATCTATAAAGATTTTAAATAAATACATAAAATTGTAAATTTATGTATCTATAACAGTGAAATCCAATGACACATGTTATTCAACTATAAATGAGCTGATTTGACTTTTATTGAATTTCTAAATGGTAAGTTAGGATTTGCCAAATTCTCCCTCAAGGAAACAATACAGTACTTATGCATACAATTATATATACAGAAAAAAATGAGACATAATGTCTACATGTGATGAGACACAAGAAGACAATCCCAGTTATCCATAAAAATGGATTTAATTCTTGTATGTTATTCTTGAATTTGCCTTTTTTGATAATGAACAAAAAACATTTTTTTAGAATGCATCACACATTTTGTTTGTTTTTCTATGCCTATTTAGCCCTCATGTAAAACCTTGATTCTTTTTGATCTTTGCAAAGTTTATGGAAAGACTGTAAATTTTCTAAGGTAAAACATCTGAATAAAAAAAATCAACCAACAGAAATGCTCCAGAAAGGATCAGAGTGTCGGATTATGCTTTGAAGTTGAAAAATCAAAGCTTTGCATGGTTAACTCAATTGATTTAAGTACAGTAGAAAACATAGTATGCAACATAGGATAATGTGTATTTGTATAGTGGTATACTATCAGAGTAATTTGAACATGAATGATGCAATTCATTCAGCCTCAGTATTTAATCCATTTATTCTCAAAACATGCTAGTAATTAAAAATAATCAAATATCTTATGTTAAAAATGATAACAGATTAATAGGAACAGATTTCTCTTTCAAAGTTTTGACAATATGGACTGTTTATACTAAGCATAAAGTAAAGAATTTATCACCCACTGTATTGGACGGACCCAGTGGCGTAACTACAAAGTTATGGGCCCCGGTGCGAACTTTCAAATGGGGCCCCCATGTCAAAATACACGCGCAGCTCCACTCTGCACACCTCGTAAATGCGCGGCTCCACTCCGTACACATACGGCTCCTCTCCGTCCACCTCATACACATGCGGCTCTTCTCCGTCCACCTCATACACAGTGAGCGGCTGCAGCTCCACGATCGGGCCCCTAAGCACTCTGGGCCCCGTCACAGCTGCGACCGCGGTAGTCACACCCCTGGACGGACCATAAGACAAGCCTTGCCATAATACTTAGCCCAGGTTTAGACAATAAAAGTAGGAAATTAATATTTCACACAGCACAAAATAAAATTTTCCTGCCAGTCTAGTTTGTTTTGGAAGTGTTCTAGAGACAATTCACTTTAGAGTTTTGTAAAATTTAAGACCCTCAAAAAACTACTTGAAAAGTGAACTAGTCCTTAAAAAATAGGTTTTGTACATCTCCTTAAAAAATTGCCGCTAAACTTTTTAAGACAGCTTAAAATTAATTTAGAAAAATGTTGTAAATATATGGAAAATTTTATTACCGTATATACGCCGACCCGAGTATAAGCCGACCCCCTTAATTTTGCCACAAAAAACTGGGAAAACTTATTGACTCGAGTATAAGCCTAGGGTGGAAAATTCAGCAGCTACTGGTAAATTTCAAAAATAAAATAGATACCAATAAAAGTAAAATTAATTGAGTCATCAGTAGGTTAAATATTTTTGAATATCCATATTGAATCAGGAGCCCCATATAATGCTTCATACAGTTCATGATGGCCCCATAAGATGCTCCATACAAAATACACCCCATATAATGCTGCACAAAGGTTAATAATGGCCCCATAAGATGCTCCATAGAATAATATGCTCCATATGCAGCTCCATAAAGGTTATGACCCCATAAGATGTTCCATAGATTATGCCCATTTATGCTGCCCCATAAGATGCTCCATAGATTATGTCCCAATATGCTGCCCCATAAAATGCTCCATAGATTATGCCCCATAAGATGCTCCATAGATTATGCCCCACATTCTGCTCCATATATTATGCCCCATAAGATGCTCCATAGATTAAGGTATGACCCATATGCTGCTCTGAATGGTTATGGCCCCATATGCTGCTGCAAATAAAAAAAAATGACATACTCACCTCTCGTCGCTGGGGGCCAGGTGCCGGTGTCCTGAGCAGGCTGGGACACCTGCGTGCTATGGGGGACAGGTGCTGGTGTCACCGCTGGCTCAGGGCCCCAGCACCTGTGATATTCACCTGTCCCCGTTCCACCACCGTGCACCGCTGTCTTCCGGGTCCCTCTGTCAGTGACTGTTCAGGCAGAGGGCACAGCACACACTGACGTCATCACGCCCTCTGACCTGAACATCACAGACAGAGGACGCAGAGGTCAGAGCATCGCTCAGTGGTGGAACGGGGACAGGTTAATATCACATATACTTACCCCCTTCCTGGCGTGGTCTCTATGTGCATATTCATGACTTTAATGAGCAGTACCACATGACCACTGAAGGAAGGCGCCGGAGACTGTGGGAGAAGCAGGGGGCTGCAGGGATGTGCCAGAAGGGGATATGATCTGACACCCCCCACTCCCCCTCCCCCACCGACCCCCTGTCGTATATGACTCGAGTATAAGCCAAGATGGGGACTTTCAGCCTTAAAAAATGGGCTGAAAATCTTGGCTTATACTTGCGTATATACGGTAACTATTTCCTGTGGTTTAACTGTTTCACATTTTGAAAATTGCTAACTTTTCCAATGTTGGGGAAAATTTCATACATATACAGTATGTAACCTAAAAATCTACTACTACTAATATGAAGTACAATGTGTCATCGGACAATAATCAATCTCAGAATCATTGGGATCAGAAAATGTATTCAAATCTTATTATCACATACTACCCGCCAGATTTTGAGTTTTGTCTGGAAGGTCAAAAATGGTTGTGGCAGGAAGGGGTTATGTTTTCACTGAATACTTTCCATATGCCTTATTATGTTCCTATATCAGAGGCTTCGCTGCTATGAATGGGTCACCGAGGAGGATGGCAGGAACAGGCTAAGCCACCAGGAAACCAGAGAGGTTGGTAACTCAGCGGATTGCAGAGCCCTGATCCTAACAACACAACTAGCAGTAGCTGTGGAGCGAACTTCCGACGATGCCCTAGACACCTCGGCACAGCCAGAGAACTAACTAAGCCTAAAGCCAGAAAGGTGAAATCTAAACTGCCCCGGAGCAGATCCCCAAAGGAATAGACAGCCCCCAAACATATATTGTCGGTGAGACAAGATGAGACACAAACATAGGCAGAAAATAGATTGAGCAAATGATGGGGCCCAAACTGTCTAGATAGGACAGGACAGAAAAGATACTGCCTGCAATCATGCAAAAACCCTAAAAAATCCAACACATCTGATATACAAAAAACCTGAGGCCACACGACCTCACCCCCGCTAGATCAGCACTCTGGTGTGAACTGGAAGCAAAGCAAAAGATACTAATATAACAGGGGACAGAACAAACTGGCACAAGCTGTAACATATGGAGCGGGGCCCAGCACTGCCCCCAGCAGGGAGTACGCTGAACCCTCGCAACAAAGCAGAAAGCAAAAAAAGGCACAACCAGATTAGATGCAAAGGATTGGCAAAAGAATCACTTAACTGAACCATGTAGATCAGGCAGGAGACTGAAGCGCTCAAAATGCACAAGGAGGAAATCACCAGCAACCACCAAAGGAAGCCTGCTCACTTATATGCTCCCAGGCAGCAATCCCAGATACCCAATCATCATCGTCAGGTGGCAAACTTCCATCAGACTGGCCAGCTCCACTACTCCCAGTAACCACCAGAGGGAGCTCCAGCTCAGAAGTCTGAGCAAGGGAATTCACAACACATTGCATAGCACATAGTAAAACAAATTTCTATAAAGGGAAAAGGAAAAGGACAGCAACATATAAAGAAGAGAACTGAAGGAGACAACTGTAATAGGGACACAGCTCTGCTAGAAGTACACACTGCAGACGGAGTGACACTACCGTACAACATGGCCGAATTTTATGTGATAAAACATCATATAGCACTCGGCCCAGTGTTACTCTATGGGGCTGCTCAGATCTGCGATTATTTTCTCATGCCGAATCGGCATGCGAGAACAATGGCAACATGCTGCAACTGTCAGCGAGACTCGGCTCCCTCGCATCCATACAAGTCTATGGGTATGAGTGACAATGCACAGCACTCGGATATCACCCGAGTGCGGTGCAATATACACCGACACCAGCAGCAGAGGAGATGGAGAAATTAATTTCTCCGCCTCCTCGGCAGCTGTGCTCCGATTCTCTCTGTGTGAGAGGATCGGAGCACAGTTGCATGACACTCGGCTCCCACTCGCAGCAAAGCAGGAGCCGAGGGTCATTAGCATATCGATCCGATGCTCTCGCATTGGATGCTATATGCTGGTGTGACTCCAGCCTAAGCAGTAGTGTAATCAGGGGACAAGTTACCTGCCTTTATGAATGTCTGATTCACCAGACGTCTACTAGCAGTAAATTTCGGTACTGCCACCTCTGTTTACCTATTCTATCTGCCATTCCTGGGCAAAAACTTGTCTTAGGGCATTTATTTATTTATTGCACCTTTTTTATAAAGCCATCCTTCCCATCACCCACACCTTTTCCCGTGCTTCCACAAACTCATGGAAGCACTCTATGACCAAGCAGCTTGTTTCCTCTGTGTTTTCACCTGTCATTAGGCTTCATTGGGCAGGCGATTGCAGTATAATTGTTAATGTCAGCTTTGCCCTTGTGAGGTTGTCACCCTCTGACCTAGAACCACTTTGCTTGTTCCTACCTTTCTTCAGGAGAAGCTAGACTGAGGAATATTGTTTAAATGCGACTTGGGCAACTTGTTTGCCCGAGAAACCAATAGAAGAGGAAATAGGCTGAGAGTGGGACCTGTAGTCATGCACCCTGCACTTGTTGGCAGGTGCAGGTTGCTTGTCTGTGGGTATGTGCAGGAAAACAGCAGTTGGAGCCAAGAGGAGTTTAGTGCAGAAAGTAGGTGCATGGTTATTTGAATTACTAGCCAGACTTCAGCCCTTGTTCTGCCAGAGCGCTTTCAAGCCCTCTATACATCTTAAAAGAGTTGTCTGCCAGTAAAATAGCCTATTTTCAAGAATGAACTGATTAAAAATAATAAATTAAGGCATACTCGACTTCAAGCGCTCCACCATCCCCCCATGGATCCAGAGCTCTCTGCAAAAATTGGACACAGTTTTGCTCCTTTTTAAAGTCCATTAATCAGGGCCTCAGTCGTTTTCAGTCCTTATTCACATACACATCATTAGACACATGGTAAGGTAATAGAGACACCATGATGTGGTGGGACAGCTTTTACTTTTTTGCTCAAAATTATGTTAACCAAGTACCCTATATTATTTTCAAGCACCTGCAGGGTATTTGCCCTTTTTTTTTTTCTTAGGTTTTGTCTGTTTAGCATCCAGTGTAAACATGCGCCTACACACCAACTTATACTCTAGTCCATTGATTTTCAATTTTGTTTCAGTTTTTGCACTCTGTGCAAATAAAGGCGTGCACTCCCTTTTCTTTGAGCTGGACATTACGTTTATATAGCACCCCTCTGCTGGGTTTCCATTAGTCGAGGCCCTGGTCATTCGCGGCCCTTATTCGTGGGACGGCTTTTACTTTTTTTAATCAAAATTATGTTAACTAAGTACACTATATTACTTTCATGCACAATTGCTATTTATTTACTACAGGGTATTTGCCCATTTTGCTTTTATTTTAGGTTCTGTCCTTTTAAGAGACACCCAAGCAGGTCAGGTGATTAAAAGAGTGTGACAATCAGAGAAAAAGAAGATGCCTGGATGATTTCGTGAGAATGTTTCTTACTAAAAAATGCATGTAAATTTATGAAAAACACAAAGTACAGAATATATCATAATTTAAAAAAATATATTGATAGTTAGTTGTTCTATTAAAAGGAAAAACTGCTTAAATGTCAGGAATCTGGATTACCAGCAAGATATCTGGTAGAATTAATACATATTTAAAATGACTGTATATGGAACTGATTGCCTGAGGGTCATCACATTCACAGCAAATAGCAATAAAGCGGGGTATGCATATTATATACGCTACCTGCCTTGACATTATGATTTGACAATAACAGATGTGAAAAAAGGCCATCCATCACTGTGGTAAACACAGGGCGAAATTATTTAAAATACTGAAAAATTGTGTTTTTTTAATAATGTATTCATATTGTGTTATATGAGCAGGAGGCCATTGCATAGCAAATGTCAAACTAGCATCAAGGACAGTGGCTCTATTCATACGGAAGCCATGCCATGAAATCATTTTGGAAATAGCACAGTCTAAATGTTAGAAAATAAAAACAAAGATTGAAAATATTTAATGTAAGAATATGAGAGAAATTTTAAAAACATTTGAGATTTTAGTACACACAAATTTGTCAATTTTTAGAGCTGAAATCCACAAATAATTCTTCAAAGCTTAAAATCTGAGCAGTTTTTTTTATTATTTGTATTCTGGGAAGCGTAGTATTTAAAATTGTCTCTGTATCTAGTGTAGGCCCAGGGAAGCACATGGAAATCATGGGGCCCCATAGCAGAAGTTGAATTTGCCCCTTTCTCATAGCCGAAGTTCTATTTGACCCCCCAACTCCGCAACCAAAAAAACCTTAATATTTTATGGGGTCACAGAAGAGAATATCTCACAACTTTATAGACCTTACAAATATAATTTTCCTCCTATATAGTCCTACATACAGTATTATGGGGCACTACACAATCCTTCATACAGTATTATGGGCAACACATAATCCTCCACAAAGTGTTATGGGAACCACATGGTCCCCATACAGTATTATGGGCATCAAATAGTCCTCCATACAGTACTATGGGGACCACATAGTCCTCCACACATTATGTATAAAGGGCCCCATATAGTCCTCCATATAGTATAATGTCCCCCATAAAGTCCTCCATACAGTATAATGGGTCCCTTATAGTCCTACGTACAGAATAATGGGCCCCATATAGTACTCCATTCAGTACTAAGGCACCACATAGTCCTCCATTTAGGACTATGGGCATCACATAGCCTTCAATACAATATTATTATTATTATGGGCACCACATAATCTTCCATACTATACTTTGGCACCATATAGCCTTCCATACAATACTATTGGCACCACATAGTCCTCCATAGTATAATGGACCCCATATAGTGCTCCATACAGTATAATGGGCCCCACATAGTCCTCCATACATTATTATTAGTGATGAGCGAGCGTGCTCAGATATTATGCTATCCAAGCATGCTTGGGTGTTATCCGGATATCTCGGGCGTGCCCGAGTAGTATGTTTGACTCATCGCATCTGCATTATTCGTGGCTGCTAGACAGCAACACATGAGGGGATTGCCTGCTTCTCAGGGAACTTTAGGAGGGTGATAAAAGTGCAAAAGCATGAAAGGTTCTAGCAGCTTCAGAGATTTTACCTGACTGACACTAATAGGGATGCCACAGAGGCCAGGCTCAATTAAACACTCTTAAGCCATGTTCACATGATTCAGAATATTTGTACTTGGTCACAAATCCACAGTGAATCGACAACAGAATTTGCACATGTTTCTTGCAGACTTTGGGAATTAGCAGTGGATGTCACCATACTATATTACAATCAGTGTATAAGCTAAACTCCTCAGTGAAAATTTGAACAAGAATGGGCATGCTACAGATTTGAAAATGCTCTTTTTATGTGGATTTTTTCAGCTTTTGGAAACCTCATACCCCTGTATTATTTTGCTGTGCAGAATCAACATTGCGATTTTGAAGCACATCTAAAACATATAAACATAGCTTTAAAAGGGTTGTTCCTGACTAAATAATTGATGACTTATCTGTAAAGGTACTGTCACACTTAGCGATGCACCAGCGATCCCGACCAGCGATATGACGCGGTCAGGATCACTGGAACATCGCTAAGTGGTCGCTAGTGAGCTGCCACACAGGCAGATCTCACCAGCGACATCGCTGGGGAAGGGGTTCGCTACTTACCTGTCACACCAGGCGATCCTGACGATCTCCCGCCCGGCTCCACGCTCGTCGCTTGTCTCTCCACAGGAAGCGCCGCAGGAAGCTGACGACGAGAAACAGTCCAGGACGTTCTCGCGCGATCAGCGATAACCAGCGGGGAGCGGGTCATAGATAAGTATCAGGCACAGCGATGTCGCTAGCAATATCACTATAACGTCACAAGTTATAGCGATATTGCTAGCGATATCGCTTAGTGTGACAGGCCCTTAACACAGGTCACCATTATAAGATCTGTGTGGGTGGTGGGTGTCGAAAACCATCAATTAGCTGAAATCTGCTCAAGCAGCACTTTATCTCCCATCCACTTGTATGGAAGATAAACAGCAGTACTGAGCAACAGCCACAAACCTATGTACTTATTATAAGTGATGTACTGTGTCCTGCTCTGAACATCCCTTGTACTTGGCTGCTGGTGGAGCAGATTTCAGCTGATTAGTGTGGTTACTTTGTGTCAGATCCTCACTGAAGATAACTGATCATATATCCAATGATTGGTCATAAATATAAGTTCCCGACAACCACTTTAAGACTCTAAAAAGTGCTCAGTGTGCCATTCGGCCCCCTCAATCATCATGGTGCATATCTCCACTTATGATGATTCATAGAGCTTGCTTGCACAGAGGAGATTTGTGCCATAGTGATTGAGGGGTCAAAATGGTGAGCTACCTCATTTTCATAAAAAAAAAAAAAAAAAAAAAAAACACTTTCTGAAAAACTAAGCAACTGAGAACACGAAAGGTGACAAGGCTTCTTTACCATGATACTTGTAAAGCTGTGGAGTAGCCGCCATCCAGGCATGGTCACAAAAGTAAATTCAATAACATCAAAAAGTCACAATGTCTTAGAGCAGAACAAAAATTAATATTTACGTAAATATAGAGAACGCTTGTTCTGATTGTTGATCCAGTCTGACCAACACTCATGATCACAGAAAATTTTTCACCTTTCTCTAGATCAGTACTTCTATTATGAGGCGGTCGTCACTAAAGCTACGTTCCTCTTCTACTTGTAATCACAGTAGATGTTGGCTGTGAGATTAGTGAAGAGAACAGGTCTGTGTGTCATTACATATCTCACACAGAGAGAGTCAAGTCTGAACAATTCAGGGGGAGTATTATTTTTTTTTCCCGCATGATGCTTACTATACTACAGGGTGGGCCATTTATATGGATACACCTAAATAAAATGGGAATGGTTGGTGATATCAACTTCCTGTTTGTGGCACATTAGTATAGGGGAGGGGGGAAACTTTTCAAGATGGGTGGTGACCATTTTGAAGTCAGTCATTTTGGATACAACTTTACTTTTTTCAATGGGAAGAGGGTCATGTGACATCAAATTTATGTGTGCTTGGTTTTAACATAACTTTATTCTTTCATGAGTTATTTACAAGTTTATGACCACTTCTAAAGGTGCTGCCCTTTGTGTTGGAATGTCAATGCAACCCTCTTCTTCCACTCTTGACACACTGATAGCAACTCTGCAGAAGAGAAATGCTAGCACAGGCTTCAAGTATCCGTTGTTTCAGATGCTGCACATCTCGCATCTTCACAGCATAGACAATTGCCTTCAGATGACCCCAAAGATAATAGTCTAAGGGGGTCAGATCGGGAGACCTTGGTGACCAGTCAACTGACCCACGATGACCAATCCACTTTCCAGGAAACTGTTCATGTAGGAATGCTCGGACCTGACACCCATAAGTGATGTTATGGTGTGGTATATGGGGTACAAAGATAGTGGGGTCATTCTTCACCAATGGAAACCTCAATTCCACTGGATATCTGAAATTGCTACATGATGATGTGTTGCCCTCTTTATGGACTGAATATGGCACGTTCCCTGAGTATTTCCAGCAAGATGATGCACCCCCACATTATGGGTGTCAGGTCCGAGCATTCCTACAAGGAATCTGACCCCCGTTAGACTAGCAATTCTTCTACAGTGTTGCTATCAGTGTGTCAAGAGTGGGAGAAGAGGGTTGCACTGACAATCCAACACAATGGGCAGCACTTTGAACACATTTTATAAGTGGTCATAAACTTGTAAATAACTCATGAAAGACTAAAGTTACGTTAAAACCAAGAATACCATTGTTTTTCTTGTGAAATACTCAATAAGTTTGATGTGTCACATGACCCTCTTCCCACTGGAAAAAATAAAGTTGGATCCAAAATGGCCAGCTTCAAAATGGCCAACATGGTCACCACCCATCTTGAAAAGTTTCCCCCCTCCCATATACTAATGTGCCGCAAACAGGAAGTTTATATCACCAACCATTCCCATTTTATTTAGGTGTATCCATATAAATGGCCCACCCTGTATAATTGGTCAACTTCATGTGTGAATAAAGTGCATGCACCAAGAGAAGACTTTCTGTTATAACCCCTTTGGTCTCGGAGGAAAGTAGATTCTAAACTTTAAAAGCCAATATATCTGCAAAGTAAATTAAAAAGAAAAATATATATATTTTATTCAACTCTGCAGCCACTATTCCATGATGTGGATAGTTTCACATGTTAAACCGGGTGAAAAAAACCTTTTAAAGGCCACGTTCACGTGTTCAGTATTTGGTCAGTATTTTATATCAGCATTTGTAAGCCAAAATCAAGAGTGGAACAATCAGAAAAATATAATAGAAACACGTCACCACATCTGCATTTTTAACCCACACCTGGTTTTGGCTTACAAATACTGATACAAAATACTGACCAAATACTCATCGTGGCCTAAGGAATATAAGTGAGAAGCAGAATAGTAGCATGGTGCAAAAGAAGAACTTGGGAGACTTTTCGCTATACTTCTGAATCTGTCCATTTCTATTTAGTTAGCGCATGTATACTTATTGAATGTGTTTATGTATAGTATTTATACATGGGTATGTTTACTGTATACTTACATTTGTTGGCTGCTGTAATTTGCCAGTCATGACTGACTCTTATTTCCACTGTGGCCATGACAATTACTGGAAAACATTCCTTGAAACCCCAGAGACCCGGTCGCAAAATTAGGGGCTTCCAAAATACCCACTTTGGGAATCAATACTCTGGACATAGTGGTTGCACTTTTGTTTTGTACATAGTCTGAACTGACCTTTACTTTATTTATTCATAATGGTTTGGTCATTCCAATCTCGGTGTTGCAATCCAATCACTCACTTCAGAGCACTGTTTAGCTTTGCTTTCTCCTCATACTCTTTATGGTCATGAGAAGAACACACATCTATATAAATATCTGAGCAGTTCAGAAAAATTGAATACTTCCTAAAGAAAAAGATGCAGTAGAGAGCAAATGTGAAAAGTAAAAATGTATTTATTAGTTATGTTAAATTTAATTTATGAATTCATAAAAACAACCATGTAGCTATATATTTACGGAATTATATTTACTCTCATTGCTGGCGGAAAGTTTACAGGGGCAAAGAGAAAACTATTTAGCTAACAGCGTGATTTCCTGTTACTTCACGGTTGCTTTGTTAGGAAATTGCTCCAGGTAAATAAAACTCTTGTATAACAAAAATTCAGCTTTAGCCCGGAAAGTATACAGCCACATATAATAATTGGAAACTCGGTGAGGTTATTTGTTACACAGCAGGGAAGAGATTTTTAAAAGATCACCTTTAAAACTAAAGGCCCTTTTACATTTAGCGATGCACCAGCGATCCAACCAGCGATCCGACCCGGTCAGGATCGCTGGTGCATCGCTAAATGATCGCTAGTGAGCTTTCATACAGAAAGACCTCACAGCGATGCAGCAGCGACGCAGAGAGCGATACTTACCATTCACACACAGCGATCCTGCGTCCTCCCGCCCGCGTCCAGCGTCGCTCGTCGTCACAGCAGGAAGTCTCAGCAGGAAGCGCCCGACGAGAAATGGAGCCGGACATTCTCGCGCGATCAGCGATGGACAGCGGGGGAGCCGGTCGCTGGTAAGTATCACACATAGCGATATCGCTAGCAATATCGCTATAACGTCACAAAACCAGTGACGTTTTAGCGATATTGCTAGCGATATCTCTTAGTGTAAAACCCCCTTAAGAATGTAACCTATATGTTCTCTCTACATAGAGTAATTAACATGAACAAGTGCAGTAACTTGAAAGCACATTTATAGCCTTAAATATATTTTTGAATTACATATTGAAATTATTACTTTTACTAGATGCACTAACATGTAGTTAGTACAGTTGAAACAAGGCACATGTCCATCAAGTTCAACCTAGGAAAGGGAAATGATAATGGGAGTGGGAGTATAGATGCATCTATAATACGTGATCCAGTTTGTCCTCAAACACAGATTTTTCACGACTGTCAATTGACTGGTTAGACATTCAGAGGGAAAGTTTTTGTTCATGAGTATTTGTTAATTTCTTTAAAAAAAACACAGTAACTAAGCTCTTTTTGAAACTATCCACACTTCCGTTAATAACCAGCTATTGAGGTAGGCCAGGGATGCATAACATTTTTTGGTCCAAGGGCCCCGAAATGCCATTCTGAACCAATCCCTAGGGCTGGCAGCAAAAAAAATTAAAAGAGTACTTATATGAATACATCACCAGAACCACCATCAGTACATTAATACATAACTAGAACCAAGTTTTAACCCCTTTCTGACATCAGACGTACTATCCCGTCCATGGGACCCGGGCCCCTATGCCCATTGATGGGATAGTACGTCTAGCACGATCAGCGGCGCCCACTTGGTGAGCGCAGCTGATCGCGGCCGGGTGTCAGCTGATTATCACAGCTGACACCCGGCACAATGTGTCAGGGGCGGTCACGGACTGCCCCCAACACATTAACCACTTGTACACCGCGATCAAACACGATCGCGGTGTACCAGGGGTTAAAGGGAAGCATCGGCAGGGAGGGGGCTCCCTCCGTGCTTCCCTGAACCCCCCACAGCGGCGCAATGTGCAGCGCTGCTGCGGGGGGCTCTTTCCCTGCAGGTCCCCGGATCCAAGATGGTGATGGGGACCTGCAGGGAGCTGGCTTCCTCAGTGCCTGCAAAGCGCAGGCAAGGAGGAAACCTGCACACTGCCTGTGACAGATTGCTGATCTGTCACAGTGATCTGTGATGTGACAGATCAGCATCTGTCACGGACAGTGATGTCCCCCCTGGGACAACCTAATAAAGTTTAAAAAAAAAAAAAAGTGTAAAAATAATTTTTAAAAAATTGCTAAATAAATTAAAACAAAAAAACTTCCCTAATAAATTCATTTTTTTGAAAAAAAAAAAAAAAACAACAATAAAAGTACACATATTTGGTATCGCCGTGTCCGTAACGACCTGCCCCATAAAACTGTCCCATTAGTTACCCCTTTAGCGAACCCTCTTAAAAAATAAAAATAAAAAAACGAAGCAAAAAATAATGATTTATTATCATACTGCCAAACAAAAAGTGCAATAACGCGCAATCAAAAAGACGCATATAAATATCCATGGTACCGCTGAAAACGTCATCTTGTCCCACAAAAACCGAGCCACCACACAGCATCATCAGAGAAAAAGTAAAAAAGTTATAGCTCGCAGAATAAAGCGATGCAAAAATAATTATTTTATATAAAATAGTTTTTATTGCATAAAAGCGCCAAAACATTAAAAAATTACATAAATGAGGTATTGCTGTAACCGTACTGACCCGAAGAATAAAACCGCTTTATCAATTTTACCGCACGCGGAACGATGTAAACGCACCCCCCAAAAGAAATTCATGAAACGCTGGTTTTTGTTCATTCTGCGTCACAAAAATCGGAATAAAAAGCGATCAAAAAATGTCACGTGCCCGAACATGATACCAATAAAAACGTCAACTCGTCCTGCAAAAAATGAGACCTCACATGACTCGGTGGATCAAAATACGGAAAAATTATAGCTCTCAAAATGTGGTGATGCAAAAACTATTTTTACAATAAAAAGCGTCTTTTAGCGTGCGACAGCTGCCAAACATAAAAACCGCCATAAATAGTAAATCAAACCCCCCGTTACCATCCCCTTAGTTAGGGAAAAATAATAAAATTAAAAAAATGTATTTATTTCCTTTTTCCCATTAGGGTTAGGGCTAGGGCTAGGGTTAGAGCTGAGATTAGGGTTACAGGTGTGTTGGGGTTAGGGTTAGAATTGGGGGGTTTCCACTGTTTGGGCACATCAGGAGCTGTCCAAACGCAACATGGCATCTGATCTCAATTCCAGCCAATTCTGCGTTGAAAAAGTCAAATGGTGCTCCTTCCCTTCCAAGCTCTGCCATGTGCCCAAACAGTGTTTTACCCCCACATATGGGGTATCAGCCTACTCAGGACAAATTGCAAAACAACTTTTGGGGTCCTATTTCTCCTGTTGCCCTTAGGAAAATAAAAAATTGGGGACAAAAATATCATTTTTGTGGGAAAAAAAATATGATTTTTTTTTATTTTCACGCCCGGGCTTTATAAACTTCTGTGAAGCCCTTGGGGGTTCAAAGTGATCACCACACATCAAGATAGG